>NC_090296.1:139047008-139681294 GCF_039906515.1 Pseudorca crassidens | reverse complement strand
TACCATATTAATTCAAGATCTGTTTATTGAACTTTTGTGTTTTGCCAGACACTCTTCTTGGTGCTGAGGACACCAGCACCTATCAAAACACACAGAAATCTCTTGGTGCTGAGGACACCAGCCACTATCAAAACACACAGAAATCTCCGCTCCAAAGGAGCTGACATTGTGGTACTTTTCTGCAAACCTCTGTAAATGACATCAGAGCAAAGGCTGAGATTCTTGGAAGAGTGAGTGAGTGTGAGGAGCTGGATGTAAAGACCCCTTTGTGGAGATGTGGGGAGCAGAACGTTGAAGTGAATCCTACAGAAAAAGCAGGATCATCAGCGGAGCGGGGAGGTGTGCTCTCAGGAAAGGAGGGGTGATGTCTGAGGGAAGGGCTCTGGCCATGGCGCCAGGCCCGCCATTGAGAAGGGGAAGGAAGATGACCCCACTGGATGGAGGTCGCAGTTAAGTAAAGGAAGGCCTTGAATTCTAGACTCAATCTCCTAGGCAAAAAAAAGAGTCATTTTAGGTTTTTGCAAAAAAGCGGTCTGTGGAAAGAGGTGTTTTAGGAAGAGAGTAGCTCGGGGGGTCTCAAAGCGACAGGAGACCCGTAGTCTGGCCTGAGCACGCAACCAGAAGTGTAGGGGTGACGCTGTGAGGCTGGGTCACCTCCCCAGTCCGACGTGCACTAGGTGGCAGGACCACACAGAGACTGTCCTGGGGAAAGACTTCTATCTGAAGCTTTACTGAAGCACAGAGAACTGTGCTGACAAAATGGGACAAGATCTAGCATCCTAGAAGTGAAACCATCGTCATGTGAGATCCTAAGCAGTGCGTGGATTTGGGCCTTTAAACTGGCTCCATGACTCCACTTGCATTCCTGGTCCTCGGTGGTGGCCAAAGGCCTCAGAAGAAGAAAGTAGCTGCTTGGGCGTTTGTAGAACGTGGTGTCATCAGATGGTCTTCTTAACACTAGCTCCCGCAGCACAGAGACTGAATACATGATGGAGCCTCTGGAAGCTTCTGTTAAGTATGTTCAGTGTTGTGTTAAGAATGACATTTTGACAGGGGCAGATCAAACACTCTGTTATGTTTTAAAAGCAGACTCTAGTTTTATGTCAAACCATCCAGAATTGTCACCTCCTCGCTGCCTTCCGTACAACTCAGAGCGTGGATTTTCACGTCCAGAAAAGTCTTCATTCACCAGCATTCAAACAATGAAATAATGACAGTAACTGAAAAAGTACCCATGCTTCACCAAAAGGGCCTTATGCTGAAAGAATGTTGCACTTCCTGGAGATTTTATCCTTTTTTCTTACATTTAGGAAATAAGAATGGAGGCTTTTTCCCTCTCAGTTTTCTCCACTTCTTTCTTGTGAGCAGTTGCATCCTTTCTTCCTGGCCTTCAAATATTTCTGAAATAGCTATTCTCAGACATAATAACAACATTAACTAACTGTAAAACAAAGTATGTGACTGTGTTTTAAAACTCAGCCTGTGTTCTGTACCTGTGCTGTTGAACACACACATTTTTTAGGTAAATTTTTTCTTTTTCTTAATTTTTATTTTATATTGGAATATAGTTGATTTACAATGTTGTGTTAGTTTCAGGTGTACAGCAAAGTGATTCAGTCATACGTGTACCTGTATCTGTTCTTTTTCAGATTCTTTTCCCATATAGGTTGTTACAAGAGTATTGAGTAGAGTTCCCCGTGCTATACAGTAGGTCCTTGTTGATTATCTATTTTATATATAGTAGTGTGTATATGTTAATCCCAACCTCCTAATTTATCCCCCCCCCACCGCCACCTTTACCACACTTTTACCCACATGCGTTGAATGGGGCAGCCGTGCTTCCAAAGGCAATCATGTAATTTGATAGGTCACCGTTATATAGACTGTTAGCATAAGGGTTCTCATAAAATATTTATTGCTTGTCCCTGAGCTGGTCGCCCATAATGCAGGTACATTCGGCATCACTACTTACACTGTGACATGCTTGGTTTCTATCACTTATTTTGTCTGCACTTTTTTTTTTAAGCCACCATCTGCATTTTCCACTTCAAAGTACATTAGTTACCATGGAAACAGTGATGTCATTGGTGGGGGTGAGGGTTAGTAACATCCGCAAGGACAGTATCAAATCATTTTATTTAATGGTTTGAAATTTATTCCACACTTGGGGATGATCAGGAGGATGTCTGAGAGGATGGTATGCTTAGGTACTTATAGCTAGTATGGTGCAGGTGCATGTAACAAAAGTCAGCCATTTGTGTGGTGTTTAGGTTGCAAACAAAAATATGCCTGAAAATTAAGGAAAAAAAAATAAATATAAAGGAAAGGAAAAGGAAGGTCAAGGGATTCATATAATTTCCAACTGTCCAGGATACATGGTTACAACAACTGCATAGAATTCCCACTATAGGTATGGTTTATGTAAGTAATGGTCCATTTTCCTCTTATGAAAATACTGTTATAAAATAGGTCTTTAGCTTTCTGTGTGACACTTGTGTTCTAGGCAGTGGTTGATCAATTCTGGTGTGCAACTGAATTGTTGACAAGATCCCTAAAGAGGTGCCAGTGGTCTCAGAAGCTTTAGGAGGAGACTGTATGTGACTACAGTCATGTGTGTGACAGCAGAGGTGGCGTGGGGAGGCCCAACGAGGGTGCCTGCGTCCCTTTAATAAGTGCTCAGGGTGCTGTGCAGAGCGTCTGAATGAAGCTGATCTGTGTTCTCTTCAACCTATGCATCCTTTTTTTTTAACTTTTAATTTTGAACTAATTGTACATTCACGGACATATATAAGAAATAATACAGAAAGATGCCCAGTCTTCCTCAGTGGTAACATCTTGCGTAACTATAGTAGATACCATAGTCAGGAAGTTGACATGGATGCAGTCTACCTGCAGACTTCTCTAGCTTTATGTGCACTTGTGTGTGTGTGTGTGTGTGTGTGTGTGTGTGTGTGTGTATTTAGTCTTTCAATTTTATCTCATGGGTAGAGTCCTGTGACCACTACCACAGTCTAAGTACAGAACAGTTCAACCCCATGGATCCCTCCTGGTACCCTTGTATAGACACACCCTTCCCTGCTCTCTAGCCCCAGGCAGCCCCTATTGTCATCCCTCTGTATCTGAGGGGGATTGGTTCTATGACCCCTTGTGGATGCCAAAAATCCACAGATGCTCAAGTTGCTTGTATAAAATGGCCTGGTATAGTCAGCCCTCCATATCCATGGACGCAGAGCCCACGGATACGGAGGGCCGACTGTAATCTGTTCTCCATCTTGGGAATGTCATTTTCAGACTGTTATATAAATGGAATCATACAGCATGCAGCTTTTTGAGATTGGCTTTTTTTCACTCAGCACAAGTCCCTGGAGATCCATCCAAGTTGTTGCATGTGTCAACAATCCATTCATTTTAAGTTCTGAGCAGTAGTCCATGGTATGGATATACCACCATTAGTTTAAACATTCACTCCTTGAAGGGCATTGGACTGTGCTTATCTTTTTTTTTTTTTTTTCCGGTACACGGGCCTCTCACTGTTGTGGCCTCTCCCGTTGCAGAGCACAGGCTCCGGACGTGCAGGCTCAGCGGCCATGGCTCAAGGGCCCAGCCGCTCCTCGGCATGTGGGATCTTCCCGGACCAGGGCACGAACCCATGTCCCCTGCATCGGCAGGTGGACTCTCAACCACTGTGACACCACGGAAGCCCCTGTGCTTATCTTTTTAAACAGAAATACTTGGGAGAGGGCTGCTGCGGTCCTAACAGCACAGAGTCAGTGACTACTGTAAAGGGATCCAGGAGTTTTCAGAAGGTCTCTCTTCAGAGCAGTAAGGCCCGAATTATTTAGAAGGAAGGAGTGCATTGGAGAGAGCCGCTGGAAATCCAGGAGAGCTGGCTGGCCAGGTCCCGTGTCTCCTTTTTTCTGGGGGGGAGGGGCGGGTTTGGTATTTGATATAGTTTGTTTCCTTGCAGAGGGGAGCAGAAGTATTCGGTGCTCTAAGACTTGCATTTAAGTTTCTGCATCTCTCTTCCAGGATTGATAGAAGAAGGTATTTTTCCTGGTAAAAGGGGCTGTAACACCAACTACTCAGCCTGCTTGGTCCCCCCAGTTCCTTTTGGGGACGATGAAAACCTAAACTCTTGTTCTGGGACAGATCACTGAGGGAATTGTTGTCTTGGTCTCACTGATTGATTTTTCATCTGGAAAGTGTTCCGCTTGGCCTTTTCAAATATACTCCCCAGGATTGGGGCCACGTGACAGAATTTAAACACCAAAATCATTCTTGGAGTACCAGCCATATGTCTGTGTTTCTGTTGTGACATTCATGGGAAGCAGCCTGAGTAACAGACCCAGTGATCTGACATTGCTTTTCCCATTTAAAGACTTATTTACCCTGCGTTTTATGCAACCAGCAGGCTCTCCACTTGTCCTCTTTAAGCTATTGACCTAAAGAAAGGAAGGGTTTTTAGCACTGGGACTGAAAGTTTAAAAGCCACTCAGAGAAAGCTGGTGTATCGGATCGGAAGCTTTTAATACCAACAGCTGTCGGTCAGAGTCAGCTCTCAGACTTTTAGAATTGAACGGTGGATGCAAGTCCCCTGGGAAGTAAGCAGCATGTAGAAATGGCCCCCAAGGGAAACAGGGACATGTGCCTTTGGCCCAGACATCAGGAGATGGTTTTTGTAGCATAAGCACTGTGATTTCTTTGCTTGGCAATCTCCTCATCTTCTAGTACTAACCCTGGAATGTCATGCTTGAATAGGTTAACCCTGCCCCTCCCTGCCATCACCTTCCCCGCCTCTCCCCCACCAGGTCAGGTGCCCTTCTGCTGGGGCCTCCTTTGCCATTGACCCTATTATAATACAAAACCCTTAAGATCCGTGCCTTGAAGTACTCCCTTTTGCTGGGGAGTTTGGTTCTCAAGCAGCCTGGGACACCAACATTGTGTGTGAGTGGAACATTACCCAAGGATGTTCCTCAGCTGCTTAGAAGGTGAGTAGTGCATTCAGGGGTCGTGCAGTATGAAAAATGCTTAGAGTGAAATCACGCTTAGCATTGGTGAGATGTGTGTACAAGGAGAGGACACGCGAGGACTGACGCTTAGTGGGAGGATGGGAAGGTCACGTCTCCCTTCTCAAGTACACGTTCAGGACATGCCTCTACTGAGTGGAATTCAGGATAAACCAATCACACTCTTTAAATAATGTATTGTTGAAGCTGTGTATTTGCTTATCTTTGTGTTCACAGCTCCCAGCTCAGGGTTGAGCAGGTGGTAGTGTTTGGTAAATGTTTGCTAAATCAATGAATGAATAATCAAGCAGGGAGAAGTGAAATGTATTAATGCGGGATGGGTGCCCGGGGGGTTAGGGGGCTTTCTACCCTCCACTCCCACAGCTACCATACATGACTTTTCAGCCCCACTCTGGTTTTACAGAACATGTTAGAAAAGTATAACTCCAACAGAGCCAGTAAATTATGGACCTGAAAGAACTGGAGTTTCTTTGCAATTAGGTGTCACCTGGTATCCAAGCTGCTGTAATATCATCTTGTTCTTTAAGAAGTTGTTTGGGCTGCACTCTTAGTGCCTGGTGAGTCAAGGAACGGCAGACGGACCACCAGTCATGGTACAGTCCAGGCTGGTGCCGTCTGCTGTAAACAGGCAAGTATCAAGGGCTTGGGAAAGAGCCGTGGGCTCCAACCATTCAGATTACAGGCCTCTCTATTAGCTTATCTTAATCTTCAGGTTCCCAAGATGCTTTGAGGCTGGTGAATAATAAAATAACTCCCTCCTTCCACCTCACTTGTTTTTTTTTTAAATAGCTGGCAGTAAGTGGTCTGGCTTTCACTTTCTCCAGGTGCCTGGGATGCTTGCTTTGTGAAATCTGCTTGTACTGAGAGTGAAAAGAGAAACTTGGTACTGAGGCCCTGGAATCCTCTCTTTTTGGTTTGCCTTTTCACTCCATCAGCTGAGGCACCAGAGGGAATGTCAGAAACCCTAGGCTTCTCAGTAAAAGACTTGCCTGTTTGGGATCAGAACACGCAGTCTCTTGCTCTGATGCTGGGACTTGGGGATGATATGAGATCGCCTCGCTTTGGCTTTGCTGGGGCATTTAGAAACTGCCACATCTTTTTTTTTTTTTTTTTTTTTTTTTTGCGGTACACGGGCCTCTCACTGTTGTGGCCTCTCCCGTTGCGGAGCACAGGCTCCGGACGCGCAGGCTCAGCGGCCATGGCTCACGGGCCCAGCCACTCCACAGCATGTGGGATCTTCCCAGACCAGGGCACGAACCTGTGTCCCCTGCATCGGCAGGTGGACTCTCAACCACTGCACCACCAGGGAAGCCCCGGCCACATCTTTCATATTCTGTCCCCTTGTGTTTCCTTACGTGTAGCTGTCATTTCCACAGGGATTTCTCTTTGCAGTTATTTGTAATTATCGTATTTTCTGCCATTATGTACCCTTCAAGTTGCTGTTGGTTATAAACTCCAAGTTGTGATTTATATCTCTTAATTACTAAGGTGATCCTTTTGCACATTATTCATACTCTTCGAATTATTTCATGTGCTTTGCTGATTTGTGTGTAGAAATTTTGGTTCCAGCTATTTTTCAGGCAGAATTGTATTGGTCGTATCTCTGAGTTTAGCATCTTCATGTATCATGGTTGCAGCCACATGATTCCACACCGTGTGCCAGGAACTGTGCTAAATGCTTTTTACCTATTGTACACTTAATCCGCCAGCTAATACACCCACAGAAACTCTGCACAGAGTGGAAAGCTTTGCCACCGTAGCATCTCATAAAGTCACGTGAATGACCAAAATAGTGGTCTGAAGAATGATAAGAATAATTAGAGAAATGCAAATCAAAACTACAATGGGGTACCACCACACACTGGTCAGAATGGCCATGATTTAAAAATCTACAAATAACAAGTGCTGGAGAGTGTGTGGAGAAAAGGGAACCCTCCTCCACTGTTGGTGGAAATGTAAATGGGTGCAGCCACTATGGAGAACAGTATGGAGATTCCTCAAAAAGCTAAAAAGAGAGCTACCATATGATCCAGCAATCCCACTCCTGGGCACATATCATATCCAGACAAAACTATAATTCGAAAAATACATGCACCCCAATGTTCATTGCAGCACTATTTACAATAGCCAGGACATGGAAGCAACTTAAATGTCCATCAACAGATGAATGGATAAAGAAGATGTGGCACATATATACAATGGAATATTACTCAGCCATAAAAAAGAATGAAATAATGCCATTTGCAACAACATTGATGGACCTTGAGATTGTCATACTAAGTGAAGTAAGTCAGACAAAGACAAATACCATATAATATCACTTTTATGTGGAATCTAAAATATGACACAAATGGGGACTTCCCTGGTGGTCCAGTGGTTAAGACTCCGCATTCCCAATGAAGGGGAATGGGAACCCTGGTCAGGGAACTAGATCCCACATGCAACTAAGAGCCTGTATGCTGCAAAGAAGATCCCGTGTGCTGCAACCGGGACCTGGCACAACCAAATAAATAAATAAATATTAAAAAAATAATAAATACATAAAATATGACACAAATGAACTTATCTATGAAACAAACAGACTCACAGACACAGACTTGTGGTTGCCAAGGGGTGCAGTGGGGGAGGGATGGATGGGGAGTTTGAGATTAGCAGATGCAAACTATTATATAGAGGATGGATAAACAAGGTCCTACTGTATAGCACAGGGAACTATATTCAATGTCCTGTGATAAACTAAAATGGAAAAGAATATGAGTAAGGCAATGGTAGAAGGGACACAGCTGGGTCTGCAGCTGGCCAGCGATGTGGGAAGGGGCAAAGAAGACCACCTCAGCTCTGTGTGGACCCTCCTACCAGCTGCCCAAAGCAGAGGGCAGACTCAACACCCCCTGAGCCTCCCATCAGCCCCTTCTTTCCTGGGCCTCACGTGGGATGGGTAGGCTTTTTCCTACTAAATGAGCAAGATTCAGATAGCTCCCACGACTGTACTTTTTACCAGAAAGCTTTCCTTGATGCACTGGGGGAGGACCTAAGACTCTATGCTCCCAGAAGACAGGTGAGCTTGCCAGGAGGACTCCAGCTGCCGAACCCAAGTCATTGGGATAGGTCCTGATTAGTTAACCTCGGCGGAGCTCCATTTCCACAGCTCTCAAAAAACAATGCTATTATGAGAGTTAAATGAGAGATGAAAAATACTCAGCACAGGGCCTGACATGGAGCAGGCATTCCCAAAATGCTTAGTTTGAACAAATGATTCTGATTTGAAAAAGGAAACGTCAGAATTAGAACTGGAATTTAATTATTTAAGCTCTCTAGAAAGATGCAAATTGTGAAAATCACTTAAACTCTATTTAATACTTGAAAATAAACATTTGGTAATAATTTCTGATTTTAGTGATTCACGTAATCTCTGTTGAAGACATTAATAATGGTTTCTTTATTTTAAAACAACATTTTATTATTTAAAGAAAAAGGCTCAGGAGTCAGGATTCTGCTTTTGGTGCCTAGCACTGCCACAGTCAAGCTGTGTGACACTGAGAAAGTTTTCTCATCTCTCAGGACCTCAAAATCAGCTGTGAAATAAGGATAATAGTTGAGAAGATTAAAGAAGTTAAAGCATAAAAAACCTTGGAGCAGTGTTAGATACTATCACTATTCTTATCATTCTTTTTGTAAAATTTATGTTATTGACGTATAGTTGATTTACAACGTTGTGTTAATTTCTGCTGTACAGCAAAGTGATTGTTATACCTATACATACATTCTTTTTCATATTCTTTTCTATAATGGTTTATCATAGTATACTGAATATAGTTCCCTGTGCTATACAATAGGACCTTGTTGTTTAGCTATTCTATATATAATAGTTTGCGTCTGCTAATCCCAAACTCCCCATCCATCCCTCCCCCCACTGCCCCGCTTGGCAGTGAGTAGATTTAGAGGAAGTGTGAGATAAAATTATATAGCTATTCAGAGCAAGAGTGTTTTAGGCAGAAGGAATAGGAAGTGCAAAGGCCCTGAGGTCGAAGCTTGCTTGTTATGGTCAAAGAATGGAAAGGCTAGTGAGTCTGTAGCAGAGGAAGCAAGGGGGAAAGCGGTAGATGAGAACAGAGAGGTAGCTGAAGACCACATCCTGCAGAGCCCTGTGAGCCATAGTAAGGCTGAGTTGATCCTTTAAAGTTTATTTTTGGGGCTTCCCTGGTGGTGCAGTGGTTGAGAGTCCGCCTGCCGGTTCAGGGGATGCGGGTTCGTGTCCCGGTCCGGGAAGATCCCACATGCCGCGGAGCGGCTGGGCCCGTGAGCCATGGCCGCTGAGCCTGCGGGTCCGGAGCCTGTGCTCCGCGACGGGAGAGGCCACAACAGTGAGAGGCCTGTGTACCGCAAAAAAAATTTAAAAATTAAAAAATAAAGTTTATTTTTGGCCGGCATGTATGATTGGTTCATTTCCCCAGTATCCCACTAGACTGTGTGTCTTTGTCACTCATTTTTCCTTTCTTTCAGTGTGTCCTGCGCTTCCTCTCAGTCTCCATTAATTGTGCAATGGGAACATTTCCCCCACTATAGGCACAGCACAGAAATCTGCATTGGAAGCTTAGAGGATTGTATCTTTTTCCATGAGCTAACTCTTCTTTTTAGCCGGAAAATGACAGCAGAGCACATCTCCTGTGTTTCTCTTTTATTTATGATCCTTCCACCCCATGCAAGTCCTCCCATTAGGTGAGATCTGCCTCCCATGAGCCCACGGCCCCCCACCCCTGCCCTGCGTCAGGGTGGACTCTCAACTTGTCTTCTTATGGGGTGAGTGTGTGAAGTCCTCTGCAGCACCTCCTGCCAGGGGGGCCCAGCGTGAGTACGAACTTGGACGTGGTGATTTGCCTCTTTATGCTTTGCCCTTCCAAAGAGAGATGTGAAAGCCAGGCTGCCGGCCTCAGGGTTTTGTTTCTACCGTGTGACCGTATTTCTGTACTTGCTGACTGCTTAAGTGCAGGGATGCATTCAATATCCTTATCTTTGCGGCTTTGTTCTCACACTGACTCCATCAATCTGAGTCAGTCGTCCAGGTCCAGCGTAACTCCAGACAAGAATAAAGGTGTGATGTGATAGCACTTTGTTGATTCTCCTTAAAAGTTGTGAAGATGAGGGATAATGGGTATTTAATGAGCTCCTGCAAGATGGCAGGTGCTGACAAGTGTCTTACATCTTCCATTTCTAATCCTGCAATTGATATATTATCATTCAGAACCTGAAGCTTGGAGGTCACAGGATCCTGCTTCCAGCCGCCATTGCAGTTGAGACGGAGAGGGAACAAGAGTTAATTTCCCGCTCCCTTTCTGCCTGTGTCTGTGCAGTGGCCAAGACTCGCTCTCCCAGTGGAATCTGTGCCGGCTTTTATGGCCCTTTGTGAGAAAGCGCAGGGAGACCAAGGTGCATGAACACCAGGTGTCATTGCCACTGTCAAGCACGTGTTCCTCAGTGCTGGATCATGGATGGGTTTAGAAATGCCTTCGCTTTCAGAGTTGATACAGAACGTGTGACTAGATTGACGGTATTTGGCTTTGCTCTTCAATACTTTCCTTTTGTCATTTAGCATATTGTCATCCTTTTCCCCTCTCCCCTTCCCTTGACCGCTTTCCCTCTGAATGCAGGATGGCTCCAGCCGTCTCTTGACTGTGTTAGGCTATCCGAGCACCCCTGCCCACCCAACTCCCCTAGCTGCAACCCTAAGGCTTTTGAAGATCCCCTCGGCCCGCGGGCTGAGACACTGCAGCCACCAAGCCTGCACCCCTCGCCTGGACCCACCCCATCGAGTGCCATGGTACCGCCTGTGTGCACGGGGGCCCCGCAGCAGCTGGTGCCAAACAATGCGCGTTCTCATCTGGGCATCCCGGAGTGGCCTGGCAGCTTTAGCCGTTCAGAGCCCAGCTGGGGCTGGAGTCGCTGGGCTGCCCTGCAGAGGTGGTTTGCCACTTTGTACTAATAAACAGATTTCAATCCAAGGAACTTCAGAGGGCCTGCTGCTCTTACCCTGTCTTCTGACTGTCTTTGTGATGAAAGATGTTTGCACATAGCCACATCGTTTAATGATACCAGGATGGACGCGAATGCCGAGGTTTAAAATGTCATTCTGCTGCACTGGCTGTATGCTCTGGATGAGTTACTTAACCTCTCTGAACCTCTCCTTCTGTATCTTTATATTGAATTTAATAATACCAATGCCACACAGTTCATGTCAGGATTTCATGAGATAATGTTTGTGGAAAGCACCTCGTCTGGGCATTGGCACACTGTCTGCCCTCCACAGATAATGAACTTTCTTCTCTTTTCCAGATAGGATCCCAGGCAGGAGAAGACAAGGCCAAATCAATCTCTAGACATGCTGCTTTGCTCTCTGCAGTGATCTGCGCTTGGCAGATTTCAGATACTTTTAAACAAAAATAAAAGAGCTTTAATTATGCCCTCGTTTGTGGCTTGGTTTGGTTGCCTTGTTAACCGATTTGAGAAGACTGCCCGCCCTGCAGCTTCTTCAAGGTGCAGGTCTGGCTGGGAGTCAGGAGTGGAATGTCAAGTCTGTTATCATAAAACTCCCAAGTCCCTCTGGCTCGGAGGCGGGGCTGGCGGTGTCATCTGGATGGCGTGTGGTTCAGGGCACGGCCTGCTGGGTCCAGGCAGGTTGCTTGCTCCCTCATCACGCCTGCAGTGGGTGTGTCTTTGGCCCTTGTAGCTGCCGTTGCTCTTTGCTTTCCATTCCCTTAATTTCAGTTGTGGTCTTCCAGTTAATCCAGATGACAGGCACCACTGTAATCTGTACCAAGCAGATAGCTGGAGTGTTTAGTGTGACTTTGTTGTCACATTGCCTGGATTCCAGTCCACCTCATAGCGGGTCGTCTTAGGCGTAAGGAATCTCAATTTCTTTATCTGCAAAATGGAGTTGTGATAGCACTAATCTTACAGGATTGTATGAGGATTAGGAGGATTAACCTAAAAAAGTGGTTAAAACAGACCCTGCTCCATAATAAGTGAAAATTGCTTGTATTAATATTAGTAATAGGCAATATTTGAGCATTTATTATTACAGAATAAATACATTCTAGCTAAGTGGATCCTGTCAGTTCTCTGTAAAGTGAACCCTATTATTATTTTGTTTGTTTGTTTTTTGCGGTACGTGGGCCTCTCACTGTTGTGGCCTCTCCCGTTGAGGAGGACGCACAGGCTCAGCGGCCATGGCTCATGGGCCCAGCCGCTCCACGGCATGTGGGATCCTCCCGGACTGGGACACGAACCCATGTCCCCTGCGTCGGCAGGCGGACTCTCAACCACTGCGCCACCAGGGAAGCCCCCTATTATTCTTTGACTGAGGTGATAGCACTGGAGATGCAAACTCCTTAGATAAAAGTAAGTTCTATATTGTCACCAGGCAAGGACTGTGGGTGGCCCTACTGAATCTGGGGTGCATTTGTAGCCCTCTGTGGGCTTTGGATCACTCTATGCCTCTGATATCTCCCCTTAGGCTGTAATTCATTGCTTAGTCCCATCCCAGACCCTAAGTTTCCTTGGCTTTCTGGTCCTGAGCTCACACTGCCTGTCCTTATACCCGTGGGCTGTCGTGGCTGTTGGAATTGGGAGGCAGGATCTGTGCTTTCGTCCGAGGCCTCTTGCCTTGTCCAACACAGTGCTGGCGTGTTCTGTGAATCTCCTTGCCTAGACACTCTGTAAGGTAGGCTCTTTTCAAATGTGATTGCTATTCACTTAGTGTCAAATATAGCATAGTTATTTATCCCTAGGATCTGCTCTGAGCCATCAGTATCACAACACGGTGAGCCTTTTTTCTTTTTTTTTTGTTTTTTTGCGGTGTGTGGGCCTCTCACTGTTGTGGCCTCTCCCGTTGTGGAGCACAGGCTCCGGACGCGCAGGCTCAGTGGCCATGGCTCACGGGCCCAGCTGCTCCGTGGCATGTGGGATCTTCCCGGACCGGGGCACAAACCCGTGTCCCCTGCATCGGCAGGCGGACTCTCAACCACTGTGCCACCAGGGAAGCCCGAGCCTTGTTCTTTATATGTTCACTTAGTCCATTAGCCCAGGTAAATCAACCAGGCAGTTAAGGTGACTGTGTGATTTTTGAGTTGTGTTCCTTTTCCTTTGTAGGTTGTTCAAATGATTTCATTTTGCATCATTCAGAATTGTTGTGATTCTATGTCATCTTGTTCACAAAATACCATTTGCCCTGAGCAAATTTCTGTTACATCTCAGAATAACTTACTTTAAGGACAGAGTCTACAGTTTCCTGAATTTTGCAGTCTAGGAAACATGGTGGCATTATTTTCTTGCTAGAACAAAGTACAAACCCAGATTGAGTATTTATCCCTTTGATTACATGCCCAACACTCTGCATACATTTGTGTTTTATTCATTTATGACTGTATTTTATATATATGTATACATGCATGTAAATATGTGTAAGTATATACACATTTAACATGAGGAATATAGAAAGATTGAGACATAAGTTTTGGTCCCTCTGTACTATCAGTAGTCATTTTCCCCCAATGTTTTGTTAAGAAGTATTTCAAACATGTAAAAAAGTTGAATTGTCCAGTTGATACCCATATACCCACTGTGATGATTCTTCAATTAACATCTGGCTATATTTGCTTTATCATATAATTATCCATGTCTTCATCGCTGTATCCATCCATTTCCATCCCCCTGTTGTTGTCTTTCTAAGTGAGATGCAGGCTGCCCCTAATCGTGACCAGGTGCTCTGTTGGCAGGAAGCATGTATTACACTTTGGGTCCTCCCCGAGCGTTCGCCGAACCTCTTCTCGGAGAGACCTTGCCATCTACTCATGACTCGGCCCAAAGCCTCACCAGCAGGCACAGAACCCTCCCAGTGGCCTCACCCAGGGCTTTATCCTTCTGTGTGTGGCCTAGACCATTCCGGTTCTCACTGTGCCTTTTAAAGTGAAGGTGTTCAAGATGCTGTATCTACCTTTTTACTTCCTCAAGCCAAGAAACATAACTAGACTCCCCAGAAGACGCTGTCTGCTCTCCATCCTTTAGCACGAGCCAAATGAAGCCTCTGACAAACACCAGCTCCAAAGGCAGACTGAGTTCGCCTTCCCCTTTGGTTACTTTCCAGCATCTCTGGTCTGGGCAGCCTCCCTTCCCCCTCCAGCTAGCCACTGGGGCTGACCTTTGAGGAGGAGTTCTCTGCTGTCCTGACCCACTGGGGCCCCAGTTCTGTCCTGGCTGGACGACATGGCTCTGAGGAATGATGAAGGCCTTGCTGGGTGTGAACTTCCCATTCATTTTAAATCACTGCTTTCTCCGTTATTATTTTTATAACAATATCACAGTAATGGCCACTTCATGTGTGCATTCTGTCAAAAAAGAATTGTGAAGAAGTGAAAAACGTGTCTCCCATATAATTACAGAGTGAACCTAAGTCAAATATTATACTTATTAATGAGGGAACCAATAAATCGGTAAAGCTGGCTCAAAGGGCATTGGAAGAAGTGGGTATTCATAGGCCTTTTTTTTTTTTTTTAAAGGATAGAAGAGAATGATTAGGTAAGTGTGGAGGAAATGGTGAGGTACCGTTTAGATCAGCCTGGAGGTACTCCAGCTTCTGGGAGTGCTGCCAGCAAAAAGCCCTCTCTGTCAGCTCCCTTCAGGGTGTAGGGGAGGGAAACTTTTCCCTTCTTCTCTTCCAGGTCCTGTGATTGGTCTAATGATCACATTGATATAAAACAGATTAACAGGAGAAAAAATGAATTTAATTTTGTACGCATGGGAGCTCATAAAAAATATGAGACTCGAAGAATTGACCAAAGCAGGCAGCTTTTATACCTTTTAAACAAAGAAACAATACATTTTGAAGAATTAATAAGACAAAGGGAATTAGACTTGGGGTGGTAAATTAGTGAAGACGTAACAGGGTTTGTTGATACAGCCTTCTCGGCCTTGAATTCTCTGTCTCTGGTGATAAGGATGTCTCTCTTCCTTCTGGTACAGGGAGAGTGCCTTTCACGTGGGATATTTATTTCCTGCTTTTAGCGGGACAGAAAGGAGGGTCAGACTATCTTTCTTGCCCTAGCTGTTCCTTAAATAACTTTAATTCAAAAGAATCAGTATGCCTAAGCCTTGTATTTTGGGTGACCTGCCCAGAACCCCATCAAGGGGTTGCCTTAACTGAAGAAAGTCCCCTGGCCTCCTGGGCACCCCATGTCTGATCCATCTCTAGGTGTAAAGGCCGGATCTCTCACCCCCTGCTTGCGTTTGTCGAGGGTCATCCTATCTTCAGAACTGCCCATAGGGTCAGCTGAGGCTTCTGTCATGACTGTGTGTCCCAGCTCACTTTTTTCTCTCCACCCAGAAATCTACAAGTTAACACATAGCTAGCTTCACAGTGTCCAAGGCCTTAATATATTGTCAATAGCAAAATTAAACCCAGATATATCCCTCTAGATATCAGGGTTTGGCTGACCTGTAGAGACAGATAGCAAATATTTTAGGCTTTGCAGGCCGTCCCCCCCCCCCCCCGCCCCCCGCCCCCCGCCCTCCGTCCTCCATCTCTGTGGTCCTCTCACAACTCTTCAGCTCCGCCCTGGGAGCAGGAAAGCAGTCACGAAGACTAAACAAATGGCTGTGTTCCAAAGACACTACTTAACAAAAACAGGTGGAGGGTGGGATCTGGCCCACGGACCAGAGTGCTGACCCCTGCCCTAGATAGTTAAGTAATCAATCCTTGGGTAAGTGTGTTAAACACTATCCTAGTGTGACACTGAAAGGACAAGCTACCTGCCGTCTTTGCCCCGTTTGATGCTTATAGGATATAATTTCTAAATCCTACGACTGCCTACAAGGTGCTCATCTTAACATTTCACAAATGAGGTACCAGGATCAGTGAGGGTTCTCCATGGTCTTACTATTTAAGTAGATGGTAGTTTCTGGAAGTGAGCATGGTGGATCTAGCCCTGAGGCTTGCTCTGTCCCCTTCCACCAGCCTACCTCACTGAGTCATGGGAAGCAGAGGTTTGAGTGACTCTTTGGAGAAAAGCACTCCCAAAACAGATTCACAGAGCCCAAAGGTATCTGAAGAGGCCCTGTTCAGCATTACACCCTCTGCCGTGTGTCCTGGACTTCTCACAGAGTAGGTGGATTTACCTGTGAGTAAGGCAATTTGAATGTAGAGAGCTCTTATCCATTAAGGTTTTAAAGAATTGTGCAGCCTGGACCTTGTTTCCTGGGCTGCATTCTTCTGACACAAGGAGGAGGTAAGAACAGCTTACACATTGAGACAGAGATCTTACCTGAGCCGTGCCACACATGGCTCAGGTGTGTGGCATTGACGAAGCCCCTAGGTCAGCCAGAGACTCTGTTAGCATCACAGTGAAACATGCAGGATCTCTCTTCCAGCTCTCCCTTTACCGAAGTCCATTAAACTGGGCCTGGATTCGAATGCTGACTCCTATCACCAGCTATGCGACCGTAGGCAAGTTTCTTAATTCTCTCTGTACTATTTAATAGGAAAATGAAATGAAGCTATCTATGTAAAGCTTGTAGAACAGTACTTGTAACACAGCAAGCACTATGAAAGTATTTTCTGTTATTGTTATTGTTACTGTTATCTTTAGAACTTAGTATGGTGCCTTGCTAGTAATAGGGGCTCAATAAGTGTCATTCAATGCATAAATAAGCCACATGATAAATTAGATTCAGATTAAGTTGTGGAATAGTGCTCTCCAGTAGAGCTCTGTGATGATGGGAATGTGCTGTCTCTGTGCTGTCCACCGGCCACGTGTGGCTAATGAGCACTTGACATATGGGTAGTGTGACTGAGGAACTGCAATTTAAATTTTATTCAATCTTCATTTAAACTTGTAGCCACATGAGGCTAGAGGCTACCGTGTTGGACAGCACAGTCCTCTGAACACTCTAGTGTTTAGAGATTGTGATTCAATATTTGGCATTCTTCAAACATCTGCAAGTGATTAGAACAGGACTAGAACTCTTAGGCCAGTACTTTCTCATCCATCCACTCATCCATCCTTCAAGAAATAAATTCAAGAAGCCAATATTAAGTTCCTGCTATACGCCAGTTACTCTTCTGGGCACTAGCAGTCAGCAAAGAGAGAGAAGGTCTTGCCTGTCAAAGAACTTGTGTGCTAGTAAAGGAGTAGATAAAATAAAGGCAAACAGTAAACAAGCCACTTCCAGACAAGGTACGGGGGTGCAGTCAGGACAAAAGAGGGCATTGTGGTGGTGACTGGCTTGGAAGGGATTGTGGTGCTTGTTTAAGGAAAGCCTCCGTCAGGAGGGAACACCTGAGCTGAGACCTGTTTGGTGAGAAGGAGAGAGCCTTGTCATGATCTGGGATCAGAGTGTTCCAGGCAGATGGAGCAGCAAATTGTCTTAAAGTTGGGGCCGTGCTTGGCCTGTTTGCAAAAACAGGAGGAAGGCCAGGTGGTGGGAATGGTGAACCCAGTAGACTGTGGTTGTTAGGTGAGCTTGGAGAGGAGGTCAGGGTGGAGTTTTTCGGGAACTTGCGGGCCAGGGTCCTGAGTTAGGATTTTATTCTAGGGGAACCATAGGAAGATCCTGAGCAACGCCTCCTGGATTCAGTATCTCTTTCATTGCCATGGGTGATGGGGAGGGGCGTGGCAATGTGGTGGTAGCTCATGGGAAGGGATACTGGTGCCTGGGGCACAGACAGTGGCAGTGCAGATAGAAGAGTTGAGAGATGGGGATCTACCAGGGTAGAGCCAACAGAACTTACTGCTGGGTGGATTGGATCTTGAAGGTCACAGAGTTTTTATATAACCCCGTCCCCAAATATACTTACACAGTGAGACTGAGTATTTCACTGACTGAATAAATTTACCTTCCTTCCCTCTTCCTTCCGGAGGCTTCTAAGAAGCTTTGTGGTGCCTAGGAGTATGGGTTAGGGGATTATAAAGCATGTAGCCCAAAGCAGTGTTTCTCTGACTTGAAAGTGCAGATCATCCAGGGATCTTGTTAAAATGCAGACTCTGACTTTGTAGGTCTGGGGTGGGGTCTCAGATTGTACATTTCTAAAAGGCTCCCCCATGGTGCCAGTGCTACCTTTGCTTGAGCCCCACTTTACCTAGGGAGGCCTTACTCCTGCTATGTAGAGGCACAAAACTGTGACCCTCCAGAGCCTCTGTGTCTTAGGAGCAGGTTGTAGGTACCTGGGAAGAACTCACAAGAATCCCGCTGGAGTTCATTCTTCTAGATCCGCAGGAGCATCTTGGTCTTGTGGCTGTGAGCCCTCTCTAGAGACTCAAGGAATTTGCTTTGTGAGTAGAGGAACTCCCTGCCTCTTTGTTTGTCCTTTGGGAACAGAATTGCCCAGCAATTATTTCACAGCCTGTAGCAGTGTAGGCAGCTCTTCAAATCCAATCTCCAGAACTACATTTGAGGGGATGTATTTTACATGAAAAAGTAACCTTTAAAGGACCTGTGGGCTAGAAGCCCTGTGACTCTCTCTATATTGTGTATTATTAACACAATGCATTTACCTGGTGCCTGGGTGGGAGAAATGAGACTTGATCACCAGAGATATTAACAATAAGATGATCGGTTTCAGCAGAGAGGAAGTTCTCCAAAGCGGTGCCTCTGGCTCTGGGTCCATTTCTTAATGAAATGGGAAAAAGGAAGTGTCAGGACGTTTAATAGGATACATTTCGCTGAAGAGCATTACTGTAAGTGAAACCTATTACCAGGCTGTAGGATTTAGGGCTGTTTTGAAATGAGTGTACTTACTCCCTTGTAGAAGGGGCTAGTTCAACTATATTGATCATCCGGCGCCGGCACAGAATGTTTTATTGAGTCAGGATTGCATATGGAAGCTTTTTGTAAATGAAACTAACATTTGATGATTGGGAGAAAATGACTGTGACTTGCCATCTGGTTCCTCAGCCAATACCATTGATTCATGGTGCTTGTAGTAGTTCTTAATAATCTGCCCCATTTCATATTATATGAGATATTGAAGCTATGTTCCTGATTCCTCCAGTCTAAACATTTAGGGTTATTGCACCAAGCTTAAACTCCGGCTTTCTTCCATCTAATTTTTTTGAGTTCTCAAGTGCTGTGACATTTATCATCACAGGTTATTAAATTATCATGTGGTAGTTTGCATTTTAATTATGTTATTCACTTCTAATAAATGCAAATCTTCCTCTTGAAGCTCACATAGATTTTTTTTAACTAGACAGAGGGGGGACATTGAACTGTCTAGACCCACCTCAGCCAAAATGATCGACATCCTTTCTTGTTTCTGAGTGGGAATCTATTCAGTAAAGCGCTCACTCTGTGGGTTTGACCCGCCAAAGAAGCCTGATTCTTCCCATTCCCAATGTTCGTTTTCCCCTTTTATTTCTCTCATCTTTCTGGAATTACTGCTTACCCCAGAGAGAGCAGCTTAAAAGGAAGAATCAGGCATAGTCAAAGAGAGACTTTACTGAAATGTCTTCCGTTCATAATATGGTCCTAGCATTAAGGCAGCAGCTTTTCCTGTGTTTGTAGAAGTGCTCCCAGCATAAGCATATACATCTCTCTACTCTGTAAACCAGCCAGTTACGTCCTGGATGGGGAGTCGGAGTGACGGCCCCCATCATCACAAAGAACCTTTATCTGCCAATAAAATAAAAATCAAATCTGTGGCATGGCCACAATTTCTTTTCAGGGCTGGAACTCCAGGCAGAAGTGGCACGTGGAGCTGCTCCTTCTGGAGGGACACTCTCCCCAGTGTGAATAAAGGGGAGCCTTACATAAGATGTCTATCATTTTTGTAAGAGAATGGTCAGAACTGTCCTTAGAAAAGTCTCTGTGATGCCAGTTAGGACTCTGCCGAGAGGTATCCCGGGCTCAGTAGCCAAACAGTCCTGGGTGGAAATCCTGACTCTGCCACTTTCTAGCTGTATGATCTTAGGAAAAATAGGTAACTGTTTTGATCTTTAGTCTCCTCTGGAAAATAGAATCATGCCTTCTTGGCAGCTGGAGAGTTGTAAGAATTAACAGTAGCCTACCGTCACTTTCTACCACACTGTGTGACATTTTCTGTACAAAATGTTGGTCTCAAAACAAATCAAAAATATTAAGGAGTTGGATGTGACCGCTAATCTTTTATCCTGGTTTTTACATTCTTTGGATCACAATAGACAATCAACAGCCTTCAGAGGATTCAAATGATTCCGTTTCCTTCCTCCTGGCTCTTTAGACTGTGTTGCAAGCAGTTTTCTCTGCTGATGCAAACGCCAGGACTGTCATCTTGATAAAGCCAGTCTCCCTGGACACTGGTGGCCGAGTGGATGGGTTTGTTCCCATGTGCCAAGCTGAATCTACCCTGCAGCCCAGGCTCTCCCAAAGGCAGTGTCGGAACTGGATGTCCAGGGCCTGCCATGGCAACGCTATCTCTTCTGTTTTCTGACTCGTCGAGGCATCCTGCGGTGGTTGACATGTCAGCTGTGGGAGCTGTAACTGCTGGGCAAAACCAGGTGTGTTTGAGTGCACGAGAGCCTTCGCTCTAGACGCACAGAGTTTTCTGAGTCGAAGTGGAATGAGAGGCAGAAAGCACATGCTCACGGTTTATTTCCGATGCTCTTGGCTTGCGTGAAGGTGTCTCTTTCAACACATCTTATTTTCTAAGCATGAAATCAAAGGGAGATAACGTGACCCAGTTAATACGATAGGGCTCCAGCACGTCCCAGGGGAGGCATCCGCTGACCATCCCTCATACACAAAGCTCCCTTCTCAATAGCAGAGCCCTGACCCTGGGTCAAGAGTGCACAGAGCAACATGCTCACAGCTTTCTGGTCCCAAGTGAGGCAGTAGCCACTTTCTTACCTAGACGACAGATATACTGCCCTGTATGTCATCCCACCGAAGAGGCAATGCCTCTGTTCTAGGAAGTGGAGACTGCAGTCTTTACAGAATGCATTTTCTCATACGTTTGGCAACATCTCTAATACCAGCTTAGACCTGCATGTCTGTGCAGTTTCCCCAAACAGGGTGTCTCTCCCGGCCTCTAGCTTTTATTAGATACAAACCATCTCATTTCCATAATTGTTCTCCTTGTCGGGTCTGGCTGTATTATTCTCTGGCCCTCAGAACAGTTTGGGTCTCTTCTCAAAGGTCCAAGAAGGCTGTACTCACTTCTTCATTTCCAACTGATCTGGAAAAATTCAACTAAAGGAATTTGATATTTAGGTCCACAGGATCCTAGCGTTTTACTCAGGGGGTTGAGGTCCTCTTCTCCATGCCTTCATCATGAGACACCACCCCCCCCCCCACCCAGCGCATGCATGCTCGGGGGGGTGATGTCACCCCTAGTGGAGGGAAAATTGCTTCTTTTGGGGGAGGGGCGCAAAAACATTATTGCTCTTTTTATGTATAAAGCATAGATATACACACAACATATAAGCAGATATGTAGTATGACTGTGGTATTAAAATATCACGGGGGGGCCCATTAGGAAGAAATGTCTAAAAAGGCTCTTGGGTATGTGATAATGAAAAAAGGTTGAAAAACACTGCTCTAGAGTTTTCCTCATGATGCCTCCTTTTCCCTACTCACAAAAAGTAATGCTTAAGAGGGGACCCCTTTGCTCTCCACTTGGGGTAAAGACATTGCTAGATGTAGTTCTGGAAGGAGGGAAAGGCTACTGTGTCTCCAGCTGAAGAGTTATTTAGAACTCTTTTAGGGAAAGTCATGCCGCAGTTTTAAATAACAAAGGAATCGCCTGCAGAGATTTCAAAATTCCAACTGCTGGACCCCACCCTAAATGTACCCCAGAATCTTCTGGAACTCTGGACATCACTTGGGTGATTCCTAAATAGTCACACCAACACGAACTCCACAGCTGCTGGATAGAAGGAGAGAAAGCGGCTTAGATTAGAAGCTGGCCCAGGGCCAGAAAGTGAACTGTTACATAGGTCTACTGCTCACCACCTCTCCTCAAGCTCTGCGCTTTGGCAAACTGGATGGTGTAACCAAAATTCAGCCTCTGTACACTGGTACCAAATTGAATCTTGGAGACTGAGTTTTGGATGAAGTAGAAAAGAATAGCTTTATTGCTTTGCCAGACAAAAGGGACCACAGCGGGTTAATGCCCTCAAAACAGTGCCTGCCGACCTGGAGGGGGTAGTGGGGAGTTTTATAGTAATGTTTCAAAGAGGGCGCGATCAGCTCATGGACGTACTTCTGACTGGTTGGTGGTGAGGTAAGTGGGAATCAGCATCATCAACCTTCTGGTTCCAACTGGTCTGGAGTCTACATGCTTGTGGGCAGCATACAGTTAACTTCTTCCACCTGGTGGGAGTTTTAGTTCTGCAGAAGAGCTCAAAGATACTGTTATGTGTATCCCTTGAGAAGGAACCCGGACCCTACCCAAAGGCTGCACTATTGTTACTTGACTGCTCCTCCCTTGTCTCCGCCTCCCCTCTGTTCCTTGATTAGCAACTGTTTGAACCTGCCCTTTGGAACTCAGGAAAGGTCATGGAGGCTGCATGAAGCCTATTTCGTACAAACAACAAGTGGGGGACACAGAACGGCTTTTGTGCCCAGGAGCACCACAGGGTCCTGCTCAGTTTCAGTGGTGCATAGTTCACCAAACATACCCCACCCTTTTCCACCTCCTTGCATTTGCACGGAAGGCTCTGTCCACTCGGATTCCCCTTTCTTTCATCTTAACCTATCAACATTTTACTTGTTCTGTAAGACCCAGCTCCAAAGATTCTTCTTGCAGGAAGTCTTTCATGAACCTCCCCAATCCACCCCCATTTTCTTACTGCACTTACCACATGCTGCCTTCCATTTTGGCTCTTTGTACACATTATCTCATTTTTCCGTTTTATTGAGATATAGTTTATATACCATAAAATCCATCCATTCTAAGTGTACAATTCAGTGATTTTTAGTTGATTTATAAAGTTGTGCAACCATCCCCACAATCCAGTTTAAAAACTTTTTCATCACTCCAGAAAGTTTGCTCATGCCTGTTTGCAGTCAGGCCCCACCCTACCCCCAGCCCCAGGCAACCTGCTTTCATTCTCTATAGGTTTGCCTTTTCTAGATATTTCAAATACATGGAATAATACAATATATAATCTTTTTCATCTGGCTTCTTTCAATTAGCATGATTTTTTGAGGTTAATTTATGTTGTAGCATGTATTGGCAGTTCCATTTCACTTCCAAATACTATTCCTTGGTATTGTAATGTAGTGGATATTAGATTAACTGGATTGGATTAGTATCATATTTATGGATATACCACATTTTGTTTATTCATTGACCATTGGTGGACATTTGGGTTGTTTCCAGTTTGGGGTTATCATGAATAATGCTATTTGCAGTCTCTCTATAGACATATGTTTTCAATTCTCTAGCGCAGAATTGTGGGTGGAATTGCTGGGTCATGTGGTAAATTTTTATGTTATTGGAGTATAGTGGATTTACAAAGTTGTGTTAGTTTCAGGTGTACAGCAAAGTGATTCACTTATACATACATATATATATTTTTTCAGATTCTTTTCCCTTATAGGTTATTACAAGATAGTGAGTAGTTCCCTGTGCTATACAGTAGGTCCTTGTTGTTTATTTTATATGCAGTAGTGTGTATATGTTAATCCCAAACTCCCAATTTATCCCTCCCCCCCACCTTTCCCCTTTGGTAACCATAAGTTTGTTTTCTATACCTGTGGGTGTATTTCTGTTTTGTATATAAGCTCATTTGTATCATTTTTTTTGTTTTTTTAGATTCCACATATAAGTGATATCATATGATATTTGTCTTTCTCTGAGTTACTTCACTTGGTATGATAAGTGAATCTCTAGGTCCATCCATATTGCTACAAATGGCATTATTTCATTATTTTCTTATGGCTGAGTAATATTCCATTGTGTGTGTGTGTGTGTATATATCTATATATCTATATATCTATATCTATATCTATATCTATATCTATCATCTTCTTTATCCATTCATCTGTCCATGGACATTTAGGTTGCTTCCATGTCCTGGCTATTGTAAATAGTGCTGCAATGAACATTGTGGTGCATGTATCTTTTTGAATTATGGTTTTCTCCAGCTATATGCCTAGGAGTGGGATTATAGGATCATATGATAGCTCTAGTTTTAGTTTTTTAAGGAGCCTTGATACTGTTCTCATTAGTGGCTGTATCAATGTACATTCATGTGGTAAATTTATATACAACTTTTTAAGAAACTGCCCAGTTGTTTTTCAAAGTGGCTGTAACCATTTCATCTTTTCATTCCTACCAGCCTCAAATGAGGCTTCCAGTTTCCCTACATCCACATGAATGCTTCATATTGTCTGTATTTTTTTATTACACCCATTCTAGTGGGCGGGTAGTGGTAACTTGTGATTTTTATTTGCATTTCCCTAAAGACTAATGATGCTGACTATCTTTTCAAATGCTTATTAGGCATTTATATGTCTTCTTTGGTGGAATGTCTGTTTAAATTACTTGCCTATTTTTAAAATTGCGTTGTTTGTCATTTTATTATTGAGTTGTACCATTGGTAGAATGTGTCGTTCAGATCTCTTTATGCTTACTGATTTTCTGTCTAGTTGTTTTATCAGTTATTGAGAGGGATATTAAGATCTCCAACTATTATAATTGAATTGTTTATTTCTCCTTTCATTTGTCAATTTCTTTTTCATTTATTTTGGGGCTCTGTTATCAGTTTAATGTGGTTGGGTTTACATCTGCCATTTTGTAATTTGTTTTATGTCTCCTATCTTTTTGGTACCTTTGTTCCTTCTTTATTGCCTTCTTCTGTGTTAAATAGATTTGTTCTCATGCTTCATTTTATGTTTTGAATCATTTTCTTAGTGATTGCATCTACAATATATATCACAGTTATAACAGTCTACTTCAGATTAGTACTAACTTAATTCATATTTTTTATAAATTTATTTATTCATCTTTTTATTTTTGGCTACATTGGGTCTTCATTGCTGCACATGGGCTTTCTCTAGTTGTGGCGAGTGGGGGCTACTCTTTGTTGCAGTGTGTGGGCTTCTCATTGTGGTGGCTTCTCTTGTTGTGTAGCACGGCTCTAGGCACACAGGCTTCAGTAGTTGTGGCACATGGGCTCAGCAGTTGTGGCTCCTGGGCTCTAGAGTGCAGGCTCAGTAGTTGTGGCGCACGGGCCTAGTTGCTCCGCGGCATGTGAGATCTTCCTGGACCAGTGCTCAAACCCGTGTCCTCTGCATTGGCAGGTGGACTCCTAACCACTGTACCACCAGGGAAGTCCCCTAACTTAATTCTTGTAAAATATGGAAACTTTGCTCTTATAAAGCTCCATTTCTCCCTCCTGCTTTGTGCCATTGCCACATATATATTAGATCTATATATGTTATTAATTGAGCAACACAGTTATTGTTTTATGCAATCCTGTGCCTTTTAAAGAAGTTAAGAGGGAAAATATATTTATACAGCCTTCTGTATTTACTCACATATTTAATTTTCCTGGTACTCTTTATTTCTTAGTGTATATATTTGAGTTACTGTATGGTGTAATTTCCCTTCCACCTGAAGGAATTCCTTTAGTGTCCCTTGCAAGGAAAACCTGCTAGCAATGAATTCTTCCAGTCTTGTTTATCTAGGAATATCTTTATTTTGCCTTCAATTTCAAATAATAGTTGTGTTGGTTATGGTATTCTTGATTGATAGTTTTTTTCTTTCAGTTCTTTAAATATACCATTCCACTGCTTTCTGACTTACCTTGTTTCCAATGAAAAGTCAGCTCTTAATCTTATTGAAGAGCCCTTGTATGTGATGAGTTTTTTTTTTTCTCCTTGCTGCTTTGAAGGTCGTCTTTTGAGTTTTTGCCTTTCAGCATATAAGTGAACAGGTTATAATGTGTCTGGGCACGGATCTCTTTGCTTTTGTTCTGCTTGGGCTTTGTGGAGCTTCTTAAATCTATAGATTCATGTTTTTCACTACATTTTGGATATTTTAGCCATTATTTCTTAAAATACTTTTTCTTCCCCTTTTGTCTCATCTTTCCTTATGGGACTCCCATTATATGTATATTGGTGTACTTACTGGTGCCCCACAGGTATCTGAGGTTTTGTTCATTTTTCTTCTTGGCTCTTAAAGATACATTAATTTATCTTTCAGTTCACTGATTATTTCTTCTGACATCTCCCATCTGATATTGAGCCTCTCTAGTGAGTTTTTAATATCAGTCATACTTTTCAACTTCAGAATTTCTAATTTTTTTGTTCTTCTTGTTGTTGGTACAATAACTATGTCTTTATTCAGATTCTGTATTCATTGGATTATTGTCATATTATTTAAATTTTAAACATAGGTTTCTCTAGTGTTTTGAACATATTTATATTAGGTGCTTTGAGCCTTTGTCTGTTATGTCCAACATTGGGACCCAATTTGAGACAACTTCTGTTGACTCCTTTTTTTCCCCTGAGAAAGGAAAGACCATGCTTTCCTGTTTGTTTTTTGCACGACTTAATTTTTTGTTGAAAATTGAGCGTATTAGATAATATACTCTAGCAATTCTGGATTCAGTTTTCTGTACACCACCACCCCCACTCCCACCTGAGATTTGCTATCACTGCTGTTTAATTATGTGCCTAGACTGAATCTGTGGAATCTGTCTCTCTCATGGTGTGTGGTCATGGATATCTTTTTTTTTTTTTTTTTTTTTTTTTGTTTTTTGTTTTTTTTGTTTTTTGTTTTGGTCATGGATATCTTGACTCAGTTTTTTGTTTTTAATTCTTGTGTGTGTGTGTGTGTGTGTTTCATGTTTTAAATTCTTGTTTTTATTTTTAAGCCTTTCTTCCTGGGGGTCACCTCTGTGTCTGCATAGTCAATGATTGGTCAGAGTTTGAGTTCAAATGCCTCAAGCACTAAGATTTTATTCAAACTTAAGGCAGCTTTTATGTCTTCCCAGCTTTTACTTTCTTCTGGGCCTTTTGGCATCTCCTTTGCCTATGTACACAGGCTCACAGTCAGGCAGGAATGAGTAGAGAAAGTGGACCCTCTCTGGTCTCTTTTCCACTTGTGCATGGCCTTACAGTCAACCAGGGATCTGTGGGGAGCTTATCAAGGACCCTGTGGCTGATCTTCCTGTTACATTTCTGTATAGTCGGCCAGTCTGTTGCTTGCCCCAGCCAGCACCATGACCTCCGAGTAGCTGAAGTGGACTCCCCTGTTCATTTGCCATTGGGATTGCTATTCTTACCTACAACACCACGGAGTGTGGGGTTTTTCACATCCACTGCAAATCAAGTGGACTCCCTCCAGCCACGAGGCTGATGGTTTGCAAGGCCAGCCCACCTGGTAGAGTAACTGGGCCAACCAACATGGGAGGGGCATGGGAGGGAGGGAAAGAACCCAGATCCCCACTGTTCTTACCAGAGGTTCAGAAGTTTTTCTTGAATAAATGCTCCTCAATCTGTTGTATGTTTTAGTCAATTTCCAGAGTCTTGAAATAGTTGTTTTCGACAATTTTGTCTAGTTTTGTCACTGTTCTTTGAGGAGAGAATTTGTCAAGTTACTCACACTGCTATTCTGTCCCCATTGTCTTTTCCCATCTTTTAGAGAGGAAAAATCATGTGGCAGGAAAAATCGTGTGTATTTAAAGGTATGGACTCTGACACCAGACCACCTGGGCTTTAATTGGCGCTGCCATTTACTACCTGGAAGAACTTGGGCAAATTGCTTAACCTCTGGGCCTCTGCTGTCTGTAAAATGGGGATAATAATAGTACCTACCTAATGGAATTGTTGTGCTAATGAAATGGATTAATATACATAGAGTAAGAGGAGCAGTGCTTGGCACACCGTAAGTGCTATAAAATGTTAGCTTTTGTTGTTATTTAAGGGAGGGCGGGGACTTCTCTAGGACTTTAGGTCCCATATCCTTGGCCTAGTACCTTGCATAGTCAGCCCCTCTGACCCTCAGATCATCTATACTAAGTGATGCTTGATGTGTAGAGGAAATGAGGGCAGTTCTCAGAGTAACCGCAGGTGTGGGGAGGAAAGACTGCATGGGACCCAAGGAACAGATGGCTTTGTGCCTTGTTGAGGCCAAATGTTGTTCAGTCTTTGTCTTGGGCTCATGTGTTTTTGTCCTCCCAGCCCCCGGAACTGCCTAAAATGTTCAAGTGCTACTCATGTACCACATTGAGTTGGAGACCAGGTCTGCACAGTTGTGTTTCCAAGCAGTTAATTGGCACAGTTCCCACATTTCAGAAGTTTTCTTGCAGCATGCAGCTCCAGGAGTGAACAGAGCAGCTTGGCCATGCTGCTTACTTAGGTACTTGCACAAAGGGAAGGACCACTGGGGAGCTGCAGGAAGGCAGGAGAGCTTACGGTGTGTGTTTACCAACTCAGGTTGCTGTGCACCTGTGCAGAGCCATCGTGCCTGTGGGGAATTGGTATTGTTGCCTCCAATGGACACAAGTGGGGTGAATGGAATACGGGCTGAGTTCAGTCCCCGCTCACCACTTGGTGGGTCACCTTTGAGCAGGACAGCTGTAGGTAGTGACCTGGTATAGCCACCATGAGCCCTACTCAGTGCTCAGGAGCAGGGCCACAGACACGATAAGACAGCCCTTGCTCTCAAGGAGTTTCATCCTTCATGAGGGACGCTAGACAGGCCAAAATAATCATGGCCAGGGAGAAGGTGAAGGGTGTTCTCGGAGGAGGTGTCATTTGAAATGCCTGCTGCTGGGTAAGTAGGGGTTTCTGAGGTGAGTGGAGTGGGATGGATGGTATTTGCCCATTTGAGGGCCAGGGGATGAGAAAGATCCGGGCCAGTGTAGGAGAGTGCAAGGAGGGATTCTTGCAGGAGGCTGACCTAGAGGCAGAATGCGGCCAGATCTTGGTGGGTCTGGCAGTTCAAGCCAAGGAGCTTGGGCTTTTCTAGTTGGCAATGGGCATCACTGGAGAGTTTTATTTAGAGAATTAACTGGGGATGGATTGAATGAGGTGAGACAGGAAAGAGGACAGCGGCCCATGCAAATGCACTTGGGAGAACTCGGGGAAGAAGAGGGAGTGAGAATGGAGAATGTGGGGATCCCCCCCATGAGAATAGTACAGTGACTCCAGAACCATCAGGTGTGACCTTGGAGAATCCTGGCCAAGAGAACAAGAGACAAGGAGGAGGAGAGGAGCGTGGAGGGCAGCTAAGCCGTGCATGTCATGAGGGAGGGGTCGGCTATGTCAGAAATCAGGGAGACCCCGTGTGAGAAAATAACACATTTAAGATGTAGGAGCTCATGGGGAAGCTTTCTCAGGAGCAGCTTCCACGGCCCTAGGAGAGTCGGGAAGCCCCATTGCTCTGCATTGACTGGAGCGTGGGAAACAGGGCCATCTACCTGGCAAACATGGACTTTCTTTATGACCTTGATGGAAGGAAAGATGAATTCACGGCAGTGACCAGAAAGGTGATTTTAAGTTGTGGTTTTTAACATGGATGGGCATGGGTCAAGCTAGAGGATAGAATGGAGATGGAGCCAGTGGAGGGGGAAGAGACAGCAAAGAGGGCAACATGGTGGAGGAAGGTCTTCAGGCGACAAAAAGGGATGCATGGGCAGAGGGGGCTGTGCGGAACGGAAGGGGGCAGCTCTGGGTGGAGCTGAAGTGGGTGCCCCGCAGTGCCTTCCCTCCCTTCCCCCGTCTTTCTCCAGTAGGCTCCCACTTCTGAATCCAGCAGGAAGAAGTTCTGTTGTCACATCCACACTTAACGTCAGCTTCTCTATTTCTTTGATCAGTTACAGGTACCCCTTTGGGTACTTAGTTTACATATCGGTACAGCACTGTTAGCTCCTTGAACAAGGTCACATGCATCCAACAAGCAGGAGACTGTTTTCCTCAGCGGGGAGTGAGACCAAGTAGTGCTGAGTACTTTTCTTCTAACGTGGCGGGGGGCACAGAACTGGACTCGGCATCAGGAGGCATTGCTGTCACTTACAGGTGTGTGATCCTGGTCTAATTACCTCACTGCTCTGGCCTCCTGGGTCCTCCCAGTAAAATATGGGGAAGGGGCTAGATCATCCTCAACATCCACTTTGGCAGTAACGTCTGTTGTTCCTGCGATCCATGACTGTGTGTCTTAGGTGAAGTTCGAGGGTGTTTTGTGCCTGAGATGCACTGAAATAACAGTGGAAGGATCTACAGTTGGATTTGAGCAGTGAGCTGGTGTGAGCAGGTCCGAGAAGATGAACTCTTAAGGTGTGTGGCTGTTCCCTTCATTGCTCTGACACCAAAACTGGACTTTCTTAGTCTTCTGGAAGCTGTTTAATGCACGTGAGCGGGCACTGTTTTGTTCTGACCCCTGTCTATCTTACACCTGGATGCACAAGCTTTGTCAACCATATTATTTTCTTCTCAGCTTATCTGGGTGATTCATTTCTAAGAGAGGATATAATTAGGTGGAAGTAGATTATCTTGGTACTTAGGACTTAACCCTACCTGTCTGGTGCTTTGCTCTTGAGGAATTATATATAATGGCTTTGTACACTGGCCTGGTAGAAGCAGTTTATATGTAGCATACTCCTGTGGAATTACAAGTAAAATCGGGAGACCAGGAAGAAAAAGAAATGAAATGCTCAAGTGCAGCCCTGGCATCCCACACCATTATTGCTCTAGCATTGGCTGCAGGCTTGAGTCAGAGATTCCTGGGAAGCAAAGCAAAAAGGGCAATACAGCTATAATCATACTGTTTAATAGCCTTTGGTTGGGGGTAGCTGCTGGCGGGGGTGGGGGTGGGGATGACGATAAAATTAGTTCCTAGGAAAAGCAGAGCTTTTTCTAGTACTTAATTAAAAACATTGCCCATACCAGCCTTAACCCAGTGTTTCTGAAAGTATATATATTTTTCTCAAGGGAAGCACAGGATTTGAAAAATGAAGGCTCCGTAGTCAGGAGAGTTTCAGGAAATATCTATCAATATTTGGATGGATGATTAACAATGAACATTATCATTTGGAAATCTCTCATAAGTCTTGTAAAGAAACCTGTTTATCTTTGTTCAACCCAGAATTTTCAAAATTACCTATGACTTCATAATGCTTTTCCTGCCTGCATAGCTTTTAACACTAAGTTATTTTTTTTGAACAGCAAGTTTGCTGCTAGAGCCCATTAGCCTTTACCACCTGGGTCAGGGGAACCTCACCGAGGCAGGAAGCATATTGCTTGGTCACTCAGGTATGGGGTCTGTGGGACTGGGCTTCAGTCCTTGCCCCTCTGCTCACCAGCTGCTTGGCTATTATCGGGCTAGTCATCTTCTCCAGCCTCAGGTTTCTCATCTGTAAAACTGGATAATAATATGACCTACCTCTGGAATCATCGTGTAGAATAAATATGTCAATCGATGTAAAACCCTCAGGACCATCCCTGGATAAGTAACTAATACGTCTTCTTTTGCTTGTAAGGAATATTGTCCCCATTCCGGAGGGTACCCTGCCCTGATGCCACGTCACTCCCACGTGACTGGGTACTAACTCTAGTGCTTCTTTGGGTACTGACTGTACTTCTCTTTATTGTGGCAGAGAGCAGCTCTATTGGCCCTTTGTGATAATTGCCTATTTTCATAGTTGTCTTCTCTATTATACTGTGAGCTGGTTAAGGACACCTGCAGCCCCGGAATTAGAACTTGACGTGGCTACTCCATCTGGGGTTTTCAGTCTTTCTGACAGTGTAAGCCCGGCCCCTAGGGCATACAGAGAGTCTGATTCAGTGAAAACAGCTCTGCCTGGTGTGTGTGTGTGTGTGTGTGTGTGTGTGTGTGTGTGTGTACATTGTTAGCGTGTTAGATGGAAATCTCTTAAGACTCTGGTCCTCTGTACATTTTTGTTGAATGCCGAGGAAATCATTTAACTCCTATTGTTCTTGAAGTTTCTCTAATAAAAGAGACCTGGCACCACGTAAATTGTGAATTGAAAGAATGGTCTCAATTCCTGTGAAAGGTACTAAACACAGACTATTAATAATAGGACTGATGCAAAAATTTCTAGTAGTGCCTTTACAGCTCAGTCACTGAGTGGAAGAAAATTCTATTATCTGTACCCAGCAGGGACGGAGAATCCTTGTTTTTCTATGATGGACCACTGAGCTGTGGAGAAAAATCAATGACAAGATTCATAAGCAGGAAGAAAATTTAGAGATTTTTTTTAAAGAAGAGGATCATAAAACTTTACACATTCTCTTAGAATTAAATGAACATAAGATGTCACTAAATATAAGGAATAATAATAAAAAAAAGATGCCTCTGTTGTACTTTAGGGCTATTTAGGGAAGAGAGTAGAAGAGAGAAACTAAGAAACAGGGTACAGAGGGGAAAATGGTCTGAGAAAGGTGCAAATAATTCACAAGGGTGCAGGAAATGACCGAGAAGAAGTCTCAGAGATGCAGACGAATGAGGCCTTTCTAAGGAAAGAGTGTCCAAGACTGACTCTCAGAGAGCAGGGTGACCAGAGGGAACGATGGTCTCTTGTTAAAGACCCAGGTGCCGAGAGAGCTGGCAGGCTCTCGGGATACTTCTGCGAGGAAGGGTGAGGCCATGTTGCATATTCGCAACCCCAGGCATAACTGCAGTCACAGTGACAAACATCGGACAGCACGTTTCCTCCTCATTTGTGGCGAGCTTTGAGGGCAGAATCATCGCCTCCGCATTACAGATCAGAAAAGGGAGCTGCAGACGTGTTAAATGCGTGGTTCGTGTGTGGCTCTCAAAACCCCTCATGTTTTCCGTCTGCCCCTCTTCTCACCCCTTTACACACACCAATGCCTTTGGCATGGGCTGAAGGCCAGAGTCATATCTAAATCAGAGGTTCTCCATATGATTCTTGCTCTGCTTTTTAAGAAAAAAATCGTCAATTTACACCCATTTATTATGTCATAAAACAGGCTAAATCATTCCATCAGAAATAAAGCGACATTGACTGTTTGTCTTCCCTGGCCAACCTGCGAGGCAGGTGGGCAGTCTGTTGGCCACCAGGGCAATTACAGGACTCATTGTTGTGTTGTTCTCTGTTACCTGGCTCTGCAAACCTCAGATCCTGGAATTCACAAACGAATGCCTCGTGCATGCCGTTTCCCCTGTGCCCTAAATGACTGGCTCCAAGGAGCTGCTGTTCAAGTGAAAAACAAAACCACACAATGTGTGCCTCCCTCACCTGAAGCAATTGCTGCTGCTGCTGCTTCATCCTCGGGAGATGCTCTCTGGGCTTCTGTGGTTGGACCCCTTCCCGCCTTTGCTGCAAGACCACGTCCTGGCACATCAGGCAAGCAGTTGAAATGGGCTTGCAACTTCCTTTCATGGGATTAAAAAACAAACTTGCATTGAAGTTGTGCCCGGAATGGCTTTTCCATGGCAGCAACAGGAGTGCTTTGCAAACTTGTTATAAATGGCCAGCATTGTTATTGCCAGACTCAGGAATAAGGCAATTTCCCGAACTGGATTGACGGAGAAGCGAGCAGGAGTTTGGCAATCTGTGGCCTGCGGCCAAATCCAGCCATGGCTTATTTTTTTTTATTTTTATTTTTTAAAGATTTTTTTTTTTGATGTGGACCATTTCTAAAGTCTTTATTGAATTTTGTTACAATATTGTTTCTGTTTTATGTTTTGGTTTTTTGGCCACGAGACACGTGGGATCTTAGCTCCTCGACCAGGGATCGAACCTGACCAGGGATCGAACCCACACCCCCTGCACTGGAAGGTGGAGTCTTAACCACTGGACCACCAGGGAAGTCCCGTGGCTTATTTTTAAAGTTTTCTTGGAACACAGCTGTGGCCATCATTTACATACTGCTTACCGATGCTGCTTTTGTGTTAGGATGACATAGTTGGAGTTGCTGCAGAGACCAAGTGGCCCAGAAGCTGAAAATATTTACTGTCTGGCTCTTCACGGAAAAAGTGTGCTGATGCCTGTTCAGGAGCCCCAATAAGGGGACCTCTGGGCCTTTCTTTAACTACAGTTTAATGTGAGGTCGACATCCACACTGTTTCTGCATCTGCTCCCAACAGCGCTGGGCACCGCTGCTGGGTGAGTTGTTTGAAAGTACAGCTTCCTCCATGTTCCCCGGGCGGCAGCCTGCTGGGCTGTGGTGTCTCGTGCCTCTCCGAGCAGAGGGGCTTTTAGATGCAGGTTCTCTGTACTCACGGGCTCTCCCCAGCCTCGCAGCTCCCTCAGCCCTCACACGGGCTCCGGATTGAGGCACGGCAGGCTCCCCAGGGTCTTTTTCAGCTCCAGCTTCCTTGACCCAGGCCTCCCATCAGCCGTGGCTCTGCTGCTCTTTACATCTGAGGCATCACACACAGGCACCCTTCTCTGTGGTTCTGCCAGCACGCCCCTACGGAAGCCTCGTTTCTCACCAGCTCTGCTGAAATAGTTGCCTGGGCAGTTTCTCCTCCCTCCACATGCGCCACACCTGCCAGGATAGTGTTACTGAAGGATGGCTCCCCAAGGACCTCCAAATCAACCCTCAACCTAGCCTTTAAGGCCGTTTTACCTCCTCATGGCGCTCTGAGGCCAAAAAGGTCTTCCTCCCTTTTCCCAGGGATGGTCTGAATTTTCCCTTTGCCATTCCTCCCACCTCCCACTGGTTAGAATGGCCATCATCAAAATATCCACAAACAATAAATGCTGGAGAGGGTGTGGAGAAAAGGGATCCCTCCTGCACTGTTGGTGGGAATGTAAATTGATACAGCCACTATGGAGAACAGTACGGAAGTTCCTTAAAAAACTAAAAACAGAACTACCATATTACCCAGCAATCCCACTCCTGGCAATATATCCAGAGAAAAACATGGTCTGAAAGCATACATGCACCCCAGTGTTCACTGCAGCACTGTTTACAATAGCCAAGACATGGAAGCAACCTAAATGTCCATCAACAGAGGAATGGATAAAGAAGATGTGGTACATACACGCAATGGAATATCACTCAGCCATAAAAAAGAATGAAATAATGCCATTTGCAGCAACATGGATGGATCTAGAGATTGTCATACTGAGTGAAGTCAGAGAAAGAAATATCGTATGATATCACTTATATGTGGAACCTAAAAAGAAATGATACAAATAAACTTATTTACAAAACAGAAACAGACTCACAGACTTAGAGAACCAACTTATGGTTACCTGGAAGAGTGGGGAGGGGAAGGGTGGAGGGAAGGGATAGTTAGGGAGTTTGGGATTGACATGTACACACTGCTGTATTTAAAGAGGATAACCAACAAGGACTTACTGTATAGCACAGGGAACTCTGCTCAATGTTGTGTGGCAGCCTAGATGGGAGGGCAGTTTTGGGGGAGAATGGATACATGTTTGGGTATGGCTGAGTCACTTTGCTGTGCACCTGAAACTGTCACAACATTGTTAATCGGCTATATTCCAATATAAAATGTTTTAAAAAGAAGTATTGTGGTCCCACCCCTGCTGCCCATCTATTAAGATCTGGTTCATCCTTGGTGCGTCCCAGATCGATTTTCCTCCGCCTGCAGCCAAAGGTGTGTTCTCATTCCCTTGAGCCCTCTGCCACTTTACTGCATGACCCTGCATAGTAGGCTGTGCTGTTAGGACCCTTTCTTTCTGCTGTCCCCAGGTTGTGAACCCCCACAGGGCAGGGATTCTCTCTCAGCCGTAGTTATATTCCTTGCACCTCCCACCAAGCAGGCTCTGTGTGGCATCGAATTGGAAGTCGCGCAGAGCATGCACGCCAGGGATGAGGGCGGCCTTTTAAGTGTACCTACTGTGCGCCAGCTGCTGAATCATGACCTCGTGATGCATGTATTGTTAATCCTCACCACACAGGTGCAGACACAGCTCAGAAAGATTGACATGGCCAAGCGCTCTCAAAGCCAGATTTGAACTTGAGGCTCCAGTGCTCCAGTGCTACGTGGATAGGACCAGGGTCCAATGTTGTAACTACCCCTGCACACTCAGCCCCTGTGCAGGGGCTATACCAGGAGTCTCTGCACACACACACACACCTCTGCCTGCCTGTGTATTAGAATCACCTGGGAGCTTGGAAAATACTCAAGCCCGGGCCCAGCTCTCACACATGATATCACAGTCCTGGTGGTGGTGGGCTGGGCATGCGGGGGGCGGTGCTGGTGTGTTTTTCCAGGTGATTCTAGTCCAGTTCCCACCCCCCTGAGCCAGAATAAGAAAATAGACTGTGGGAGGGCTCATGAGGGCAATTCTGAGCTTCAACTGCTGCTCCAAGAGGTTGGCTGCTGCTTCCGTGAGTCCCTGATAACTTTGGCCCTTTCAGAGGTGAGGAAACCCCATCTGTCCCTGGCCGTGGTCTCTGGGTGCCTCCTGTCTTACAGCATTTCTGCCAGGATGTCCACAGGTCTCCCTTTTGGGCTGGGCCCCCATCTCGGCAGGCGACCAGAGTGTGCACCTCAGACTCCCTCAGAGGTGAGCCTCCCCCAGATGCCACCCAGCTTTCCCATAGGTGGAGAAGAGACTGGAGGTGAATTGGAAATTAGGGAGTGCTTTTAATTGGCATCTAATTAAGAAAAGACTCTTTAATCTTGAGGGGAGACAGGTTTGTCGAGGATGGAGAGCCCAGTGGTGCGGTGGTTCTCAAAGTCTGGTCCCCAGATCAGCAGCACCCACATGCATGCACATGACGTGTGGGAGCTTATGAGAAGTGTAACTTCCTAGACACATCCCGGATGCACTGAATCAGAGACTCTGAGGTTGGGGTCCAGCAGTCCGATACCCTCCAGGTGATTTTGCTGCCAGTGAAGGTTGAGAACCATAGCTCTCGATTGGTGGTTGAGCGTGTGTGTAGACACCTGAAATGTCAGTGGTGTTCACCCCTCCCCAACTCTGGGCACCAGAGACCGCTGGGGGGTTTTCTAAAACCTTGGACTTCTGGGCCTCATCTCAGGGTTTGGGAATATATATATATATTTATTTTTTTGCGGTACACGGGCCTCTCACTGTTGTGGCCTCTCCCGTTGTGGAGCACAGGCTCCGGACGCGCAGGCTCAGCGGCCATGGCTCACGGGCCCAGCCGCTCCACGGCATGTGGGATCTTCCCAGACCGGGGCACGAACCTGCATCCCCTGCATCAGCAGGCGGACTCTCAACCACTGCGCCACAGGGAAGCCCGAATCTATATTTTTAACAAGTGCTCCAGGAGATTCTGAAATGCAGGCGGGTTTTTTTGTTTTGTTTTGTTTTTGAATTGTGGTAGCAGAAACCTGATAAATATTGCATTCTTTTAATAATAACTTTGTATCTACTTGGTTCAAGGTGAGGACAGTTCCTCTTTTCTTTTCCTCCTGGAGTTGTGGCTCCTTAGTGTCTAATTATCAAGACATTTCCATCAGTCTTGTTACCCCTTAAGTACGGACAGCCGTTGCCGTTAGCGGGCATCTTCCTCATTGCTGGATTGTTCATTGCCACTTAAAAGCCACAAGTGGGTTTATGGCCTCATGCCTATTTAATTAGTCCAGCTTCTCCAAATTGGGTTTTAAGTGAGTGAAGACATTAGCCTCTGACCTAACTGATCCACAAAACATCTTTTCAGAATGTTTGTGTAGCTTAACTCTGGATCCAGAGAGGTGTCCCGGAGGCTTTCAACAGGCCACAGGGTCAAGGAGGTAAGGACCGTACTACTCCTGTGACCCTTGTGGGTCGCTCTGCAAAGAGCAGGTTTGATTCAGGACAAGAATGGCTGGCATAGGCCCCTGCCCTTTCTAGAAGAGTGGACTCTTTTTGTTTTGCCCACAACTGCCTCTCTCCTCACCATCCTTATGTCATCATAAATGTCCACACCTGTGTGATATTTTATGACAGGGCACACCTGCTGGAACGGAGAGGTTGTCATGTTTCAGATCTGCCTAGTACGGATGTCATGAAGCCTTGTGACAGAAGTGAAATACGCCTTCTGCTCCATTTCTGCCCACCCTTCCTCCCACCGCCGTTGCCCTTTTACTCCCGAGGTGGAGGTCACCAGGCTGCAGACCTGCCAGCCTGCTCGAGGTGACTCTGGTGAACCCAGGGGACCCTACCCACATGCGTCCACTTCTGCATCTGGCTTCTTTTAGGCATCTCTCAAGTCCCGTCATCAAGGCCTGAGTGAACCCCCCAGGCCCCCCGCCACCTCTCAGGCAGTCAGGCTGTCTGCCTTTGTTCTTCCACATGGCATTACCTGTTATATGCCTCTGTTAGAGCATTTATTCCATCGAGCTTGTTTGTGTTACGAAGGAAAGAAGGGACTAAATGAAACCTTTGTTTTCACTTGCCCAGACCTTTCAGAAGGATCTCTGGGAGAGTTTGAAAGCCATTTTAATGAGACCAGGACTCACTAAACTTCTTTTCTCGACAATGGCCAGTACTTGGTGCTTGAAAAATAATTAACTAGGGCTGCATGAGTTGTGAGCTGGCCTTGACTTGGTTAGAAGCACAGTGGAAACAGGAATCAGAATCGGAATGCCGGCGACCGAGGGCAACACAGACGTCCCATCCTTGGTCATGAACAGGGACCTGCACCAGTGTTGAGCAGTGCCCTGCAGAACTCACCCCCAGGCCCAGTGCTGACGGCAAGGCTGCAGTCGTTTGTGTTGTTGTGTTAGCGCTGTGCTAACCCACATAGAATCACCTGGGCGGGCTTTAACAACATCCCAGCACCCAGGTTGCCCTGGCTTAGAAACTCACGGAGGGACCAGGCATCTGAAATTTTTAATGCTTTCCCAAGTGCATCCAATCTGAAGGTAGCATTGAAAACCCCTGGGTTAAAGGAGTCTCTTTAAATGTGTGGGGTTGAAATGAGGCTACAGGAATTACTGGACTAGTGTCTTTTTCTATAATAAAGGTAAATAGAATAGAGGCATGCTAATCAGCACAGGTGTGTGTGTGTGGATGTGGACATTGCAGAGAGGCTGTGGACGCAGGGATGCTGACACCAGTGCCCATATTTATACATTTGGAGGAAGGCTAGATCCACTGACTCTTCTTCCTTACCTTCCTTAGCAGCACATGCCCGGTCACTCAGCAGAGGCAGCCACATCTCCCCAAAGATATAACGCTGCCTCTATGACGCTTCTTAGATTTTCCTGTTCATTTCCATTGCCACGGTACTGACCTTTTCTTCTCCCTTTTCCCAATAATAGTCCAGCCTTCTTCTCTGCTGGCATTCGCTCCTGCATTCTTCCACTCCATCCATTCTCCACACTCTGACCATACCTGAGTCACTCTCATGTTTTTAGAGCCTTTGCTGTTCCCCATCATGATGGCCCCAGGCTTTCTGACCCCAGAGCTTCGGTTCTGCACCCCTCAGCTTCCCCACCTCTCTCGATGCTCTCTGGCCATGTAGGGAAAGGCTGCTCTGTGGTAACAGACTTTTCATACGTTACGTCTAATCTTCGCATCCATCCTGCCGGGTAGGCGTTATCATTCCTATTTCACGGAAATCAGGGCTTGAAGAGGTTAAGTTAACTTGACCAAAGTCACAGAGCTAATTAAGGAAATAATAGATGTGCGGTTCAAACCAGTTGCTCCTCCCTCCAGGCTCTGCGTTCTCTCCACCACACTGCAGGGGACTGTCTGATTCCTTTAGGGTGGCCTCTGTAGCTTCTTATAGTCTGTTGCCAACCTGTCTTTTCACTACGTGCGTTCCATTCCATTATGAAATCATGCCACCCAACGTTTGCTCACCCTGTTCCTTTTGCCTGGAGTGTTCTTCCCTGCCCAACTAGGACTCCTACGACAGGGACTCCTGTCTTGCTGATAATACCCTGCGTGGAACCTGCAAACAGCAGGACAGGGAGGCCATTTGCATTTTCTCTCCACCTCAAGGAGCCTTAAAATGATGCCTCTCCTCTTGACCCTTCTACTGTGATTTTGCATCATGAATGTAACATGTAATCAACATACATGTCTACCTTTCTGCTAGGTGGCATCTTTGAGGCCAGGTGTCATCCCTTCCTCCTATTTCTGTCTTTTGTGTCCAGGGCATTGTGAAGCCAACAGCAGATGTTCAGTAGATATTTGTTAAACAGGTGAAGGGCAGACAAGGATGCAAAGGTGGGGAAAGTCATCAAACTATACCACCTGAGGGAGCTCGGTGGGGCCAGAGTGCACAGAACAGTCAGGGATTCAGGGATGTCTTGACCTCTAGGGAAATGTCCACTGTTTGGAAATTTCCAGAAGGAAGCCAAGAGTTTATGATTATCCTAATGAGCTAATCTAGCTTGTCCATTTTGCTCCCCTCCCAGGTTTTTGTTTCCTTGTGTTTTTATTTTATTCAATATGCTTTGCTAATAACCTCCTGGTAAAAAGCCCGTGGACCCTATGTCCTCCAGCATGGACTTCATAAATAAGATGTAGTTGGGAGAGAGCCTGTGAAAGCTGTGGACTTCAGGACTTTCACAGGACTCGTGAGCCTTCAATGGTGGCGGCCGTGGGGATGCAGAGGTTGTTCTTATGCGGTGAGGCAGAATCTTTCAGAATGGAAACAGGTGCCAAGGGAAACTTCTTCCCCGATGGAAGTTAATTCTTTAACCATTAAATTGGGGTTATCATACTAAGTAAACGGTTTTTGGACTCTTAAGGTTTAAATCACTTGGCACAGCTGGTAAAAACAAAACAAAACAAAACAAAACACGGCGAGGCGGGAGGATCCGGGATGGGCAGGTGCGCTGCGTGACGGGAAGGGGGCCTCCTGGGTGGTTTCCACCAGCACTGGCGTTGAGATTGCATTTTGCACCCCACAGGTGAGCGTCCTTACCACCCTGGAGCGGAGGTTCAACCTCCAGAGCGCCGACGTGGGCGTGATCGCCAGCAGCTTCGAGATCGGGAACCTGGCGCTCATCCTCTTCGTGAGCTACTTCGGGGCGCGCGGGCACAGGCCACGCCTCATCGGCTGCGGAGGCATCGTCATGGCCCTGGGCGCGTTGCTGTCGGCGCTGCCTGAGTTCCTGACCCACCAGTACAAGTACGAGGCGGGCGAGATCCGCTGGGGTGCCGAGGGCCGCGATGTCTGCGCCGCCAACGGCTCTGGCGGGGACCAGGGGCCCGACCCGGACCTCATCTGCCGCAGCCGGACCGCCACCAACATGATGTACTTGCTGCTTATTGGGGCCCAGGTGCTCCTGGGCATCGGTGCTACCCCCGTGCAGCCCCTGGGCGTCTCCTACATCGACGACCACGTGCGGAGGAAGGACTCCTCGCTCTACATAGGTAAGGAGTTGCCCCACAGCCAGGGGTGCTGTTCCCTTTTGGTTGATTCTGTGTCAGTAAACAGGGCATGTTAACAGAAGAAGAAAACGTGGGCCCCTGCAGTTTTAATTTTCCCAGAGCACTGGTTCTCAGACTTGGCTACACATCTCGGGTGTTTTGGAAAATGCTGATGTCTGAGTTGCACCTCCAGAAATTACGGGGTAGTTGGTCTGGGGTGCATCCTGGGCACATAGTTTTTAAAAAGCTCCCCAGGTGATTCCAATGTGCAGCAGAATTTGACCTCTGCTGTGCTAGAGCCTCAGTAAACCTTGAGTGGGAAGCCGTGGTCAGGGGAAGTTTTATGTTTATTTATTTGCCTTTTTGTGTGTGTTTGGACTTTGGGCTATTCGGCATTAGCCACGAGGAATACTTGGGGATCTACACATCGGAAACCCAGTTTTTAATCATCAAAATGATCTCCTGGTCCTTGTCCTATTGAAGCTCAAAGAGAAAGGGGATTGCATGCCCAGCATTTGGTATTATTCAACGTTGGTAACGTTCCGTAATATTTTTTTTTTTCCTGTCACGGGGTATGCACTGGAACTGTATATTTGGGAAGAAATAAGGTACATGTGAACTTTGAAAAAATGTTTTGTGCTGTAATGATTTCTGCTGCTATTTTGTACTGGGAGGATGGAAGCCATTTGCAGGTGTTGGGTTAAGAAACATGCAAGTGGTGAATTACACTTACAGCAAACGTGGCTCCTTAGTCACTGCTTTTAGGCACTGCTGCGTGGTCATTTGTCGGGTGAGGGCTGGCCTGCCGAGCATCTCCATTTCTTGTTTACCGAGTTTAATTTTGCAGTTGGATTGTATGACATGACCCCAGTCACTGGGTGCTAAGCTCTGAAAAAATCATATCCACCCACGGAAGCTTTGTGCTTCCCAAAAGCTGTGTGCCTTGGAGTATAAAGTTAATTATAATACGAAGTTTAGGTTAAAATAGAATTTGATAAGAATTTTTCAAAAAGCTTCCTATCTAACAAGTTTCCACCATACGCTGCCCAAGCTTTCTGAGACAGGAGGGTTCAGAGCAGCTACACACCTGAATGCTAATTTTCCTCTGTGACTTTCTGTCCCAACTGTGGCGTAGATGACTTTGTTGAATAAATATGTCGTATGTCTCAGCCCTCTGTGAACAGGCTCTAGGAAAGAAAGGTGGAGAATATGTATCTCCCCATCCAAGGGATGAAGCACCTGTGGACCTGCCTAGGGAACACAAAGTAGAAGAGAAGATTGCTCAGGCCGAAGATGGCTAGTCGCTTCTCCCTGTGGTTAGGGGTTTCCATAATTGTGTGTGAACGTGGGCACAGTGGGGAGAGGGGTCTAAGGAAATCATTTACATTTTGATGCTTTTAAGGCTTCAGTGAAAGCCCCTCCTCGTGAGTCTGTTGCAGACCAGGAGGCGGGCCACAGCACGTAGCCAGAACAGTCTCTGCAGGTCCATCTGGGCCATTGGTCTCTGACCTGACTGATATCACTCTAGGACCCTAGGATAGATGTTTTTTGGTAGCAGTAACAGCAAGTAGATAAATCAGGGCACATGGAAGGAAATGGGGAGTGAAAAGCTGAGTTCTTGTCTCTGATGAGGAAATCAAGTAGAAAAGTGTCTCCGCAGAATGCCTCCTGCAGTCACACCAGTGGTAAATCACCTCTGCTTGGGGGCCCCTGCCTGGAGCATCAGGCTCAGAGCCCTCTTCCAGAAGTCCGCCCTGATGAGTTAGGCTGTGGTATTTCCTGGCACTGGATGGGGGCTGGGCTGTCGGTTCAAAGCTTTAGGATGTGGACTCATTTGGGTTTTGTGGGAGGTGGAGGCTTGGGCCACAGGGCTGACCATACCAGGCACAGGCCCTTCTCTCTTTCTGAGACCTTGTTTCTGGGATTTACGGTGAGTCTTTGGTAGGAGGCAAGTCTCAACCAAATTTCTAATTGGGCATCCTTTTCCTCTATGATAGTTCAACATTCACAGAGTTGGGAGTGTCTTTTTGTGTGGTGTGTGGGCATCTTGGTGGCATCTGGCCAAATTCCAAAACATGACAGTACAGGACTGTGGAGACGGCCTTCCTGAGTGCTTCTGAACTTGTTTCCTGGGTCTGTGTTCACGGGGAGCAACAGAGAGCAAGCTTTCTGCACAGATCGGCCTCGGTAGGTGGCCTTTTATTCCATGCATGGTTTGAATTCTCCAGGAATGATTTTAAAAGACCATGCACATGCAGAGCATAACTGGTTCAGTCATTGATTGTACAGGTCATAAAAAGTGTTTGTGATCACGAGACTATTTTAGCATTTATCTCCTCTAATAGGGAGCTAGTTTCTGAAGCCACTTAAGTTGTCTTCGGGAAGTATTTGGGGGAGCCTGCTGAATGGGGCTGGTATGACTTATGACCTCTTAATTCCCTGCAAGAGAAAGACAGTCTGAAGGGACTGGTGCTGGGACTGTGGGTGTTGATGGTATCCGTTGGGGTGGAGTAGCATGTGCGCCCCTTGGTTCCAGCTCTTGCAGAGCTGGTAAGAGAGAGAGGCCCATAGCTAGCCATCTGATCATATGCCTGACATGTGAGTGTAAACTGGAGATTGAAAGGTTTCTAAATCTTGCACATGTGAAGCACAGGTTGTTCACAGCTGCTCCTTTCCTGTGGGCGTAAGCGGGGAAGGGGATGATAACCATGCAGCGCCCTGGCCACAGGCCACTGGTGACAAGCCCTGCCCCTGGGTCACCAGCTGGGTGCCTTCGGCACAACTATGGCCATGTCCTAGACCCCCTACAGCTAGAGGGAAAGGGAAGCATTGCATATTAAATCAAGCTGGTATTTTCCACCCAAGTGACTCTTTGCTTCAGCCTCTTGTGGCTGAGTCACTGCCAAACTCCTGGATTCCTTGATGGTCATTCACAAGGGGCTTCTCCTGCTGGCACTGTTCTCTGGCCATTCCTGCCCAGCCTGGGGAGGGAGCCAGGGGAGCTCATTACCAGGGGACAAAACTCACGCGGCTCTGCTGGCAGGCTTTTCAGGACCACACAATGTGGAGCCAAGCCTCACAGCGTAGCTGGCCGGTGACCTGTGGGTGGCACGTGGCGTGCCTTCTTCCCAGAGAGACTGATGGAGCAGAGTGGCAGTGGGAACCGTTTGATATGGTGGCGTGAGTGGGGTCCATCAATCGACCCTCTGGGAATTACTCGTGCTGTTAACCCATGTTGTGACCTTCCATGAGCTCAGTTTTCTTAGCTGCCCTGTTTCTCCGAGTTCAAAGCACAGCCCGTTGTATTGTAGGCAAGAGTAAGTAGGCTAATGTAATGGACTCGCTGGGTCCTTTCATTAGATTGCTGTGGCAATTGGTTGGTGCCTTGTTTTGTCTTTTTTTTTTTTCCTTTGGGGAGAAAAAAGCTCCAAATGAGAGTGGTAAGGATTTTTTTAAAAAAATAACTTTATTTCTAGTTAAAAAGTATTACATGTTCACTGTTGACAACTTTGGAAGTATAGAAAAAGGATCATTGAAGAATAATTACCCTTAGCTTTATGCTTATATAAAATCCTTTTTTCTGCATCGGTATGCTTTTCTACACACACAAAAAATGTGTTTATAATAAATAATGTTTTGCTACTGTATTCCTCTCTTAATATTTCATGAACATTTCCCCATGTCACTAAATATTCTTTCGGTAATATTCTTTCTGCATACAAATATTCCCCTGTGGATCTATACTGTAATATTTAATGCCCTCTATCATTGAACATGGGTTTGTTTTTCCTATTTTACTGTTATAAACGAAGCAGACAGGTGATCTGTGCTTCTGAAAGGTTAAGTAACTTGCCTAAGATAATGAATGGGGCTGAGCCCTGGGTATGAGAGTGATGTTTTTTCCAGGTACATCTGGGATCTGTGACAAGGCTGGGGTGGGTGGGGCTGGGTGCAAAGGGCTGGTGGATACTCCAGGGGGTCAGGTGCAAGTAGGGGCATTCTGCAAGACAGCCTGAATTCTTTGGGAAATAGATATCAGAGGAGTCAGGAAGGTGAGAAGAGAGCCGCGTGTCTCAAATCCAAGGGGAGAGGTGCGATGGGAATGGAGAACGGGTGTGAAGGCAGAATAGAGAGTTGGGAGGAGAAAGAAGGGGGGGCCTGGCTAACAGTTCATGTCAGGGTTCTGGAAGGAGGTTGTGCCCCTGTTTCATGGTGCTTTAAGTAGAGATCAGCACAGATCAGAGCTGGTGGATTCCGTGTTCTGCTCACCTCTCACCAGAACTGAGGACAACATACCCTCACTTCGCTGTTCCTATCATGTGGAATCATGATAGCCATTAGGAAATTGCCCTTATGTTGTGTTGGAAATCTGTCTTCTTACAACTTTCCACACGCTGTCTCTGGTTCTGCCCTCTGGGTCCACTTTGAGAAACTGTGATCCCTCTTCCACATTTGGTAACTCCACAGCTGGCGGAGCCCCAGCCTCTCATGGGCAGGGAAGGTCACCTAAAATTTGACTCTTATGTGCTGGGACCTCCATTCCTTCCTTGATGCAGTTTCCTGCCACACAGCCACCGTTTCCCTCTTTACGAGGGATGCTAAGGCTGGAGGGCTTGTTACTAGGGGACAGAAACAGGTGAATGGGGCATGCAGGATTTGGGTACTGTATTGCTTTGCTAGGGCTACCATAACATAACACCACGGACTGAGTGACTTAAACAATGGAAATTTATTTTCTCACAGTTATGGAGGCTGGAAAGCCAAGGTCAAGGTATCAGAGTTGGCTTCCTCTGAGGCCTCTTTCCTTGGCTTGCAGATAGTGCTTTCTCCTCCTGTGTCTTCACATGGGCTTCCTCTGTGTGCACGTATCGCTGGTGTCTCTTTGTGTGTCCTAATTTCCTCCTCTTATAAGGACGCCAGTCAGATTGGATTAGGGTCCACCCCTATGATCTTATTTAACCTCAACTACCTCTTTACGGCTCTATTTTCAAATAAGTCACATACTGAGGTACTGGGAGTTAGGGCTTATATATATGACTTTGTGGGGGGACATGATTCAGCCCATAACAGGTACCAAGAGGACCAGTACCAAACAAGCTGAGACTCCTGCTTCTTTTGTCCTAACTTTTCAATAAGGAACTTCATTGTCATGTTTGTTTGTTTTTTCCAAGTACTCAAGGAATTATTTGAGGATGTAGTTTTTTAAAATGTTTTATTTTGGCACAATTGTAGAATCACAAGTTGTTGCAAAACACAGGGAAGTTCCCTGTACCCCTCATCCATTTTCCGCCAATGGTAACATCTTGCATCACTGTAGTACAGGATCAAAACCGGGCAGTGGGGCTTCCCTGGTGGCACAGTGGTTAAGAATCCGCCTGCCAATGCAGGGGACACGGGTTCAAGCCCTGGTCCAGGAAGATCCCAAATGCCGTGGAGCAACTAAGCCCATGCGCCATAGCTACTGAGCCTGTGCTCTAGAGCCCACGAGCCACAACTACTGAAGCCCGCGTGCCTACAGCCCACGCTCTGCAATAAGAGAAGCCACCACAATGAGAAGTCCGTGCACCACAACAAAGAGTAGCCCCCACTAGCCCTAACTAGAGAAAGCCTGCGTGAAGCAACAAAGACCCAATGCAGCCAAAAATAAAAAAATAAATTAATTAAAACCAAAAAACAAACAACAAAAAAACGGGCAATGGACATGGGTACAATTCATGGGGTTTATTCAGATTTTATCCGTTTTATGTGCACTCATTTGTGTGTTTGTGTGTGTGTATAGTTCTGTGCAGTTTTATTACATGTGGATGATGATGTTTTAAAAATGCAGAATGGGATCAAGGTGAAAGCAGATTGTGTTGAGTCATGTGAGTGTCTGGCAGACAGATATACATGTGATACCAACACACACGTGCATACACACACACGGGAAGTTATGGAGACAGAGAGGAGGCTGTAGGTAGAGCAGGGGCCAACTAGAAGAAGGGGATTCTTGGAGGAGGGCTTCTGCCTTCCCCAGAATGGAATCCTCGCAGGGTACCCAAATACACAGAGCAATTCCTCCAAGCCGGGAGGCACATACGTTAGACATGAACGTGTCACACTTTTCTTTATCACTTCTGTTGAAACCCAGTGGAGACCTCCACATTCCAGTTAATGATGCAAAGAGAATTATTCTCAGATTTCATCTGCCAAATGTTTGTTTAGCACAAAGGTCACTAATACCAGGCAGCAACCAAACAGAACTAAATTTCTCTTCAGAGCCCTGGGAGCCCGGAGTTATTTTGTTTCTGATGAGTTTTTATTTTAACTTGACGTTGGGGAAAAATGTGTTTTAACTCTCCAAAGAGTGTGGGTCGGGTATGGATCAAATACACTGTGACTGCAGTTCATCTGAAAAAATAATTAAAAAGCCATCCCTCGTGGGAGCAAGCACAGCTCATTACATTCTTGCAACTCCATTGATATTGAAGTTTCCCTTGTTAATTTCTTTCTTTTTTTTTTTTTGTAAATAAATGAGGCTGTAAAACGACAATTTGTTTTGTCTGGGTTCCAGTCCCTCTCCCCAGCAGCTGGTCACATGCCATTTGCAGTGTGTTTTAGCAACTTGCTAGGAGACATGCGTGTGGCTCTTATCTGGCACTTCCATATTGCCCGGGCTGGTGGATGTTTCTTATTCATTTTCAGCCGCTCATAATTCATGCCCCTCGATTCATGGAATCACTGCTGTGCTCACTGCCTCGGTGACCTTGGGCAAGACTCTATAGAGCTTGGGCTCTGGAGTCTGACCGTCTTGAGATTCAAATCCTAGCTCCTCCACAGACCTGCCCACCAGGATTTCGGACACGTTTTCAGTTGACCTGAGCCTGTTTCCTTATCAGTAAAATGAGCCTGGAATCTACCAAGCGAGGTTTCGCCGGGACATTAGGTATCACGTTGTGGTGGGGGTCAATAAACGCAGTCCTGTTCATCTTTGTGGTCGTATCAACTCCATTTCCAAATGTAGAAACGGAGGCAGGAATAAGCGATTGACTTAGTTAAATACACGGGCAGGTCTTTTGACAAGAGTGGTTGGATCTTGATTCTCAGCCTGTGATGCAATCCATCCAGTAGATCTGAGAAGCAACCTCTTCCATCTTGAATTAGATCAGCAGGGCTCTTACTTGCCTGCACACCCCTTCCTGCGGCTCATCTCAAAGTACAGAAAGTGCTAGAGCTGTCCCAAGCAGCAGGCGATCTGGTTTGTATTAAGTCGGAGGCACCCCACAGTATGGCCATTGCCCCAGTGGGATATATTTATTGGCTTTCTGGGTTCCAGCACATTGCTTCTTAATTTGCTTCTTAATATTAGTTCAGTTTTTGAAAGAATGTCTTCTCGTTTTAGTCAAATTGGGAAAAACAAAAACAGAATAAGAAAACATAAATAATTTGTAAGCAGATACCTGTAGAAAATTATTGTCAATGTTTAGGTCTATTTCATCCCAGCCTTTTTTGTTCGTATTTACTTTCACCTAGTTAAGACCATACTCTAGGTAAACCTGCTTTTTATCAATGATAAACCTTTCTGTGTATCATAAACAGTAAACATCACTTTAGATGACTGCATACTATTTTGTCAATCTAGAAAATCTGGAATGAGTTCATTGGACATTTAGGTGATGGAGATGTTTGTGACTGTAGAGCTTCATCCACATTTACTAAAGCTCACGTTAGTGTGGATAGATTCAGTGGGAGCTGGAAACCAGCCTGTTGGCTTTGCTGGGGCTTTTTCCAGAAGACGAATGCAGGGCGTCATGAAAAGAGGCTTTGGGCCGGGCTGTGAGCCTTGGTGCCCTCGTTTTGCGGCCCTCTCCCACATCTGCTCAGGGTAGCAATCCTAAGTCCTGCCAGGGCTCAGCTAGCAAATGAGGAAAGCAGGCTTTGTGGAGGCTGGGAAACCAAAGGGCCTTGCCACGTCCTCAGCCATTGTTGCCCTGTGGGAACTCAAAGTCAGTCTGGCCAGATCTTCTGATGTTTAAGAGAGGCTGGAAATGCATATTTTTCAAGTGGAGTGAATTGCCTTCTCCTTGCAATTGTCTCCTAAACCCTCCGTGGCTCAGCGATCACAGAAGCCAGCTTGAACACATCAGTGCCTTGCTCTTTGCAGTTCTTTGCTCCAGACCATCAATTTCAGATGGCGTTCGCCTTTTGAGCAGCAAATAAATTCAATAAGGAAGGAAAAAAGGAGGGAAGGAAAGCAGTTGCACATCATGAATGCCACAACCAGGATAAGTAGTGTTATCTGCTGTGATTCCGAATGATATGCATTTGCTTGGGGAAGCGGGTAGGGCGCTTTCCCAAACTCAGGACGCAGTGGCAGAAATGAGTGGAGGACCGCTGCTGAGCCGGCCTCCCAGTGTGCCGTCCTGGCTGAGGCTTTGCTCCTGCCTCATAAGAATGGGAACTGCAGTGTGGAATAGAAAGGAAACCATTTCTCCCAGCTAAGCATGGGGGGCAGAGGAAGAAGAATCCTCCTGAGGGTTCCCTGAAGGGAGCATGGCAATGCAGAAACTGATACCGTTTGGAGCTGATTGAGGCCTGTGGGCGTTTACTGTGTGTGAGAGAGCATCTTTGCTCAGGGATTTTAGAACACAGCATCATAATGTGTGATAGGAAGAAAGACCAGAGGCCCAGGCTGACGTAGAGAAGATTCGTGGGGAAGGTGAAGATGCACGCGAGGGAATTTTCCTTCCATAATCTCCTCTAGGTCTACTGTTCGTTACTTCTTTACTACCAGCCCTTTACTGCACCTGACTAGTGAAACCACACCCATTCTATTTTTCTTTTCAATTGTAACGCAAGTATTATGCTTAAATGAAAGATTTTGAGGTATTTTCCTGAATAGCATGCAACCTTTTTTTCTTCAGTTATTTCTAAACTATTTATTTCTCCTTTCTTACAATAGTATTGGCTTTACTTCCTTTTTTCCTTTCACCCGCAAGAAGCTTTCTGTGAGAGCAGACACCATGAAGGGCTTGGTTTCTGTAGAGGATTGTGACTTGCTATTGTTAGATTAGGGATTCCTATAGGGAATGTCCTTCCTCTTCCGTGGGAAGTGAGTTCTTCATTGCTAGAGAATTCTTTAGTGTTAAAATGCCTCACGTAAGAGTCTTTTTTGTGGATGTTTGGCTTTTATCTGTCCAGAACCTCATTGTTTTCATTGGGAAACTGCCTCTCCCCATCCCAGGTGGTTCTTGTGGGCTGCAGAGATGATCATGTGGTCCAGGCATGGCCAATCATGACACAGAGAAAGGCTGCGGTCTGCAATGAATGGCCCAAGGAGTGAGGCAACCAGAGTCCGCCATGAGGTTTGAAAAATGGACTGGAGGGCTGGGGCAGGGAGAGAGAGATCACTTCCTCCTCTAGGACTGCTAGCTCTAACACCTCTGAATGCCCACAGATTCCAGTGTCCATCTTTGTTTTCACATGCAATAAACTTGATCTAAGAATGAACACAGCAAAGGAAAGTAGACCAGGGGGAAAGAGAGGGCAAGAGGGCTCCCTGGATCCAGCTATGCCTGAAGCTTGCATCCCAATTAGCATTCCCCTTAGAAACCCCTTAAGCACATAAATTATCCTTTCCAGCATTTGCAGTCAAATGCTGTGGATTAGGATCCTGCCTATTGAGGCTTAAATGTCCAGTCATGTCATGTCAGAGTTGGACTGGATTGCTTTCCTCTTGAGCTTCGACCAGGCACCTTCCAACAAGGATGAGTGTTTCTGTCCGCATGTAAGACAGGTGTCCAATGGTCCAAACACTAGCTTGTTCATAATATCAAGGTATTTTAAAGGACTAATCAACTCATGGCCCTATATAGCCAATAAAAGGATTAGGTCTAAAGTTCTGGTTTAGTTCTTCATTTCTTTATTTCATAGACTTTTAAGATGAAGGATAGGGACCCAGAGGCCAAAAGTAATGCCCCCTCCACTTTCTCCCTACCCACCCAAAACACAAGTCAAAGTATTTAAAAATAAATAGGCTTTGTGCAGGAACAGTAAGTGTTTAGTAACGAATTTCTTATGGGGGCAAGAGAGTGTTGAGCATGTGAAACTTATTCAGTGGTGCTGTTTATTGAATGGAAAAAACGTAACCAACCCTGGCTTCTTTACATGGCTGCACTCACCAAAGCTACCTTTACTCCCTCTAACGGCTTCAGTGTCAGGAGTGAATTAGCTAAATGAATATGTTCCAATCCCAGCTCGGCTTTCCCATTTCACTTTTGCCAAGCCGTGTATGTGTGGTGTATGTGTGACGTGTGTGCATGCGTGTGTTTATTTTTGCCCGCATACAGATAAAATCTGAAGATACTAAAGCATTAGGTGGCTCATGGACACTCATAAAAACGTTCTTTTATTGCTTTCTAATTTTTAAAATTTTTATTTTATATTCGAGTATAGTTGATTAACAATGTTGTGTTCGTTTTAGGTGTACAGCAGCGTGATTCAGTTATACATTTACATGTATCTATTCTTTTTCAAATTATTTTCCCATTTAGGTTATTACAGAGTATTGAGCAGAGTTCCCTGTGCTATACATAGGTCCTTGTTGGTTATCTATTTTAGACACTCATAGAAACTGAGGTGTAGTCTTGAGAGCTGGGCTTTGTGAATCTGCCTGGAGAATGTCAAGAGAAATTGAGGGCTTCTTAACTGGGCTACTTGAAGCTAAAGGTTTTTGGATGTGCTTTAGGGGGAGGCGTCCACAACCTTTTAAGGTTGTAATGGAGGTGTATGTACACTCTTGTGGCGAAGCTTTCAGTGGATTCTCAAAGAGGTTCATGACCCCAAAAAGGTTAAAACCACTGAAAGTCCGTATGTTGAGCAGACCCCGATGACAGGAGACTTGGGGTGAGATAAACCAAGATAGTCGAGGTGATACGCTGTATGGTGTGACAGATGGCATTTGGGGACTGGAATGTTGTTCACTGCTCAGCCCTCAACTTGCTCTGCTCCCTGGGGTGACACTGTACTTACAACAGGAAGCATTGGAGCATCGCTTAGGCAACTGTGGGTAAGGAGAAGTCAGAATGTGTTCCCAGTGGCACCGGAGACACCCTCTCAGCCCTCGTCCTCCTGTGCTGCTGCCGCCTCCACCCCACCCCCCTAAAAAGTTCCTTGGTGGCTGAAATTTTCCATCCCTACTTTCAGCCTAACCGCGGGTGTTTTGGGTAATATTCAGCAAATTTTTTGTGCTGATTTGAACTGATGCACAGATAGGAAAATCAAAACCTTTTTTTTTTTTTTTTTTTTGCTCTAAAAGCAAAAACATTTTAAAAATGCACTTGGATCATTAATAGAGTCTGAACTCTCAAAGTCAAAACTTTCCATGTGTTGTTACTAAGAAAAATTCTCTTGAGGCAATTAAAGGCAAAACAAGCAAATAGGCAAAAAGTTGTGAGGGACCCCAAAAAATCATGTGAGAGTGCCGAATCGAAAAAAATTTTTAAAAAGATACAAATGAATGTATTTACAAAACAGAAAAAGACTCACAATAGAAAACAAACTGGTTACGAAAGGAGAAAAGGGAGGGGAGGGATAAAGTAGGAGGTTGCGATGAACATATACACACTACTATATATAAAATAGATAACCAACAAGGACCTACTGTATAGCACAGGGAACTATACTCAATATTGTGTAAGAACCTATAGGGGAAAAGAATCTGCAAAAGAATATATATGTGTATAACCGAATCACTGTGCTGTGCACTAGAAACTAACATGATATTGTGAATCAAGTATACTTCAATAAAAAGATTCATCTGAGGACATAAATGAACTTGGCAAACTTTTTATGGGTAAAACATTTATCCCAAAGTTTTTGGGTTTGCTGCATTTGAGAAACCTCCTTAATTGTCTTTACCAATTACCATGGCCTCTTATTTCAGGTATGGGAGGTAGAGGGGTGCTTGGGAGTTGAGCTCATCCTAATGTCTCTCCAAGGAGACATGCTTTTCCCCCTTTCTCTCTAATGTTCTAAGCATGTGATGCAAATGGATGTGATTTCCCACTGCTTCCCTTTTCTGGGCAAGACATTATTACCATAAGCACATTCACAGCTGCCCACCTGCCTTGTGGGTTGTTAATGGAGTTTACAAAGGGAATTTGGATTCCCAGCAAGAGGCCTCATTAACACAGCAAGGATCTAATAGATTCTAAAATTGTGTATGGACACTCACAACCTTTGGAAACCCAGCGGTGTCTACTCTTAGATCTAAGTCATTTCACCTGCCCTGGGCTCGGTCTGTACATTTCCGTCACAGGGGAAAGAACGTTGTCTTGATGGAGTCACATCAACTGTATTGTTTTAAGTTAAGCATTAATGCCTGTGATTCAGGGGCTAAAGACAAGATTCAAAAGCCGTCAGGCGGGGCTTCCCTGGTGGCGCAGTGGTTGAGAGTCTGCCTGCTGATGCAGGGGACACGGGTTCGTGCCCTGGTCCCGGAGGATCCCACATGCAGCAGAGCGGCTGGGCCCATGAGCCATGGCCGCTGAGCCTTCGCTTCTGGAGCCTGTGCTCCGCAACGGGAGAGGCCACAACAGTGCGAGGCCCGCGTACCGCGAAACAAAAACAAACAAAAGCCATCAGGCAGTATAAAGGACAAAATGTCTCCCACACTGGTGCTTTAATTTTATTCTTTTTAAATACCGCCTTGTTACTAGCCATGAGCAAGTGTTTAATTTTAGGATCCCTTGTTGTCACCAAGAAAATTCAACAGCTGTCTGCTTATTTAGACAAGTGTGTTAAGCACCCATGGGTTTGACTAATGACCACAGTAACAAAATACACTACCTCTCATTGATGGAGTCTCTCCTGTATGACAGACAGGAAATGGGAGCCTTACATGTGGTTGCCCTTGCTTCCAACTACTAGAGCCCAGAGAGATAGGGGTTGTTATTCTCAGTGTACGCATGAGGAGACCGAGGCCGAGGGAGGTTAAGCAGCTTGTCCAGGGTCATACAGCTATCAGGTGGCAAGGCCTGGATTATAATCCTGGTCTCCATTACCCCATATCTTCCCCACCATATGCTCCCCTCCCCTGTCCTTAGACACTCTGGTGCCCCACCAGGGTAATATAGGACCCCAACTGTGCTATGCTAAGTATTAAAAATGGCTTAACCCAACTACCTAATTCTTTCTCTCTTTCTCGCTCTCTTTCTTTGTTTTGTATACAAAATACCGAGAGCTGTGGGTTATTTTAGCAGCAAAGTATGAAATGGTGATGAGTTTTCAGGCCAGGAGAGGTCTGATGGATGCAGGCTGCTCAGGGCCTGGCTTCCCAGTGGGAGTTTTTAAAACTCTCGTCAGATAAAGCTTTCTTCCCACGGAAAAACCCCAGTGACTTGTTTTCACAATCTCCCTGCAGTAGAGTGAGAGAAGCACACTCACCAGACTGTTTTGTTTACATTGGAGACCTAGCAGCGTTTAATTGGTGTACATTCATCCCTGTTATGCAACTTGGACTTGAGTTGTTTTCACTCCCAGGCTCGGCTCGGCTGACTTGCTTTTCCGTGTAAGTCAGGGCACGACTTTAGAACCTGCTAGGCCACAGCTGGGACAAAACTGGTGAGAAGGTAGGATAAGAGAGATTTCATGGATCAGGGATGAACACAGGAGAAAGAAAAAGAACAAATACAGATCAACAAGTGACAAGAAGGTCATTCCCAGGGCCTTTCATCCTGGGAAAATAACCAGCCTCCACAATTGTTCAGCCCAGTGGGGTTGTGAAGGACTTCAAGAATAGAACATCTATGGAAATGAACTGCGTTAACAGGAGAAGGTAGTTACAGGATGGGTCAGAGAGTGGTGGAGCCCTCCTTTAGCCACCGTGGGGGACATGAGGTCCAAGTAGCTGAACACTCTTCCCTGTACAGGCAGACCTCGGAGATATTGTGGGTTCCATTCTAGGCCACTGCAATAAGGCAGATATCGTGATAACGTGAGTTACATGAATTTTTTGGTTTCCCAACACATATGAAAGTCATGTTTACGCTATACTGTGGTCTATTAAGTGTGCAATAGCATTATGTTTAAAAAAACTGTATATACCTTAATAAAAAATATTTTAGTGCTGAAGAATGCTAGCCATCATCTGAGTCTTCAGCAAGTCATAATCTTTTTGCGGGTGAAGGGTTTGAAATATTGCAAGAATCATCCAAACATGGCAGAGACATGAAGTGAGCAAATGCTATTGGAAAAATGGCTCCGATAGGTTTGCTTGACGCAGGGTTGCCACCTTGAATTTGTAAAAAATGCAACACCTGCAAAGTGCAATAAAGCAAAGTACAATAAAATGAGGTCTTCAAGCCTCACTTTACTGAGATCTTGTTGGTGGCCTGTAGACAGATGACCATTTTTTACTGGTCTGCCTGGGGGAGTAGAGAGAGGGTTCAGAGGGCAGAAACCAGGTGTGAGTGACCAAGTGTTCAATCTAGGAATCAATTAGGAATAAAGTTGGAAAGTTGGGCAAGTGAGTTCCTCCAGATCACGACTCCAGCTCCATATTTCTAGCTTTTTTTTAATTAAAAGTTTTAATTGTGGTAAAAGAAAGTCATAACATAAAATTTACCGTAATAACCATTTTTAAATGTGCTGTTCAGTAGTGTTAAGTATACTCACGTTGTGCAACAGATCTCTGAAGCTCTTTGATCTTGCAAAACTGCAACTCTATATCCATTAAACAACTCCCAGCCTCTGGTAACTACCCTACTATTGATACTTTGTCTTTATGGGTTTGACTATTCTAGTTACCTCATGTAAGTGGAATCATGTGATATTTGTCTCTTGGTAACTGACGTTTCACTTAGGATACTGTCCTGGAGTTTCATCCATGTTATAGCAGGTGTCAGAATTTCCTTTTTAAAGGCTGAATCATATCCCTTTGTATGCTAGACCACATTTGGTTTAGCCGTTCATTCCTTGATAGACATTTGTATTGCTTCTACTTCTTGGCTATTGTGAGTAATGCTGCTATGAACATCTGTGTGCAACCTGTTTCTGGCTTGTTAAATGACATCTACTTGGGTGTCAGGCTCAGCTTAAGGCCAAAATTCAACTCCTTAATTTCCTCCCAAGTTTGCTTTGTCATTGACTTACCATATTCTTTCCCTCCCACCCCCTGCATTTAAAAGCAACCACCTCTTACTGGTCATGACTCCTGAAGATCCCTTGTGTCTGGCTCCCAGTTCCCTCTACATTCACTGCCCCAGAGACTCTCAGCCCTTCTCACCTGGACAATTATGTCTACTTCTTTTGAGTCTCACTGTGTCCAATCTGGCATATTTCCAAACGGTTTCCATGGTGCTACTGCTCCAAAGCACGTTCTGTAAGAACCTGGAGAGATGTGCATTTTTCTGGAGGCTTTGTTACAAAAGTTCCAAGCCATCTGCATGGAATTTAATAGGATTTTCTTACATTCCCAGTGAATAATAACAATATGTTTATATGTATTAATATAATGCATGTGTCTAAGATAATAGTACTGTAATTTTTGAGATACTTAAAATAATTTGACTGCTTTTTCACAAGTAGAGACATGTTTAATTCAACTGTCTACATTTTATTTACACACTCATTGATTTAACAAACATTGGTTGAGAACTTACCATGTGTCAGTCAAGGTGCTGGGGACCCACGGAGGAATCAGACCCAGTACCAGTCTGTAAGAGTAGTGATAACATCGGCAAACATTTATATGCACTTTCTGTGTGCCAGAGACTGGCGAAGCTCTTTAGTATAGTATCTGGTGTGATTCCCAAAATAATCTTTTAAATTTCATTGTCTGCATTTTATGGGAGGAAATCAGGACACAGATTGAGTAACACGCCCAATAAGAGACAACGTGGAGATTTGAGCCCGGGGAGGTTCTTTCTCCAAGGAAGGTGTTCCCAGCAAACTCTGTCAGCAACTGTCATGAAAAGCAAGAGCTTGAAAGATAGGGCAGGATGAAACACCAGACTAGTAGGAACCTGCGCCCACAGTTGTATATGTGGAGTGGGGAAATATTGACCAGATGTGCTCAGGAATATTTTACAAGCATGAATAGTGACTCAGTGCCTTGCAGAAAGACAGGCTATCTTCCCAGCCGTGGCTGCTGTTAGAGCCTTGCCTGTTCTCAAAGCAAGGACTTGTGTAAACTCTGTGTCTCATAGGTGTCAAATGCTGTTCCCTGATGTGATGCATTATCCAGGAAAGGAAATAACATGACAAAGCCTCTCACCCAGACTCAGAAAGGAAGGTGCTGTCTGAACTGGCTCTCTGGATGGCTGGGAGAAACAGTTTCGGAACTTGGTAGTGTTTACAGCTGGGCAGGTGGTGTTGACTTCTTATGAATCATGGAGACCAGCCCGAGAGGGACCGCCTAACCCTGTGTGTGTGTGTGTGTGTGTGTGTGTGTGTGTGTGTGTGAGAGAGAGATGATGAAGGGAGAAAGTGGAGATTGTTATTCATCACACCAAAGACAAAGCATGTTCTTTTTTTTTTTTTTTTTTTTGGCTGTACGCGGGCCTCTCACTGCCGTGGCCTCTCCCGTTGTGGAGCACAGGCTCTAGACACGCAGGCTCAGCGGCCATGGCTCACGGGGCCAGCCGCTCCGTGGCATGTGGGATCTTCCCGGACCGGGGCATGAACCCGTGTCCCCTGCACTGGCAGGCGGACTCTCAACCACTGCGCCACCAGGGAAGTCCAAAGCATGTTATTTTATGGAATCATTTCACTTCTGTTGGAGATGACCAAGCAAATAGTCCATGAGCATTAAACTTTTAAAGTCAGGATGGAAGATTAGTCTCCACAGCTTACCGTCTGCAGTGGTGAGGACTTAGAAAGCTGTGGGTGGTAGGCAGCTCCACTGGGAGAGTGCACACCATATGCTGGGCCCTGAGCTCAGTGTTGCCCTTACGTTCCTCATTTTATCTTAGTCATGACCATTTTACAGCATAGGAAACTGAGTCTCAGCAGAATGAAGTATCTTGTCCAAAGTCATACCTCTTGGTAAGTGAGTGATAAGATTTGAGCACAATGTCTACAAATTGTGTCTGACCCTACAATTGAGATTTTACAGAATAACTGATTTTTTTTTTTATTATGGGAAATTTGAGTCCTATCTAAAAGTAGAAAGGATAGTTGAGGTACTTCCCTGGTGGTCCAGTGGTTAAGACTCCAGACTTCCAATGCAGGGGGCCGGATTCAGTCCCTGGTCGGGGAACTAAGATCCCACGTGCAGAGTGGCCATAAAAAACCAAAAAGATAGTTGACTGAACCTAAGTGTGCCCATCGCCCAATCATTATCAACACATGCCCTTTCTTGTTTCATCTGTATGTACCTCTACCCAGTCTCCTCTCTCTTTGATTATCTCAGATATATTGCTTCAGAAATTTTCAGATGTATCATTTTTGGGGCAACTATTTAGTATTTATTTGTAAAAGATAAGACCTCTTTAAAAACATAATCACAATATCATTGTCACGCCTTAAGAATTAATAAGTTTCTTAATATCAACAAATACTACTCAGTGTTCAAATTTCTGCAGTTGTCTCAGATAAAAATGTTTCATCAGATCCCCAAAGCTCTATGCTTTGCAGTTAGTTGCCTTGTCTCTTAAGTATCTTTTAAATCTATAGGTTTCTCTCTCTTTCTTCTTACCAGATAAAGAAACTGGATCATTTCTCCTGCAGTTTTATACAATCTGGCTGATTCTTTTTAACATGTTCTTCTGTCTCCTACTAGCATTTCTTGTAAGTTTGTTGTTAGAGCTAGAGGATTGAGCAGATTCAGGTTATTTTATTTATTTATTTAGGCCAAAAAGCACTTCTAGGTGGTGATGTCTACTTCCATTACAAGACACATGGTGTCTGGTCCTCTCTTCCTATGGTGTTGACAGCCATTGTTGATCATGGCCTTGATAGTGGTAACATTCAAATTCTAGCATTCCTTCTTCATTTATTACTTCTATTAAGAGAATGTTCCTTATTCCAACTGTTTTATTATCCTGAGGTAGTACTGGAATAAGAAAAGCAGGAACTCTTTGAGTTCCCGGACCCAGTTCCAACGTGTGCATGTGGAGCCTTCCCCACACCAACAAGCAGTTCTGGTGTCCAAGAAATCAACTCAATTCTGACTCTGTCTACCCGGAGATAGAATCAGATTCCACAGGTAAAGGGCTCAGTCCCGCAAGACCTCCCTCCATTTCAGATGTCATTTGCACCTTTGCTTCTGACTGAAGCGTATAAATCATAGATTCCTATGACCCCCTCCTTGGTTCCATTAATTTGCTAGAATGGCTCACAGAACTCAGGAAAACCCATTACTCAACTAGATTACTGATTCATTTTACAAGGATATTAAAGGATATGAATCAACAGCCAGATGAAGAGATACATAGGGCGAGGTCTGAACAGAGGAGCTTGGGGCCCAGCACAGTGGCACACGGAAGCATTATGGTTCCCCAACATAGGAGCTCTCTGAAAAAGGGACGAAAAAGTTGTCCTTTTGGGCTTTTATGGAGGCTTCGTTACATAGTCATAATTGACTAAATCATTTGACAGTGGCACTGATTCAACCTCAGGCCCCTCTCCCCTACCCAGAAATGGGGGTGTGAGGGGTGGGACTGAAAGTTTCAACCTTCTAATCACGTATCACATGGTTGGTTCTCCTGGCAACCAGCCCCACCTGGGGTGGGATGAGTAGTCACCTTCATTAACATAAACCCAGTTGTGATGGAAAGGACTTGTTATGAATAACAAGACACCCATTTCACCTTTGTGGAATATGTATTTCTTATAAATCATAATATCAGAATGATTATCAAAAATAATTTAAGATTTTTTTTTCTAGTTCTTTTTGTCCTTAAGGTATATCCTATTAGGGATATATAGGGATATATATATATTACTGTGTTTAAAAATCATTAAAATGGCTTCTCTCTGTGTGGTTAGGACTCTAATTCAATGAGCAGTTAAACTTATTCCATGTTGCTTTCGATTTTTATAGATTAATTCTTAAAATATAAGTTTTTATAATTATGTAAACTACATGGTTTCAAAGTCAAATCTACGAAACAGGAATATTCTGAGAATTCTAACTTCTGAAACCAGTCACTTCTATCTATACCTTCCCTCACTTTCAAGGTAGCCATTTTTTTGGTTTGTTTTAGGTTTTTATTTTTCTGTATTAAAAATGTAACCAAATACACTTATGTGTTAACATCTCCTTTTTCTTGAATAAAATGTAACTATTCTATACATTTTCTCCACCTGACTTTACTTGACAATATATGCTGTAAGTAAAGGAACGTTGCATTATATGAAGGCTTAGGATGATTAGCACTATGTAGAGGCATAGATCATTGAATTTTGAGAGCTGGTGGTAATAATAGCAAATACTCGCGTGGCGTTTACTCTGTGCTATGTGCTGTTCTAAGTACTTAACATAAATTCACTCAGTAATTCTCATCATAATCATCCTCTGGGGTATGTACTCTTATTGTCCCCATTCTACAGATGAAGAAACTGAGGCACAGGGAGGTGAGTTAGGTAACTTGCCCAAAGTCTCAGAGCCGGTGGGTGGCAGATTTGAATGTGGGTGTCTGCTCTCATATACCACATTTTGCTTTAGAATTGCCGGAGTCTGTTTTTCTGGTTATTTCTGAGTGAGGAAGCTGTAACTCCTGGTCAGTTAACAGTCCAACTGCCCATGTGCCCAGCCCCTAGATTTATTACTTTTTCAAATGGTCACTAGCTTGCCTTGAGCTCCTTGTCGAGCCTAGAATTTGGTTCTAAAACCTTAGCCTGTTACTTCATGGATGCGCAGAAGACGTGAGATGCCTGGGTCAGAGATAAAGGATTTATTCCTCCTGGCACAATAATCGGCATGTTGTGACTGTTTCCTTGCCCCTGTCAGTGCCACAGGGGTGATTGGAGGGCCGGATGGATGGATGTCTGCTCCTGAGGTGAGTTGTGTTACAGGAGACGAACACTGCATTTAGGGAATCCACTGCTTTTCTAGCAAGCAGTAATAAGCAAGCTTATGTTTTGTCTTAGGGGGAGAAGTTTTCTCCTTCATCGAGGTTGCTTGCTGAGAAATGGCTGGGTAATAAATGGCCTTGCCTTCTTCTCACAAACGGAAGATGTGTAGGAGCGTAGAAAGTCATCAGGGACTGTTTCTCTCAATACTTCTTTGTACCCGTCTTATTGGCTTTAGAATATAGAGTCAAGTGGGTACCCCATACCATTTCTTTGACAAACTATGGCTTTTTAAGACATTTGCCAATATTCCATGACATAGTAACCCAGGTTTTGTAGTTACCAGATTCTAACTATAGTAGAAAACAAAAAAAACTAAAAATCCAGTGAGATCCCTTTTGAAGGCCACCCGGAACAAATTATCAACGCTCACCACATTGCAAACCTGTGGCTTTTCTTTTTTATTTGTGACCGTTAACATTTTGAAACCGGTCAGAGGGATGAAGTTAACAAGCCTTGATCAGCTTCATTCCTACATAATAGGAGGTTTCTTTTTTATTTCCTTTTCTTTTTCCCGGTTGAATTTCTTTTCAATGTTGAGCCCAGTTTTTCTTGATTTTTATGATTCTGTAAATTACTGCTCTGCCTAGGACTGTGATTATCACTTCACCTGTTCATAGTAACACATTGAGCTTTGAGTGAGAACACTCTTGGGAGGCAGCACGTTGGCATCCTCAGTGAATTTCCTGATTGAGTTGCTTATATTAGGTAAGGAACATTGAGGGTCCAAACCTTGTACGTGTGAGGGAGAGAAGGGGCCTTGTGAGTTAGGAGAGGAAAAGGCAACATAATGAAGTTTTTGCCAGTGTGTTATCAACTCTGATCCATTGAGGGAAGCTGGGAGCCTGGGGTCAGAGTCCTGGAGAGAGAATGTAAAAAACAGGTCCTGGGTTGCTGGGGGGGAAGGTGAGGCCAGTGAGGGTGAAGGCCATTCTTGCCCCACAGTAGCCCTTAACCTTCACATCAGCCCACCGCTATGAGCTACGAGGATGGATGCTAGTCAACCAGCCCGATTATTGAGTCTGCTATGTGAGATGTGAGTAAGCCTTAGCCTCTTCTCTCATGAACTTTAATGAAAGGCAGTTGACTCTGGGGGCTGAAGGAAGGGCGATTTTGAGGAGTTGCTGGTGTGGGGGAGAGCGAGAGGGCTTATCACTTCCTTCCTGGTGTTGCCGAGGGAGTGTTACACCTGACTGTGCACAGGGCGTGTTACTGAATGGCGGTCAGTGCCTACACGTAGCCTCCCTGTTAGGAATTTTTATGCTTCTTGTTGGAAGGATCTTTTATTTAACCAGGCTCCGTGGGACCTTTCAGGACCTTCAAACTGTTTCAGGTCACAATTAGCCTTGGGAACATAAGAGGAAATAGAAAGCTAATTATTAAAGTTTTCACGGGTCTGAATGGAGAGAATAAACCCCTGTTATTTCGCAAACCACCGAGCAAGGAATGCAGGTGGGTTAGTGATTGCACTGCCAGCACTCAGTACTGCCTCCTTATTGCTTCCTAGCTCTGTGACTCAGTTTCCTCCAAGGTCCAGTGGGAACAATAATGCCATTTCTCTTATTAGCGATGTTGTGATGATTATGGGAAGTGACATGAAAACGTTCCATTCCTAGCAGGTAGTAAGAGCTCAGTGTGTTATTAAGTGGAGGCCAGAATGTCAGCACAAGCCCAATCTCCCGATTTTTACATGGCTTCTAGGTTTAAGCTGTAGTAGACTTTTTTCCTAAATAAGGCCTGCAGCTGCACTGTCCAGTATGGTACCCACTAGCCACATGTGGCTATTTAAATGAATTCAAGCCAACTAAAATTGAAAATGCAATTGTTCAGTTGCACTGGTTGAATTTCAAGATGCAAGAGCCACTCATGGCTCTTGGCTCCCGTTTTAGAAAGTGTAGGGTATTGAACGTTTCTGTTCTCGCAGCAAGTTCTTTCAGGCAGCTGTGGTCTGGAGGGTTTAAACCCTGAGGGATTTGATGACATTATAATGACTGTTTAATCTCGGAACTTTTTTCCTGATACCAGTTCCCTTTCTATGCCCTTTTCAACAAATAGAGAAGAATGTATGTAGTGCCGATATGGGACTGTACAGGCTATTTCAATGACTGTTGGAATAACAGAGCCCTTGCAGATGAAGTTGAGGAGGAGGGAGTTTCGCCAAGGTGAAGGCTGGGGTTGCCCTCACAGGTGGCTGAGGGCCACTGTGCCTTTCAGCCCCACAGCCCCTGCCAGTGGTCACAGAGGCTGCATTTCCCCCTTTTGCTGCAGTCCCCAAGATGTTCTCAAGTTCTCATATTCCATTCTGTTTCCCTCATAGGCACCCTGTGTCCCAATTTGAGTCCCTAAAATAAGGTCACTGTGATTATGGGACACCAAAGGCCTTTCATTCATTTGCTGAGTATAGGTAATTAATATTGTCCCCGCTCTGTTCCCGGAATCCTCGAAGAAAGAAAGGCAGTCTTGGAAGGGGCCGGAGAGCCAGGACACCTGTGTCTCCCTTTTCCTTTGGGCGCCATCTCCGTGAGAAGGGTATGAGCTGAATTTCGTAGCTAAATAACCAGCTGCCATCCCAGCTGATGATGTAAAAGGGAACCACCCCCTTGCCTTAAGATGTGTTTCTGCATATGAGCTCTTGAGGGCTCATTAGTGATGATGTTAATAAGGACTCCTGTGCTCTGAGGTCATCTCTCTGCCTTTCCTAGGAGCATGAAGAAAGCGCTCTCTAGGGCCTTTGGGGAGCAAAGGCCAGAGCTAGGAGCTATGACTGCTCCCTGCCCTTGGAGCAAGTAGGGTCTCTGGGGAGGCAGCCTAGGGGAAGGGGGTTTCCGAGCTGCATTGTTAAGAAGAGGAGGGAGGCTGGTAAATTTGGGGAAAGGGAAGAGGGGAAGGGGGCATTCAGGAAGAACAGATTATGCAAAGTTTTAACTGAGACAATGAATAACTTATTAGAACGATTCCATCACTTCCAAGTTATGCAGTGTTGGGTAAGTTACTTGACCTCGGTTTTCACATCTGTAAAATGGGAGTGGGAGTTGTAACAGTACCCACCTCGTTGGGCTGTTTTGAGGATTAGTGAGTTCATACTTGTGAGACATTCAGAGTATCACCTGGCTCAGAGTAAGCACTCAATGAAAATTAGCTGTTATCATAAATATCTTTCTCCCTCTTCCTAGTATTTTGATTATTATTAAAAGTGAAATGGGGGCTTCCCTGGTGGCGCAGTGGTTGAGAGTCTGCCTGCCGATGCAGGGGACACGGGTTCATGCCCCGGTCCTGGAAGATCCCACATGCCGCGGAGTGGCTGGGCCCATGAGCCATGGCCGTTGAGCCTGCGCGTCTGGAGTCTGTGCTCCGCAACGGGAGAGGCCACAACAATGAGAGGCCTGCGTACCGCAAAAAAAAAAAAAAGTGAAATAGGCTTTGGTGTTGAATTTAGATGCCAGCTTTGCCACTGACCCTGTGCAAGCCACTGCAGCTTTCTGAGCTTAAATTTATTCATCATTAAAATGGGGAGAATACTATCTGTGTTACAGGACTTCTTGTGACATTTAAATGAAGTATTGTTTATAAAATGCTAGAACATGGCCAGGAATATAGAAGGGGCTCAATAATCTTACTTTTCTCCTGTCCTTCTCTTCCCAGCCAACTTTCCCAGTAGTCACTAGGTAACCCATTTAGTCGAAAAGTGATGGGATGAAATGGCATTTGAGGAAAATTAATCCAGCAGCTGTGTGTAGGATGGATTAGCTCATGTGCAACACTGCGGCTTAAATAGAAAAAGTATGGCTTTTTAGTATCTAGGTGTTTGTGTCATAGTTACAAGATGGTTTTCTTTATGCTTACAATGGCTTTTTCTGTGTGCCAAGCTGCTCTAGATGTTTGACATATATTTACTGATTTAACCCTTAAGACAACCATAAGAAGTAGCACTATCGTTCCCATTTTACAGGTAAGGAAACTGAGGCCCAGAGAGGTTAACTTGCCCACAGTCATCCAGCTAGTATGTGGTGGTGCAGGGGTTTGCACCCAGGCCCACAGACCCCAGAATCTAACCCCACAGCCTCAGGGGTTGGCAATTCTAGATTCGGTCGGGGACTGCATTTTACATTTAGCAATTTTACAATTAGGAGCCACAGAGGCGAAGACGAGAGGGTTAGTGGAGAAAGAAAGCATAGTTAGGTCACCAGTAGCTTTTAGCCTTGTCTGGAGGAGTTGGGCAAAGAAGGCAGGCTTGGAGGTTTTCTAAACTTAGGCTGTGATGCCGCTTCCCCTCCGGGCTAAACCTTGCCCTGACGCCTGCCCTCCTCCCGCAAGTGCCTTGGGCGTCTCGGAGGGGAGTGTGGCCCTGCGGCAGGACTCTCCACCTCCCAGCTTTGCTGGCTGCATGGTTTCCCCCACAGCTCTGCAGAGGGCCAAGCTTCTCATTCACCCCCCCTTGTTCTCTGGCTCCAGCCAGGCCTGGGGAAGGCGGCGGATGCTGGCAGCCACTGTCTGTTGCCCTCCTGCCAGCTCCGTGCCTCTTGATGGAGCCTTTCGTGGACCTGCATGTGTGTGAGCTGGCAGAACCAGATGAGGTGCCAGGTTGCTGATCCTTCTCCCCGCACCCAGCGTTCTAGCCTAGACCTTGTACTCCTTCCCCTCTTGGCCTCCTCCTTGCTTCCTCCATCCGTCCTACGCACCTCTGCCTGGGACGTCTTCCTTGCTGTAAAAGCGTCAGCAGCCCCAGCAACCCACAGGGTGCTGCCCCAGAGCCTTGCCACCCTGCTGCTGGTGTGTTACTCACAGCCAGCGATGACTGAGCCCTCCCCGGGGGCCAGGCATTGGTCTAAGCACAGAGAGGTCAAGTCACTTGCTCAGAGTCACACAGCTGGAGAGTAGCAGAATCAGGCCTTGAGCCTCAGGACTCTGGCTCTGGGGCCCATGTTCCAGCCCTCAGGAACTGATAGCACTTTTTATGGTCCAGGGAATTACAACAGGGTCATTCAAGAGCATCACTCTTGTACCCCTTGCCCCCCTGCAGACACCTGGACACTCACTCACATGTTCTTGTGAGCCTGCTCTGCCTTCTTGGTTGTGAGCCTGCGTCGGTGCACCTGCGGGTATTAATCACAGCTCAGGGGGCTTCTTTGGCAACCCGGAGAGCCTCCTGGGCCCAGAAGCGCCCACACCAGCGAGTGTTTCGTACTGAGTAAATCTCATTCTCTATGGGTGACCTGGGTAAATATCCTACATCCTGACCGCTGCCTCTCGGAGTTGTTTTTGCCACTTTCTGACTGCCTGCCCCAGGCGTCTCCTGGCAGCTTGAGAACATCTGGGCAGGGCTGCTAAATGTTTATGAGGGATCCAGCCAGGGGAAGGCCCCCTTGACCTCTGGCCTTGGGCTTTGCCACCCTGCCATTTCAGGAGAGTGATTTATTGAAGGGGGGGCAGAGGTGGACGGTGGGAGGAAATTGCCCCTTTAAACTGATGGCTACTTTTGCCCGCATTAATGTGCAAGCTTCCAGCCATGCAGTTAAAGGTCGTTAGGCAGCTACAATGTGAAATTAATTCTGCAGGCCACCCCCCCCTTCCCTGCATGATTGTGGGCAAAACTGCTCCAGGGCAGAGAGAAAGCAGGCGTGTTCCACTGGTCTGGTGAGAAGATTATACTGTTCTCTTGGGAAGGGACTGAGAGCTTGCTCTCAGAGAGAGAGAGAGAGAGAGAGAGAGAGAGAGAGAGAGGGAGTGTGTGTGTGTGTGTGTGTGTGTGTGTGTGTGTGTGTGTGTGTGTGTGTGTGTGTGTGTGAGCGTGTGTGAGAGAGAGAGAGACGTGGAATAAGTGAGTAAGCAACCAGCTGGGAGAGAACCCAAGGCCCTGAGAGTCCCTGGGAAGCAGTGGTGTCAGTGGCTACCCAGCGGATTTTCATCAGCAGGCGGCAGGATCACCCTATGAGCAGGGGAGGTGGGAGCCTCCTTCTGGCCTTGGGAAATGCTGGTACCCAACTTTGAGACTTAATTAAGTCTGAGTGTCCTTGGCCAAGTTACTTAGCTTCTCTGAGCCTCCTTTCCTCCTCTGTAAAAGGAGGATGATGGAAATGAGAGGATGTGGGTACGGGTGGAGGGGTGGGATGTTTAACTCCGTCAAAGATCTTTTCCGGGCTTCCCTGGTGGCACAGTGGTTGAGAATCTGCCTGCTAATGCAGGGGACACGGGTTCGATCCCTGGTCTGGGAAGATCCCACATGCCGGAGCAACTAGGCCTGTGAGCCACAACTACTGAGACTGCACGTCTGGAGCCTGTGCTCCGCAACAAGAGAGGCCGCGACAGTGAGAGGCCTGCACACCGCGATGAAGAGTGACCCCCGCTCGCCTCAACTAGAGAAAACCCTCGCACAGAAACGAAGACCCAACACAGCCAAATATAAATACATAAATAAATTTAAAGATCTTTTCCTTCCTCCTGCAGAGGTTGAACCTTTTAATTTCCAGTGGGTTTGTACTTTTTCCCACTTGGGATGTTTGTTTCTCACTCTTTCCCTTTAAAATTTTTTTCTCCCTTTTTAAGTCTAAAATGTCGTCTTCCAGTCACCTCCGTTGAGCTTGTCTCCGTGTGCGCATGACCACATCTCAGAGTGCCCGGCATCCTTTTTCCTCTCAGCCTCCCATGCTGCCTTGTGTACTGTAGGCGTTCCATAAATGCTAACTGATTTCTGGGAGCCTGCAGTCCTAGAGGGAGGGCGAGTGGCTGGTGTTAGAGGGACAGCTCTTGGGCTGCAAGCAGGGTTCTGTACCAAGGGACCCAAATGTTGGCTGCCTGGGGACCATCTGCCTTTGATGCAGGTCTCACCCATCCATGACGAAAATGAGAAACACATATGGTGTGGAGAGTTTGTGATAAGCTTAATTTATTCCACTTAGAGTCCTCTTCTTTATTCTGAGATAATGCCCTTACCTACTGTTTTGCGGTTTAAAGGTACCTAATTTTGATTCACTGTAGCTTTTCTTTTTAAAATTATACTTGTAGGAATAAAAAGATGGTATACCTCTGTCAGGTACCCCCTCAGTATTTTACGTTTGAGTGGTCCATAGAGTCCAAAAGTGCAGGAAATCTTGGACCCAGCAGTGGATCTGTAGTAGACACTTATGAGCCTACGATTCTCAATTAGATGTTATCGCACGGATCTGATGTGAAAGCACGTCTGTCCTTCGCTGAGAATTTATTTTATGTATTTTCCTAGAGCTGTGCAGGTAAAACATGACTCTTTTCAGTGCTGCCACCACACACCTGCAGGGGGCGCCACTCAGAGACTACAGTTTGAACCAAGTGCCCTAGAGTTGTGTGTCGGTGGCCCTCCCTCTTCGATTTAAAAATACTAGGCTCACTGGTTTGCCACCTTTGGTTTGACAGAACTCTTTGCCTGTTGGAAATGTTAAGCAGAGACCCCACGTCAGACAGAGCAGGGCTGCCTTGCCTGAGGGGCATGGGGCCCAGGGCCCAGCTGTTCGGCTTTCCTGCTGCCTCCCTCTCTCTCTTGAAAGTCTCTATGGACCTTCTGTCCCTGCAATCCCACGGCCCCAAAGAACACACCGAAAACCTTGGGTCTAGTCTAATTTCCCTTTTTTTGTGTTTTGTTTGTTTTTTAAAATTTTTTTTGTAAAATACACATAGCATCAAATTCACCATCTTAACCATTTTTAAGTATACAGTTCAGTATATTCACACTGTTGTGAAATCGGTCTCCAGAACATTTTCATCTTGTAAAACTGAAACTCCGTAGCCATTAAACAACTCCCCATTTCCCCCTCCCCCCAGCCCCTGACAACCACTGTTCTACTTTCTGTCTCTGTGAATTTGATGTCTCTAGGGACCTCCTATCAGTGGGAATCATGTGGTATTTGTCCTTTTGTGGCCGTCTTATTTCACTTAGCGTAAGGTCCTCAGGTTCACCCAGGTTATGGCATATATCAAAATTGCTTTCTTTCATGGCTGAGTAATATTCTGCTGTATGTATATACTACATTTTTGCTTATCCATCTATCCATCCATCCATCCATCGACGTTTGGGTTGCTCCCTCTTGGCTGTTGAGTAATGCTGCTATGAACATGGGTGTGCAGATATCTCTTTGAGACCCTGCTTTCAATTCTTTCGGATATACACTCAGAAGTGGGATTGCTGGGACATACGGTAACTTGATGTGTACTTTTTTTTTGAGGAACTGCCATACTGTTTTCTGTAGCAGCTGCATGATTTCCTTGTTTTATTAATGATGAAATGGAGGGCCCCCTAGGAGGCTTTAGTAGGACGTCAGAGCGCAGAATGAGAGAGGGATGAGTAGGATTGTGTTGTCTTGTCCCCACCCCCAGCCCTGCTGGGCCATGGTTCTGGCATTGCTGCCTTCCTCCTCCCAGGCCAGCTCTTGCCGGGCACCAATGGCATGGCTCTCTCCTCTTGCCTCCTTAGGCCTAAGGATTGGTGACTCTCTCCCACCATTGCTAGTCCTGGGTGGGAGTGTCCCTTGGTGGGCCCTTAGCCCTGCCCTCACCTCTGTAAATGGTCATTCATTGGGTACTCTTCAGTGGAAACCTGTGACTGTAACTCTTTGCTACCTGCACATCCTCCCTGACCACCTGCTTATCCGCAAGGTGGCATGTTGGGCATGTTGCACAACCTCACTGTGCCTCAGTTTCCCTCACCTGCGAAATGCTTCCTTAGGGTTGTTGATATATCTAAGGAGTTAGAAGAGCTGTTGGCACATAGGAAGCCCTACATAAGCATTGCTATTATTTTTATGATTTCTGTATCCTTGTGCAAGTCCTCTCTTAAGACTCTAAAACTGGGTTAAGTCTCTAGGGCCTTTCCATTACAGAGTGAGCCCCTCGGGGTTTCAGCAGCTCCAGATTTCTGGACTGAGGGGCAAGAAGGACCAGGCCAACAAGGGGGAGTGATATTATCCAGGAGGCTTTGAGTCCTGTCCACCAGGGAGATGAAGTGCTGGGCATGCTGGCTGCCCCAGCTTATGGCGGGCCCTCCTCCTGGTACCAGCTTAGTGAAGCAGCCAGCAGCTGCCAGGCTGGGCTCAGAGTGGCTTTGGCTTCCGTGCTCACCTGGGAGATGACCTGTCACAGGTCCTACTCTTTTTTTTTTTTTTTTTGGCGGTACGCGGGCCTCTTACTGTTGTGGCCTCTCCCGTTGCAGAGCACAGGCTCCGGATGCGCAGGCTCAGCAGCCATGGCTCACGGGCCCAGCCGCTCCGCGGCATGTGGGATCCTCCCAGACCGGGGCATGAACCCATGTCCTCTGCATCGGCAGGCGGACTCTCAACCACTGCGCCACCAGGGAAACCCACAGGTCCTACTCTCGACCTTCCTTAATGAATAGAAATTGATAAGAGGCCAGATAAGAAATTCAGGCAGGACTTTACTGGGGCCCCTGCTGCAGCAGGGGGGATATAAATGAGTAACAGTTTCCCTTGCTCACTCCCCAAGGTGGAGGCGAGCTGGTTCCTTATATGGGGTGAGCGTAGGGGTGTGTCCAGGGGTTGGGCTGGTGGGGTGACTTAGGTGGAATGCCCACCCCTTTGGTGCTGTTGAGTGGAAGGGGCATGCGCAGTACCCTGGCTTTTGCTCCCAACACCCTGTTTTTGCTGCTGGCTCTTAGAAGTGGCAGTTGAGCTTTTGGTCTTTTTGTATCTTGTTGTGCATAATTTGCCCCAACTGTGCATGCATGCAGGTATTTTTAGTCCCTTATAGTTTCTTTGTATCTTGTTGCTCCAGGAGATGTATGTCCAGGTGCAAGCACTGCAGCAAAGGGTCCCAGGGCCCAGGTCTTAGGTCCCAGCCTGTCTCACTACCAGGTCCCTTTGGAGCCTCGTTACTGTGCTCGGCCCTTGGCAAGCAGATAGGACACAGTGAATTCGTGGAGGGTTTGGATCTCTGACGTGGGGGATTCCGTGATGGCTCCCTCTTTACCCACTAGGCGCCCTTTGGGAGGGAGTCCACCTTGACATCTGAACACTCGAGTCACTTGTGAAGGACTGTGGGGGATGAGGGGCCTGTCCTGCCAAGCAGAACTGATGCTGGCCATCCTGAGGTGAGGCAGGAGCACGTACACACACTCGCACGTGTGTGCAAAGAAACATCACACTGGCCTGAAACTTTCTGTATTCGCATTTTAATCATTCACATTTTAAAATCTCCTCCCTACGTTCGTATTTTAATCACTGCCCAATATTTTCTGTTATAGAAAGTGCTCAGGCCCTAATTGAACTGTCGTTGGACAATTTATATTCTGCTATGGACTCTAAGTATTTTCTCTATGGCTGGCACTGGGAACAAAAGAGATAGGACCCTGGCCTCATGGAGGTGAAGAGCCAACAGTGAATGAATGCATAAATAGGCAAACAGTAATTACAAGCTGTAATGAATGCTATGGAAGGGTAGCGCTAGCACTGCAGGCAGAGGGAAGAGTGTGTGCAAAGGCCCTGAGGCAGAAGAGAGACATTACTGTATAGGAGGAACCAAGATAAAACACATGTGGCAGAGTGAGTGGGAGGGAGATGGAGGGCTGAAGCTGAGAGGTGGTCCTGCAGGGCCCTGTAGGCCACAGTAAGGCGTTAAAGTGTTTTTCTCAATGTGATAGGAATCCATTTTCAGGGTTTAGATAGGAGTGATGTGATCTGGTGATGTTTTGCTGCTGGGTGAATGGATGATGGGTAGTAATTAGGAGACTGTTGTAGCAGTTGGGGTAAAAGGTCATTGCAGCCTGGATTATAGTCGGGGCAGTGATGAACTCGGAGTTGACAGAGGTTTTTTTTTTTTTTTTAATGAAGTATAATAGATTTACAATGTTGTGTTAGTTTCAGGTGTACAGCAAAGTGATTTGGAGATATATATAAATATGTGTGTGTGTGTGTGTGTATGTATATCTTTTCCATTATAGGTTATTACAAAATATTGAACATAGTTCCCTGTGCTATACAGTATGCCCTTGTTGTTTACCTATTTTATATATAGTAGTGTGTATCTGTTAATCTCAAACTCATAATTTATCCCACCCCTTTCCCCTTTGGTAAACCATAAGTTTGTTTTCTATGTCTGTGAGTCTGTTTTGTAAATAAGTTCATTTGTATCTTTTTTTGGGGGGGGGAGGGTAGGAGTTTACTAATTAATTTTTTTTTGCTGTGTTGGGTCTTCGGTTCTGTGCGAGGGCTTTCTCTAGTTGGGGCAAGCGGGGGCCACTCTTCATCGCGGTGCGCGGACCTCTCACTATCATGGCCTCTCCTGTTGCGGAGCACAGGCTACAGACGCGCAGGCTCAGTAGTTGTGGCTCACGGGCCTAGTTGCTCTGCAGCATGTGGGATCCTCCCAGACCAGGGCTCGAGCCTGTGTCCCCTGAATTAGCAGGCAGATTCTCAACCACTGCGCCACCAGGGAAGCCCCATTTGTATCATTTTTTTAGATTCCACATATAAGTGATGTCATATGATATTTGTCTTTCTCGATCTGACTTACTTCACTTAGTATGATAATCTCTAGGTCCGTGACAGAGATTTTTGAGGTTGAGTTGATAGGAATTCCTGATGGATTGTGGTGGGGAGGGAAAAGGCTTACAGAGAAAGAGAAAACTCCAGGATAACTGCTAGAGTTTCGGGCTTCCTCAAACACCTCATCTCTTTCCCCTGTTATTTTGGTTGAGAATCATCTAACATTTCCTTTGAACATGTAAATATCCCTTGGTGATGGCAGAGTCAAGTGTCAGGCATTCCTGTGCACTACCTGACGATCATGGGTTCAGCGTGGACCTCTTTCCCCAGATGCAAGTCCCCAGGTCACCTTGGGGATTTTTGTCATTCTAGAACTGAGAAGACTTCAAGATCGCCAGTTTAGCTTCTTCTATACAAAGTTAAGCAACTTGTCTCGTGTCACACAGCTAGTCAGTCTACATTCTTGCCAAAGGTATCAGCCCTGGGCAACTGACAGGACCCCGGTTACATCCCTGCCTGGCGGTTTCCAGATACCCTTGGCTCTGAGCAGTGCCACAGCACCATTGAGGAACTCTCAAGGCCATGGTGGACAGAAATACCTTTCGGGATTCATGGCTAATGAGAGAGACTCGAAAGTCACTGGTGCTGGTGACTCAGTAAGACACATTCATCTCTACCAAGGTCTAAGGGAAAGGAGCCTTTGATGTGTTTACACGTGAAAACTTCAAGGCACGATTGGCCCTCTCCAGAGGCAAAACAAGGCCTATATCAGAGTCTACACTTTCCCCTCTGCTGTCTTCCTCGAATGAGGAAGCTTCCCTCATTATATTAAAATAGTAACTTAGGAAATAAAAGTATCCTCGACCTGGTAGACCTATTAAAGAGCAAAGTCACATAAGGAACTTTTTAAAAAAGAATGCAAAGACAGTGAGTGGCCTGCATTTACATGGACAGAGAAAGGAGGACACGTTATGTGGACCCCAAGCCCCTTTGCTGCAGAATAACCTTTCAACTCGGCCTGAAATGAAAAAGCAAAGGTACAAATTCACCAATACTGTGAAGAACTGAGATATCGAATCACTTTGCTGTACAAAAGAAATTAATGCAACATTGTAAATCAACTATAAGTCAATAAAATAAATAAAAAGAACTGAGATATCATCAGAAGACCCTCACAGAGGGAATGGTCCAGTCAATTATGATATATGAAAATGACAGAATATTTTGCAGCTATTGAAGATCATGAGCGGAAGACTATTCTGTTACATTCGAATGCATATGATAGAGGACCAAGTGCAAAACAGATTCTGAAACTGCAGTATAGTTTGGGTATACAGTGCACTTAAGGAAAAGGACTTAAAAGAATTATACTATTTTCCCCCAAAATGTCTCTAATGTAGTTTTTACATTAAAAAGAGAGAATGCAAACAGGACCCATTTTTCCCAGTTTAGTTTTAATGCTTAAGGCCGAAAAGAGAAAGCCAATGACCTGAGTCATCAAAATTACCCTCCAAGGGAGGACGGGTAAGCATCCTTTGGGGAACATTCGGCAGTCGGTGGAAACTTGGCCACCGTGGAGTGGCAAAGGTGGGGAATGACTGGTGACTTCAGGGCGGGATCTGCCAGTGGGCGTCCATGGAGTGTCCCCAGTGCCGTACCCCAGTATAGCGGCACAAAGGAAGCTCGCCATTGGGCCCCTGAGTGATGGGGCGACCACAGGATGTGCTGCTGGGAAAGGCGCTGTGCGTGTTGGCCTTTGGTCCCATGCATTTCCTCTTTGGACTTTGGGTGGGGCTGTGGAGGACAGAAGGACAGGCCACAGGAAGCTTGGTTCTTAGAAATAGCCACACTTGGCCCTTCCGGGACCTTCCTTCTGGTGCACGTCCAAGGATAAGACCCCTCCTTTCCAAGGCTGGCTGTTTCAGAATGCCCTGTGGCAGAAAGTGCTGCTTGCTCTGAGTAGGGACATCTTGTCTTTAACCTGGAAATCCAATTTGTACGCAGGCCTTTCTGTGAACACTTGAGGATTCTCGGGCCTGGCCTCTCCTGAATGCGTTTCCATGGCCTCAGTCTGGTTGCCGCAGGCCAAGTTAGCATCTTCCAGCCTCTAGCCCATGGGGAGCCATGTTGCCTGGATCCCGTACGTCTCTTCTTCTCTGCTCTGGAACTGTTTGTGGTGGCCCTTTGGGGACCTCTCAAACACTCATGGGCCTCACGCTAGGAGCCTGGTTATCCTGGGCAGGAAGCAGACTCTGTATAAAGAGCCCCTTATCTTCTGCACCAGAGGCCAGCAGAGCTCCTTCAGCCTTTAGTAATTCTGTTGGTTGGTTGGTTGGTTAATACACTTCAGTGTTTGTTAAAAATATGAGTTAGTTCCCGACATTAAGCCTGGATTTGCGCTTCTCTTGGGGCAATAATGGCTGAGCCAAAGTTGGCTGCTCTGTTCCCACCCAACCTGCTTTCCTCATGTGTGCCCCGCGCCTGACCCTGTAGGCAGGTGACTTTGGGACCCTCGATCTATACGCTGCAGAGTGCTGTCCTGGGGGCTACTCCTCTTTGCCCCCTACACAGGTGACAGGAAGGGGTTGCAGCCCAGTCGGCAGTGGCTTTCCAGTTCCACTAGCTGTTCCAGCAGGGCCGTGGGAGCAGAATCAGAACTCAGACGGCAGGTAGACTGCCGCGTGGAGATGACATAGTCATTGACTGCTGCCTTGCTGGCTCTGTGTTCCACACCCTCCATCAAGCTTGGGCCAACAAGTGGGTGCGAGGCCCTGGCCTCCAATGATACCTGCCTGTGGTTCCCATGTCACCCTGCTAATCAGTGCCCTCCTCTGGGAAGCTTGTTCTGCTCCTGCTTGGCATGGGAAAGTCATGACCAGCCCTCTGCTGTGGGCCCAAATCATGCCCACACCACATTCCTGCGGATAAACTTAGGACCCTGCAGAGGCGCCAGCGTGCACATGGCCCCATGGGATGGGAAGCAGGGGTGGGAGTCGCGGGTGGGGGGGGGAAGGTTCCCCTTCCCAGCCCCAGTATTCTCCTGGGTGCTCACTGGGAAGGGTCAAAGGTAGACATGTAGGAAACGTGCATCCTTGTACTTTGGGTTGTTGCTGATGAGACAGGGAGTTTCTCCCCAATATTGGAAAGCCTTCACACAGCATGGGGAATTATAGCAGGAATGTCCTGGATGGACTGTGCTGATACCCGGTGCTCGTGGACAAGAGGGCTGGGGTTTCCCTGACAACAGATGGCATTCTAAGGAGTAGGAGAGGCATGGCGAAGGGGATGCATAGTCCGTCAGGACGTGTGTAAGGTTGAAGGTCAAGGTTAGACTTACGGGGTCCTGTATTGCAACTAAATGCCCCCAAAGAGATTCTGGGTGACCTGTGCTCAGCCTCCGTGTCAAGGGTCTCAGAGACCGAGGAGCATCCCACACCCTCATTTCCGTAACCAAAGAGATGGGCCGTCCCTAAATGAATCAATTAATAATCAAAGAGATGGGCCATCCCTAAATGAATCAATTAATAATTAAAGAGATGGGCCGTCCCTAAATGAATCAATTCTTTGGAAAAGCCTTTTTGGCTTCTTGCTTCCATCATCCTTTGTGGGAATTGTTCCCGCTGTTTTTAACCCTGGTGTAAACTTCCCTGCCCTCTGGCAGATGTCATCATGGTCCTTAAACCTCTTTACAGAGTTCTCATCATGCGTCATTGAGTGCTTACCCTCTGCACGCTGTGTCTGGGTGTGGACACGGTGGTCGCTGTTGGAGAAAGGGGTATTGCAAATATCACAAAAGGCTGGGGAGGCAGACACTTCTGAACACAGGTAACTCTGATGCACCCACAGATAAGCTCGGAAGGAGGGTGGCCCTTGGGGAAGCATGTGGACAACAGGACCGCACTGCCTGGGTTCCATCCCGGCGCTGCCGTTTCCTGGCTGTGACCTGGTACCGGTTTCCTCCCCTGTAAGCAGAGATAAGAGTAGTACCCACCTCAGAGAGTTGTTGTGAGGATTAAAAGAGTAAGTCTAGGAGAAGTGCCCAAACAGTGGCTGGGAGCTGGGAAGCCCCATAAATGTGTTGGTGGTTGTCGTGGTTACAGAAGTCACCCTGTGATGGGGAGAGAAAAGCCACGCTGCAGAAATGGAGAGAAGGGAAAATTAGTTCTGACTAGGGGGCTTTTAGGAGGGCTGGAAATTGAAGACGCCCTTGAGAAAGAAGGTTGTAACAGGCACGGGAAGCAGCTGGACCACAGTCAGGGAAGCCTGAAGGCGCAGGGGCTGCATACTTGGGTAATGTGGAGCCCCCTCTGTGGCTGAAGTTTAGGGTGTTTAGTTGGTGGGGGGATCAGTAGAGGCTGGGGAAGCAGGAATCAGCCTCGGAACGGTGGTGGGGCCTGGGCTAGTGGGTGAGAAGAGTCGGGGTGCTCCACATGGTCTGGCAGGCAGCAGGGGAGTCCAGCCCTGCCACTGGCCCTTGATCCTGGGCTTTAATCAAGGGGGTTCTCTGATCCCCGACTCTGGGATGGGGGCGTAGGGGAGGGCACGTGAGCTGCTGCAGGGGCACCTCGAGTGCAGAGCAGACAGGACACACACAGGCGCGTGCTCCCCTGGCTGTTACGGGCTCCGTGTTCTGGTCCAGTCTGTCTAGTCCCCTGGATCCCTGGTACTTACCTAGTTTCTCTACCATTTCCCATGCCACACATCTTCCCTCTGTTTCTCTCTCTAGAGCTAATTTCAATTTTGTGCAGCTTCATTTGTTTCTGTATGTCCCAAGCAGCAGCCCTGCTTTTGGGGATGGGGGCTGACGAGCGTGCTGTGGAATGCCTTTGACAGTGCTGAATTTTATGGTACGTGGAATGCCGATTCTGCTGTTAGTAACTTGATGACAAAGATGTCTTGGGCAATAAGGCCAGGGAGCCACCCTCTGTGACTCTCACAACAGGTAGCTAATATCCAATCTGAGTGAGGAAGAAAAACAAATATTTCTTTAGCTTTCACTCCATTTGACAGGAGAGCTTAAATTATTGTGCATATTCTCATGCTAAGGCCAGCAGGTCCCTGGGGGTGGTGTGGCTTTGAGGAATTTATTCACATTCTTAAGTATACATCGTTTTATTGAGATGTAATTCACATGCTGTAAAATTTACACTTTAAAAATGTGGAATCCTGGGCTTCCCTGGTGGCGCAGTGGTTGAGAGTCCGCCTGCCGATGCAGGGGATACGGGTTGGTGCCCCCGGTCTGGGAAGATCCCACATGCAGCGGAGCGGCTGGGCCCGTGAGCCATGGCCGCTGAGCCTGCTCTCCGCAATGGGAGAGGCCACAACAGTGAGAGGCCCACGTACAGCAAAAAAAAAAAAAAAAAAAAAAAAAAAAATGGCATCCTGTGGATATTCATGACGCTGTGCAACCATCACTATTATCTAGTTCCGGAAAGCTTCTATCATCCTCAAAAGAAACCCCATTAGTAATCACCTCCCATCCCCCCTTCCCCCAGACCCTGGGAACCACTCATCCACTTGCTGTCTCTCTGGATTTGCGTATTCTGGGCTTTTCAGACAAATGGAATCATATAATATGTGGCCTTTTGTGTCTGGCTACTTTCACTTAGCGTAATGTTTTCAAGGTTCATCCACACTGTAAACGTGTCAGAACTTCATTCCTTTTCATAGCTGAGTAATATTCCTTTGTATGGATATAACAGATTTTGTTTATTCATACATCAGTCGCTGGATATTTGAATTGTTGGTAGTTTTTGGCTACTATGATGCTGCTCTGAACATTTATGTATAACTTCTGAGTGGACATACATCTTCAGTTCTCACAGGTATATCCTCAGGAATGGAACTGCTGGGTCATATGGTAACTGTGTATAACATTTTGAAGAACTGCCAAACTGTCTTCCCCAGCCACTGCACCGTTTTACATTTCCACCAGTAATGTATGAGGGTTCCAATTTCTTGCCAACCTTGCCAACAGTTGTTACTGGCTTTTTCATCATAGCCATGCTGGTGGGTGTGAAGTTGTTTTGATTTGCATTAAATGTGCCTGATGATGTTGAGCATTATTTCATGTGCTTATTGGTCATTTGTATATATTCTTTGGAGAAATGTCTGTTCAGATCCATTGCCTATTTTTAAATTGAGTGATCAATCTTTTTATTGTTGAATTGTAAGAGTTCTTTATATTTTCTGGTGACTAGACCCTTATCAGATATATACTTTGCAAGTATTTTCTCCCTTTCTGTGGTTGTCTTAAGTATACAGTTGAATTAGTGCCTTTCACCAGAATATGTGTGGGTCGCCACAAAGGCTAGTGCTCAGACACTCCACCAGCAAACAATTGCATCTTTGTATCACTAGCATCTCACCCAGAGCTTGGCATGAAATAAGTACCAGTGATTTGAGTAAATAAACGCATGGTTTTCCTTTGCCACTTTCCAAGGATAAAAATGGATCTGGGTAAGGTAGGCGGAAATGGGTAATAAATTGCTGAGCAAAACCACAGAAGCAAAGGATGCACATTTGCATACTTAGGCATCTTGTATCTGGCTATCATTTTTCAAGATCAATGAAGGGGAAGGCTGGAGTGCAGAGCTGGGTTTGCACCTGTGTTTCTGACGCAGCAAATATACTTTTCTGAGATCAATAGGGTGACTCTGCACAGCCCTGGAAACATGGTGTAATTATAGGTGTAATTATCATGCTGAGAATTACAGTTGTCACCTATTGATTGCATCCTCTCAGCAAGTATTTGCACATTTCTTCCTGCCCCCATGCCACTCCACGCCGGCTCCAAAATCTAATTGTCACTGACCTCCCTCCAAATTGCTGGATCCAGGAGGGAAGACGGGGTGAAAATCCAGCAAGGGAGGTGCCAGCTGTCCCATTACCATCACCTTGGTCAGGGAAGAGGCAGCTGGGAGGGTCTCAGATTTAGGGACAAGGGGGGACAGTGTCACTCTGAGAAATGGAATCAAAGAATCTAAAGAAATGGGTAGCCGTCAACCTCGTGGGAGGCTGCGTCTCAGAATCATCTGGACAGAGAGGGATTTCTCATTCTGCAGGTAAGACCTGGAGAGAGGCTTCTGTAGTCCTAGGAGAGGTCCCAGGCCATCCCTGTAGAGGAAGACATCTATTTATAAAGTTGCTAAATGTCAGATAAAGTGTCATCTTAGAAAGTATAAGTTGCTCACTCGTTCTTTGACTTATTCTTTCATTCGTTGAGTGAACACTTGTTGAGCTAATGGCTGTCCCAGGAAGGGCCTCTGGGGGCTGCAGAGAGGAGTCAGGGACAGCCTCTGCCCTCCAGGGTCCTGCAAAACCCAGGCAGGGAGGCAAATGACTGCAAAGGAGACCCAGAGGTGGTGAAGGGGGATGGGGAGGTGGGAGGGGCTCGGGCCTCCCTGGGAGACTCAGGAGGGGCTCCAGGGGCAGGTGGAGCCTGCAGTGGGGAGCGAGTATCTATCTGGTAGACTGGGCCATCGCACGCAGAGGGGGCGGTTCCTGTTGGGGCCAGCACCCGTGAAACCACAGGGCCTGGATGGGAACCACAGGGAGGATGCTGTGATGGTGGCCGCGGGCTGCCCCCAGGAATGGGAACCGTGAGGTTGGCAGTGGGAATTTCCCGCCCAGTGTTCAGCTCTGCAGAGTCGGGCTGGGGGCCTTGGTTGGGACATGGCAGATCTGGGAGGGGAGGGTTCGGGATCTGCTGGGTTGGTCTCAGGGTGGGGCGATGGCATCCTGCCTGTGCTGCTTGGTGAGTCTGTCTGGGGTGCTGCCTCTGTCCCTGGGACACCCAGTCTCATCCCATAGCTCTCTGAGGCCGATTTGTCTTTGAAACAGCATCTTCCTGGGGATGGGGGGAGAGGGGAGGGGGCGAGTGAATTGATTGGAACAGTGAGCAAGTCTCACACTTTCTGTTCGCAGGACTCTCAAACTTTTCAGAATTATTGAGGACCCCAGTGATCTTGTGTTTATGTGGGTCATATCTTCGGATATGGACCCTGCTAGAAATTAAAACTGAGAACACACAGGCACACATCCCGTCAGCCGTCAAGTGATGATGTCTTCACACATCCCGTGGAAACCCCTAGTGTATACTCAAGAGAAAATGAGAGTGACAAAGGCAGATAAGGTCTAGGTATTATTATGAAAACGGTTTTTACCTCATAGACCCTCCTGAAAGGGTGTTGGGAATCCCGGGGGTGTTCTAAACCACACTTCAGTGTTATGTTGGATTACAAGCTATATACATAGGTCCACGTCTGCTTGATCCCTGAGCCCCCAGTGAGTTTCTCAGCATAAATGTCCACCCAGCGAGTGGGCAGGCCTGGGGTGCTGTCTGAGGGCCAGGTGGGCACTATGTTGAGGGGGGAGGGATACCACGCAGAGTAAGAAATTCCTGCCCGTGGCAGTTCCCGGGGGGGCTGGAGTTCAATGTGGAATTGCAGAAGCAGATATTTCTGTTGCGACTGTGGTGAGGCTATGAGGGACGGTGACCAGCCGAGCCCAATCAGGGGACTGCAGGCTTCCCCGGGGAAGTGAATCCAGACTCCTGGCTGAAGAGGAAGTGGAAGTTGGCCTGATGAAGAGCAGTGCAGGCTGAGAAAGTGACCCTGTAGGAATTTGATCAGGATGGAAGAGGCCTGGGTGGTTAGAGCCCAGTGACTTAGGGGGAGAGGGGGCACATTTGAGGGGGGAGAGGGTCGGCCTGAAAAGCACCCTTCACATTCCCATCCTCCACTGGAGGATCTGACCGGAAGGAATCCATTGCCAGCCTGGATATCGTACCCTGAACTGCCCTCCGGGTGGCCCTGAGTGCTACCCTCCTCTCTGCTGCCCACCCAGGGCTGCGTAGTGTCACACCTCTCAACTCCTGGCTATGTCTCCCAACTCATGGCCACGCCCTTCCTTACCTCTGTGCCTTGAGCTGCGTTCTTCCTGCTGCCTGTACACCCTCATCAGATGCTCCTGTCCCTCACACCCCAGTTCCGTTGCCTCTCCCCAGCATTTCCTCACCATGCCCCAGTCGCCTTGTCCACCTCTGCTTCCTCCTGTAGCTCATTCATAGGAATCATCGAGCTAACTCTCATACTATGAGCCACTGTTCCACAACACTGTGGAGTGGGTCTATTATTAACCCTACTTCACAGATGAGGAAACCAAGGCCCAGAGAGGTTAAGTACCTGGCACAAGGCCACAGAGCTAGGAGGTGATGGGACTGGGCTTGAACCCAGGCAGTCTGGTTCCAGTCTATACTCCTAACCACTGCACTGGGCTGGCCACTTTTTATCCTATGTCATCTTCTTTCCAGCTCTCGAACCATGTGTTCATTCCCAGGCTGCTACATAGTACGTGCTCATTAGAGGTTTGACAAATGAATTTCATTTTCCTATCCTGCTCACCTGGGCATCATGCCTTGTGCATATTCCATTAATAAAGGAATGAGGACATGGGCTGATGAGCAGACAAAGAACAGATGACTGCCACCTGTTAATGTGTGTGGAAGCTGTAATTACCAGTGTTTTCCAGGGCAGAGGTGCGAGTTCATAATGACTAGACAGGTTCTAAAATCATCCCCATCATTGGTGAATGCGGTTCTGAAATGACTTTGTCATTGTAACATCCCTGGCCGACAGGAGGTAATGTTTTTACTGTTTTATCAAAAGCAAAAGCCTCTTGGGGCATGTGCCCTCCAAGGCCTGGGTTGGGGCTCTTAGTTCAAAGCACGGACAAGAGGAGGGTGCTTCCCCACGCTGGTGGTTAGGAGGCCCACCCCGGGGGTGCTCTGAGGTCAGAGACGGCTTTTGCAGGCTGAAAATGAGTTAAAGTCTGATCGTTATAATTCTCTTATCTCTGACTTCCTGCCGGGGCTGCTGGTGTCTGAGCTGCACAGAATCCGGGTGGCCTCTCAGCGGGGGCGGCTGACCGCCAGAACCTGTGCAGAGCCTGGGAGCAAACGATTGAGGGGGGGTCTTGATGAAAATGGGTGCCAGGTGTTGGGGATAAAAGCCCACTGTCGGCCATTACCATTTCCCCCACCTCTGGGCAGCCCCAGTTACCCTGGCTCTGCAGGATTTTCCCTCCAGCTCTGCAGATCTGCTGGCATATTTATTTGTAAGTGAAGTAAGCAGAATTTTTCAAAGGGAAGCAGTTTGCAAAAGCTGAAAAGAAAACAACTTGGGGTAAATGGCTCATCTGGCAATGGGAAACAGCCTCTGGCATCGAGAGCTCTTTAACCTTGTCTGTATAAGCAGCGGGGAACTTGGCTGCTGTAGCATCTTAGAGAAGGAACTTTCTGTCTCCCTGCTGAGGCTAGACCCTGGGGAGAAAGAGCCTAAAACTCAGCCCAGGACCCCTGGAGAAATTTGATAGGTAGACGTCTCTGCCCCCATCCAGTCAACTTCTGTGCCCTTCCTGTCCAAGCCTCCGTGGCTTCTGTCCCCTAGCCGATTGTGTAGTCCCCCACCTCGTCTCTGAGTTCTGCCCCAGCGCCCAGGCAGTCTCCTCTGCATACTGCAGCTATCTGTATGATCTTCTAAAAATGCAGAGTGAATCTGCTCCGTTACGCCTGGGAGCGAGACCGCTGGTGCCTCCTGTACCCGCATAAAAGCAGTACAAAGGCTTCCACTCAGAATAAAACCTGGTCTTACCAAGGCCTGCATGGCCCCGTGTGATCGGGCCCTTCTGACTTTCTGTTCCCATTTCCAGATGCAGCCACACTGGCCTCTTGGCTGTTCTCACATACATCAAGCTTGTTCCTACCTCAGGGCCTTTGCATTTGCCGTCCCCTCTCCCTGCCTCCCTCCCCACATCCTCCTGGTTTGGTTCTCCCTCTCTTGGTTGAGGGCTCTGCTCCGGTATCATCTTATCAGAAAGGCCCTCCCTGTCGGCTCTCTATAGAGTAGCACCCCTTCTCTCTCCCCTGTACTCCCTGCCCCCCCCCATTCTCAGCTTTATTTTTCTCCATGGAACTCAGTGTCACCGGATACAGTGCATTGTTATTTATTTATATGTTCAGTTTCTGTCCTGCTACATCAAAATGTAAATGTAAGACAAGGACTTTGTTTAGTTCACAGCTGGGTTCCCAGTGCGTTGAGCAGTGTCTGGCACGGAACAGGTCCTCAGCAAATCTTTGTTGTACAGATGAAGAACTGGGTCTCCACGTGCCCCTTCGTATTCACCCACCATGTTCACCCGCTACCCTGTCACGCGACAGAGGTGAGCTTTGGATTTCAGCAGCTCTGGGTTTGAATTCTGGCTCTTCTGTTCCCTGGTCAGGTGCTGCCGGGCAAGTCGGCTTCCTTCCTTCATTTGCCAAATGCAGAGAGCATGGCTTACCCGTATGGCTGTTGGGCGAAGGGAAGTTAGGGTGCTCAGTATCTGCTAGCTTGTATACCGTGTTCATTCAATGTATGCAAACAGAGGAAACACCTTAAAAAAATAAGGAACAGTTTTATTGAGCTATACTTCACATCCCATAGAATGTACCCAGTTAAAGCATACAGCCCAGTGGTTTAATATATTCAAAGACTTGTGTAACCGTCAACACCATGCAATTTTTATCACCCTCAGAAAGGAACCTCAGACCCCTTAGCAGTCATTCCCCATTACTTCCTCCCCCGCCAGGCCCTGGCAATAGCTGATTTATATTCTGTCCCTATAGATTTGCACATTTTTGACATTTCATATAAAAGGAATCATACAGTACGTGGTCTTTTGTGACTGGCTTCTTTCACTTAGTATTTTGTTTTCAAGACTCATCCGTGTTGGAGCATGTATCATTACTTCATACGTTTTTATGGCAAATAACATACCATTGTATAGATATATCACATATGGTCGATCCATTCATCCATTGATGGACATTTGGATTGGTTCCGCTTTTTCACTGTTACAGATAATGCTGCTGTGAACTTTTGTGTACAAGCTTCATGTGGATGAGGAGAGCTTTTGTTGGACATCTCCAGGACAGTTCAGGGATACCTTCTTTGGGGGGTGTTCATACCTGGAGCCAGGTCCCAAATCCCCCAGGAGCTCCTGAACTCATTCCTTTCAAATTATGATTGTATTTTTAGAGAGCTTTGTTACTTATCCCAGCAGACATTCTTTTGCTATGATTGCTTTATCATTATGCTTTCACTTTTCTATATGACTAGGTGGTTATTCCTTTGATGTTGCCACCTGGGATTCCTCTCTCTGTACGTACTAGTTATCTTCTTGATGCCTCTCCTAGGCCTTACTCTGCTCAGCTACCTGGCTTTATTTGACTCTGTTCTCAGAACTGATCACATTACTTTCTCTCTGGAGCTGCCCTTTTCTGAATGAAATTTGCCATTCTGCTCCGAGAACCCTCGACTTAAAGTGGACTTGTCTGAAACGTGATCTTTGAGTTTTCAGTTCATCTCATTCCAGTCAATTTCTTTATCTCCTAAATGCATTATCCACGATCCCAGTAGAATTCCAAAAAGCATTTGTAGAAGATTCATTAAGTCTTGGCTGCTGGCGAGGGTGTGATAACAAAGGCAGCATCAGGCTGCTTTGCCAAGCGCCAGTGTTTGAACTCCTCAGGTTAGCGCTTCTCCTTTGCCTGATGGAAGGCATATGCAGATTCTGCTCTGAAGGGCATCTGCAGCAGTGGCTTATCTTCTTGAGGGGGAGGATGGTGGTGCAGAGGGCCCGCTCTCTGGTTCTACTCTGAGGGCACAAAGGAAGGTTTGTTGAAAACATCTCAGTCAGGGCTTCCCTGGTGGTGCAGTGGTTGAGAATCCACCTGCCGATGCAGGGGACACGGGTTCGTGCCCCGGTCCGGGAAGATCCCACATGCCACGGAGCAGCTGGCCCCGTGAGCCATGGCCACTGAGCCTGCGCGTCCAGAGCCTGTGCTCTGCAATGGGAGAGGCCACAACAGTGAGAGGCCCGCATACCGCAAAAACAAACAAACAAACAAAAAAATACCCAAACATCTCAGTCAAAGTTGGGTGGGATTGCAGAGATCAACAATGTCTCACATTTTCAGAGCACTTTTGAGTGCATTTTCCTGTATGTTATGTTATGGAGGATACCTCAGGGCCTTTGCATGTGCTCTTCCACTTCACTCGGGCCTCTATCCGTCTGTCACCACATCAGAAAGGCCTTCCCTGAACACCCCGCCCCCACTCATCCCCCACCGTCACTCTTGGTCCCCTTCCTTGGCTTTCTTTTTTCTTCACAGCACTTATCTCCACTGTGTGTTTTATATTTATTTGTTTATCTGTTGCTGTTGCTCAACAGAACATAAGCCCCGCGAGAGCGCATCATCCACTGTTACATCTTTAAAGCTTAACACGAGTCTCAGAACATGGAAGGGACTCAGTAAGTGTACGTTGAGTGAATGCGTGAATGCATTTACTTTTATGAAAACCCTGGGGCGAAGGTACTGTTATCTCCGTTATGTGGGGGAAGGAACCCAGAGTCAGATGACTTGAGATAATTACTCAAGGTCATAGGGTGGGATGTAACTGAGCCCTGAATTGAGTTCGGCCCTGCTGGGTCTCTGTGAAGCCATCTCCCAGGCTTACAGGGTCTGAGAAAGTCCTCTGTAGGTCCTTTGGAAATTCTCTGAAAATGCCGCAGACTTTAGCAGGAAGTGGCACATGAGGTATATGGAATGGAGTGGCAATTTTAAGAGTTACAGAGCAAGGATTTCCTGTGACCTGAGAGGGAATACAGGAAGTAAGTGAAACCTGGCAAAACAACTGTAGAAGAGACTTGGAACTGAGGGGAGGGCCGGCGGGAGAGGAGGGAGGATGACACAGTGGGAGTGGCTTTGGAAGGTCGTAAACCCAAAGGAAAGCCTCCGCAGTGATGTCTTCGGAGCCTTGTGATGGATTCAGCCTAAACCTGCCCACTGGCTCATCTCAGGCTGTTCAGTGCACTCGCCCACACCCCCAGTATGCACAGATGTTTCTCTACTGAGGGTCTAACACTCCGAGGGACAGGAGGGACGGCAGCCTGGGACCCTGAACTCTTGAGTGCTGTGCTAAGGAGAAAGAGGCATGGATGATGAGAACAGACATCCCAAGTCACCCTGCATCTGACTGTGGGGTGTATCATGTGATTTTATTGCAGTAGGTGGTACTTGTATGGATGGGGAATCTGCGTGTCTTCAATTTGTGAAAATAAGTTGGCAGGAAAAGGAAGCCTGTGGTGACACCAGAAAACTCACTCAAGATTATCAGTTTGGGGCTTCCCTGGTGGCGCAGTGGTTGAGAGTCCGCCTGCCGATGCAGGGGACACGGGTTCATGCCCCGGTCCGTGAGGATCTCACATGCCGCGGAGGGGCTGGGCCCGTGAGCCATTGCTGCTGAGCCTACGCGTCCGGAGCCTGTGCTCTGCAACGGGAGAGGCCACAACAGTCGCCTTACCTGGGGGGGCGGGGGGGGGACAACAGCCCGCTTACCTGGGGAGGGGGGAATTATCAGTTTACCTGGAATGATGCATAGGTCACATGACCTCTGTAGGAGTAATCAGGGCTGAACTCCAAAAGTAGATACAAGGGCCTGGTCATTTGTGATTTTTTCTTTTTTCCACAGGGGTGGTGGTGGTAGGAAATCATTAGGTGACACATTTAAAAGTGCCCCTTTTTTTGCGTACTGTAAATGTATTTGTTGATATACAGATGCTATAACAAGCAGACCCTCACAAGCATCATGGCTTAAATTGATATTTATTTCTTGCTTGTGTGACATCCCAAACAGGTTTTATAACAGGTGGGCTGCTCTCCACCAAGTGGTGGCTCTTTCCATCTTGGCATTGCCATTTCCATCATGTCACGTGCGTGGTTGCTGGGTTTACATTGAGGAGGAAGAAGGAATATGGCGGAAGCCGGGTGAAGAGTTCTGTAGGCTGGGCCGGAGGTGGCACAGTCACATCCATTCACGTTCCATTAGCTGGAGCTCAGTTCTGGGACATCCCTGGGAGGCTGGGAGACCATGTGGTATGGGAGGAGCTGTAGCTCAGGCTACAGCAGTCCTTCTCTGCCACAGAGAGTCAATATTTTTAGTAAAATATGCCCTTTAAGTGATAAAGGCCTTTGTGTGCGACTGAGTATGTTCTTTTTTTTTTTTTTTTTAACATCTTTATTGGAGTATAATTGCTTTACAAGGGTGTGTTAGTTTCTGCTGTATAACAAAGTGAATCAGCTATACGTATACGTATATCCCCATATCCCTTCCCTCTTGCGTCTCCCTCCCACCCTCCTTATCCCACCCCTCTAGGTGGTCACAAAGCACTGAGCTATCTCCCTGTGCTATGTGGCTGCTTCCCACTAGCTATCTACTTTACATTTGGCAGTGTATATATGTCCATGCCAAGCTCTCATTTCGTCCCAGCTTACCCTTCCCCCTCCCCGTGTCCTCAAGTCCATTCTCTACGTCTGCGTCTTTATTCCTGTCCTGCCCCTAGGTTCTTCATAACCTATTTTTTTTTTTTAGATTCCATATATATGTGTTAGCGTATGGTATTTGTTTTTCTCTTTCTGACTTACTTCACTCTGCATGACAGACTCTAGGTCCATCCACCTCACTACAAATAACTCAATTTCGTTCTTTTTGTGGCTGAGTACTATTCCATGGAATGTATGTGCCACATCTTCTGCGACTGAGTACGTTCTTGAGAATTGTTTCCTTCGATCCTCACAGGAGAGTTGTTTTTGTCCCCATTTTGCAGATGAAGACACGGAGGCTCAGAGAGCACAAGTAACTTGTTCATGGCCACAGAGGATCAGGTGCTGGTGTCAGGGTTGGAATCCAGGTGCTCACAGGCCTCATACTGTTTCCTGATCCTGGGTTTTCTTTCCATTCATTTTTGAATGTGGCCTGAAATTCTACCTTTAGACTTTTCTACCTGTGCTGTGCTGGCTCTCTGGAGAATCACGGCTATAACCTCCTCTGAGAGGCTCTGGGGGACTTGTCTCCTTAGTGACAGCACACAGACTAGGACACGCTGTGGTGCTGAGGGTTTTCGGAAACTTTGGGGAGAGAGAGGTGTATGTTAAACCCTGTGTCTCAGAGGGAGTGAGAGAAGCACGGGATTAAAGGGGAAAACACATGAGGACCCACCCCCGTCCCTGCGCCTGGGAACCCAGGCCAGGCCTCGCCTGCGGGCTCCTCTGAAGGAGACAGTTAGCCCCGTTGGATGGTTGAATGGCCAACAATGAGTTAGAAGCCCGAGATCCTGCTCAACTCCCTGGACTCTGCGCGGAACTGAAGAAGGACTTTTAAAACTAGACCTGATGGGTGGAACTAAATATCCTCCGTCGTGAGGAATAATCTCATTTGGGCCTCTGAGGCTCTCTCAGCTTCAGGCTCTCTAAAAATATCCTTCATTGACTCTTCCCTTTGTAACCCACACCCAGGCTTCTGCGGCTCCCTTCACTCTTTTTCCGCTCCCCTGCCAGCTGCCTCCTTCCTCTTCTCACCAGCCTGGCCTTGCTCAGGTGCTGGTGACGGCAGGACTCGCCTTAGGGTAGGCCCTGCGGAGATGCAGCAGGTGGGGAAGGGATGCCGTGCCTGTGGGCACACTCGGATTGGGGGGAGTTAGCAGGGGTGTGTGTGTGTGAGTCTGTGTGTGAGAGTCTGTGTGTGAATCTGTGTGCAAGTCTGTGTCTTTTTGTGAGTCTGAGTGTCTGAGTCTGTGTGAATGTGTGTGTGAGTGTGTGTATGTGAGTGTGTGTGTGTAAGTCTGTGTCTCCATGTGAGTGTGTGTGAGTCGGTGTGTGTGCAAGTCTGTGTGTGGGTCTGTATCTTTGAGTCTGAGTCTCTTTGTGTGAGTGTATGTGTGTGTGTGTGTAAGTCTGTGTCTCCATGTGAGTGTGTGTGAGTCAGTGTGTGTGCAAGTCTGTGTGTGAGTCTGTATCTTTGAGTCTGAGTCTCTTTGTGTGAGTGTCTGTGTGTGTGTCTGTGTGTGTGTGTAAGTCTGTGTCTCCATGTGTGAGTGTGTGTGTGTGTGAGTGTGTGTGTGTGTCTTTGAGTGTGTCTGTGTGCGTGCACTCAGGGCAGTTCTTAGGAGTGAGTGTGGGCACTCTGCTCTAAATGGCTTCCACTCCCAGAATTTGCTGCTGGAGGTCTCTGGCGAGAGTGAGGCATAGTCCTCTGAGCTGATCCAGCCCGGAGGACACTGATTCCAGCCCCTGGCTATGTTGAAGGGAGGGAGGAAGCTCCAAGAGGAGCCCAGGATGGGATCTTGTGAAGCTCGAAGCTTGCTGCCTTCGGCGTCCTTCTTGGGCAATTCTCTTAAGAGTCGGTGTGGTTCATCCTAGCTTGGATCTCAGTGAGTCACCCAGAAGGCATCCAGGCCTGCTCATTCTGGCTGCCTCAGGGCGTTGGTGCCCAGCTAATTATGGGCAGCTCTGATCTGAAGTAACAAGGTTGAGTGGAGCTAGGTGGAGAAATGACCCAGACAGAAACGGGGGCCTGGGCTGGCTGCCCCAGCTGCACGGTGGCTGCACTTACAGCTGGCAATGAGGTCAGGGTGTTTCTGCTTTGTGACAGATTTGGGACGCAGGGGAAAGAGGAGTGCAGGCTTGGTGCTGACAGAGACCAGTGCTGATGCCAGTACAGACACAGTGGGTCACAGTCGGGGAGTGGGGGCCGCAGAGTTTAAGCCGAGGAGGATTCTGATGACTGGGGAACAAGTTTCCTGTGATGTATCACGAGCTCCAGCATCTCTCAGCAAGATGTTCTCGCCCCTGAACACAACGCGACATCACTGTGTCTGCAAGGTGCCTGGGCAGAAAAATCCCTCATGGATCTGGGCACAGAATTGCAGTTCTGAGCAGTTCAGGCTATGACCCCACCAAGGAATTGAGCCCGACACCTGAGTTTTGTGGACGCAGGTTTGTGTTAAGACACTGGGCAGAGATGTGCTTTTCAAATGCAAATTTTAGGAATATTTATTTCAATGGGTCCCTTAGGAGCAGTAAGCATTCTCAATCCCAATTAACCTGGGTATGCCTGGGCCTTAGTGACACTTCTCAGAGCCAGCAGCTGGCACAACTCCTGTAAAGAGATAGTTTCAACCCAAGGCTGAGTGATAAGGTGATGCGTTGAAGAATGTAAAAGATTTGAACCTTTGCTTCTGCAAAGAGCTTGGCTGCTGTACCACAAATCACATTTGTATGGCATTTTACTTCCAAAGGGTAGCTATAGTCATGGAGAAGACAAGAACTTTGCATTGGAATTTTTTTGCCTTTTTTTCTTTTCTTTTCTTTTGTTTTTGGACAGCAAGAGAGATGAGACATAATTTGTGTTTTTGACCTCTGCTTTCAAATCACTTTATAAATGGCTTTAAAACTGTCTTAGTGTGTGTTCAGGCTGCTGTAACAAAAATACCACAGACTGGGTGGCTTAAACAACAAATATTTATTGCTCACAGTTCTGGAGGCTTGGAGGCTGGGAAATCAAAGATTAAGGGCCTGGCAGATTCAGTGTCTGGTGAGAGCTCACTTTCTAGTTCATATAGATGGCTGTCTTCTCACTGTGTCCTCCTATGGCAGAAAGTTGCTCTCGGGGGTCTCTTTGATAAGGCACTAATCACATTGATGAGGGTTCCACCCTCATGGCCCAATCACCTCCCAAAGGCCCACCTCCTAATACCATCACATTGGGAATTAGGATTTCAACATACAGATTTTGGAGGGGACACAGACCTTCAGCCCATAACAGAAGCTCCGGGTAAATGACCCAGAGGCGTCCCCTCTGGAGGAGTTTTGAAATGCCTTCATCCCTTTGCGTCGCTTGTGGTTTTCTTTCTAAATAGGCACAGAAGTGATTAGATGGTAAGAATTTAAGAATTTATGTCTAAATAAATGCAGTGGCTCTTGCACTTATATTTCTTTTAAATAAAAATTCTACATGATAAAAGAGCTTTTTCATTATCACAGCATGCAGGAGAGGTATAAGGAAGCACAGAGTACAGTTTTCTAGTTTGATTACTGTAAGCAGAAGTGAACTGGGGTCTAGATTAATCCATGAGAGTACAAATAGGGCTTCCCTGGTGGCGCAGTGGTTGAGAGTCCGCCTGCCGATGCAGGGGACACGGGTTCGTGCCCCGATCTGGGAAGATCCCACATGCCACGGAGTGGCTGGGCCCGTGAGCCATGGTCGCTGAGCCTGCGCGTCCGGAGCCTGTGCTCCGCAACGGGAGAGGCCACAACAGTGAGAGGCCTGTGTACCGCCAAAAAAAAAAAAAAGTACAAATAACACCCCAGTTGAAGCTTTATATGGTATCCTGTGGTAGAATAGCTACCCTAGTTATGCTTTTCTTTGGATAATAATGCTATTGGTCTCCTTCCCTCCCTCCCTCATACACCGGAGCTGATGTAGGGACATAACCCCAAAACACTGCCACATGGTGAGGACAGATAGCACTTGATATAAAATAATAATCCATTCTTGGATGAATCCCATGGCATACAGATAATCCCAGATGAAATAAATTAAACCCATTTTACAGATGGATTCACCATTTGGTCCTGGTCCTGTTGACTTCCATCTCCTGTTTCCGAGCCTGTTCTCCTGGATCCTGTTACCTATCCGATATTAAATATCCAGATCCAGGAAGCTATCAAATATCAAAAGCACAGTTCGGGGCTGTGGTTACTTTCAACAAGCCAACCATTTAAGAGGCATCAGGACATAGCGGCAGGAATAAAGGTCAAGGTCGCTGCTTCAGCAATCTCCCAAATCCCGCTGGCATAAGCTCTCTTCCTGTCTACTTTGTCTGCAAGATTTGGTGCCAGGAGTTCTAAAGGGCAGCCCTTCAGGCAGCTGAACCAAGAGGAAGACTCCACTCCCTGCTCTGTCTTTCCTCTTCCTGCAGAGATGCAAGGTGGCTTTGAAATGCCCGTGTCTTCTTTCCCTTCTGAGCGCCTTATTTGTTCAAATGCTTCCACTCTGAGCATTTCCTCTATTCCTCTCCCCAATCGCCTCGGAAAGTACCCAGGCAAGCAGCTCACAGCCCATCCATCAGAGTACAGTGCACGTCTGCTTTCTCAGAGGAAATGATCATAAAGGCTGCAGAGGAAAGGACGTGCCCCCGTTTTCAGTGTAGCATCAGAGACTGGAAAAGTCCAGTGTCTTGCTTGGACTCCCCAGCCCACTCTTGGCTTCCTCCACTTCTCTTTGGGAGGAGGAGGGGGAAAAGCAGGAAGAGTTTAGCTAGCATCATTCAGGTGATGCTTTCTAGCTTCCTGAGAGCTTTCTCTCAAGTAAACTCCGTGGAGTTCTGCTGGGATTATTGGACACGGAGTATGAGTAATAGGCTGGCCCCCTAGAATTCTCTGGAGTCTCTTTATTATGCAGCATGAAAGTGTTCCCCCTAGAACAGAACAGTGCTTCTAATTTATCACATCTGGTCACTAGGTGAGATGAATAGGGCTCCACAAACCACCATGGGGACAAATTGTACCAAATTCTGGTGTTAATGAAAGGAAGTTCCGTCATGGACAGGGAGTGAGAAGGAGCTGGGGTGGAGACGTGTAACTCCCGGCACGCACACAGGTGCACCATGCACACCTACGTGCTGGGCACTTACACACATGCTCACACACTCACAGTGTTTGAGGTCGGCACTCGCAAACACCCGTCATCTTTATGCCCTAATGACAGGCGCTTCACTGCTTTTAGTCACCCTTAGGGTGGCCCTGGATATTGGCACCTTTATGCTTTGCATGGGCTGGTTCCTCTGCGTGGGAGCCTCTTTCTGTTTCCTCCACCCAGTGCATCTGGCCAACCCCGGTTGCTTCATGTAGAGTCGGCTCAAGAGACTCTGGGAAGCCTTTGCTGCCCACCCCTCCCCCGTGCCCCACAGCACACTCAGGGGTTCACTTCCAATGATGCACTGCACGTGGCACTGCCGTCCTTCACCATTGTTCTATGATAGGGCATCTGTTGCTCATGTACCTGTCTCCCCACTCTACCTTGAGGGATGAGTCATGTTTTTCCATTGTACAAAACAACTGTTGTGTGTATCAACATGCCTGGCACATACGGGCAATTAGCAGATGTTTGTTAAATGAATGAATGAGTGAATGAATAAATTTGGTGGGGGTGGGGTTAGTTTGGACTATCTGGCCACCATATGTGGACGCTAAGAACTAATTGTTCTTACGGAGTAAAATTTCTTACATTTGTCTCTTTTTATTGTTATTATTGTCTCTCATCAGGAAAACTACCAAAATCTAATTTGACTTGGTAGCACTCAACCTATATAATTTCTTTCCTGGTAGAAATGCTCCTGCCATCACCAAGACTTGCCCCTTGGTTCTCCCACAAGAAATCTCTGATCTCCCATGGAAGGGATTTATTTAGCTCTGTCTACAGGCCTCCTGATGGTGGAAACTGGGCTTGGATCCAGACTGAGTGGTGGGGAGTTGCCAGAGTTAGCCCCTTGGATTGCTGGCCAGAAGAGAATTGGCAGCAGTGGTCGACGAGGCCCCTCATTTCCCAACTTTATGTGCCAAAATTCTCTAGTATTATATTTGCCATGGTGACCAAGGTAGTATAGCGTTTTCCCCTCTCAGCTAAATGCTAAAAGGTGAAAAGACGTTTCTTGCTCACACGGAGAAACATTTAACTCCAACCAGGAAAAAAAAAAAAAAGCCTTGGGGCCATTAAAAAAAGGCACTGGCATCAAAATATAGCACCTTTGTCCAAGCTGTTCAGAACACTTCATAAGCAACGTCCTGGCTGCACATGTAGGAGAGAGGTAGGGTTTGTTCTGAGCTACACTTTAGTGTATGATTTAAAATGTGGCCACAGTGCAGGATATTTGCATGCCTGTCTTTGGGCTCTGTTTTTAAAACAAGGAGAGACGTGATGAAAGCCACAGCTGGTGACCTGGCCCCAAGCCTGGGCAGCTGGGGCTCCAGCAAGGCTGTGGAGTCGCTCACGTGAGGTGCCTGCAGGGTGGGGAGAGGCCTGCATCCACTGCTCTCCCTACAGCTGGCGCACCAGAGTTGACATGGAATTCCAGGTCTGTGACCATTTGCTGTGACACTCCTTCAGCATGAAAGCAAGTAGCTAGGGGATGAGCTATAAGTCGTTTCCAGGGACCCAGAAGGAGACGCGGGGAAGCTAGATGGTTCCTTTTTTTTTTTTTTTTTTAAATGAGCGGACCCATTTTTCCCAGTAGACCCTCAAACCTCCAGGTCTCTCCTGACCAAAAACAGCCAGTGAGGGTGGATACCAGCTCCATGCGGTGTCTTGCCTTGGCTACACAGTGCTTACGCAGACATGAAGTTTCCTCCTGACACCAGCAGCCTCCCCGAGCCAGAAGAACAGACAGGACTGACACCTTTTGCTGGCCTCAGGACGCTGAGCTGGGGTGCCGGGGGTCCACCATCCCGAAGCACTCATGTCCAGCCAGCTGCCTGCCTGTGCTGAGATGCAGGTCCGTGCAGAGGGGGCGCATGTGTAGATCCTTAGGTAGGTATAGGCATATACGTTCGGTCCTCCCTATTGGTGGATTCCGTATTTGCGAACTCGCCTACTCGCTAAACTTTATTTGAAACCTCAGAATCAATGCTTGTAGCAGTTTTGTGATCATCTGTCACATACGCAGAGTGGTGAAAAATTTGAGTCGCCCCACATGCGCATCTCCGGCGAAGGTCAATTAAGGCCATGCTCTGCCTGCTTGTTTCAGCTCTCCTGAGGTAAACAGGTGTCCTTTGTGTGGTATATTTAATGCTGCATTTTTGTGCTTTTTGTTGGTGATTCTGTTGTTTGAAACGGCCCCCAAGCGTAGTGCTGAAGTGCTGTCTAGAGTTCCTAAGTTCGAGAAGGCTGTGATGTGCTTTATGGAGAAAAGAGGTGTTAGATAAGCTTGGTTCAGGCATGAGTGACAGAGCTGTTGGTCTGCAAGTTTAATGTTAATGAAACAAAAACATATTAAATAAGGTGTCTTTAAGCAGAAACATACAAAACAAGGTTAAATATTGATCTCTTGATGAAGCTGCTGTGGCCAGAGGCTGGCAGGAGCCTGACTGTGTATTTCCCCTGGGAGCGATGGTTCACTGTTTGCTAATTCAGTGTTTGCGGCCACTTCATAGAACAGAATTACCGTGATTCACGAATACTGAGAATGAACTGAATACACTGCTTCGGGAGAGGGTTTTACATAGAGTTTTGTATCTGTGATGCCACATTTGGAAACATTTGCCTGTGGTCGTATGGAAAAACCTCCCTGACACAGACTGTGGGCTCACACCGGTCCTGGTGCTGGGTTGGGGGTGGGAATGGAGGGGAGAGGGCTGCTGTGAACAGGACCCCAGGAAAATGCTGCTGATCGATCTGGAGAGGGCTGTTGTGGTCATGGTCCCCTGGACGCTGGGTGAGAACAGAGCCCCAGGGAACGCCCTGACGTTGCCCCTAGTTTGGTTCCTGGTGCTGCCTGGATCCTCTGTGGGTCTCAGCTCTGAGACGAACTGTGCTCCCATCCACACAGTGACTGGAAAGGACAGTGGGCAGGGCACTGGAGCAGGGAACGGGGATGGAAGGGTGGGGATTTTTCATCCCTCCGCTTTGTCGCTCCCCAGAAAAGAAATGGTAATGGATATCCAGGAACAAACAAATTCCCGAGTGCCCACTGCTGCCAGGCCCTGCGTATTTGATCTCATCTGAACGGGACAGCAGCCGTCCGAATGATCGTCTCCATGCTGCTGATGCAGAGCAGGTGCAGAGAGGTCACCTAAATTGTCAGAGGACACGGCTAATAAAGGACCGAATTCAGATTCAAGCCTAGGTTAACTAATGATACAACTAAGAGGATTTGGTGGGGGACTGGAAAAACAGAACAGCAAGAAGAAGATAAGATTTTTGTCTGAGTGTCTAAAATATTGGTTCCTTTGAGGGAGATGAAGTTGCGTGAGTGATGGCAGGGCACAAGGGTGAGTTAAGACCGTGGTTCTCAACCTGGGCTGATTTTGCCCCTCAGAGGACGTTTGGCAATGTCCGGATTCATTTTAGGTTGTTGAGGATGGAGGGGTGGGGGAATGCGACGCATCTAGTGGGCAGAGGCCAGGGGTGCTGCTAAACGTCCTGCAGTGCACAGGGCAGCCCCACAGCAGAGAATTATTCAACCCCAAATGTCAGTAGTGCCAAGGCCGAGAAGACCTGAATTAAGATGAAAGCAGGTTCTTGAAAGAGGTGTGTTGCTTGGATGTCTGGGGTCAGAGTGCAGAGACCCCAGAGGTGCCTGCAGACGGGCTCAAGGGAGACCACAGCATTGTGACAGCAAAGGATAGCGTTTTTACTTGGGGTTTCTGGTTACATTTACTCCACTGAAAAATGAGAGACTACAATCGATCCAGAAACTTCAGTAGAAGTATTTTCTTCTGACCTGTCATCATTCCTGGCTCAAAGTTTACTTTTTCTTCATACATTCTCTGTATTAAATCAGATGCACTCTGTCTGTGAGCCATGCAGTCACCTGGTAGCAGATGACAGATCAGTGACAAGTCAAGCAAGAGAGACAAGTGTCCCTGGATGTGCGAGGCCAGGCCGGAGCCCCAGTGCTGTCTGTAATGACCACAGGTATGAGCACCACTTGGGGCTCACAGGCAGCTTGGGGCCTCCACTAGAGGTCTGACACTAAGGACAAGGCTAGGGGCAGCAGTGGGTCCCAGAAAACCAGGCCCCCCATGTGGGTTAAGAATGACTTCAGTTTAGGGACCCCACTGGCTTTTTTATTTCTCGGACTCTTCTTACGGTTTGCAATGTTTGTTTGTGGGACAGCTGCAGGCATATTTGCAATATATATTTGCGGTCTGTCCTGGGGGAGCTGGTGAAGTTTTCAGAGACAGACTCATGAATAAAAATGAATCGTGTTGGGGCTTCCCTGGTGGTGCAGTGGTCGAGAGTCCGCCTGCTGATGCAGAGGACGCGGGTTCGTGCCCCGGTCTGGGAAGATCCCACATGCTGCGGAGCGGCTGGGCCCCTGAGCCATGGCCGCTGAGCCTGCGTGTCCGGAGCCTGTGCTCCGCAAAAGGAGAGGCCACAGCAGTGAGAGGCCCGCGTACTGGAAAAAAAAAAAAAGGAATCGTGCAAATTCGTTCCTGTATTGGGAGTATGTGCCAGGCGTTACGGGGCACAGAGATGCGGGCAGGTGCCTTAGTCTGAAGCCTGAGGAGGGTGAGGGACGTCTCCACTGAGTTGCTGTCAGGACCAGAAGGTGGAGGAGGAGTCCAGGAAGAGGGAAGAATGTGCTGGAAGGTGGGAAGCATCCAGGCAGAGTGGGAACTTGGCTGTGAGAGGTCAGCCTCAGTCCAGGGCAAGGGGACGGACCCAAGGCAGCCAAGACTCAGGTGCCTCTGGAAGAGTGATCTCTGAAGCTTCAAGGGAGCCTTTCTCTTTAAAAAAAAGTTTTTTTAATTTGTATTGATATTTTATACAGTTTTTAATTGTTACTTTCCATTTACCGTTTGGCTGTGGAATACATCCTTGAGCCTGTCTTACACCCAGTAGTTTTTTTGTACCTCCCACTCCCCCATCCCTACGTTGCTGACCCCCACTACTGGTAACTACTAGTTTGTTCTATCAGTGAGTTTCCTTCATTTTTGTTATATTCACTTGTTTGTTGTAGTTTTTAGATTCCACACATAAGTGATATCACACAGTATTTGTCTTTTCTGTCTGACTTATTTCGCTTAGTATAATGCCTTCCAAGTCCATCCATGTTGCTGCAAATGGCAAAATTTCATTCTTTTATATACAGTGTATATGTATATATTTATCCATCTGTTGCTGAACATTTAGGTTGCTTCCATATCTTGGCAATTGTAAATAATGCTGCTCTGAACATTGGGATGCATGTATCTTTTTGAATTAGTGTTTTTGTTTTTTTGTCAGATATATACCCAGGAGTGGAATTACTAGGTCATATGGTAGCTCTATTTTTAGTTTTTTGAGAAACTTCCATACATCCTTGCCAACATTTGTTACTTTTTTTTTTTTTTTGCGGTACGCAGGCCTCTCACTGTTGTGGCCTCTCCCGTTGCGGAGCACAGGCTCCGGACGTGCAGGCTCCGCAGCCATGGCTCACGGGCCCAGCCGCTCCGCAGCATGTGGGATCTTCCCAGACACGAACCCGTGTCCCCTACATTGGCAGGCAGACTCTCAACCACTGTGCCACCAGGGAAGCCCACTTGTGCTCTTTTTCATGATGGCCATTCTGACAGGTGTGAGGTGATCTCTCGTTGTGGTTTTTGATTTGCATTTCCCTGATGATTAGTGATGTTGAGCATCTTTTCAGGTGCCTGTTGTCCACCTGCGTTTCCTCTCTCTCAAAGATGGAGGATCCCTCAAAGAAGGCAGAGGCATTTCCAGCCCCTCTACAGTGGGGAAGTGTGTGACCTCTCTCCAAGAGGTGTGATAAAGCCAGTGTCCCATTTTGCGTCAAAATAGAGAAGACAGTTCCTTCATCGAAAAGCAAACCTTGCTGGGCACTAGATACCCTTCCCAGAGGATGGGAACCTGGGAGTCTGGCTGCCCGGGTTTCCTCCTAGCGTCTCTGATTCCTCACTATGTGCTTGTGGGTGATTAACTTAATTTCTCTGTGCTGCAGTTTCCTGTCTGTAAAATGAGTAGAATAACTGTACCTAAACCATTGGGTGTTTTATGAGATGAAATGACTTAGTGCAAATAAAGTTCCTGGAATAAAGTAAATCCTCAATTAACATTAGCCAACATGCTGCCCTCTTTACCGTTTAAGGGAGGCGGCGGGAAAGAACTTGGAGAGAGAGTGTCAAGCTCCCAGGCTGAGCTTGAGAACTGGCAGTCCAGAGTGCTGCAGTTGGCTGTCAGGTGTGCATTGTTTTTAATTGAATTCGAACGCCTTTGCATGGGGCTGGCATGATCCATAGTCTATCCTGCACCCCACCCCCCTGTCCCAAACCCATCCAGCCTCACACACTTAGAGTCCCCTGTTCTTGGCTCCCTGGACACAGGGACAGAGGACATAGGAAGTTGTGCTCCATAGGCAGGAAAAGATACAGGAGAAATTGTTTGCAGGATTAGCCCTGAATTGAGCCAGCGGTCACACCCACATGCATGGGCGTGAGCCCTGTTCATAAAGCAGTTGAGTATTTTCAAAGGCTGGGTTCTGCCCAGGAGCTCACTGATGATCAGTTTCCATGGCGGCAGGTTTCCAGGCCAGGAGGGCACCCTGCACACCCAGGTGGTGGCTGCGGGCTCGTGTCCAGGTTGATCCCTCCCGCTCCCCTTTTCCATCCGGCTCTCAGCTTGCACTCCCACCCCAGGATGCGGGGGGCGCTCCAAGCAGGAGGGGCAGCCTGCCTTCCCCGGGCACACAGCAGCCTGGAGAGCAGGGCTAGTGATGGAGCAGGGAAAGACCGCTGGCCCCGGAGGAGGCAGAGCCTTAGCCTGAAGTGTGACCTGGGGCAGGTCACTGGGCCTCACAGTGGGTGTGACATCCTGCCTGTGACATCGGGGTACTGGTTTGGCTTGCAGCCTCTGCTGTGATTGTTAGGATGCCAGAGAGAGGCAATGTGTACAGAAGGGACTTAAAAATGTTAGGTACTTACTCTGCAAATAATAAGCATTTAAAATCATTCGATTAATCTTATTTCTCAAAGTATGGCCAAGCAGCCCACAGCCTGGGACTGCAGGAGTGTGTGTGCTGATTGGGGTGAGGGTCCCAGACTGCCCTGGGGAGAAGGTGGGTGGAAGCAAGGGTATCCTATAGGCAGAGGATTTTTTTTTTTTTTTAGGCTTTTAACCTTGCATAGTTTATTTTTTTACAATTTATTTTTATTTGTTCCAGCTTTATTGAGATATAATTGACATCTAAGTGTGCTAGGCTGTGTCTTCAGAGTAGGGGTGGAGTTATGTCCTGGTTTGGGGCTGCTCTCAGGCGGATTTTGTAGCCGGGGTGGCAGGTCCTCAGGCTCATTGTGACTCTGCTCTCCCAGCTCCATGCTCAGCTCATTTCCCACAGGCAGGGAGTATGACTGCCTCTGGTATAAGACGCTCTCCTTAGCATCCTCTCATTACCCTGAAGGAAGACAACACAAACTCCTTCTTTATCTTGTCTTATGCACCTAGGAGGGGAGGCTCTGGGCCAAAAAGGAGTTTGCATCTCTGCCTACCCTTTGTTGTGTGATGGGGGAAACAAACTCTTTTGCCTCAAGCTCCTTATCCTTTAAAATGGAAATATTGAAGGATAGAGCCCACCTCTGGGAACTGTAGGGACTGTTAAATGTGCTACCACTGGTAGGTGCTTAGAACGCAGAGCACTCAATAAATATTCACTGTCATTATGAAAAAATAATCTAATATCTGTTATTATTATCATCTTTAGCCACTCTGTCAGACAGTAGAAATATGACGGGAGCCACAAATGCAAGCCATGTAATTGTAAATGTTTTACTACCTTATAAAAAAGCAGCCACGGTAAAAGAAAAAAAAAGTAGAAACAGGTGAAACTAATTTTGATGCTATATTTTATTTAATCCAGAATATCTACAATATCATTTCAACACACGATCGATACGAAAGGCATTAAGGTATTTTACGGTCTTATTTGGGTACTAACTCTTTGAGATCCAGTGTGTATGTTACACTTAACAGCACATCTCCGTTTGGACCAGCTACATTTTAAGTGCTCAGAAATCCTATGTGGCTAGTGGGTACCTTACTGGACGGCATTGCTGTAACCATATATACTAATTACTTCCAGAATGCACCATCGTCCCTCAAGACTTTTGCTTATCATATTCTTCCTAATCAGCTCCAACGTCTTTACTGGGTAATTCCTGTTTATCCCTCAGAGTGAGGTCTGGCGTCAGATTCTCCTGGGAGAATTCTGTGACCCCCTTAGTCTGAGATGGGGCCTCTCCTCCCACAGCTCCTGACCATTGCATGTACCCCGAGGGCTTTGGTGGATGTAGGAGCAGTGGGGAGGGAATACTTGAAATCGAAGGGGAGACTGTGCACAATAAGTAACCCAAAGGAACATTGGCAGATATATTAATATTTACTTTCTACTCCAGTTTTATGGGGTCGCCTTTTTGTGTGTTTGGCTGTCAGTTACAAGCAGTGGTATTTCTCTCTGTTCATGGCTTAATACAGTTTTGGATTTATGTGATTTTAGGTATAGGTCTTTTAGGTGTATCGAATCACGTGATTTGGACGAAGTTGGACTCCAGAACCTTAGATGGACAAACAAATTTCACATGAATTTGTTTTGCTCTTTATTTTACAGTGGAAGAATGAAAATGAGGGGAGGAGACATAAGGAAATACTACTTTTTTTTCTTTTTTTTTAGGCCATGCCATGCAGCATACAGGATCTTAGTTCCCCAACCAGCGATCAGACCCATGCCCCCTTGCACTGGGAGCACAGAGTCTGAACCACTGGACCGCCGGGGAATTCCCAGGAAATACTACTTTTTACATTTAATAGTGGCATATTTATAAATAGAATTATCAGGATCGGCTGTTGTCACATTCGTGACAGCTGACCTGGTTTTGAATCCCTTTTCCATTGCCTGCGAGGCCTTTGCCATATTGCCTGATCTTTACCTGTCTGTTTCCTTGTCTGCCAGATAGGCATAATGACCATCTGATAGAGTTATAGTAAATAAGTAAAAATGACAGAATACGTAAGTAGTTTTTAATTTTAGTTTAATTTAGTTTTTAATTTTCCTCTGGTAGAGTTAGTTATTGTTTGCTTTTTAGTTAGTCATGTATAGTTCTGATAAGTTCTGATTCTCCATGTTTTTCTTTTGAAAAAAATATAGTTGATCCAAGACTGAAAAAGGAGTATTAAACCCACCCATATGATGCTGTTCTTTTCACCGCCTCCTTGATCTAATATTCAGATGCCCAAGTAAAATATTCTTTCTTCGTACAGTATATCTTATATAAAATGACCTTGTTTGTTAATTATTTTTTCTTTTCTTTTTTAAAAGTCAGAATTTTTGAGATGTTACATACAATAAAATGTATTCTTTCAAGTGTACAGTTTGATGAGTTTTGAAAAATGTATATAGCTGTATGAGCACCCTTATAATCAAGATGTAGAAGTTCCATCACTGCTAAAAGTTCTGTATATCCTCTTCCCAGACCATCCCCTCCTGCCTCCCCTGGTCCCTGGCAGCTACTGGTCTGAATACTGTCCCTATGGACTTGCCTTTCTAGAATGTCATGTAAATGGAACCATCATGTATGTAGCCTTTTGTGTCTGACTTCTTTCATTCAGCTTAATGCTTCTGAGATTCATCAGTGATGGAACACTTACCTGTAGTTTGTTCCTTTTTATTGCCGAATAGTATTTCATTGTATGGACATACCAGTTTGTTTATCCATTTACCAGTCTAGGGACATTGGGCTGTTTCCAGTTTTTGACTATTATGAATAATGTTGCTATGAACACTTGCCCACAGTTATGTGTTTTCATTTCTCTCTGGTAAATACCTAGGTGTGGGATTGTTGAGTTATATAGTGGATAGTGCTTTTTTGATGTGAATTTTACTTATTTTAATATTGTTCTTCTTTTTGTTTATATTGTCTGATATTTCTCTGTCCGTTTTTTTATTTTTATACTTCATAGGTCTTATGTGCTTTGTCAAACAGAATATAATCGGATTATGGTTTATGTATTTCTTTAAAACTCATTCTAGCTTTTTTTGGATCTTAGTAAAATTTTTAATTGTTTGATTTCTGTCCTTTTATATGGAATTTTATATTTTGTGTTTCTTTGCTGTTTATATATTTTACCTTTCCCTTTATCAGTTAATGGTGTGAATTGAAAGATAGCTTGTTTTTAATTCTAGTAATGCTTTTCGTTAGGTTGTAAACCTATATTTCTCTAATCATTAAAGATAAGAAAAAGAAGCTAGGAATAAGATCTTCCTTCCCTTTGACAAAGTAAGAAATCCACTGCACTTTCTTCCTTCTTTCTTCAACCTGCCGCCAGCCCATTTCCAATTGTTAATATAATCTAAGGTTATAGAGTCTCTAATTCTATATAGACTAAGGTTATCGTTGCATAATTATTTCTGCTATAAAATATTTCTTCAAGCTTAGTTTTTGGCTTTTATACTCAGTTTTTAAACCATAATTTTAACAGCCATTTATACTTAATTCTTTAAATTTAGATGTTGTCATTGCTCTTTGCCCTTCCTAGTACACTGGGACTTTCTCCTTCTCGAGTTCTTGATTTTAGCCAGAGTATACCTTTGAAACGTTTTTTCAGTAAAGGCATATGGGTGATGTAGTATCCGAGTTCTTGAGTATCAGAGAAGGCTTTGTGTTTCTTTCCACCTCAATAATAAGTTGCCCAGGTAGAAAACTTACTTGTCACAGTCATTTTTCCTATAACTATGGAGCTGCTGTCTTCTGGTGGAAGAGGGAGTAAGGTAAGATCAGCCTGACTTTTGTTCCTTTGTATGCAGGTAACATGTTGCTTTACCTTCAAGCTCCTAACCAACCAGCCATGTCCTCGTGGTCCATGGAGAGTAGTGAAGCAGCTGTCCAAGGATATCATGATACATTTCATGTTGTCAGCAGTACACTTAGAGCCAGCATCTTCTGGCAGCTCTAGAGAAGGCCAGATAGCTCAGTGCATTTTGTTTTAATTCGGGAGGAAAGAAAAAATGTTGAGAATGTACCCCAGGGAAATGGAGTCCTAAGACATCTCAATAAAGAAGGGCCAGAGGCAGATCTTTCTTTTGCAAGCAAACCTTCTTAGAAATAGGTTGAGGTTAAAAATACATCTTCAGAATGATCCCCCACAGTGGACTCTCAACCCTGTGAGGACAGGGACCTTGGCCATCTTGTGTTTTGTTCACTGTTGTCTCCCCAGACCTTGTGTGAGGCCAGTCACAGGGTAGGCCCTCACTCAGTAACTATTGACTCAGATATTGAAAATAGAAATATTGGTTATGGAATCAGATATTGGACCAGATAATCTCCTAAATAAACAAAGGTGCCTTTTGCTTCTTGCTGGTTTTCTCCCGTCACCACTTTTGGGGAGTTTTTTAGATTTCTGAGATACGCCAGGGCTAGGAAGCATGTCTGCTGGAGGTCATTGGTCAAAGTCAAAGCCATAAATCAGTTCCTGGAGGGATTTTCTTGCCCATAAATGATAGCCTCAATCCTGCACCCCCCTGTCCTCCCATTACACTTCGTGAAGATGGATTATTTCTGATGTCGATATTTCCAGTCCTTTAATTCTTTCTTTCCTCAGTGAAATAAACTCCTTCATTCTTCAGTGAAAATAGTGCTGTGCGTAAGTTTCTGGCGTCCACACAAGGAAAGAGCTTTCTGTGAACATATGGCCTTTAGAATGAAAGCCAGTGATCTTTAGTTCTTAATTACCTAAACCACCAACTCGTCTAAGCCCTGGTCCATACTCCAAAGAGGAGCAAAGGATTTGGATGTCAATTTAAGTCTTAGCATCTGTTCTGTATTCAGGGCTCGGAGTATGGGAATGTGCACTTTTTTTTTTTTCCTCCTCAGTGGAAAGTACTCCCCTTTCTGTTCCCACTAGGAAGTTTGTACATGTATTAGAATTTTCCCACCAGAGTCGATTTAATAATTACCCAGGCGTTTGCCTTTTGACAGCATATGCTAATGATTCTGGGTTCGTAGAACAAATTAAACTCTCAGAAATCATGAATGAATTCATATATGAAAGCTGCTCTTTGGAACAGGCATCTCCGGAGAGTTCAGACTTTCCTTGTGTCATCAGCATCTGGTTCAAGCGCCAGCAAACTGGCCTACAGGCCAAATCCTGTTTTTGTCAGTAAAGCCTAAAATAGTGACTATCTGGCCTCTTACAGGAAAACTTTGCCAACCTCTGATCTAGTTCAACATGTAGCGCAGAAGCCGCCACGCCCAACTGCCCCACCTACTCCTCAGTCTCTACCCCATCTCTGTCATCAGTTACCTAAATCGCTTACCAACCTCAATACTCTTCACTTGGGCTAATTACCACTTATGACATCAGACCTACAATTTCACCTCTGACATAGAGGTGCTTCATCTGCACAAAGCGGGGTGTAATACAGTTTTTGGTGTTAAGCGTTGCACCAAGTGAGTTTACGTCTATAAAGCACCTAGCCCGATAGCTGACAGTTAGCAGACCCTCAATCTGTATTTCCCTTCCTTCTTTCTGCCTCTTCCCCAACGAGTGGGACCATTTATCCATGCAAGAAGGAATGTAATGGCACCAGGCTGCACAGGAGTAGTGACTGCAATCAGACCGCCGGGGTTTAAATCACTGCTCTGCCCCTTACCAGTGATGTGACCTTGATCCAAATGCTTAATCTCATTAAGCCTCCTCCCAAAACAGTGACAATAATAGTATCTATTTCCTAGTAACATTGTGACTCTTCAGTGAATAGTGCATGTTAAGTGCTTATCAGAATGTCTTGCACTCAGTATGTACTAACTAAATGGTCCCACGCATTACTTTCAGCATCGGTGGAATCATCATCATTTTATTACTGAGGCGCAAACTGTTGGTGAGGATCGTGGCGTTCATCAGCTCCGCCCACATTTCTCAGCCTCGCCTTTGCCACTGAGCTCCACTGTCACAAAGAAAACAGATGTCCTCCTGGGGGCAATAAATTCGGAGTTCCACCTTCTGTAATGTGGCGTCACTAAAAATAAAAGGAAAGCAGCGGAGGGGCTGGATGTGCGCGTTTCTTTTAGATCCACTGCTGGATTGCCTTCACAGCCCTTGCATCCTCTACCAGTCTCCTCTGCCTTAGCTGTGCACGTGTGGCTTTCCTTCCCTTCCCAGCCCCCTGGGGGGCTGCTGGAGTGGGGAGAGGACACTGCTCAGATGGAGCCACCCAAGTCACGTTCATTCATTCCTTTGTTCTTGCATTTATTTCCTCACTCAACATTTATTTTACTCTTCTGTGCACAGAGATATCAAGGGAGATTAGTACTTAGGTCCACCATTAAAGAGCCCAGCATCTTGGGCCTTGATTTTGAGGATGTGTTGGAGAGGCAAGAACTCGGAAAAAACTGGGAAAGCAGGAAGTTTTAAAGTAATCCGAGTGAAAGATGGTGAGTGGATTAATAGGGTGATGGAGCAGAGAGGGGTCCTAGGCTAGGATGAAGCTCTCATCAGTAGGAAGTTTGTAAGCTTGTTTTCGGTGGGTCGCTTCTATACATGACTCCTTGACTATAAATCCCCCTTGCTCGGGAATCATTCTGCAGGGGTTGTCAGGCCCAGCCTCCCCTTGGCAGTGTTGTCCCCCACACGCTGCAGCTGTGGTTGAGCGGAGGGCAGGCTGGAGTCACTACGATGAGAGTGAGTTTCCCTTGCTGCCCTGCAATCCGTGAGCAGACACAGCCCAGGAACACCTGCTTTCTGGGTTCAGCATGTGCTGAACAAAGGCTGTTGGCTGACTTACCCCCCAGACCCAGGAAAGACAGGGTGCACGGTGACTCTAGGAAGGCGCGCCACCACCCTCCAGCCTTGTGCCCTAGGGTCCAGGGGACCATAACTCAAGCCCTTTATGGAACAGTGGGTCCCACTGTGGTGGAAGTGCCTGGCAGCTGTGCCTTTCTTGTCAAACACTGGCCTGGGCAGGCCAAAAATAGCCTATCCTGGGACCAGTGTGTGTCCAGGAAGTGGTGTGAGTGGGTTGCCCCCCCATCCCAGAGGGTGAGCCAGCATTCCTCATCCCAGGCAGCCCGGGAGGGTAGAGACCAGGACTGGGGCGGGATGATTGAGATGCCAGAGTTCCTGTCTCACTGGCCTGGCCTGCCTTGCACTCCCAGCTCCGTCCTTGCATTCCTCCCACTGCTTCGGGCTAAAGCTCGCCTCTGAACACCCTACTCCTGCTCAGAAAGCGCCACGGGATGCCATCACCAACCAGAGCAAAGCGTGCCTCAGCCTGTGACGCCCCTTGGAATGTGCCGGATTCTCTCATATCCCCTCTGACCACCCCCCCAGCCCCCGTGCCCTTGAGGTTCCACCCGAAGCAGACTCCTTGGTGTTTCCCAAACACTCCCACGTTCCTACCTCGTGACTTTGCTCAGCTGTTCCCCGCTGTGAATGCTTCCTACCTGTGGACATTCTACAGGACCTTCAGGGACCAGCAGCTCAAGGGCCAGGTCCTCCCCATGTAAGGCCATCATAGGATTTATCATTCACCCTGGACTCTCTTGGAACAAAACTCCCAAACCAGAACTGCCTGGGCAGACTGGGTTGTGAGGTCACCTTATCCAAGAAGCTTTTGTGAAAAGGAATGGGTCCCTCCCTTTTCTAGTTCCCTCAGTTCTTTCTTGGTACAACTCTTGGAATAGATCCCAGGGTGCTACAGAATATGGACATCAGTGTAACATTCAGTTCCTGCCCCGGGGTCTAAGCTCCCTGAGGGCTGCCCTTCCATGCGCCACCCGCCTCCCCCAGCACCCAGCATGGCCCTTTGTCTAAAGACGGTGCTCATTTCCACTCACAGAATCTGCCTGTTGGGGAGCGTGTTTGGATGTTGCCTGCCAGGCGCAGAGGTGCATGCTCTACGTGCGTTCCTCAGCACTCCAGCACTGCCTGGCCAGCTTACCCACAACACCACCAGAGCGGGCGAGCCCCAAAGCCCTTGAACGCCAGCTGCAGACCCTGTTTAGCCGGCAGGCCAGGCTCTCCCGACTTCAGGCAGCTGCCAAAGGAGATCCTGTGAAATTTGTGGCAGGAACAGTTGATGGTTCCCAGAAAAGGACCACCTACGGGTCATGCCAACCACACGTTCCTTGAGACAGGAAATGTGGTGTGGCTTCTTGTTTTGCATTATTAGATCACTTAGCGATCAGAGCAAGGCCCCCAGCTCTGTCTAAGGTAATTTAGCCCACATGTAGATGTGCTTGTTGAACTAATTTCACAGTCTGGCCTTGGCTTTGAGGGGCAGGCTCTGTGAGAAATAGTTGTAGGAAAGATACTTCTACACTTTAAGAGCCCTGTTGAAGTTTCCTTTAAGAGTTCATGAGATTAATCCCACCTAGAGGAATAAGTCCCAAACTGGTTTTCCTTTTCTTAGTTAGGGAATCCTTTGTTCAAACAAAATCGTAGGCGGACGTCCAAAATGGAAAATGACAAAGTAGAGCTTCTTCTTGGGGAAGGGGACCGTGGAGCTTGAAGATCTGTGCACCCACCAGTCGGCTCCCCCTACTGAGTATCTGAGAAAACAGCATTTAGGGAGGAAGACCCGTGACTTGGGTTGCTGACTTGGGAAGCTCAGGATAAACGTGGCAAAAGGACAGGTGTTGCCCACCAGCCTTGCGGGTGTGCAGTGAATGCTGGTTGGCAAGGGCTTCCCAGAATCACACAGCTCGATCATGAAAGGAAACCCGTGAGTCCCAAGGCCAGGCTCTCTGCACCACACCCAACAGCGGGGAGAGAAACCCGTGACTTCAGGTGTGACTTAGCTGCACCAGCCACATCCCAGGAATTGCAGGGCTCCATTCCTTCCCAGATGGCATCCCCGCTTGAGTCTATGGGAGCAGCAGCAAGAGACAGGCTCCATCCAAAGTGGACTGTCCTCTCCGTATATCCCCTGACTTACTTCCCCTAGGCCAGGGGTGGGGCTGGTTAGAAGTAGCAGTCACGGTTTAACAAGTTACGGTTTTGCCGCAGCAAAACCATCTTTTTGCCGTAGCAATCGATAACTGTGCAGGCATAGTCCTGTGTGCTGTGCGTTTCATTTCATTTTTACAACATTCCCATTTCGTAAACGTCATCTGGTTAAGAATTTTAATAACAAGGCCCGGGTGCATTTCTCCCATATTTTTCTGGAAGCACGGCCCTGAGAGCCATCAGGCAGGAGGAGGGTGCTGCTGGTTTCTAGAGACATCCTCAGGCGGCCCCTACCCCTCATCCTCATTCTTTGTCTGGTCTAATGGGCGAAGTGCCCCAGCAGAGCCAGCCTAGCTGGTTTCTCTCCAATTCCAGCTTAATCTTTAATTGACTCCCCTGGACAGACAGAGAGCTGAAACCCATCAAGGAGGAAACACGAGGCTGACTTTCCTCCAAGTGTTCAGCACGCTTTTGAAAGTAAATTACTTATTTCCTTCTCGAGGTAAAAGCAGGCTTGTTTGGCTGTGGCACGAGGAGGCTGTGAGGACTGTAACTTGGTGAAAATTAAGGTGAAAATTAAGGCTTAATATTTTGACCAAAATCAGTAAAATAGTCTTGATGGATGGAAGTGTGAGAGCAACGTGAAATTTGCCCTGGGAGCAGAAACAGGGCGGAGGGCAATTGGAATTCACCAGCATGTGTACAGATCTCTGATTGCAGAAGTCCTGTTGGAAGATACTTAACCAGTGGTACATTCCTGAAACCTAACAGTGCTCTAATTTGGGTCTAGATGCTGCCATGTGTTGTAGAGTGAATCTGTCTATGGTAACTAGGCTCGTCAGTCAAGGAGGAGAATGAAGACGGTTGCTATGGAAGAGGTGAGATGCTTGTGAGGGTAGATGTGGTTCCCGCTCACGTGGTTTTCCAGTTCAGCATCTGCACCTCTGACCCTCTCCCAACCAAACAAGGGATCTGTTTATCCAGACTGGGGGCTGCAGGGTCAGATTTGCACTTGGTCGTCCCCCCTGAAAGGAGGGATTTGCGCCTTCATTTCTGCTTGCTTGCCTGGCTCGGCCATGAGCTGCAGGGCTACCCAATTTGTTGACTTTTCTCAAGGGGCAGTGGTGGGAACCCAGCGCTGAAACCTAAATCCTCTTTCCAGACTATTCCTGAAGCTTCAAAGAGAGATAAAGGTCTATTTGATAACCTCCCTCTTCAGCTATGTTTTCATAAGTAAAGGAAAAATGAAGACTTAAAGCCGATTTCCTGGAGGATTCAACTTTCCTTCTTATTGGAGATTTAAGAATAATTTTAAAAGTGCAAAATTTCCACAAAGTCTGGATACCTTGGTGCCTTGTTCCTGAGAGATATGACGGTATGTTTATGTGAATGCATCTAGATAAGAGGTTCCAAATGGTTTTGCTTAAACCCCATCAGTGAAAGTTTCTGTAAATATCAATAATGCTATTATTTATATATAAGTTACGTACTTGTATTGCTTTGTTCATATAAAATGTAAGTTATAGAACAAACCAACGCGTACATAAAAAGAGGAGGCAAACATGAAATAAACAGTATTTTTAAATGTCGTCTAGCTAATCCTGATGGTTTCATACTACCAGCTGATATCGCAAGACAGAAATAGAGTGATGTTTGTTGTAAATGATTTTGAGTATAAATTGATATTTCAAATTATTTTCTACATAATTTCCCATTTTTTCCCATTATTTTTGTCATTGTTTTTAACCTTGTAATACGGCTCACAAAAGTTTTTATTAGGGAATTACGAGGCCCTGCCTTTTTTTTTTTTTTTTTTGACATTTACTTGTGTTTGTATCATTGATGTTATCTTCAACCCATACTTTCTCTACAGGAATCTTTTTTTTTTTAGGTGAACTTTTAATTTTTTTTTAAATAAATTTATTTATTTACTTTTGGCTGTGTTGAGTCTTCGTTGCTGTGCACGGGCTTTCTTTAGTTGCTGTGAGCAGGGGCTCCTCATTGCAGTGGCTTCTCTTGCTGCAGAGCACAGGCTCTTAGGCGCGTGGGCTCTAGGCGCGCGGGCTTCAGTAGTTGTGGAACACGGGCTCAGTAGTTGTGGCTCGCGGGCTTTAGAGCGCAGGCTCAGTAGTTGTGGCGCACGGGCTTAGTTGCTTCACAGCATGGGGGATCTTCCCGGACCAGGGCTTGAACCCGCATCCCCTGCATTGGCAGGCGGATTCTTAACCACTGCGCCACCAGGGAAGCTGAACTTCTAATTCTTAATTAAACTATATCATACATAGAGAAAAACACTTAGGTTATAAGTGTACAGCTTGATGAATTTTCACAAAATGTACATACCACATTCCCACTGCCCAGATCAGGAAATGGAATATTCCAGAAGCCCCCATGATGGTTCCCCAGTCCTCTCACCCACTTTTCCCCAAAGTAATCAATCTCCTGACATCCGTTAATGTATATAACCTTTAGCGGTCTTTGAGCTTTATATTCAGTTGACCCTTGAACAACGTGGGTTTGAATTGCATGGGTGCACTTATACGTGGATAGTTTTCAATAGTATATCCTACAGTACTATATGGTTGGTTGAATCCGTGGATACAGAGTATCCGCTAAGAAACTCTAAGTCTACTAGGATCAACTTCCACGTTGTTCAAGTTGTTGAAGGGTCACCTTGAAGTGATACTGTATGTAGTCTATCATGTGTGGCTTCTTTCGCTCTGCGTTGTTGGGTGTGGTGGTAGGGAGTTCATTCTACTGCAGGAGAGCACCCCGTGGTATGATGGTTACCACCATTTCATCATCCACTCCATCCATTCTGCCATTGGTGGACATGTGTGCAGCATCCAGTTTGGGGCTGTCGTGAGTACTGCCTCTGTGGGTATTATCATGCTTAAGTTTTGGTGAAGGTATGCATGTGTTTCTGTTGGATGTGTACCTTGGGGTGGAATTCCTGGGTCATAGGTATCTTCATCTTTAGTAGATCCTGCACAAAGGTTTTCCAGAGTGGTTGGACCATTTACATTTCCAAGTGAGCAGGGGCTGAGGAGCATTTTCCCATCTTTACAAACCCTTGGTATTATTGTCTTTTTAAAAATTTTTATTTCTTTATACAATTTTTTTTTTCTTTTTTTTTTTGTGCGGTACCTGGGCCTCTCACTGCTGCGGCCTCTCCCATTGCGGAGCACAGGCTCCGGACGCGCAGGCTCAGCCACCATGGCTCACGGGCCCAGCCGCTCCGCGGCATATGGGATCCTCCCGGACCGGGGCACGAACCCGTGTCCCCTGCATTGGCAGGCGGACTCTCAACCACTGCGCCACCAGGGAAGCCCTTTTATACAATTTTTAAAGGTTACTCCATTAACAGTCATTGCAGAACATTGGCTATATTCCCATGTCGTACAATACATCCTCAAGCCTATCTTACACCCAACAGTTTGTGCCCCCCTCTCCTCCCCAGATTGCCCCCTCCTCCCCACTGGTAACCACTCGTTTGTTCTCTATATCTGTGAGTCTGCTTCTTTTTTGTTATATTTGCTAGTTTGTTGTATTTTTTAGGTTCCACATATAAGTGATATCAGACAGTATTTGTCTTTCTCTGTCTGACTTGTTTCACTTAGCATAATACCTTCCAAGTCCATCCATGTTGCTGTGTGTATATATATATATGTGTGTGTGTGTATATATATGTGTGTGTGTATATATATATATATATATATGCGCCACATCTTCTTTTGTCTTTTGAACTTGCGCTGTTCTGGTGAAGCACGGTCCTTTGGTCAGACAAGGGGTCCCCTAGGCCCTGGGCTTTTACAAGGCTCCTTCTCCTCAGAAGGCCGAGGGCTCGAGAGGGTTACTCGCTAGAGTTCTAGTTACTAGGGGCCCTGGAGTCCCCTGTGCCGAAGACCAAGGGACCACTCCCAGAGCCTGCACGTCCTGCAGGGAGTTACCCAAGGTGTGGCCAGGAGATGCTCTTGGCTGTGGTGGGGTAGAAGGGGGAGTGAGTGCATGGAGCTTACACCTGTGGGCTCCTGGGTCTCCGTGCACACGGGAGAGAACGGAGCCCAGGGTGGGAGGAGGGGGACCACCAGGACCCCGAGCCAGCTCTCCCCCACTCCTAACCAGCTCCCTGTGCTGCCACGGCTGAGAATTCCAAGTTCGGACCTGGTCTTCCAAGTTCAGGTTCCTTTGAGGAGCGTGGAAGGCCAAAGCCGGTGGAGGTGGCCGCTGGGAGCACCTGTGGGCAGAGGCTGCGTGGGGTCAGGGGGCCTCTCAGCTTCTGTGCTCCATCTTCGCTGGGTGTCCAGGTCGGGGCTCAAGGGTGCGTGATGGCATGCAGGCAGCTGGGCCTTGGCCAGGAGATGTAGGACCTCCCTGAGCCCCACAGTAAAGAGGACCAGAAAGTGGGACCTTTATCCTGTGGATTTCCAGAGCTTTCAGCATAGGAAGCTGAGGACGTAGCTGAACACTGGCAGCGGTGTCCTGTCCCTCCCCCACATCCTGCTGCGCCTCCTGAGCTGCGTCTTCCTAGAGCTGTGCAGTCCCGCAGAAATATTCATTGTGGGCCACAGGTGTAATATTACTTTTCTAGTGGGTGAACGCATTTTTAAAAAAGAATATACAGAAACAGGTGAAATGAATTTTAATGTATTTTAACCCAGTATAGCCAAAATATTTTAATTTCAACAAGCAATCAACATATAACAGTTATTGACAAGATATTTACATTTTTTTGTGTGCTAAGTGGTGAAATCTGCTGTGTAAATGTGCATGGAGCGTATCTCAGGTCAGACCAGTGGCTTTGTCTCCCCTACTAGATAGTGCAGCCCTGTGGTGGGAAGTGAAATTAATTTGGTTTTGAACTGTCCATATTATTTGATGTGAACTGTTGCTTCTGTATAGTTTTAATTTTGTTGTTATAAAGGTATATTTGTAAAATGAGGAGGCTAGGACGTATTTAATTTAGCCATTTGTTAGCTTGATTTTAAACTTTAAAAAAAATATTTTATTGAAGTATAGTTGATTTACAATGTTGTGTTAATTTCTGCTGTATGGCAAAGTGATTCAGTTATACCTATATATATATTCTTTTTCATGTTCTTTTCCATTATGGTTTGTCACAGCGTATTGCATATCCCTGTGCTATACAGTAGGACCTTGTTTATCCATTCTAAATGTAGCAGAGTGCATCTGCTAAACCCAAACTCCCAATCCATCCCTACCCCACTCCTCCCTCCCCCTTGACAACAAGTCTATTCTCTATGTCTGTGAGTCTGTTAAATGTTTAACATTAAGGCATATGGTAAGCGTGTCTCCATTTGAACTTTTGCCCGTAGATGCCCCGGGTGGTGAATATAAAGAGTGAGGGTGGCTCGAGGCAGCCGTGGTCAGCTGAGGCAATCCAGCCCTGTCCATCTCCGTGTGTCCATTCCCAGACACAGGCAGGGACCATTTCTTATTCATCTATGGGGCCCCCAGCATCTAGTTCTTTGCTTTTCGCACGTAGTAGGTGCTTTATGAAGAAAGAAATTAGATCTGCCTTATTCTTCCCATGTATTCCTAGAGAGGCTAATGTATTACCTCGTTCATTCAGCGTGTGTTAATTGAGCACCCATTATATGTTGGGTGCCTGGTGCCATTCTAGACTCTGAGGATACAGTGGTGAAAAGACAGAGTTCCTGCTCTCTTAGAATTTGTGTCATTGATGAGAAACCTTCTTGATTGTCATTAATAGTAATAATAATAATAGTGCCACGACCAATAGTTGACATAGCTCAAATGACAATCTGACATTTGACTTACGGTGAAAGCACTCAGGAAAAAAATAGTAATTATCTTGAGCCTTAGAAGATATAATTAGTTAGCAGACACAACAGCTATGCAGAGCGTCTATTTGAGGTGTTCCGCTGGCCACACTTGGGGGATGTGAGGTTTGGCTGGAAGAGATTAAGGGGATCTGTTTAAGAACACTTGCCGTAAGTCAAGTTTGGCCTATAAGCCTGTTTCTGGGCTGTTATCTGTGACCTGACAAATAGTCCTTTCTCATTTACACATGAGGGGTTTTCTGGGGGCTGATGGGAAGGAGATACAAATTAGAAAGATGGCATAGATCAGAAGTCTGGCATCCTCAGTCAAATGACGACTGAAAAGACTAAGTGAATAAATTCACATTGAAAAATATAGCATTTAAAAAATTAAAAATCAAGTAGCTGCAGAAACATTTTGTTCCATGGAATGATTCAACGCAAGGAGTCAGAAGGAAAAGGAAACGTGGAGCTCAGTTAGGAAAAGAGCGGGAGGCTTTGTGTCTATGCTGGTGGCTTTCAGACGTGCCTGAAGTCAGAGTCACCTGGGGGACGCATTACAACACATGTTGCTGGTCCCTACCCGCAGAGTTTGTAGTTTGTATGTCTGGGGCGGGGCAAGGAAATCTGCGTTTCTGACAGGTTCCCAGGTGCTACTGCTGCAGGTCCAGGAATCACACTCTGCGTCTAGTCTATTTCATTTCATTATGGTTGTTAGACACACACAGTGCTTCATGCTTTGGTTTCACGTGGTTAATGCAAGCTGGAGCCACACACCCTATAATGCAGAAAGAGGTAGAATTCTGTCTAATCATGGCTGCAACAAGAATTAGGGGAAAAACACAGTAACTTCTGTGTATGTTTTCATTACTGCCTTAGGCTGACCCTTGGTGTCTTTGACTAAGTCACCCAGTCTCTCTGTGTTTCCCTGTGGGGATATTAAAATTAGGCTCTCAGTAATCTGGCCCTTCCCTTCGGCTCAAATCCTGACACTGCCCTTCTGCAGAGGCTGCTGGAACCAGCGGTCATGGTTTCCCAGACCCACCGTGTTGCTGTTCATCCAGCTGGGCCCTTGCATAAACTCCACCCCTGCATTAACCCACTGCAAGGTTTTATTCTTCCTCAAGGACCTTGTGCAGCTGCCACCTCTGTCTTTCTCCATCCGTGCTCTTTCTGTGCCTTATATGGACTCCTGCTACAGCACTTATTATATTATACTTTGTAATGTATATAGCCTGCTTACTTGGTGGGAGCTCTTCAGGGGCATGAGACATAGCTTCTTTAGTGTCATAACCCCCACTCCCAGACAACACGTAGCGACACACAGTAAATATTTATGGACTGCATGATTGGATGCTTTAGTGAAAGCATCCCAGATTTCTCAGGCTATAAAAATAAATAGAATGAAATCACAATCAATAAATGGAATGCAGAGAGTTCAAATAACTGATATTTGGAAAAGAGTTGCAGACTTATGGTGCAAATAAGATAATAATGAGAATTCCTCAGACTTGCATTATGTCGCTGTGCGTCACAGTCAAGTCCGAATCTAACTCTGCTTATATTAATTGTTTCATGGAAGAACCAAACTGTTATTTGTCTACGAACAAAAAGCAATTTGCTGATACCAGCCCAGGGATATGAGTGAATATTACAAAATCGTTATCCATAAGCATCTGTAATCTCCTTTATATCTTGGTCACAATGATAGGTTATCAAATGAATCAGAGGACCAGTGTCTGAAGCCTCGGCTGTAACATAATCACTTGGGAAAATATTTGATGAGATAGTAAAAAGATTATGAGAGTGAAAATTTCTTCAAAAATGTAGCTGCAGAATTGTAATCATCTAGAATATTTCAAAATCCACTACCAGAGGGTTCATGATCTCTTCTGTGTATTTTCTATTATGGCGTTTATCACTTCTGTGCTACACATACAAGACTTTTAAAAAGCCATGGGGGTGGGGAGGACAGAAATTTAAGCTGAAGGAAAGGGGGAGATTTTTTAGAGACTGGACAGGGGACTATTTACAGTGTTGGCAGGCAAAGGCAGAGTTTGTTTTGAAGAAATTGTGGTGTGCTAGAGTTTTGTGAAATTGCTTGGATAAGTTTTGCCGCCTTTTCTAATCCATTGCCTGAGATAAAGCAATAGCTTTTATTAAAAGTGGAGGACGGCAGGGCTGTCATGGCAGTCTGTCCCAGGACTAGGCAAGGCAGTGCCTCCTATTGGCTGCCCTGCAGCAAGCTCGTTTTCCTGCACACCACTCTCCATGTACCTCCCTCTTGACTAACCCATTCTTCTTAAACTTTTGTTGTTGTTGTTGTTTTTTGACTTAAACTTTTTTTATTACACATTAATTTTAACTGCTATGATTATTTTTAAAACTTTCTTGGTAAATAGCTTGCCATACACAAATTTTCTTAATGATTTTCAGCTCTGAGAAGTACAGTGAGGTCATTTCACGAGTTAATTTTGTTTTTTGTTTTTTGTTTGTTTTTCTTATTAGTTATCCATTTTATACACATCAGTGTATACATGTCAATCCCAATCTCCAAATTCATCCCACTACCACCCCACCCCCCGCCGCTTTCCCCCCTTGGTGTCCATACGTTTGTTCTCTACATCCGTGTCTCAATTTCTTCTCTGCAAACCGGTTCATCTGTACCATTTTGTAAGTTCCACATATATGCATTAATATACGATATTTGTTTTTCTCTTTCTGACTTAACTTCACTCTGTATGACAGTCTCTATATCCATCCACGTCTCTACAAATGACCCAATTTCATTCCTTTTTATGGCTGAGTAATATTCCATTGTATATATGTGCCACATCTTCTTTATCCATTCGTCTGTCAGTGGGCATTTAGGTTGTTTCCATGACCTGGCTATTGTAAATATGCTGCAATGAGCATTGGGGGGTGCATGTGTCTTTTTGAATTACGGTTTTCTCAGGGTATATGCCCAGTAGTGGGATTGCTGGGTCATATGGTAATTCTATTTTTAGTTCTTTAAGGAACCTCCATACTATTCTCCATAGTGGCTGTATCAATTTACATTCCCACCAACAGTGCAAGAGGGTTCCCTTTTCTCCACACCCTCTCCAGCATTTGCTGTCTGTAGATTTTCTGATGATGCCCATTCTAACTGGTGTGAGGTGATACCTCATCGTAGTTTTGATTTGCATTTCTCTAATAATTAGTGATGTGGAGCAGCTTTTCATGTGCTTCTTGGCCATCTGTATGTCTTCTATAGAGAAATGTCTATTTAGGTCTTCTGCCCATTTTTGGATTGGGTTGTTTGTTTTTTTAATATTGAGCTGCATGAGCTGTTTATATATTTGGGAGATTAATCATTTGTCCGCTGATTCATTTGCAAATATTTTCTCCCATTCTGAGGGTTTTCTTTTCTTCTTGTTTATTGTTTCCTTTGCTATGCAAAAGCTCTTAAGTTTCATTAGGTCCCATTTGTTTATTTTTCTTTTTATTTCCATTACTGTAGGAGGTGGATCAAAAAATATCTTGCTGTGATTTATGTCAAATAGTGTTCTTCCTATGTTTTCCTCTAAGAGTTTTATACTGCCCAGTCTTACATTTAGGTCTCTAATCCATTTTGAGTTTATTTTTGTGTATGGTGTTAGGGAATGTTCTAATTTCATCCTTTTACATGTAGCTGTCCAGTTTTCCCAGCACCACTTATTGAAGAGACTGTCTTTTCTCCATTGTATATCCTTGCCTGCTTTCTCATAGATTAGTTGACCATAGGTATGTGGGTTTATCTCTGAGCCTTCTATTCTGTTCCATTGACTATATTTCTGTTTTTGTGCCGGTACCATATTCTCTTGATTACTGTAGTTTTGTAGTCTAGTCTGAAGTCAGGGAGTCTGATGCCTCCAGCTCCATTGTTTTCCCTCAAGACTGCTTTGGCTATTTGGGGTCTTTTGTGTCTCCATACACATTTTAAGATTTTTTTGTTCTAGTTCTGTAAAAAATGCCATTGGTAATTTGATAGGGATTGCATTGAATCTGTAGATTGCTTTGGGTAGTATAGTCATTTTCACAGTATTGATTGTCTCCATCTGTTGGTATCATCTTTAATGATACGTAGGTTTATTCCTAGGTATTTTATTCTTTTTGTTGCAGTGGTAAATGGGAGTGTTTCCTTAATTTCTCTTTCAGATTTTTCATCATTTGTGTATAGGAATGCAAGAGATTTCTGTGCATTAATTTTGTATCCTTTACCAGATTCATTGATTAGCTCTAGTAGTTTTCTGGTGGCATCTTTAGGATTCTCTATGTATAGAATCATGTCATCTGCAAACAGTGACAGTTTTATTTCTTCTTTTCCAATTTGTATTCCTTTTATTTCTTTTTCTTCTCTGATTGCCACGGCTAGGATTTCCAAAACTATGTTGAATAATATTGGTGAGAGTGGACATCCTTGTCTTGTTCCTGCTCTTAGAGGAAATGCTTTCAGGTTTTCACGATTGAGAATGATGTTTGCTGTGGGTTTGTCATATATGGCCTTTATTATGTTGAAGTAGGTTCCCTCTATGCCCACTTTCTGGAGAGTTTTTTTCATAAATGGGTGTGGAAAAAAATGGGTGTGGAATTTTGTCAAAAGCATTTTCAGCATCTATTGAGATGATCATATGGTTTTTATTCTTCAGTTTGTTAATATGGTGTATCACATTGATTGATTTGCATATATTGAAGAATCCTTGCATCTCTGGGATAAATCCCACTTGATCATGGTGTATGATCCTTTTAATGTGTTGTTGGATTCTGTTTGCTAGTATTTTGTTGAGGATTTTTGCATCTATATTCATCGGTGATATTGGTCTGTAATTTTCTTTTTTTGTAGTATCGTTGTCTGGTTTTGGTATCAGGGTGATGGTTGCCTCATAGAATGAGTTTGGGAGTGTTCCTTCTTCCAAAATTTTTTGGAAGAGTTTGAGAAGGATGGGTGTTAGCTCTTCTCTAAATGTTTGATAGAATGCGCCTGTGAAGCCATCTGGTCCTGGACTTTTGCTTGTTGGGAGATTTTTAATCACAGTTTCAATTTCAGTGCTTGTGACCGGTCTGTTCATATTTTCTATTTCTTCCTGCTCTGCCTCAGAAGGTTGTACTTTTCTAAGAATTTGTCCGTTTCTTCCAGGTTGTCCATTTTATTGGCATAGAGTTGCTTGTAGCAGTCTCTTAGGATGCTTTGTATTTCTGCAGTCTCTGTTGTAACTTCTTTTTCATTTCTAATTTTATTGATTTTAGTCCTCTCCCTCTTTGTCTTGATGAATCTGGGTAATGGTTTATCAATTTTGTTTATCTTCTCAAAGAACCAGCTTTTAGTTTTATTGATCTTTGCTATTGTTTTCTTTGTTTCTATTTCATTTATGTCTGCTTTGATATTTATGATTTCTTTCCTTGTGCTAACTTTGGGTTTTGTTTGTTCTTCCTCTAGTTCTTTTAGGTGTAATGCTAGATTGTTTATTTGTGATTTTTCTTGTTTTTTGAGGTAGGCTTGTACAGCTGTAAACTTCCCTCTTAGAACTGCTTTTGCTGCATCCCATAGGTTTTGGATCATCGTGTTTTCATTGTCATTTGTTTCTAGGTATTTTTTGATTTCCTCTTTGATATCTTCAGTGATCTCTTGGTTATTTAGTAATGTATTGTTTGGCCTCCATGTGTTTGTGTTTTTTACGATTTTTTTCCCCTGTAATTGATTTCTAATCTCATAGCATTGTGGTCAGAAAAGATGCTTGACATGATTTCCATTTTCTTAAATTTACTGAGGCTTTATTTGTGACCCAAGATGTGATCTATCCTGGAGAATGTTCCGTGTGCACTTGAGAAGAAAGTGTAATCTGCTGTTTTTGGATGGAATGTCCTCTAAATATCAATTAAATCTGTCTGGTCTATTGTGTCATTTAAAGCTTCTGTTTCCTTATTTATTTTCACTTTGGAATATCTGTCCATTGGTGTAAGTGAGGTGTTAAAGTCCCCCACTATTATTGTGTTACTGTCGATTTCCTCTTTTAGAGCTGTTAACAGTTGCTGTATGTATTGAGGTGCTCCTATATTGGGTGCATATATGTTTATAATTGTTATATCTTCTTCTTGGATTGATCTCTTTATCATTACGTAGTGTCCTTCCTTGTCTCTTGTAACATTCTTTATTTTAAAGTCTGTTTTATCTGATATGAGTATTGCTACTCCAGCTTTCTTTTGATTTCCATTTGCATGGAATATCTTTTTCCATCCCCTCACTTTCAGTCTGTATGTGTCTCTAGTGGGTCTCTTGTAGACAGCATATATAAATGGGTCTTGTTTTTGTATCCATTCATTAAGCCTGTGTCTTTTGGTTGGAACATTTAATCCATTCACATTTAAGGTAATTATTGACATGTATGTTCCTGTTACCATCTTCTTAATTTGGGGGGTTTGTTTTTGTAGGTCCTTTTCTTCTCTTGTGTTTCCCACTTAGAGAAGTTCATTTAGCATTTGTTGTAGAGCTGGTTTGGTGGTGTTGAATTCTCTTAACTTTTGCTTGTCTGAAAAGCTTTTGATTTCTCCATCAAATCTGAATGAGTTCCTTGCGCGGTAGAGTAATCTTGGTTTTAGGTTCTTCCCTTTCATCCCTTTAAGTATATCATGCCACTCCCTTCTGGCTTGTAGAGTTTCTGCTGAGAAATCAGCTGTTAACCTTATGGGAGTTCCCTTGTATGTTATTTGTCGTTTTGCCCTTGCTGCTTTCAATAATTTTTCTTTGTCTTTAATTCTTCCCAATTTGATTACTGTGTGTCTTGTTGTGTTTCTCCTTGGGTTTATCCTGTATGGGACCCTCTGCACTTCCTGGACTTGGGTAGCTATTTCCTTTCCCATGTTAGGGAAGTTTTCCACTGTCATCTCTTCAAATATTTTCTCAGGTCCTTTCTCTCTTTTCCTTCTGTGATCCCTATAATGTGAAATATTGTTGTGTTTAATGTTGACCCAGAGGTCTCTTAGGCTGTCTTCATTTCTTTTCATTCTTTTTTTTTTATTCTCTTCCACAGCAGTGAATTCCACCATTCTGTCTTCCAGGTCACTTATCCTTTCTTCTGCCTCAGTTATTCTACTATTGATTCCTTCTCCTATATTTTTCATTTCAGTTATTGTATTGTTCATCTCTGTTTGTTTGTTCTTTAATTCTTCTAGATCTTTGTTAAACATTTCTTGCATCTTTTTGATCTTTGCCTCCATTCATTTTCCGAGGTCCTGGATCATCTTCAGTATCATTATTCTGAATTCTTTTTCTGGAAGATTGCCTATGTCCGTTTCATTTAGTTGTTTTTCTGTGGTTTTTTCTTGTTCCTTCATCTGGTACATAGCCCTGTGCCTTTTCATCTTGTCTGTCTTTCGGTGAATGTGGTTTTCACTCCATAGGCTGCAGGATTGTGGTTCTTTGTGCTTCTGCTGTCTGCCCTCTGGTGGATGTGGCTATCTAAGAGGCTTGTGCAAGCTTCCTGATGGGACGGAATGGTGGTGGTGGGTAGAGCTGGGTGTTGATCTGGTGGGAAGAGCTCAGTAAAACTTTAATCCTGTCTGCTGATGGGTGGGGCTGAGTTCCCTTCCTCTTGGTTGTTTGGCTTGAGGTGACCCAACACTGGAGCCTACCTAGGCTCTTTGGTGGGGCTAATGGTAGACTCTGGGAGGGCTCACACCAAGGAGTACTTCCCAGAACTTCCACTGCCAGTGTGCTTGTCCCTTGGTGAGCCACAGCTGCCCCCTGCCTCTGAAGGAGGCCCTCCAACACCAGCAGGTGGGTCAGGTTCAGTCTCCTATGGGGTCACTTCTCCTTCCCCTGGGCCCCGATGCACACAACACTTTGTGTGTGCCCTCCAAGAATGGAGTCTCTGTTTCCCCCAGTTCTGCCGAACTCCTGCAATCAAATCCCACTAGCCTTCAAAGTCTAATTCTCTAGGAATTCCTTCTCCCGATGCCAGGCCTTCAGGTTGGGAAGCCTGACGTGTGGCTCAGAACCTTCACTCCAGTGGGTGAACTTTTGTGGTGTTAAGTGTTTTCCAGTTTGTGAGTCACCCACCCAGCAGTTACGGGATTTGATCTTGTTGTGATAGCGCCCCTCCTACAGTCTCATTGTGGCTTCTCCTTTGTCTTTGAATGTGGGGTATATTTTCTGGTGAGTTCCAGTGCCTTCCTGTTGATGATTGTTCAGCAGTTAGTTGTGATTCTGGGCATGTCCTTCTACTCTGCATTCTTGAACCAATCTGCCTCTTCTTAAACTCTTGAGCCGATTTTATTTCATCTTTCTTCCTCTTGCCTCTGGGTGTCCCTAAAGCATTGTTCTTACCTCTGGCTCTTTCCTATATATATATATACAGTTATATATTTCCAAATGTCCTGGGACATCTCCATTTGGATGTCCAGCCTCAAAAGAAAAGAAAAAGATCGCTCAACTAAACACATATGCTTAAACCCACCTCTCTTTCTAGATCTTTTCTCTTAGGCAGACATGCCTTGATCAGTCCCTCCCAACAGCTTTTGCTCTTGCCTGAAATGCCTCCTAGCCCCAGTCTGGAATGGGGCTCTCAAATACAGGTTTCTTCCTGCCTGTAGAAACCAGGAAGGGAATTTGAGTGAGTGTGTGATGCTGGCAGGGGTGCGGTGAAAAATGGCAGCTGACATTCACTTCATTGTTGGGGAGCAGTATGGCCGTGTGGGGATAGTGGAGCAGTGGAGGGCCCTGCCCAAGCGGGGCAGCTCCTGGCCATCCTTGCCATCTAAGAATGTGCCATCTTGGACGCAGTGTTACCAGATTTCTTTGTTTTTAGAGAGAATGCAGAGTCCATTTCTTTGTTTTGAATCACCTGATTTTATAAATGATAGCAGTTGTTTGACATTAAAGGCATCCTTGGGATTGACATGTACACACTGCTAAATTTAAAATATATAACCAACTGTATAGCTCAATATTTGTAATATTTATAGTATTTAAAACATATACCTACTGTATAGCTCAATATTCTGTAATAACCTAAATGGGAAAAGAATTTGAAAAAGAATAGATATATGTATATGTATAACTGAATCACTTTGCTGTACACCTAAAATTAACATTGTTAATCAACTATACTCCAATATAAAATAAAATAAAATAAAATAATCCTTTGACCTAACATCATATAGCTCATATAAACTGTGTCTGTTAGTCCTGTGTGGACCTCACCTGCCAGTTTGCAATCTCTAATTTAGAGATACCCAGTGCTGTCCAGTAAACAGATGCAAACCATATGCAGCATCTAAAATTGTCTGGGAGTCACATTTTAAAAAGTAAAAAGGGTTCAACATCACTAATTATTAGAGAAATGCAAATCAAAACTACAATGAGGCATCACCTCACACCAGTTAGAATGGGCATCATCAGAAAATCTACAGACAACAAATGCTGGAGGGGGTGTGGAGAAAAGGGAACCCTCTTGCACTGTTGGTGGGAATGTAAATTGATACAGCCACTATGGAGAAAAGTATGGAGGTTCCTTAAATCTAAAAATAGTTACCATATGACCCAGCCATCCCACTACTGGGCATATACCCAGAGAAAACCGTAATTCAGAAAGACCCATGCACCCCAGTATTCATTGCAGCACTATTTACAATAGCCAGGACGTGGAAGCAACCTAAATGTCCATCGACAGACAAATGGATAAAGAAGATGCGGTACATATATACAATGGAATATTACTCAGCCATAAAAAGGAATGAAATTGGGTCATTTGTAGAGACGTGGATGGACCTAGAGACTGTCATACAGAGTGAAGTAAGTCAGAAAGAGAGAAACAGATATCGTATATTAACATATATGTGGAATCTAGAAAAATGGTACAGATGAACTGGTTTGCAGGGCAGAGATAGAGACACAGATGTAGAGAACAAACATATGGACACCAAGGGGGGAAGCGGGGGGGGGGTGACTTGGGAGATTGGGATTGATATATATAGACTAAAATGTATAAAATAGATATATAATAAGAAGCTGCTGTATAAAAATAAATAAAAATTTGTTTAGGTAAAAAAGTATAAAAAGGAACAGGGGCAATTAATTTTAATAATGTATTTCATTTCACCCAATGTTTCTAAAATATTTCAACATGGAATCAATAGAAAAAAATTGCTAGTGTTGGGCTTCCCTGGTGGCGCAGTGGTTGGGAGTCCGCCTGCCGATGCAGGGGACGCGGGTTCGTGCCCTGGTCTGGGAGGATCCCACGTGCCGCGGAGCGGCTGGGCCCATGAGCCGTGGCCGCTGAGCCTGCGCGTCCGGAGTCTGTGCTCCGCAACAGGAGAGGCCACAGCAGTGAGCGGCCTGCGTACCGCAAAAAAAAAAAAAAAAAAAATTGCTAGTGAGAGATACTTCCATTGCATTTTTGCACACTAAGTCTTTGAAGTCTGGTGTGTGCTTTACACACTTTTGGCCCATCTCAATCGGGATGAGCCCCATGTGGCTACTGGCTACTCTGTCGGTCATCAGCACTCTGATGATGAAGAACAAGAATTAATTATATGCACACCAAATCAGGCGAGATTTTATTCATTATGCTTGCATAGAGCTAGGTAATTTGAATCTAGCATAAACCATAGTAGAAGATAGCGACTCTGAGAATGATGTGTCTAAAAATGGCACAAAGAAGTGCATGGAAAAAAGTTCTGGATGGCGCCAGAGTGATCAACTACAGACTTTCAAAAGCCCCTCAAGCATGACTGGTATGAGTTTTTTATCAGACTTTTCTACTTGGAGCTCTACTTGTCTCACAGGAGTTCACAGCTGATGTTCTAATTCACACTTTGAGGTGGGGTTACACTTTGCATTGTTACTGTGCTGTTGCCCTTCTGAAATGCCAAGATGAGCATTTGTCCTTAAGCATTTAATACAAAGTGAAGGTCATAGAAGCCAGTGTAAAATGGGGAAGAATGTTCTGAATTCAGTGATGACGTCATTCAATCAAGATTTAGCAAATATACTCACTGCTAAAAATGAGCATTTCCACCCAGTATTTACCTAGTTTCACTGTATTTTCCTACTGGGGAGCAGAGCCCAGGAGCTGTTGTCAGCTTTAACCTGGTGAAGATTGTGACCACCAGTGACCCCTTTCTTGACTCCCAGCTCCATGTTTTTTATGTTTTCTTATAACTCCATCCATGGTACATTCAAAAATCTTTTGAGGCTGCAAACATGGAGGTCATGCTGGTCAAACATGGGCATCTTCCAAGAGTAAGGTCTCAACAGCGTGGCACAGAGTGAAACATACTCTGGACATACTGTGCTCTCACTAGGCCTTTATACTCCTAGTAAAGACCAGATTTGGTCATGTATGCTCCTTTGTTACTGGAGGGAACCAGGGACAGTATGAAAGCCTCTCAGGACGGTCGGCCACACCAGTTTGATCTGAGTGTAATGTCCTCAGATACGTTAGTATTGTAGGAGATACTTACCATCATTGCTTTCCAGGAGCGAATGGTTGCATCTCTGGTGAGTTAGGGCAGTGGCAAAAGTTGAGAATATCATTCTGGGTTGAACTGCCGACACTGTTGGGAAGGCCATCCTATGGCCGAGGGGGACCAGCATTACTGTGACATGTCCCCAGGTCTAAAATCCCTGGCAAGGATCTGACGTTCTCACGTTTTCTCAGCTGCTAAGAAGCAGGAGTCAGGGACCTTGAAGGAGAGCCCAGACCCTCAGAGAGGTGGTGTTTCCCCTTCCTTAGGCACTCCGTCCCTCCCTGCTCCTGGGCTCTCTGGCTTCAGTGAGCAGCCTCCTCTGGGTTTCAGCCAGGCTAATCTCTCGGGTACAGCTTTGGTGGGGAGAGAAGGAATCAGATAGTCTGCCTTTGTGCAGGGAGGAACTTTCCCACGATTGTCTGTGGACACATACTGGTCTCTCCAAAATCATTTTAGTGCAGACGTGTCAACCAAGGCATACAATTTCAGTCAACTTCGTTTCGAGTCTTCTGAATTCTAGAGGGAGTATTCATAGTGATATATCGATCTTTGGTGAAGGAGAAAGTTACAGAGCACTTTGGGTTTGAGGTTACCTCTCCAAACACTTTTATAGGAAGATGAAATTTGAGAACTAATTTATAGAGATGATGATTTAGAGTAGAAATTGAGAGCTAATAGGTCCTTCCTTAGAAATGGCTCAGAAAACGCGTAGTAAAACGACAGAGAACAAAAATGGAACTTGGCTGTGTGACTTGGGCATTTCTTCTTTTCATTCATACATCCATTCTTCTGATAAATGTGTAGTGATTATCTCACCAGATGCCAGGCATGTAGAATGCAAGATCCAAGGCCTTTCTTCATTTAATGGACCTGGTCCTATGGTAAGCAGCCTGCTAGGTTGGCCTCCAATAATCCTTGTCTCCTGGTATTCATACCCTCCCATGGTGAATAGTGTTGTAACCAGTATGATGATGGGGAAGTGATGTGTGACTTCCAAGGCTAGGTCATAAAAGATATTGCTGCTTCCCCCTTGCTCTCTGGGATCACTTGCTCTGGGGCAAAGCTGGCCACGTGTTGGGAGGACTCTCCCGCATGGAGAACTGAGGCCTCCTGCCAGCACCAACTTGCCAGCCATGTGAACGAGCCATCTTGGAAGCAGATCTTGCAGCTCCAGTCAAGCCTTTAGATGCCTGCAGCCCCAGCTGATGTCTTGATTAAAGCCTCACAAGAGACCGAAAGCCAGAACCACTCAAATTCCTGCACATTTAAAAAAATTTTTTTTATTGGAGTATAGTTGATTTACAATGTTGTGTTAGTTTCAGGAATACAGCAAGGTGAATCAGTTATACATACACATATATCCACTTTTTATTTTTAGATTTCTTTTCCCATATAGGCCATTACAGAGTATTGAGTAGAGTTCCCTGTGCTATACAGCATTTTCTTATTAGTTATCTATTTTATATATAGTAGTGTGTATATGTCAGTCCCAGTCTCCCAATTTATCCCTCCCACCCATATCCCCTGGTACCCATAAGTTTGTTTTCTACATCTGTGACTCTACTTCTGGTTTGTAAATAAGTTCATTTGTACCCTTTTCTTTTAGATTCCACATATAAGCAGTATCATACGATATTTGTCTTTCCGTGTCTGACTTACTTCACTCAGTATGACAGTTTCTGGGTCCACCCATGTTGCTGCAAATGGCATTATTTTGTTCTTTTTTTATGGCTGAGTAATAGTCCATTGTATATATGCCCTGTACTTGTATGAGATGAGAAGTGCTTATTACTGCTTTAAGCCTCTAGGTTTTGAGGCAATTTGCTATGCAGCAATAGAGAACTAATACATAGCCCACCTGTGCCAGACCTTTGCAAATATTAAACTATTAACCCTCACAACAACCCTTTGAAGGAGGTACTGTTGTTGTTATACCCATTTGATACATGTGGAAACTGAGGCCCAGAGATGACTTGCCCAAAGTCACAGAATTTGTGAAAGGCTGAACTGGGATTTGAATTAAGCAGTCTAGCCAGAGTCCATGTTCTCAACAAGTACTTTGTGTTGTCCTTTAAGAGGAACATGCTTGAGGACATCAGTTCTAAAATCAGGTGGGCCTCTGTCCACTCAGTGGTAAAGATAAGATAATAGCAATTCTTATTTGGGGATTTTTTTAGGGTTAAATGAGATAAGGCATGAAAGGCCTATAGCTGGGGGTGGGGGCACGGTCAGCACACCTGAGTTCCCTTCCCTTGCTCAGCACCTTTTGTTTGCTACTGCTAAAGGGGGACTCGTTCATCTGGAAGGGTCCTGCTCTCTGCCTTGGGTCCTGAAGCCATGCACTGTGCTTGGATACTCCCTGTTCTCTGAGCCCTGGTGTCCCAGCCCATGTGATCCCAGCTCTCTAAAGGAGACTCCCATTTGGGATGCTGCCCTGAATTCTCACATAGGAAAAGCCAACTTCCTGAGCATGCCCTGACCTTCATTGCTAGGATGCAAACTAACAACAGGAAACCATTTCCTGTGCTTAATTACATTATTCACAGCACTATGCAGAGTGCTGGAACCACAGCCACTAATTCACAAAGTAGTTGGAAAGACAAAAATAAAACAAAGAAAGGAGAATGGCTTTGCTGGCTCTGTGAGTTGTACATTATGAAGCCAGAGGTAGTTCTTTGGGTGTGCAGTCATCCCTCGATATCCACAGGGGATTGGGTCCAGAACCCCCTACGGATACTAAATTCTGATGATGCTCAAGTCCCTTAGATGACCCTCTGTATCCACGGTTCCACATCTGCAGATTCAACCGTCAGCAGATTGTAAACAGAGTACACAATCTATCCGCGGTTGGTTGATGTTGGTTGAATCCACAGGTGTGGGATTGGCAGATACAGGGGACCCACTGTACTTGGAGATTTGGGGACAGTGCCACAAGCAGTGTAAAGTGCAGGGTGTGGAAGGAAGTCACACACATGGGGTTTCTAATCCCAGTTCCATCACTTTCCGATATGAGACTTTGGACAAGTTATTTAACCTCCCCGAGGTTCGTTGAGTAGAAAAGGAGGATAATGATGCTGACCTCATTGATTCCTTGTGAGGATACCGTAGGATAATGTGGGTGCCCTGCATCAGGATGAGTTCCCTTCCTCTTCATAATGACCGTATTGGAGAGCTAGTGTCATAAACAACTAATGGTTAGGAGTTAAAAGCTCACACAAGAGCTTCCCTGGTGGCGCAGTGGTTGAGAGTCCGCCTGCCGATGCAGGGGATATGGGTTCGTGCCCCGGTCTGGGAAGATCCCACATGCCGCGGAGCGGCTAGGCCCGTGAGCCATGGCCGCTGAGCCTGCGCGTCTGGAGCCTGTGCTCCGCAACTGCAGAGGCCACACAGTGAGAGGCCCGCGTACCGCAAAAAAACACACACGCGCGCGCGCGCGCGCACACACACACACACACACACACACACACACACACACACACACACAAAAGCTCACACAAGAATTCCCCCTCCCCCCAAAGGAAATTTAAGGATAATTTCAGACCAAAACAGTATTGAGGCATTCCAACAGGCAACCACAGAAGAGCTGCTGACCTGTGTGGTCCATGGAGGTACCTAGTGGGAGGTCAGACTTGGATGCATAGACCTGGCCTGGCTGGCGGACTAGAGATTTAGTCCTTTCAAGTCTGTTTCTGACCCTGGAGGAGAAAAGTAGTTATGCACCCTGACAGCTTTTCTTTAAAAATCTTGTACATCTCTTACATAAGGTAAGTGGGAAAAAAAGCTTTTCACAGAGTATAATATGCATTCATGATTAAAAACACGAAACAAGAAAAAACAAATTAGAAAAATCTGAACAATTTAGAAATAGAAGGGAACTTCCTTATTCTGATAAAAAATGTCTACCGCGTTTCCCTGGTGGCGTAGTGGTTGAGGGTCCACCTGCCGATACAGGGGACACGGGTTCGTGCCCCGGTCTGGGAAGATCCCACATGCTGCGGAGCGGCTGGGCCTGTGAGCCATGACCGCTGAGCCTGCGCGTCTGGAGCCTGTGCTCCGCAACGGGAGAGGCCACAACAGTGACAGGCCCACGTACTGCAAAAAAAAAAAAAAATGTCTACCAAAAAAGCCCCCCAAAAACAAAAACACTATGGTGAGCGTGATACTTCACTGTGAAACTTTAGGAATGATTTCAGGATGCTTTCATTTCTTCCATTCACTATCACACTGGATGTCCTAGCTACTTAGTAAGAGAAGAAAAAAAAAAGGGGTGTAAAATCAGGAAAGAACAAACAAAATTGCCCATATTCACAGGTGATATGATTATCAATGTCAAAAAGGAAAATCTATAAACTATTAGTAAGAATTCAGGTTTGGTGGATACAAGATCTATGTACAAAAATTAGTAGTGTTCCTATAGAGAAACAAAGCCAAGTAGAAACGAAAAAGTTAAAAAGAAAAAAGAATGTTTACACCAGCAACAAAAACCATAAAGTATGTAAGGAAAAGAAATTGAAAAAATAAGCAAGACCTTTATGGACAATATTATAAAACCCTATTGAAAGGTATAAAAGAAGACTTTTAAACGAAGGGTAAAACATACTATGTTCATGGATAGAATGATTCAGTATCAAAAGATATTATTTCTCCCCAAATATAATCTGTAATTGCAATGCCATTGCAATAAAAAGAAAACAGGTGGTGTGTGCAGGTGTGTGTGTGCAAGTGTGTGTGTGTATAAATATATATATGTATAACAATACAAGATACTCCTAAAATTCATGTAGAAAAGTAATTGATCAGGAATAATGAACAGGGCTTCCCTGGTGGCGCAGTAGTTGAGAGTCCGCCTGCCGATGCAGGGGACATGGGTTCGTGCCCTGGTCCGGGAGGATCCCACATGTGGAGCGGCTGGGCCGCTAAGCCTGCACGTCCGGAGCCTGTGCTCTGCAATGGGAGAGGCCACAACTGTGAGAGGCCCGCATAACGCAAAAAAAAAAAAGGAATAATGAACATAGTTTTATATAAGGGGATTATATAGGAAGGGAAATTGCCCTAATAATTATCTGGATTATAAATTGTAGTAACTTGGGTATGTGGCATTGGCACAGGGGTATAGAAATATATACCATTTAAACTGCCTGGTGTGACCGGAAGTCAGTGTATGTGTGTCTGGGCATGTAAATGAGAGCAGCGGTGTTATAATAAGTGAGGAAAAACCATTTATTCAGTGAATGCCTAAACTGCCAGCAAACTAAAAGGAACAAAAAGAAAATCAGATCCTTACTTCACACTTTATTAAAAAATTGATTACATTTTAATTAATTTAAAAAGATGATTAAAGACCTAAATATGAAAAGCCCCAAATTTAGACCTTTTAGGAAGAAAAGAGCAAACCTTTTAAAAAGAAATGGATTACATTAAAATTAAAACCTTATTAATAATAGGACACCATAAACTGAATTAAAAGGCATACTACAATAATAGTCTGCATAATCAGTCAGGGATTAATATCCAGAATATTTAAAGAGTTTCTACAAATCAGTAAGAAGAAAAGGCTATGCCACAGAATAATGGGTACAGGATGGCAAGAAAACTGAATGGACAATAAGCATAAAAGATGGTCAAACTCACCGGTAGTCAGGGAAATGCAAATTAAAAACAACACAGTGAGATATAATCCCACACTCCTCAGACTGGCAAAAATTAAAATCTGACAACACCAAGAGTTGGCAAAACTGTGGAGATTTTCGGGCTTCCCTGGTGGCGCAGTGGTTGGGAGTCCGCCTGCCGATGCAGGGGACGCAGGTTCGTGCCCTGGTCCGGGAGGATCCCACGTGCCGCGGAGCAGCTGGGCCCGTGAGCCATGGCCGGCTGCTGAGCCTGTGTGTCCGGAGCCTGTGCTCCGCAACGGGAGAGGCCACGGCGGTGAGAGGCCCGTGTACCGCAAAAAAAAAAAAAAAAAAAAAATGTGGAGATTTTCATACAGTGCTGCTGGGGATAAAAATTGGTAAAATCACTTTGGAGAGTAAGTGGCAGTTTCTACTACAAATCAGCAGGTCTACGTTTATAGTACACTCTAGAGAAAATCCATCTACAGATAGGCTCCAGAGGAAATCCAGCATGTATGCATGAGGAAACATATTTGTATAAGAGTGTTGGCTGTCGTGTTCTTTGTAAGAGTTAGAAGCTGAGACCAATCAAATGTCCATCATTTAGGGAATGGATGAATAAAGTGTTTTATATGTATAAGATCGAATACTCCATAGCAAGTAAGTGAATGGATTAGATAAATATGGATATCTTACTGTTGAGTCAGAAAAGTTACAGTCAAGTAGTATTCCATTTATGTAAATTTTTTTAAATAGCACTTTTACATAGTTTATGGTAATACGTAAGTACCAAAATTATAAAATCACGCATGGGAAAGACATGTAGAACGTTAGAAGAGCAGTGTCCTCTGGGAAGGAAAGGTGGGAAAGTGGGATTGAGCTGGAGTAAAAAGGAGGCTTCCACTCTGTAAAGTTTTATTTCTTTACAAACAAGAATAGAATCAGAATGAAAAAGAGGGAGCTGAAATCAGTAGTACAAAACGGTAACATTTGTTAAATCTAAGCTTGGTTATGGTTATTAAATTATTTGCTGTATTCGTATGTTTAAAATCCTTCTGGAAGCAATAGCCATCAGCACCTTTCAGATTTGCCCAAAGGAGCAATATGGAAATGAGTCCTTTGCTAGTAGAGAGCATTCTCTATAGGTGTGTCCCTGCTTACAGGGAGATGTTATGCATGGGTGCCTGTGCCCACATGTGTACAGGCTTGTATTCATCTCTTGCTCAGCTGGTGTTGCCTTGGCAACTTGGAATGCCCCATCATCTGCTGAATCGGGGGTAGGTGAATGGTTTTGCACATTGGCTGTTCATTTCCCTCAGAGGAATGTAATCTGAAACAAGGGTGATCAGTCTGTCTTTGTCTCTCTGTCTTCTAAATATGCAATTCACCTTGTCTTCATCATCTTTTAGCTATTCTTCCAGCTCATATATCTCATTTTCAGCCGTTTCTAAGATATAACTGTGAATGTCTAATCAAAAACAAGCCAAATTTACCTTTTACCATCTTAAACCATTTTCTGTAAATAAGCAGTTAACATGCTTTAAAGACCCGGGGGGAAAGATGCTGTATTTGCACTGTAGACCCTCTTTTCCCACCACTGGGAGTACCATGGGGGGTGGGGGTGGGTAGGGCTGTGGGACTCAGTACCAGCACATGTCACAGGATGCTGCCTGTGACAGCAGGAATAGGAATAGTGCTGTGGAATAGATTCCTGCCTCTCGTCACTGTGGTCCATGAGAACCCCCTGACTTGCTCCTTATCCAGCCTGGACTTCATTGGGGAACATGCCAGCACTTCCTGCCCCGCCTCCTGGGTGCACTGGCCTGCTGTGTGTGCCATTCTTCCTGCCTGTCATTTGGAGCGATTGAGCCCCATGCTAGGAGCTGAAGGACAGAAGGATGTGATGTGAGAAGGATGCCTGAATGCTGGTTAAGCTCTTGGTCTCAGATACACCCCCAGGGAAACTTCTTAGTGAGTTGAAGGCTGCCTAAAGGGACACCAAATAAGGGTACCTTTTATCAACGCAGAAGGGTTCAAATTCTTAGAATGTTAAAGCTGATCATGTGAAGGATTTCTGGTCTAACCTAACCATCCATCCAACCAATGTTTACTGGGTTCTTTTGATCTGCCTTTAAACATGGGAAGATCCAAGTCCAGGGAGGCTGCATGAATTCTTTTCTGTTAGCTAAGTTGGCATCTCCCCCAGACAGGTACCCAGTCAACACAGCCCCCCTCCATCCTGCTGATAAGGGTCATCAGAGCATCCTCTTTTCCAACCACACTTCTGAGACCATTCTGTAGAGCCCTTGGGTAAGGAATTGATGAGTCAATATTGAGCCCTTAGCTCTTGGGACTCAGGATCTTAGTCCAGTGAGGACACGAAAATCCTCGTCGATGGAGTCGATGTGTGGTTTTCCCATCAACCTCAGTGCAGGTGCACATTCATAGGGCAAGAAGGCACCACCCTGTCACCACTACAGGTGTTGATTGTCCCTGATAATTGGTCTGACCCTGTCCCCAGGCAGGCGGTATCCAGACCTCAGCTCTGGTGCAAGACACCAAGGAGGGAGAAGCCTCCCAATGGGTTTTACTCTGAAAAGGCACTTGAACAAAGTACTTATTCCCTGTCTGGACAAAGTGATGCATTTTATGGGTCTGGTGACAGTTCTTAAAATTCTTTAAAGCCCAGGTGCTGGGAGCAGCATTGCGTGAACATATTTAATGCTTTTTCTCTTTTTTATTAAGGAAAACCACTCTTAATGTGGAATTCTCCTATCTGACATTCTGAGAATTTTTTCTTCTTACTGCTTCTAGCCTTTCCAAACAGTCTTACTTGCTTGATACACACATGGTAAAAGAAGAGCTTCATAGTAAAGTAATTTCCAGAAATTGATAATAGTGATCGTTTCTCTGGAAGGGTCTGGGCTGGGCAAGAGACTTAATTTTTATTGAATATCTTTGTTGTATTTGAATTAAATTTTCCCCCAAAGCATACAATTTTCTTTTTTTTTTTTTTACATCTTTATTGGAGTATAATTGCTTTACAGTAGTGTGTTAGTTTCTACTTTATAACAAAGTGAATCAGTTATACATATGTTCCCATATCTCTTCCCTCTTGCGTCTCCCTCCCTCCCACCCTCCCTATCCCACCCTTCCAGGCGGTCACAAAGCACTGAGCTGATCTCCCTGTGCTATGCGTCTGGTGAACTTGATTAATTTAAAAAATCTTTTGCTGTAGCACACAAAGAATACTGCTTGTACTAAATAGTAATAGATGCAGTATTGCATCTGCGTCACCACATCCCTATTCTTACACTAACCAGCTTTATGATGGAACCAGTTACTTAAATGCTCTGAGTCTCAGTTCTCACATTTGTAAAATGGGGGTAGGACACTTGCTTATCCTCACAGTGTGTCATAAAGGTGAGATGAGGCATGTATATCACTCTTTCTGCATTTAAATTACATTGCCGGACTCGCTCCAGATTTGTGTACACCTGGAGACTGGGAAATGCTTCATGTTTATTACCTTCATCTCCTCCAACCCCCAATGAATGTTCTGTAACTTCCTAATGGAAAGGGATATTCTGTCACACTGTTCACTGCTACATCTCTGTGCCTGGAATGGTGCCTGGTATAGGGTAGGCATGGTGTAAATGTTTATTCAATGAATGAATGCATGCATGCATGATAGGGGTTCAATTCATGTTACTTGATGCTTGAATAGTGATTTGCTGAAATAATGTACACACACCCTGTCTCATCTGCAGTGGTTAGCGTCAATACGTGTCCTTGGCTCTAGAGAGTATACATGCCTTTTGCTCAGTTTCCATCAACTGGCCCATCGTACATTGGTCTTGGCGTCCACCCACACACCTAGTGCTTCTGCCTCCTGGCATTAAGCACCATTGGTCATTGGTGGCCCTCTCATTACTCCTTCAGCCGATGCTCTGTTATTTTCTCTGCTGTATTGATACGGAATCCCAGAGCTTGTGGGAAAGGCCAGGGATTGGCAAGTGAGAGCAAGACCAAATCCAGCAGTGACAAGCAGTAGTCCTCTTGTGTGACTCTTGTAGCACCTGCTACCACTTGTGCCCTGAGCGACAACAGTGAACAAGCCAGGTACACACGACAGCCAGCTCCCTGCTGGGATTTATGGATAGAGGGCCAGGGGGTGACACCTGGTCAGATCGCAGCCCTTACCAGTTGGCTTGGGTGGGGTGACACTGGGGTTGGCGTCTCTTGGCCGGCCTACCCATCAGCACTGCACAGGTGGGCTGGGGACCAGCCAGCTGCACGGTTCCCATGCAGAACCGTGGGAACTCGGTTCCCACGGGAAGTCATGCTCTCACCTGCTCCACAGCTGGAGCTGTCAGCCTCTATCTCAGATTCCTGTTGATCGTCCATATTCACTGAAATGTGCAAGATGGGCAAGTGCATCAGGGAATGTGGTACCTGGATCGTCTCAGGTTCCTGGATCCCACCCAGACCTTCTGGGAGAGGCTCTGGGGGAGTGGGGTAGAGGGACTTGGCAAGCACCAGCTTTAACAAGCTCCAGTGGGTTCTGGTTCATTGGAGAGGTTGAGAGTTATGCTGGAGTAGAGGGGAGTCTGGCGTTCAGAGCTGGGCAGACCTGGGTGTGAGTCCAAGCTCTGCTACCTGCCAGCTGTGTGGCTCGTGGCATGCAACCCTGCTGGACCTCTGTGTCCTCCTCAGTATGATAGGATGATGATGATGGTGTCTGTCTCACAGAACTGCTAGGATTAAGTGAGTTAGTGCGTGTGAAGTACCGTCCACATGTCTGCCCTGCGGCAAGCACATATGAGTGTTAGTTGGTAATGCAGTGGTGACGTGACCATGATGACCACCCTGGGGGTGGAGTTTCCGTAATTCTGCTCCAGCACAGAGGAGATGCTTGAGCGGGGTTGAACACAGAATGAATTACGGGCCACTTCTTGACAGCCTGAACACTAAAGACCAGAGACATCAACTCCCTCCAGGATTAGCTGTCACTGTTGTCTCTGTGTTGGCAAACTCCCCAAAGCGATTTTCAGGGAAGCCTTATAACTGAGTTTAGCAGAGGATGGACACCGGTGAGTGATTTGGGAATATAAAGCAGATGTAGCCGCAGAAGCAATCATAGGAGCTTCCTCTCCGTTGCTCCTTAAATGCATTAGTCCCAGCTGAACTGTGATGATTTTTCTTATGTTAAAACATCTTTCTTTTATATTATGCTCTGGGAAAACCAGGTTCTAGATGAATTCAAGGCTTGCATTTGAGCGCTTCCCTAAAGCAGTGGTATCTGGCAGTAAGTAAGATAGCATGCTGTTTGGCTCTAAGCCATAAAAATCTCTGAAACTCCTTTATTGAAAGGCAGTGCCTTAATTTGCTACAACTCACTAAGGAGCAGTGCATTGGTGAAAGGAAAAGTTCATGATGTTTGCATTCTATTTATTTTAAATACAGCCTAGTTCAATAAATAGGCCAGTTTTCTCCTAGCTGTGTTGAGAGAGCGGTATATAAAACCTGATAGATGGGCTTCCCTGGTGGCGCAGTGGTTGAGAGTCCGCCTGCCGATGCAGGGGATGCGGGTTCGTGCCCCGGTCCGGGAAGATCCCACATGCCGTGGAGCGGCTGGGCCCGTGAGCCATGGCCGCTGAGCCTGTGCGTCCGGAGCCTGTGCTCTGCAACGGGAGAGGCCACGGCAGTGAGAGGCCCACGTACCGCAAAAAAAAAAAAAAAAAACAAAAAACCTGATAGAGGTTTGTTGCATTGGAACTTACTTGGGGAAGTGGGCTTCTGAAATGTGATTAGCCTTTGAAAAATCAATAGAAAGCCACCAAGGTCGCTTTACAAGTTGGGCATTTGTACGTGGAAATTAACCCATCTGTGGGTTAATGCTCCTGGCTTGGCACAGCTGCTAGCCCAGCACTCAGCTTGTATGGAAGTGCAGGGATGGCCACATGTGGTCGCTTCAGGACCATCCAGAATTTGATGGCCTGCCTGTCCCTGTCATGAGCAGGCACATGGGCCCCGTCATCTTGACATCCTGTGTGGCTCAGTGTGGGTATAGTTGGACTCACAGTGGGTCTGGGGTGTAGGTGAGAGCCCCTGTCCTGTTGGTCTCATGTTTCAAGGCAAGCCTGAGAGGGACCTGCACAGAGGAATACACATTAGGGTCAAGCACCTGTCTGAGCTTTGTTGCTACCTGTTTAAAGGAGTGCTCAGAAATGCCAGCTGCCCTGTGCCTGGAAAGTTGGGGAGCTCCTGTCCTGTGCGGAGTGGTGCTGGGGTTCAGTCCTGCTCACCGGGGAGCCCGTTCTAGCTAGCTCATTTCCAGGCAACCCGGAGAGTTCCCAGCCTCACTCACCAGATAATCCTCTTGTGCTCGTTACACCTTTGCCTCTGTAAGGGCCGCCTTTCCATGTGGGAGAAAGAACGCAAGCCATGGAAGCAGGTGGATCTGAATTCCACTCCTGAATCTGTTGCAGACTGAGCTGGGGGCTCAGTGAAAGCCTCTCTGAACCTCAGTCCTTCTAAGTGTCCCCTGAGGAATAAATTGGTTAATTGGCCCTAGTGAGGATTAAAGAAGATAGCTTATAGGTGAAAGTAGGTACCGCAGTACCGGGAGTGCCTGGTGTGCTGCTGAATGCTCCATGGTCTCTGTGATTGGGTCATCTGCTAATCTATTTTTTATAAGGCCTAGGAAGAAACAATGAGAAAATGTTCAATTCACAGGTTAATTAGATCTCTCATATTCCTGCTTGTGCTGGAGTTGAGACAGGAGATAGATGGGCCCCAGGCTGAACAGCTGGAGTCTGTCCCCTGTGGACAGATAATCCAAGATGAAGAGGAGGAGAGGCTGAGCCCTGCCCAGATAAGAGATAAAGAGACCACATATTCCTCATTCTCAAAGTCAAGGAGACCTTCCCAACTACACATGTGCAGAAAGGCTCCTTGGAGGTCAAAAAGAGAGGGGTGCCACCCCATAGTAAATGATGTCAACCTACCCATAGGCCTCTTTGCTGGTAACCATCTTGGCTAAGAGTTGCACGTGTACACAGGGGAGGACCCGGAGATAAACCAAATACGGACTCAGAACCAGCCAAAGCAAGATGACTGGCCAAAGGAAACCTGGAAGAAATGCCCCATAAAAGTGATGCAACCTACCACGAGTGTGCGACTCTCTCTCTGAGCTCGCCCGTGTGTCTATCCACGCGTAGCCTTTTTCCTCCTAATAAACACTTTACTTGTTTCACTACTTTCCGTCTCTCTGTGGAAATTCATTTCTACACAGCTGACAGGCCCGGGCCTTGTCACTGGCCCACGGATCTAGTGGCTAAGGTTCAGTGCTCTCACTGCCGTGGCCTGACTTGAATCTTTGGCTGGGAACTGAAATCCTGCTTCAAGCCACTGCAGGCCGAGGCCACCCAAGATCAGCGTTGCCTGAGAATGTTGCCATTCTCTCTTCCTTCTGCACTTGGAGAAAAGGCAAAGCTTCTCCCCATTCCTAGTTGTAAGAATAGATGGTCTTGCCTTACCGAGATAAGCGAAGAGGTGACGATAGCTAAAGATCTGTGATATGAGCTAAAACGTCCATGTAAACCAGATAATAGTTTCTTTCTCAAATATGAATGAGGTTTACTGGACTTAGTACAGCTACTAAGGTCAAGAGGAAAGATGCTTTTCAGTTAAAGAAAAAAAAGAGTTCTGAGGTTCTTGCTGGCGACTGTCTTCTGTTCAGATCAGACGTATTTCTGCCCAATCCTGCCTTTCCTACTCCCAACACTCCTGTCTGTCAAGTATTTTAAAGTATGCTGAGTTTTAAAAAAAACCCAGCAGGAAAAAACCCCCTAAAAACCAATTTTCTGTTCATTAAAGTGACTGCAGTTGTTGATAAAGACTTGACTCTTCAAAACTTGAGTCCCAGAGCCCCAAAGGCAAAACATAGTGAACTTAATAAAAAGGATGGATGTATCTGGGATGAGTCAGTCACCTCTGTATTGACTAAATGTTCATTAATTACCACATTCAGAAATGGAGTTTCCCTCTAGAGAAAATGCTAATTAAGATGCCTGTTTAAGCTCCCACATTTATCCTCTTAGCAATATCTCCCTTTTATTTGATCTGTTTCAAAAGGCTGGAGCCCTTTACTTAGATGAAGTCATTTCTAAAGGAAGGAGCAGAAAGGCCCATTCAGCGGTAGTTTGGGAATTGTGTTACCTTGAGTTATATAACTTTCCATGTAATATACTGATTAAGCACTCGTGCACGTTGTCCAAGAGTTTATACACGAAATAAGCCACCTTCCAGCCGATACCCAGGACGGCTAGAGTGTATCTGTGGTGAAACATTCGGGCTAACGTCATTACCCATGCGTTCTTGTCTAGGTAAAGGCCTGATTCATGTCAAATGCTGCTGAGAATGAGGGAGAGACTGTTTATTCTCCAAAACCTGTGTGGTTCGTGTTAAAGTCGGTTGGATAACATGCAAACACTGATTAGGCAGGCATTGTTCTGTAGGGAAAGGACGACAGCGTTCAGTCATTGCAGACTCCAAGCTTGAGCTGACAGGCATGTAGGGTACATGGCTGTGATGTGAGGTTGGAGGTGGGCCTCTCTTACACTGAATCCATGAAGACCCCAGGGAGGAAGTATGTGAGAGAAGAAGAGAGGCTGTCAGATGTCGTTTAAGGCCAACACAGAGGAAGGGGCATCTTTTTGAACGGGGAGACTGCGGCGAGGGTGTGCCTCGTGATGGGTCACAGAACCTCTTCAGGGAGGCGCAAGAGAAGTGGATTATTTTAACTGGTGGTAAGAACCTGTCATAGGTTTTCGGAAGCATGAGGGTCAGTAGGCTCTTCTGAAAATCAAAACTGAAAGGGGGAGGGGTGTGGAGGGAGGGAGGGAGAGTACTACACTTGTTTTTCCTGTTCTGTAATTTTTGAGGCATCACAAGTTAAATGTTATAAAATAACCCCCAAAGTATAAAACAAGGGTGTCCTGAAGTCGATATGAGTGTTTTACCCATAGGATGGAGATTCAAGCTCTCCTGGTTTGCAGGATACTAGCTCAAAAAGAGTGCAAGTTTGTTTATTTTCTAATTTTTTTTATTTATTTATTTTTTGGCGGTACGCGGGCCTCTCACTGTTGTGGCCTCTGCCGTTGCAGAGCACAGGCTCCAGACGCGCAGGCTCAGCGGCCGTGGCTCACGGGCCTAGCCGCTCCGCGGCATGTGGGATCCTCCCGGACCGGGGCACAAAGCCATGTCCCCTGCATCGGCAGGCGGACTCTCAACCACTGCGCCACCAGGGAAGCCCTATTTTCTAAATCTTTGAAAGAATCTCTCTTAAGTGCCAGATTGACAGCCTTAGGGGGACTTGCCGTTCCTGGATCTGTGGGCCGTGCTTTGGTCTCCAGTGGGACCAGAGAGGTTGTCTTTGATCAAGAAGTCAGCTCAGTGAACCAGAGCATCCCATTACTGACATCGTTTCTTGAATGAACTGGGCAACCCTAAACTTGGTCCCCAAATGGCCCATGTGCAAAATCAGGAGACTTTTTTTTCCTTTCCTTGTAAACACATGCATGTGCATGCACACACACACACACGCACACAATTCAGAGCCTTGGAATTAGACTGAAATAGTTCTGATTGAAACCCTGCCCAGCGATATAGAGCTCCTTGGAGCTCAGTCTTTAGAGGAACACAGGCTGTGGTTCACATCCCAGCTTTCCCACCTGAGTGGCAGCACCCTGGGAGCAAGTCAAGTTTCCTTTCTGAACTCCAGTTAGTTCTTCTTTGAAATCATGATACTAACACTCATTTTGTATGGGTTTGTGATGGTAAGGTAATATTTATGAAGTATCTAGCTGAACGGCACATACAATGGGCTAAAAATATTATAGTTAGGACTTTTCACTTTAAATACTTTGACCCATGACCTCCTTTCTGAGCTAGTTTATTAAAGTAATCTAAAATACACAGGTTTTGGAGATTCAACGTTGATACTAAAACAGTGAGGTGGGTTTAAAATTCTGTGTTCAAATTGATAGAACATAAGGAGTGTATATATACACAAGCACACACATACACACACATACATACATCTATAATAGGTATAGGTGGTTGTCTCAATGATATGTTTCAGTGAAAATTAGCAAATTGATTAGAAAACAATAATATGAGCATTTATATGATAAGTGCAAATGTAAAATTGAATCTAAAAGTGAATCTTTTCATAAAACAGATCTGCTTTGGATAGCATCACTCGTGGTCAAGGAAGGAAATAAACTCCCTGCCTATCCAGGAAAGCAGTGCTACAGCTATAGAGGCTATTTGGAGAGATTTTATGAATTTCTGATGTGTAAAATGAGTGTGTACCATGACATAGATGGAGTCATTTGTAAGGAGAATGAAAAAGGTACTCCTTCTGACACCTTTTTTTTTTTGAAGTGACATGTGTATACTATGACATTCCTCTGCCCCAACTTGTGTCCATCTCAGTGACCCCAGCCATCATCCAAGTGCAGGTCAAGGGCTGCCCGTTGCCCCGAATTTTGTGCTCTGCTGAGCCATCTGCTGAGTTACAGTTGGGAAGTCGGTGAACCTTTAAGCTTCACCATGAGAATGTTTTCTAGAGGAACAACTCTGGAATTGAAATAGGCAAGAGCCAGTTCTATCCGGGCCATAGACCGGGACACACAGCACAGTCTTGGCAGAACATGTACAAGGTGTCCTGGGCTCTGCCATGTCTCCATCTTTCTACCACTTCGGGGTCTGGTTAGACGGCTCAGGCTCTGAGCAGTGCCCTGGGTTAAATTCCTCCAGCTTACTCAGTCTCTGGGCTTTGTAAGTTCATTTGCTAAGGTTTCCAGTAGGGCCTCTGCCTGTTGGACAGCTGTGCAGTGAGTAAACCAGGCACTGGTGTATCAGGAAGAGAGCAGACTTTGATACAGACCCACCTTTGGACTGGGCTCTGCTGCTGTGATCTGTGTGACCTGGGACAGGTCACCAAATGTCTGCAGGTCTCACTTTCCTCCAGTTTGAATAACAATTACCCACCTCCTTCAAAGGGATCTTCTGAGCTCTAAATGGATGGACAGGGAAAGGCTTCCCAAAAGGCTCCTCGAAATTTCTTAAATGTTAGCTCCGTCGTTGTGGAGCTGTAATGAGGACTAAAGGGACGGGCTCTATGTATTGATAAAAGGGGCCTCAGAAGCTTATTCTACATGTGTTCTTTCCTTCATTCCCTTCTAATTCGTTCAGGTGACAAAGTAACGTGCTTTAAAAAATGTGCACTTGACAGAGGCCTTTCCCAAATCCTTGTGCTCATGGAGAGGGACATGGGGCCAAGGAGTCCTGTGAAGGATAAGCGCCCTGCATGCTAGATTCCTCCAGGCTTTGCTTTCACCCTGCAGCCTCACCCCATACCTGGCAGCCTTGGACAGGCAGATGGTAGCTGAGGGAGCAGGTGCCCCTGAGCCTGCAAACCACCACATGACGCTCGGTGTCCTTACTTTTCTTTGTACCCCCAGCACTCAGCACAGGACCCCAGAAAACTCTTTTGAGTTATGGGATGCTCAGGTGATAATGGTCTATCTATTGAGGGTTTCCCCAAAGCGTTTCAAATAACACTACTCTAGGAAGGGGCTGCATTAAAACAACAACAACAGCAGCAAAGTGCATGAGCTTGAGAAAGATCTCTTTTGGAAACCGGTGATGCACATTAACATATTAAAGGCCCTGAAAAGTCCTGTACAAAGAAACAAGTTCAGTGTCATTCAACCCAGTGTTCCTCAGCTTCATTTTGATCTGGGAAACTTTCTTTCACTTGTTCCCAGCACATGCACATTGGGAACCACTCATCAATGGCACATTGATTGGAATTAGTCTAAAATCCTCCATCCTCGTACATTTACCTGTAATTGCTAGACTTCTGTGTAGATATTAGCTTCCTTTGTGGTCTGCTGTCCTCGCCTGGCTGCAAAATGAACTTGATGTAACTTTCCCCCCATGCTTTGTTGCTGATGTCAGTGGGGATTGAATGTTTAGCTAGACTCATCTTTCCACTTCAGAAGCCCCGCTGATCTCTTTGCATGATGTCGCGTTAGCTGTCTTAAGCCTCAAAGTCAGTTGTAAACGATGGGACAAGACTCACTGGGTGGTCCCAGAGAGGCCCTGATGATTTAAACAGCTATTCCTATAATCCAATCAACTTTGCTGAGAAGATACATCCAGGATGCCCCCTACCTCTCCCTACCTTCCTCACCCATCCGCCTGCTCACCGTCATTGTGTCTCGCTTGGACCATCATAGTAGCTGCCTAACCAGACTGTTCCCAACACAGCAGCCTGGGGGATCCTGCAAACACACAAGTCAGATCAAGTCATCCCAATACCCTGGAAACACCAGCGTCCTGACACTGGCCTGTAAGGCAGTACGTGACCAGGGTCCCTGCCACCCTCCCCATCCCCTGCTCTGCCAGCCACCCCGGACTCCTTGCTCTTCCTGGAATGCTCCTGGCAGGGTCCCCACCTCACATAATACAGTGTTTGGCGTTAGGCGTTGTACCAAGTGAGTTTACATCTGTAAAGCACCTAGCCTCTTCCCTGTGATACCCAAATGGCTTGCCTCCTCACTTACTTCTGGTGTCTGTCAAATCCCATCTTAGTGGAGACGCCTGCGTGTACTGTCCTGTATAGAACAGCAGCCCTCCCCCACCCCACCCGCTTCCCCAGTAGTTAACCTGTATCCTCTGCCCTGCTTTTTTGCCCCGCCACACCCATCAATGCCTGAGGTGTGATATATTTATCAGTTGTTTGTTTATTGTTTCCTCTCCCCTCGGGGATGTCAGCTGAGTCAGGGCAGGGTCTTATTCCCCAGCTCCTAGCACCGTGCTTGTCACCTTGTCAAGCAGGCAGACCTCAGGATCTAGTGGTTCAGTGGATGAGTAACAGCAGTCCCCATCCCTCGCTAGTGACGCGACCAGGATGAGTTACATGCACGGGGTTTTGAACGTCAGGGCACTTTTCAGTCTGCAGTGTTATTTGCAGCCGCTCGGCCTGGCAGATTTTCCCAGGTTCAGAGGCTGCTGCTTCTGAGTCAAGTTGTCACAGCTGAAGGTGAGAGCCAGAGCCTCAGCGGAGGAGGGCGTATGGAGCAGAGGTGACCCCGAGGAGAGGAAGCTGAGGGCAGAGGCTGCAGAACCGCTGGCCATGATGCCAGCGCCTCCGCATCCCTTTAGGTGGCTTTCCTGTAATAATAATGATCGCTTGTTGCAGGGGTGCTTTGTGGCCAGGGTCCATCCTCATAGCCTCTTACACTTGCCGGTGTATTTTAATCTTCTCAGTTACCAGCCTCTGAGATTGTGGTGGTTTGTACTTGGGCAAACAGCTCACCGCTGAGGGGTCACTTTGGTCGACAGAGCAGAAAAGGGCTCAGTCTTCCCGGCCCTCAATTTCCTTGCGGTGAAATGAGCAAATCAGAAGTGAAGGCTGTAAGAGCCCCTTCCCGTCCCCAAAGTTCCTTTATTCTAGGAATCAAGTCTCTGTGAAGCCACGGGACCACGTGTGTCATTCATTCCATGGCTCAGCCTAGCCATCCCTTAAGAAACGGCAGCTATGTCCAAAGGTGCTGGTGGCTTTGGGGAGAGAGTCCCCTTCCTGCCACTGCCTGTTTGGCTCTAGAAATGGTTCAGCTCCGAGACATGTGGGCTGCGCTGAAGAACCTCATCCAGGTAGAAGGGGCCTCCTGTGATGAGGACACATCTGAGCTCAGGCTGTGCAGCAGGTTCCACTCTCAGCCCTGCCAGATTGAAGTACGAGCAAATTCAGAGAATCCCCAGGTTGCCGGAGAAAGTACAAATGAATCACAGACGAAAATAAGGCTGGAGAATCTCGGAGAAGGCCTTTAAGAGAAAGAAGATGCCATTTGCTGAAGGTAAAAGGACAACTCTGGTAGCCGCTTATTGACCAAAGCTGTCACAGACTGTAAGCTGGACGCTGGACCATTCTGGGTCACGTGACCTGGCAGGAACCCAGCCAGTTAGGGGGTTCCTGCCCAGCAGACCCTGAAGCTAGAGGAGAGGACAGCTTTTCCAGACTCCTCAAGGGGGCAAGATGGGGCCTGGCTCAATACCAAGGGAGTGTGAATTCCAATTCTGGATTCCACTGTTGACCTCAGTAAAGAGGTAAACCAAGGCAAGTTCCAAGAGATGAGTTTATTCGGGATTAGTGGAGGAATTGCAGTTCGGGACAAGCAAACTGAAGCAAGCGACAGGCCAGTCACTGAGGGTTTGGGGCAGATTGTATTTACGGGCCGGGAAAGTAACGAGGGGAGAGTTCAAGTTCGAGTCAGTTAAAATCAGAAAGAAACAGAGGCCAGCCTTGAAAACTTCCCGAGCAGACAGAACCATTCCAGCAGCACAAACAAAGCTCAATTCAGCCCACTTGGTGAGGCCAGCCCGCCCTTGGTCATCTCTCGTTCACGGCTCTGGCAGGACTTCCCAAGGTTGATAGGAGACAAGTAATGGTCATCGAGAAAATTCCAATGCTATCATTTTTCTGTAAATCAGGCATTTACGTGAAATCAGTCTCTTAGTCCTTCAGTTTTGTTTTCCGGAGGACACAGGCATGAGGTTCTGCATTTTATATCCTCTGGTTCTGTGTTAGATTGAAATTCTTTCACATCATTAACCCAGCTCTCTCAGCAATGCAGTGGGTTTGGTGTGGTTATTCCCATTTCACAGATGGGAATGTAGAGGCTCACGGATGTGAGGCTTGTGTTACACAAACGCCGCTGCCAGAGAGCAAGTGTATTGCGCTCCTCTGATATTTCCAAGATGCGTGGCCTGTGCTCTGGCCAGGGGATGTGTTGGCTGCTGCCATGATGGAAAGGGAAGTGAGATCCGATCCTAGCCCTGCAGGCCTTCTAGGGCAGAGACCCCACTGTGGCAAAAGGCTGGAGGATGTGTTTTGTTCCTATGATCCAGTGTGCTCCAGGGAGCCCTTAATTGGTGAGGCAAGCCCGGGCCACCATCTGAGTGGGATTGTACTTGCCAGCCGAGGACCTAAACTATTAAGAATAGGCGAAAGGTCATTTTCCAGTGAGACAGAAAATGCCACTCATAATCAAACTTCATTACTTGGTTTTAAATCCAGCCGAGACATAGACCCATCATAAAATTGAGGCACCCAAAAGGACCTTCAAAGATGGTGGCAGGAGGGTGTTAGGGGAGGGCTTGGACTTTGTCAGACACACTGGGTTTGATTCCTGGACCTGCCCCACACAGCTCTGTGACCTTAGGCAGGATGCTGAGCCTCTCTGAGCCTTAGTTTCTCACCTTGTCGAATGGCATAAGAATAGTGCTTTCCTAACGGGTGACAGAGACCTGGCAGAGATGGAGCTGGATACTGCACGTAAAAGGCTTGGCCGCTGAAGGTGCTCCCTCCAAATAGAAACAGTGATGCGGAAGCCTGCTTCGTACCCCTGCTCCATCTTTTCGTCACCTGCTCCAAAGGGTCAGGCTGAGGCGTCCTCATCTCCCCCAATCCAGGCAAACGCTTCAGCATGTTGCCCTTCGGACCTGGCAAGGGAGAAACCTATGGGGGAGGCCGTGAAAAGTGGTGAAGGCAGGAGCTGATAGTTTAGTTGGAGAAATAAAATGTAAGCGAAGGGCTGCTGGCAGAGCACGTGAGTGACGACCAAGTGAATTGAAATGACACTGCTTGTTAGAGGGTTGAAGGATGGCAGGAAAGGATTTCAGCCTGGGGTAGTTCCAGGGAGGAAGTTTCTGCTGGGCCTTAGAAGATTTTGTCTGGCCCAAAGGAGGGAGGCCTTTGTTGCCTCCCGAGCACAAGGAAGGGAAATAAGAAGCTGTTGGGCAGCTTTCCTCCAGCTCCCACCGTTCACGGGCTGTGTGGACAACTGGCCACCTGCTGGCTCTTCTAAGCGCAGCCCTGGTGTGAGCCAAACACATAGGCACGGAGGTGAAGCGTGGGTGCAAAGAGGCCGGGAAAGCGCTGGAATGAAAACTGGCACTCTTTGGAGGGCTCCAGGGGTGAGAAGCCCCTACGATTAGGGTTTCCTTCCAGGCCTGAAGTTTAAATTACAGCCATAATTTACTGTTATTATGGGCACTGAACTGTACTTGCCCTGGGCTCTGTAAACAGGAAGTCAGCCAGGCCTATTTAAGTGGTGTTCAAGCAGCTCTAAGTAAAAGAGGCTTAATGGTTCAAGAGCAGCGGGAGAACGCAAACCTTCCCTCTCCTCCATCCTGGGCACTGAAGCGTCTACCTTGTCTGCTCCATTTGCCCCTCAGACACTTTCCTTCAAAAATCAAATCTGCAGGGCTTCTCTGGTGGTGCAGTGGTTAAGAATCCGCCTGCCAATGCAGGGAACACGGGTTCAGCCTTGGTCCGGGAAGATCCTACATGCCGTGAAGCACCTAAGCCCGTTTGCCACAACTACAGAGACTGCGCTCTAGAGCCTGTGAGCCACAACTACCGAAGCGCGCGTGCCTAGAGCCCGGGCTCCACAGCAAGAGAAGCCACCGCAGTGAGAAGCCCGCGCACTCTGTGCACCACAACGAAGAGTATCCCCCGCTTGCTGCAACTAGAGAAAGCCTGGGTGCAGCAACAAAGACCCAACGCAGCCAAAACAAAAAAAAAATCAAATCTACAAAAGTTACTGAATGCCTAGTGTGCCAGGCTCTGTGCTGGAGGCAGAGAGGGAAATGGAAACTTACAGGACATTGTCCTTCTTTGTAGAGGGAGAAGGTGGGAGGGGTTCAGGCCCAAAGCATGCTGGGAATTCAGCAGCATGACCTGGTGAAGAGGGAGGAGGAGGCGGCCAGGAGCCGATATGGAGGAAACAGACCTGGCTGATGGGTGGTAGGTTCCTCGGGGAAAAGGCCCACTGTCCATGGTGCAGGCCCCAAAAGGGTTGATGCACTCCAACTCGGTTCCGTATCTAACCAGGTTTGACAGACAGATGCCTCGGAGAGCAGGAGATACTCAAAAGTCAGGGGAGCAATAATGTCTAGTTCCAGGTTAGAGAGCTACCTGGAGTGGCATAGGACAAGCACGGTCTATCCTCAAGGGGGCTGGGCCAGGGGATGAGCGTTTTGGTAAATGTAATGCCATTAAATGGAGTCTTCCACATGTCATGCCAGTAGGCTGGGGTCCAGGGCAGCTTCCATCCCCAGGGGAGAGCCGGAGTGCTAAGTGAGCAGGAAGTTGAAGAAGCCCGGGTTTCTACTCAGCCATGAGGTAGTGGGTAAACAGGGTGCCGTGTGCCGTTGGGGCATTGCCCCTGCATTCCAGCTGTAAGACTGAGTCTAGTCCCTGCTCGCTGGTGGGCCCGGGGTGCCCAATCACTTCTGCCCATGAATGGGGGTGGGGGCGGAGCTCGTGGCGGGATGGCTTCTCAAACAGTGGCCGTGAAAAGTGGTGAAGGCAGGAGCTGATAGTTTAGTTGGAGAAATAGAAAGTAAGCAAAGGGCTGCTAGCAGAGCTATGATAAGTTGGCACGTGAGTGATGGCCAAGTGAATTGAAATGACACTGCTTGTTAGAGGGTTGAAGGATGGCAGGAAAGGATTTCAGCCTGGGGTAGTTCCAGGGAGGAAGTTTCTGCTGGGCCTTAGAAGATTTTGTCTGGCCCAAAGGAGGGAGGTGAACATTCTGGACAGGAATACAGTGTGGAAGAGGCCCAGGCGTGGAAGGCTGGGAGACGGCACACCACGTTCTGATGTTGCAGGTTTGTGGGATGCGACTAGGAAAGGCTTTGAAGGCCAAGCAAAAGACCTGGTCCCGACCCCGTGGGATTTAGGCAGTGGGATTCTATGGCATTTGCAGGTGGACATGGCAGTAGTTTGCAGCATGTGACAGAGACTTGGGAAGCAGAGAGACCAATGGGAAGAACTACTGCATGGCTCAAAGGATGAATCAACAAGGGCCCGAATCAGGATGGTCACAGTGGAAATGGAGGCGAAGGAATGGATTCCAGATTTATCAGAGCAAGAGAGGGTGGGACTGAGGGCAAAGCCCACAGAGACTGTGTGACAGGGAGTCACAGTCATAAAAGGAGGAGGAGAAGATTAGGAGAAGATAGTGGATGAGCTTTGAACAGGTGGATTTGAGGTGGCAACAGGCATCTGAATGTTGATATCTCAAGGTGAGATAAGTGAAGTTAAGCAACAGGAAAGGTTAGACTGAGGTGTGTATTTGCAAATCTCCTCTGTAGTGTGGATCTTACATAGTCACAGTGGAGAACACTTCCTTGAAGAGAGTAGAGGGAAAGGATGCAGAGGGTCAGCTACTCAACACCAGGTGTGATGGGCCGAAGAAGGAAAAGGAGCAGCTAAAGGGAAAATCCAAGGTTAAGAGGGAGCCACACAAGCAGTGAGGTGCCATTTGCAAAGGAAAGAGAGCATCCAAAGAAGAAAGCATCAAACATGGGCAGTTTCTGGGCTTCCTGGTGGCGCAGTGGTTGAGAGTCCGCCTGCCGATGCAGGGGACGCGGGTTCGTGCCCCGGTTCGGGAAGATCCCACGTGCCGCGGAGCGGCTGGGCCCGTGAGCCATGGCCGCTGAGCCTGCGCGTCCGGAGCCTGTGCTCTGCAACGGGAGAGGCCACAACAGTGAGAGGCCCGCGTACCGCAAAAAAAAAAAAAAAAAAAAAAAAGGGCAGTTTCAGCTGCTGCAGGGGGATTAGAGAAAATGAGCATTCATATCTAGTTATTGGAACTGACCCCTCAAAGGTCTAAAGGATGTTCAAGAATGCTGTTTCCATAGAGTCAGAGGAGCAGAGGTTAAGGGGATGGGGAAAGAATGGGTGGCGGTGAAAAAAGTCTAGAAAAGGATGCAGAGGGGTCACCAAACTTCCAAAGCTGGAAGTGAGACCACATTATGTTCCCCAATGGGGAAGAAGCTGGTGTTGAACAGGTTGGAGAGAAAGGGGGTCCTGTAGGAAGTGTGTTCTGGAGAAGATGCTTGTGAGCAGGGAGTTTATCCTTTGAAGGGCAAAGGCATTGTCATTTTCAGAGACAGGGCAGTAGAAGAAATGGGTGTAAAGGTGAATATTTGGGGGTGCCAAGGACCGGAGAAGGGGTGCTTGCACCAAAGGGCCACTGTCTTCTTAGAAACAGGCAATGAGAGGGCGGTGGCTGCGGTTGGTGGGGGAGGGTGAGAGAAGGCAAGTGGGAGTCTGGGGAGGGGAGGGACCCTCGTGGAGCATTGGCTCAGGAATGAGGGGAGAGTGAAGGGTGAAGCGAGCCGTGGGGATGCGTGATGCTCCTCGGTGGGTGGTCTGGACAGAGTCCACAGGGGATGCTGAAGCGGGTTTCGTCCCACCAGACCAAGCTGGAGGCTTCCAGCAGGGTGGGTGAGCCCAGGACACACGTGAACTAGCTGAATCACCGAGGGACGCCCTGACAGTGCAAGGTTTGGAGAAGCTGAATGGGAACTTCTTGAAGGAGGGAAGCTAAGCAGGTGATGGGTGGGGAAGCCGGGTTGGGGGGCTGATGTGCAGGGGAGGGGGCCTCCAAACCGAGGCCACAGAGGTGGAGCGGGGTGGTGATGTGGGTCAGGGCTGTACCAGGGCCAACGCAGAGCCAAGTGGCAGGGATCAAAGCCTCTGGGGAACCAAGAGGCGCAGGCCAACGCTGATAGGTGGGAGGCCGGGCCTGAGGACGGAGTGCGGGTGGTGTAGTCGGGAGGGTGCTGGCTGGGAGTCAGAGCTTCAGTTTTACTATCTCTGCTGCTAAGTAGCTGTGGGACCTTGAGCAGGTCCCTTGCGTTTGCTGGATGAGGGGCTCCTGTCAGCATCATTCCTTACATCGGTACTCTGCAAGGTGGTCTAGCAGGACAGCAGGGACCCTGGAGGGGATTCAGAGCAGCGGCCATGGGTGCTCTTCACAGGCTTGGTACCTCCTTCCCGCCTGCTTTACGTTCCTGCCCTCACAAGCCTTGCTTGTGGTGTCAGGGGCAACAGCAGGACGCCAGCCCCTTGTGGCACGGCCACTCCCCTTCCGCAAGAATTGGCAGCTCTGAATTTCGCAGCAGGGTTTAAATCGGTACCCTCACCAGCCTCCTGGCAGCCCGAGTGAAGCAGGAAAAGTGAGGCAGGAGAGAGGAGCACCTGGAGGGGCAGCCTGGGTCTCCCCTGTGGGCGCACCTGATTGGGCGAACACAAAGAAGAGCCTGATGGCCGGGGAGTCCGAGGGCAAGGGTGCCCCCCAGCATCCTCCCCATTCCTCCTGCACAGGTCTGTGATCCTATGTGCTCAGCCACTGCGGCTGTTGGGTGCTACCTGGGTGCCCCTCAGGTACAACATCGTGACTGCAGCATCTGATGCCGCTTCCGGGGCTCCCCTTGTGCCCGGCCTGGGGACAAGGCGCTGCGCAGGGACCTTTTTTTCCCAGGAAGCTATATTTAGAGTGCTCCAGCTGAACTGCTTCTGGGAACTGTATATCTTCAGTAGGAAAGTGTGCCTCATGAACGAGGCTGCAGGTGTGCATGTCCTGGGAGGGGTTGACGCCGTTCCTAACGGGATGGGCATCTGCTGGCCGCTGCTTTTGGCGCTGCCACGGTGGCCTTGCTTACTATATCTCACTAGATACAGTGGAAGTTGTATCACCAGGTGTGAGATTCAAACCTTCAAGCCTTGGCTTTGCCACTGAACAGCTCTGTGATCTTGGGCAAGCTATGTACTTGACCGTTCTTGAACCTCAGTTTACTCATCTGTAACTTGGGATAATGAGAGGACGGATTTCATGAAATTCATGGGAGAGTCAGATCAGGTGAGGCATCTAGCTCGTTGATCGGTGGTCAGTACATGGGAGCCCCACCAACCCACCCCTCTTTTGTTTTTTCCTTAGAGGGTTCTTTTCATTTATAAACTTTGTTAGTCACTGCTGTGGCCAAGCCCATCCCAAGGTGCAGGTGTGCTGATGGAGTTTGAAGGGCTCACAGGGCAGCAAGAAGACTTTGAACTGAGCCTTGAGGGATGGCCGAGAGTTTGCTGGAAGAGATTCGGGGTTGGGGTCAGAGAGGACGATTCTCTCGTGCCAGCATCCTCCTTTTTCTATGGGCAGGCAGGAAAGGGAGGCCTTTGTCCCTTTCCATGAGGGTGGCCTCCAGCCCCTGTCTGAGTCAGCTCCACACAGAGCCCATCAGCGGCCCCTGGAAAGCCTGCCCTTGTTGTCTGGGAGGATGCACCCCTGCTGCTCGTCGTGGGATGGCTCTGCTTTGCCTGGTGGCTCTATCAGGTGCCTTGTGGGGCAGGCCTGAGGTTCCAATGGTGCCGGGCCCAGATGTGGAAGAGAAACAGGGGTCATAGTGGTCTTCACGGCAGGGCAGTGAGGACTGTGCCCTCTCTCTACCACGAAAGCACAGGTCACACGAGATCCTGTGGGAGAAGAGAGTGGATGCAGGGACCCTGAGAGAGCATGCACCCAAAGAGCTGCTGCCCAATTATCATTGTTTCCTCCAGGATACATCCCTGGGGAAAACAATGGGCAGGGTCCAAGGGCAGGGACGGATTTTCCCAGCTGTTGTATGTCCGGGACATGAGCTACTCTCTAATTACATCGTTTTTTACCAGCCATGTAGACTTATAACTTCAGACGGTATTTCTTTCTCCCCATAGCACACACCTTTGTCATGTCCTGAAGCTTCTGGTTTGAAACAGTGTTGAAATCTGTCAGCTCCATGAGTTAACACTCCCATCTCAGCAGATTGATTTGGCAGAAATACTAAATTCCAGAAACCGTGTGGGCTGGCCGGCATGAGCCCTGCCCTGGGAGAGTAAAAAAAAAAAAAAAAAAATACATTGCAGATTCTGTGGGCTAACTTGCTTTGAAAAGCAGTCAAGTTTTATTTTTATTTTCTTATTATTTGTACTGTGTCCACCATTGGCTTTCCTGTTGTATTCTGTGGGGGTGATGTTGATAAAGGAAGCGAGCAGGGTCGACAGGAAGAAGGGAGGGTTGGTCCAGTTCATGCCCTACCCAACACTCACGAACAGAGAGAAAGCTGGCCCAGCGGGCCGGTGACATGAGCCCAGCTGCCTCCTCTTTGACATCAGTGCTCAGAAGGGACCTGTTTCCACATCTTATCAGTGTGCTCAACAGGGGAGAATTTAGCAAACCCAGAAGGTAGTATCGTGCACAGGGCAGCATTTTCCAAAAATATATATTCTCTCAAGCCACCTTAGAACCATTTTTAATCATTTCATTATTTCTGGCATATATGATCAGAAGTGATTTTAATGACAGTAAAAAAAAAAAAAAATACTGGCTCCATGGATGTGTGACATCACCTGAATTGCATATTCTCTCCAAACCATAGCCCTTGCCTGTTAAGGGGATGCTAAAAATGGTACCTACCCCAGAGAATAATTTGTGAGGATTAAATGAGATAATACATGGGTTTTCCTAGACCCACAGCAAGCACTCAACCTAGGGCAGCCACGATCCCGTGGTCATCAACATGATTGGGGTGCCTGTTGTCCTCATCGCATCCTCACATTTTGGGGTGGCCCAAGTGTACTGTACCTTGGGTGGTGCAGCATCAAAGGCACGGTCTTTATTCATTCATTCATCAGAGAGTTATTGAACTCCTACACGTGCCAGGGATTAAGGCCACAAAAATGAATGAGACACAGCCCGGCCCTGAAGCAGCTTCCCCTCCGGAGAGATGCTCACATAAGCAGATACATCATTTTTCACTCTAACGATGACTCCGAGGGAAGCAGGCGCTGGGCACATGGGGAACCCAGGGAAAGGGAGGGAGTCAGTGGGAGACAGAGTGTCAGAGTCCCCTTTCCTCGTCCTTCCATGCCATCTATTAGAGTAACACCTGGATTTTTATAATCGACCAAAGCCAGTTTACAATGAGAGCCTCACACTTGTTGGGAGTGGCAGGAAGGCAAAGTCAATTCATTTTATTGCTTTGGGACTAGACTGAACCAGAAGGTGTAGAGATGAAGCAGGAAATCCTGTCTGAAACCAGGCTTCCCATCCGTTGGCATAAAATCCTGATGAGCCCTTAAGGGGAAGGGAAAAAAAAGTCTAGTAATATTCAAATGATGCTGAGAAATTCCTGACTTTAGAAGGATGAGATTTTTAGCAAAGGAAGTTGGATATTCAGAGGCGCTTTTTTTTTCCAAAATTATTTTTAGCCTCCAGCTATATAGTTTTTCTTGCCGATTAGACCGATTGTGTTTGGGGAACAAAAGCAAGCCACATCCTCCTGTTAAAGTGTTGGGATGTTTTAAGGCCTGTGCCTGTGATTATCTCAAAAGGGTAGCGCCTTGGGGAGGGGGGTGGGGGCAAAGTAAGGGTCCAGGGTAATAGTCACTAGTAAATAGTCACTAATAAAACTCTTAAGGACGTTAATGGCCTTAGCCCACTTGCTCTAAAGTGTGGGAAGTTCTGGGATGGAGGAAAAAGCTCACGCCTTGTCGAAGTGGTAGTTTTCTCAAAATGTGTTATTTTTGCCTTATTACTAGGTGCCTGTGAGAAAAGACATAAAATTAAATAAATGTGTTCTTTTGTTTCTGAAACCGTCCACCAAGGATTTACTCACGTCGTCTCTCTTTGAACTGGGTCTCTTGCTCTCAGGGGCCACAGCCAGGCCTGCAAACATACAGTTAAAAGCTGCTTTGATAAACAGTGTGATAAGTACATGAAAAGTACAGACAGGACGGGAGAGACTAACTGCATGGTCAGCCAGGGAGTGTATCTTTTAAATTGCTGATGACATGGGAACCAGGGCTTCAAGAATTGCCAGGAGGTTGCCAAAGAAGGAAGGATGCTGGGCAGTGGGAAACGTGCAGTGCTGACCTGCCTTCCAGGGAAGCTTGGAGTTGTAGGTCCTGGAACAGAGCTGAGAGAGAGGATCTGATTGCAGGAAATAGCCAGAAATCATGGAATCGCTGAGTGGGTGGTTATCCCAGCAAACCTGCTCATTTTATAGGAGAGGGGGCTCAGAGCCGTTGGGTAGCTTGCCCAGGGTCACACAAACTATAGGGAAGAATCTGAACCAGGACCTGGATGTGCCCTTTGGGGCTCGGCTTCTTCAAGTGTGACATGAGGGCTTGGGAGGTAAGTATGCTAAGGCCTCTCAAGGGTTTCTTGGTGCTTCTCTGCAGCTTCCCGAGAATAAGACTCAGCTTAAAGAGAATCTATGGTTATTTACAGAACATACAATGAAAAAGTTGAGTAGCCCTTTGTATCCTAAATGGCCACATTTGTGCCAAACTGAGAGCCTGGTTCTGTTTTCAAGATGAGGGGATTGAAATTCACTGCATTTTTAAAACAAATTCTTCCTCTTTTTCATCTTCTGTTAATCTATATGAGAAGAAAACTGAAGCTTTCAGAAAGTAGAGCTGTGAAGGAGCTAGACTGATGTTTAATAAACAACCTTGAAAGTGGAGACAGATCTTACCCTCCTCCGTCAGGAAGTCATCCTATGAAAGCTGGATCTGTATCTCTTGATCCTTACCCTGGATGGCTTTTGAGCTCTGTCTTTTGGGGCTGAAACCTTTTTCTTTGCATTCACAGTGGTGGCGGGGAGGATGTGTTTTCTATAGAGCCTAGTGTACAGTATTTGGAATCATCTAGTGAATCAGTTGGGTAGCCTGTTCCCTGGTGGTACCTCTGCCTCGTGGGCTCCCAGAGCATACCGCCATGCCTGGTTAGCAGTTAGTGTGAGTCTACCAGGCTGCAGGACCCCGAACAGAGCGTGGGTCTGTCCCCTGATGGGTGAGAAAAATGAATGAAAAAAAAATGAAAGAAAATGATGTAACCCCCCCCCACTCTACATATCATGGGCAGGGTTCACCTCAGTGATTTCTTTTTTTTTGGCTACGTTGGGTCTTTGTTGCTGTGCGTGGGCTTTCTCTTGTTGCAGCAAGCGGGGGCTACTCTTCATTGGGGTGCACGGGCTCTAGCTGTGCGGGCTTCAGTAGTTGTGGCGCATGGGCTTATTTGCTCCACGGCATGCGGGATCTCCCCCGACCAGGGCACGAACCCGTGTCCCCTTCATTGGCAGGCGGATTCTTAACCACTGTGCCACCAGGGAAACCCCACAGTGATTTCTTTAAGCAGAATCTCTCTTTCTGCTCATGCCTACTACTAATTACAGTCTTGTGATTAGAAGTGCCTGGCAGAGACTGGCTCCCCTGCTCTTCACGACCACCAGGTCTTAGTCTTCAAAGGAAATTAGGCCTCAGATCCATTGGGATGTTTATGAAAATATTAATGCTGCCCAACTGAAAGTTACGTTTCTTCAGAGCGTTTTTAGCTATAAGAGTTTTCTTTTGTGTTTTTTGTTGTGTTATAAGAGTGACTTTTTTGTCTTCTAAGAGATGTTAAAATTCAAGCAGGACTTAATTAAGGTTATGAGCTTATAGGTAAGCCAGGTCCTTATATCTTAGGCTCTTATTTTATGCCGCGGATGATACTTCATAGGATTCTTCTGAAGAATAGAGGGAGACGTTGTAGGCAATGAATGCATGAGAATTATAAACAACAGTGCTACTATGACCGGCAAACATATTGATGGAGGCCACCAATGGTTTGGGAACAGTGCTAGGCACTGGGCCAAGCCCTGTACATTCTTGGTTTCTAATTTTTGACCTAATTCTGAAAGGCAGGTCCATCCCATTGCACGTGGGAGGGAAATAAGGCTGTAGTTCAGGCCACTGTCAGTTCTCTTCTTTTCCCTGCCCATCCTCTCATGGTCTCCTGTTAATATTCCCCTTCAACTGGGGTGACTTGAAACCGTCTTCTCAGTCCGAAAAGCAGGAAGGATGTCTAAGCGAGTGGCTGCTAGCCACCTTGCCGACGCCGTGTGATTCATTGCAGAGTAGGAGCTAATATTTCCCAAGGGCCCTTTAGCAGCAGAAAAGGCTTAAAAGAGTGGGACAGAGGTTTCTAAGTTACTGAACAGATTTTATGAACCGCTAATTACTTCATAATGGTGTTTTATTGGGCTAGCGTGATCTGTTATTTGCACTGACTGTTTGCATGTCTCAGTCCTTCTGCCTGTTCCTTCTGCCCTAGCCAGTGCACCTCTGGGAAGCTCTGCCCCGTGTCCAGCAGAGGAGGCTTTGATGTAGTTCTCTGCCATGCTCACGCCCAAGCCAGTGTCCACCACTAGTCACCATATATGGGGATGGGGACTCTGGCTCCAGTGACTCTTTGAGTTAGTATCATTAGGAAATTTGAGCAGGGGAACTACAGCCTGAGTAGGTGCACCTCTCGACGTGATGGATTTAATAGATTTGGCAATGGACAAGAGCCTTGGTTTTCTCGTCTGCAAAATGGGGTTAAGGAAGAAGAAGAGGGGTTTGTTTATTTTTGTTCGTTGGTTGGTTCTTTGACTGGGTTCTTCCCCTTCTGAGTCTTTAAGAAGTTTCTAAGGGCACAGGAATGACCAGAGCAGGCAGTAGGTTTAACATGTGTCAGAGAGAAAGTGGAGCTTGAACGCTCCTGTTTCATTTTTATTTTCCCATTGATTAGGACAGCTTAATGTGAAAAGGGTGGGGCAGACAGGTTCACAAAGCAACCGGACTCCATGGCAATTACAAAAAGAGCAACAGGAACCTTGGGGCTCTCTGAGCTCTGCTTGCTCTTTCCTTTTAGAGAATTTGGAGATGTGAACACATAGGTCCGCTCCCTGGTTCTTTAAAAAGAGTCAGGAGGAATGAGGAAAGGGAGATGGGCAAAGGAGGTGGGAAAGTTGTCATGGTTTTTATTAAGCAGGAAAAGATGGATCAGAAAGCAGACAATACACAGGAGAGAGTGGCAGCACTCCCTGCAAACGTCTGGAGTGGATTAGTAAACAGATGGGAGCTTTGATAGAAGATTACTGGGAGTTGTCACGAGCTCTCTAAAAACAAGCAAAGTCAAATAAATGCTTTACATTTTTGATAAGGTTGCTGTTATGTCAAATAGATGCCCAAGATACGATTTCCTGGAGACATCTAACAAATGTTCCCATAATAGCCTTATGAGCTTGTTAAACAACAGTACTGTGTTTCGATTTCTTGAGAGAGAAGTTGTGTGTTAGACACAGGCTAAGGTGTTTTTTTTTGTAGCTGGTCTCACATAATCCTCAGGTCGCACATCTGAAGAAGTTGTTGCTATCATTGTTTTTCCAATATCGCGTTTGTTCAGTTTGGGGCTCAGAGAGATTAAGCAACTTGCCCAAGGTTGCACAGCCTGTGAGGGCAGAGTAGGAGTCTCACCCCAAATTCTCTGCCTCCCCACCGCCCATGCTCTTGACCATGATGCTACACTGCCTCCCAGGGGCTACAGTAGCTGCAGAACTTGCCCTTGAAGCATTCATTAATGGGTTGACACTGGTCTGGAAAGACCTCTGGTGTGGAATGCCACAGGAGTCTCCTTTTGCTTTGCGTTCTTCAGCCTTTCTACGCATGACCCAAGTGAAAACAGAAAGGCACACTTTTTCATATAAGCTAAATCATTGGCCCAGGCGGGAGGAACAGACCATGCACAGGATGGCGAGAAATAACCTCACCTGTCCCAACAGTGGGTGGAAACCACAAGAGCCATTGCAAAGTGTACGTTTCTGCATCTTGGCTTTTAGTCAAATTTTCAGGTAAGCCACACCTTGGCAAGAGGGACACTGGAGAGCGGAGTCCACGAAGGGAATGAGGACATTGAAGAACCTCTACTGGCTCCTCCCATCACAGCCTTCTTCTCAACCTGCACAAACCACCTATCTTCCGGGGAATTTCTGCCGAGGATTAAAAGTGGGCAGAAGACCAGTCCATTCTGCGGACTTGTCGCTGTTGACGCCGGGTACCACCAAGGAAAGGTTGACGCAGAGTGCCCAGTGGAAGGAGGAGAGAAAGCTCAGGGTGTGGGAAGCTGACCGATCTCACGTCAGGTGATGGTAGAGCCAGAATGACGGGAGTAACGGTGCAGGCATCCAAGGAATCTCAGTGATTTGCTTCAAGTCTCCAAGGAGGGAGTTGGTGAAGTCAGAACCAGAACCCAGGCCTCTGGACCCCGTTAGTACCATGGGGAAGCCACAGTGCTGACATCTGTCTCTCCAGCCTGGCTTTGGGATTCTGGCTCCCAGAACAGGTATACGTCTCCATTCCTTGACACTCACGGGACCCTTCCTGCCACGCTCCACTCAGCAAATGTATTTATTTGATAAATGGTTACTGGCAACCGACAGCATCAGACAATGTTCTAGGCCCTGGGAACCTTTTTTTTTTTTTTTTTTTTTTAATTTATTTTTGGCTGCATTGGGTCTTCATTGCTGCGTGCGGGCTTTCTCTCGTTGTGGTGCGCGGGCTTCTCGTTGCGGTGGCTTCTCTTGTTGCGGATCGTGGGCTCTAGGCACATGGGCTTTAGTAGTTGCAGCACGTGGGCTCAGTAGTTGCGGCATGTGGACTCTAGAGCACAGACTGAGTAGTTGTGGCGTACGGGCTTAGTTGCTCTGTGGCATGTGGGAACTTCCCGGACCAGGGCTCGAACCCGTGTCCTCTGCGTTGGCAGGCAGATTCTTAACGACTGCGCCACCAGGGAAGTCCAAACATTTTTAATAAAATAAAAATAAAGAGAGAAAAGAAAAGGAAAGAAAAAGAGGAAAAGACACAAATACCAGCCCTCCAAATTGGGAAATGTTCTAACCCAGAAAGAAGATGGTTGGGCTATTTGATGTAATGCAATATTCAAACAGCTCAAGTAGGCAATAAAATTTTTAGTCTAGAATGGTCAGGACTTGAGCAATTTTTTTTTTTTTCCGAGCGGATTTTATTCCACAGAGAAGTCACTGCTTCTAATTTTTGTCGAGAACATGCTGCAACTGGGGCTTTTTCCATCTCTCCCCAGGCCAAGTGCAGAATGCCAGAAGTTTGGCGTTCCCAGGGATTTTTGTAGGATCTGGACATGAGAGAGTTTTGCTTTTTGCTGGCATATCAATTAGGAGATCTTGACTTCTTGCTTCAGGGGTGTGTGTGTGTATGTGTGTGTGTGTGCGCGCGCACGCGTGTGCATGCATGCACGCGCGTGTGCATGTGCACGTGTGCACCTGTGTGTGTGTTTCAACATCAAAGCCTGACCTACCGTCAAACCACCTCCCCAAACTGTCTGTTGCTTAAAAAATACCCTGTTTCCTTCAGGCCCCAGAGGGCATACATTTAAGTAAATAATTAAGTTACATCCTGTTGCCAAGTAATTTCTTAAAGAGGCGGTAAATGGAATCCCTTCTGGGAAGGTTATGCTGTAATCACTGGATGGCTTTCTTCAAGAGGAAGATGTTTATTTGCAAACTCTCCACAGCCTAAAATATTTACATCTCAGGTCTCTGACCAGGAGAAAGAAAGAAACCTTGTTCACTTTCAGAGGATGCCAAGTTTAGGATTCATCTCTTGGCGATGTGGGAACAGCCGTCAGGGACTGTTTTGCCTCCGGCCAGGCCCTTACACTGCAGTGAGCAGGGTCCCTGTGCTCTGGGGATTAAAGGTATTTGCACTGGACGAAGGCAGGCATTATACCGGGCTTGGTAAGTGTTGGTATACAAACTCTCCATTTTGCATCTTTTACCTGCTTAAACGTACTCATTTGCCTGGGCAAAGACCTGTGTGAATACTTGTTTTTGAAAAATGTTTATATTTTCACATAAAAGAATACGTACTCCCCATCGACAATGGGGAAACATCATAAAGGCTAAGAAGCAAAATAAGAATCATTCATTTTCCCACACCCCAGGGATAAAGTATATTTTTGTCTGTTGTTTTCCAGTATTTTATTTTCCCTCAACCCCATAGATGCAGTCGAGCTGACACTGTATAAGAGAATTATTTTATAGATTTTGTTAAAAGGAAAGGTGAATGGTCTCTACCCCAAGGAGCTGGGCTCCTCTTCTAGCTGAGACCTGCTCACCTGCCTTCATACATTTTAATAGAACTCTTCCATCTGCTGTCATGAAAGGTAAAAAGAGCTATGGTTCAATCAGGCACATTCATGGCTCAGGTGAAGAGTTCTGGGAGCTGAAAGGCCACAGGTCAATTACCCCAGAGCGGTTCAGGATTGCAGCTTGAATGCTCAGTCACACTTCTCAAGGCGCATTATTGCGCTAATAAAATGTTCTTGGCTATAATTTTGTAGCAGTTGGTAACAGGAGTCCCAGAGGAATTGGGCATTTATCTTGAACACGGGCTGTGCCCAGGCCCCCACCCGCATAGCAAAGTTTTCTTTAATGATGTTCCTTTGAATAATTTAAATGCCATCGCCTGTGGAGTCTTTTCTGTGTATTTTATGCTGCAAAATGTCCCAAAGGGTTAGTTGGTCTTCAAAAGCCGTGTGGTTAGACACAGTTGGATACTTTTTTTTCCTTCTCTGGCCTTGAGATTTATGCATGGATCCTTTTCTTAGACAAATACCGGGGGGAAGACCTTTGCAAAATACAAAATTTCATCCTAGGGACGCACAGTGGAGGATTCCTCACCTTCCGGAGCGCCTCTAGCAGGAGCTCCATAGTCTGGGAGGAGGGGGGCGTGGCAGTGGGCGGGGCCTAGGCCAGTGTGATTGCACTCCAGGCCAGAGACGCAGTAGATAGCATGGTCGATACCATCCCACCTGAAAAAGATTTAACAAGGACCTACTGTATAGCACAGGGAACTATAACCAATGTCTTATAATAACCTATAATGGAAAGGAATCTGAAAAAGAATGGAAAATAAATGAAAAAGAATCTGAATCGCTTTGTCATACACTTGAAACTAACACAACATTGCAAATTACTATACTTCAATTAAAAAAAAAAAAGATTTAACAACCTCAACTGCTGATTGAACCAAGGAACCCAATGTGAACTTTGAAGAGCTCTGCCCTCAGGGGTAAAAAATTTAGGAAATTTTAGATCTAATAGGGTATGCGAGGTCATCTCTTCGCAGACCTTGTATTTACGGGTGAGGAAACGGAGGCTCTGCCAGGGTGAAGGATCATGGAGTGAGTCACACCCAACACGGCAGAGGAAGGTTAGAACCCACATCTCCTGAAACCCAAGCCATGCCTCTCCTGTGCTCCCACTGGGACCTCTCTGCGCCCACGTTCCAAGGACACTGGAGACGTATTGAATGGTACCATGGAAATGCGATCCTTTGCTCAGGGATCTGATTACTTTGAAAAAGAGATGCCAACCTATGGAATTCTGCTTTGTGAGTAACTGAAGTGAGTGCCTGTGGAATTAGGTACACGCACCCCTAGCAGCACTTTGGCATCTGGTCCAAGCTGGGTCACGCCCTGTGAGGGAGGGACGTGAGGACAGCATTTTACGAACATCGCGAATGTCCGTTACCTTCTTAAAGAAATGTTCTGCACAGAGGAGTCCCAGGATCCGCTGGGGCCTCATTTGCTTGTGCCAGGGCCCCAGATGAAAGCCAGGGGCAAGGAAGAGAAAGACAAAGGAAGTCGATGGAGCCTTGAATAAGACAAAAATTAAAGGAGCTAAATGCGAGGGGGGGGCGGTTTTCAAAGAGATGAGTCGGGGGAGAAATAATAGCAGTATAAAAAGAATTTGAAAAGAAAAAGTGTTTAATTATGCTAACCTTTAAGAACTTGTGTAGCACACAGTGGAACAGGAGCCTGTTTTGTTTGGTTGGAAGCGGCCATCTGACGATAAACACTTTCTAGGGCCCCAAATAGTTCCCTAAGAGAGGGCTGGTGTTACACTTTGTCCAAAATTGTCTCAAACCCAGAGGACCAGGGCGTGTGCAGGCATGTGACCAGGGGAGAGAAGGGGGCACAGCAGGGGCCAGGTGTGAGGATGAAAGATGAATCTCATCATGAGCATCTGGGGTGCTCCTTGAGCATGTGGGACCCCAGAGTCCTGAAGCCAGAGGGGGCTTCAGCGTGGTGTCCTCGGTGGAGGGAGTAGCCACAGGGAACGCTGAGAGGTTGAGGTTGAGAGTCTCAGGGCTGTGCTGTGCTTCCACCACCCTGGAATAAATAAAGGGTCAGTGAGGGCATGAAGAGCATTGAAGCTGGAAGGGAGGGATTTTGGAGAAGGCTGTGGGTTTTCGGACTTTACTATGTATATGATGGGCGAACCACCGGAAGCTGTTGAGTAGCAGAGATGCTCTGGGTTTTTGGCGGAAAGCTCTGGCTGTCGTGATTGGTCGTGATTCGGTGGGCTGGAGTGGGAAACAGCTGCAGATGCGGGGGCCCCTTGGAAGGTTTTTGTGATACTCCTGGCAAGCCATCAGGAGGATGTAGACCAAATCAGAGAGGCGACGAGGAGACAGCTTTGAGGAACATCACAGCAGCTGTACATAAAAGATTGGGAGCCTGGTTGGATTGGACCTCTAAGGGACGGGGAAGTGGTGACGATTACTCTGCGATTTCGAGTCTGTGTAGCTGGCGGGCTGTGATAGGAAGTCAGGGTGGGGAAAGAGGGGGAGACGAGAGAAAGCAAGTCATGCCTGAGCATTTTGGCTGGGGAAAGAGGGGGAGACGAGAGAAAACAAGTCATGCCTGAGCATTTTGGCTCTGAGGTGTCAGGGGAAGTACTCATGGGTGTCCTGGAGGCATCTCATACTTTAGCATGTCCACACAGAAGCGCCTGACCCCCACTGCCATGCTTGCTGTCTCTGCAGCGCTGCGCATCTTAAGGGCAGCCCCACCCATTCAGTTGCTTGGGGTGGGTGGGGGGACCCTTGACTTCTCCCATCCCCCAGTCTCCACGAAGTTATGAGAACACTTTGTCAGTGTTCCCTTTAGAGCAGTCTGCTGCCCCCTGCTCCCAGCCCCCAGGGATCCCTCCGCATTCCTGCATGGAGCCTCCCACCCCCATCCTCCTTGTCTCTTCACAGCCCACTGTCAACAGGGTACACAGGAGCCATCAGATCCCATCGCTTTTCCGCTCAGCACCCTGCCATGGCTCTCCCTCCTTCTGCATAAAGGCCGCGTTCATCCCAGCAGTTGACAAGACTCTATGCGACCCACTGCAGCCCCACTGACTCTGTACCCCTCTCCGTCCCTCACGGTGTCCGAGCCAGGCCCCAGCCTCTCTGCTCCTAGGTGTGCAGGTGTGCTCCAGGCCTGGGCCCTTGCTTCCCTGTCTGGAATGCTCTTCTCCAGATAACCTCATGGCCTATCCGCGCTCCCTTGAAGTCCTTACTCACATGTCCCAATCTCCATGAGACCCGCTCCACCTACACCAAAACTGTACCCACCCAGCACTGCTATGTTCTCCCCATTTTTTTCCATCGTCAATTTGGGAATCATCAGTGTAGAGATGGTGCTTAAAACTGCGAGACTGGATGAGGTGACCCGGGGAGTGGGTATGGGTGAAAAAGGGAGCCTGGGGCACTCCCTAGCTGAGTGGGCAGAAGAGGAGGACCTGGGCCAGAGATCAGAGGGGACAGCTGGGGAGGCTGGGACATGCAGGATCCTGGCAGCCAAGGGAGGAAAGTTCTTCCAAGAGGAGGAAGGGGTCGCCGGGGTCTAAGGTGGCAGGGGATGGGGGGAGCAGGTAGGATGACAGTGGCCTTTGGATTCATCCATTTTCAAACCTGGGGAGGTCTCATCCCCCCAGTCCCTCCAGCAGTGGCACATGGCTGTTTGTTAAAAGGTCCAGCGAGAATAAGGCCTCCGTTGATCAATTACATCTCTGCTTTAATACCAATAGCCCTGTCACTTCTGGATGGCCTGTGATGTGTCACGTGATCTACATCCACTCTCTCATTTAGTCCCCACCGCAGTGCAATGAGGTCACCACATTTTACAGCCCAGGGAACTGAGGTTCGGAGAGGTTCAGTGGCTTGTCCAAGGTCAGAGTTAAAGGTGCAGAACGGGACCGAGGATCCAGGATGGGCTCCCAGGCACATGGTTTTTCAGACTGGGCCAGTTAGTCCTGTGGGCACGGAACAGCCCCAAAGGGTACCATCCACTAGGCTCCCACACCTGAGCTGGCCACGCAGGGGACCTCAAAAGTCCCTGGAGACCCTTCGATGAAGCTGTGTAAAGAAGTAAGACCAGCTTGGTAATGGCGCCAATAAAACTCCATCTGTGCTGTATATGTTATGTTGATAGTGATGCAAAGGTAAACTTTGCCAGAGGGAAATGTCACTCTTTTCCTTTGCTTTTTCCCTTGTCAGAATTACGTTTGGTAAAAATCCCTGTTGTGTGGCCCCAAGGGATCTCGAAACCCAGATCTGTTTAAATGTAAAACATACAAACTCAAGTTAATATACACATACAGAACTGTGCATTCTAAGAAGACTCTCGGTCGGGCGGAGTGATCTGTGGGAGAACCAGGAACCAGTCTGCCCGCTCTCTGGTTTTAGCTCCCACTGGCACCTGGTGGAGGCCAGAGGGCTGGGTTCTGCCAGCCCCTGGGGAGCTCAGTCCAGGACAGCCCGGAATTACCATGGGAAGTGAGTTCTAACACGCATGGAGCCCCAGACCGCCAGGGTCCCCCCACTTGCAGAGGCCCAGCCACGAGAAGCCCCATCCATGAGAGGCTCCTGACAGCATGAGTGCCTGCCTTCATCCAGGGTCCCTTCCTGACCCATAAAAGTCCTTGGTCTGGGGACTTCCCTGGTGGTCCAGTGGTTGAGACTCCACGCGTCCACTGCAGGGGGCATGGGTTCGATCCCTGGTCAGGGAACTAAGATCCCACATGCCGCATGGCCTAATAAATAAATAAATGGAAATAATTAACGTTTTGAAAAAGTGAAGAAACTACTTTAAAAAAAAAAGAGTCAAAGAGTCTTCAGTCTGCTTCCTTCCTTTCCCCGGGGTGGGGCTGTAGCTCAGTGCTGTCGGCAGAGCCTGTGGGATAGAGGGGCTGATGGTGGGAGAGGACGAGAGTTTCCAGTGACATCACAGTTTGAGGTCCTGGAAGCTGGTCCCCAGCCTGAGCTCATTGTAGGGAGAGATGCTCATGCAGTGCTTAGTTCAGCCTGTGGTGTCAGCCAGGTGTGTCTGAGGCCTCTGCTGAAACACCTGTCTCCTAGGGTGTAACGGGGGCAGGGCCACTGCCTGAGGCTTGACCAGCACTGCTAACTGCAGAACCTCCCCAGGCCATGTTGCAATTAGAGGAAGATACCCATCTGTTTTCTGGATTTCTCCTGCTCGTCTGACAATCCTTCTAGCCAGCTGGGTTTCGTGAAACCCCAAATGGGTCTTGCCTGATGAGCATTTTTCTCTAATTTTTAAAGCCAATCTGAGAGTTTGTTCCGGGAAATCTAATCTGTGCACTTCCTCTGCCAGCCTATTGTTGAAGAAAGGCTGTTTAGTATCCGAGAAACCCTCTGGGGCTTTTAAATGATTCTGTTCAAGTATTTCTTCTCCTCTCGCTAAAAACTCCACTGTGCCAAGAATTAAGAGGCTTCAGCTCCTGAGGACTGTCCTTGGGTTGAGAAGATGACAGCCCTGTATCCTTCCCATCTGGGTAGAGGCATTAATTAATCCAGCCTTTTCACTTACCTTGATAGGGAGCCATATGCCTTGTTCAAAGCCAAAGTTCATTTTTTTAATTAAAAAAAAAATAGCATTGCTTCAGTTACCGCTCCCTGGCTCCAAGTACTAGCTTTGCTGCTAAACAGTTATGTAACTGGGAACTCACCACCCTGGCCTCATCCTCTCTGAAAGGATGAGATCAGGCAGCCTGTGAGATTTCCTCCAGCCCTTGTGATTGTGTGGGTTGGTAACTTTGCACCTTTGCTGTGCTGGGAAGTGCCCAGATTTCATAGTGAAATTACAGTCTTCCTTCACCAGAGCATTAGAACTTGACCTCTAAGAAGACAGGTCTACCGGAGGCAGGCTGCACCTTCCAACAAATAGTGACCGAATGCCTTCTAGGGGCCACCCATTGTTCTGAGTGCTGAGGACACAGCAGTAAATGAAACCAAAAAGCAAAACCCGTACCCACGGAGCTTGTACTGTAGCAACATGACCTGGGATGCTTGATTGTATCCTATAAGCCTCGGAGTCTGATTATCTGTGATCTGTCCGTTGCTTACAACCATCCTCTTTATCTTTAAGATCCACAGACATTTTCACCCACATGTTGTTTTGGTAATCATGTCTATGCCAAAGGATGTATTTTACTGCCAAACTGTCTTTTCTTTTTTGGCCTGAGTTGGGGGAAATTCATGCATTATTCATTAGACCCCCCAAATGACTCATTCGTGAGTAGATAGGAACCCAAGGCTCAGAGGCTGGTACATGGTGACATTTTTAAGAAATGGTCAAGCTAGCTATCCAACCCAAATTATTAATTCTAAATCCAGGCTTCCTTCAACTAAAATCTCAATAATAAAGTCATGTTTTCATATGTAGGGAGTCAGTTTCTAGACCGCTAAACCTAGAACTTATCGCACGGGTCCTGTCTGCCAACCTCAACCCTCCACCCCCAGTGTCAAATTCCTAACAGATTTCTGAAGCTGTCCTGACATTGCTACGACAACTGTTCTGAGTTGCCAAAAGGCATGCCATCATGTCACTTCATTCTCATTCATTCTTACTCTCGGTGTGAAACTGACTGGAAGACACAGCCTGAGACCTGAACTTCGCAGCTCACACCGCCCTGCTCCAGCAGTTCGTTCAGTTGCTAGAACATTATCAGGCTTCCTGGACCTACTGATGCACAAGGCTTCCTTTCTCTCAGCTTTTGTGTTTTATTTCCACCACTACTTTCCAGCATAGCAGCCTGGTGGTGAGCAGTCCAGCAGTCTTGACTTCAACACTATCACCTGGGTCTCTGTTTAATGACAGGATGGTCCATCCTTAACCATGGCCCCTGGACCACTAGTGTCCCAAGTAGTGAGAAGAGCAGTTAACCTCACACATTCAGTAATGGCACCTGAAGGCATCCTCTGCTCACTGCAAAAATTATTTGGAGATAAGTACGAGCTTCCCATGAGGGTCAGCCACAGCATAGAAAAGTGTATTGGAGCTAGAAGACCTGGGTTCAGGTGCTGCTTTCTCTCTGGGAACAGGTAGAGCTGGGTGTACGGATGTGCTACCTTATCTCTCCAATCCTGTGTCATCTCTAAAGTGGAGATAATGATCCCAGTCAGAGCAACCTCCCTGGCTGGCCAGTAGAAAATACACGAACTAATGTGAATAAAAGTACTTGGCAAATGGTGAAGTTTCGTACAAATGTGAGAGATCATTACTCATCTTCTGCAAACAGAAAAAAGTGATCTGTGGAAGAGGAAAACGCATGGGGATGTAGAAGCTGGAAGGATGTATGCAATTTTGATACCCAGCTTCGCTAATATTAGTATTACATCTCCATATGCCTTAATCTTTGCAAAAATAACAGTTATTACAGTCTCGAAAGAAGACATGTACTCATGAAAGCAAACAGGTCGGTTTTTTGAATAGTTCAGGCTCCATCCAGGTGTTGGTTATCCTGCTAGGTTGGTGGATTTTGGTGATCTGATTGCTAACGGGCATTTGAATTTGCAGTACCAGGAAGTATTCCAGGGTGAGACGCGAGTAAGCACATATCTGCCTCCAGTTCCAAAGAGGAAGGTAGTGCGAAAGGCAGGCAGTCCAGAAGGAGAAAGCCCACGTGAGTCAGCCTCCTCACCTGGAAGCCTCCTTCCTGGGATCTGGCCATACAATGGGTAAATAATGAACCGCAAAGCCGCTGTGTCCTAAGAGCAGTGCCCACAATGACACTGGCGCCATCCTCCCCCACGGACCTGCGTGGTCCCCCTCCTGTGCAGTGATGTTCAAAGAGGGCGTGGTGGTGCCTGGACAATGCTACCCGCCTCCACCACTGCCTGTGCCTTGATCTTAACTACTCAGGAGAGTAGGGTAATTACCGCTGATAATGGCAGGTGGGGGGCTCTCAGGGAGAGCAGAGTGGGCATCAACCTTCTTTAATCTCCGCCCTTTGGCTGTGGGTCTCAAGCATCAGTGTGCATCAGAAGTGTCAGGGGGAGCTGTTTAAAATGGCCATTTCCAGATCCCACTTTTAGAAAGTCAGATGGACATGGTCTGGGATGGGGCCTGGGAATCTGCATTTTTGACAGACAGCAGAATTGATTCCAGTGCAATTCCTAGACCTTTGGGTGTGTGACCTGACTTGTCCCCACAGGCCGTCGGGCCTGGGCCCAGCTGGCGTCGGATCGCCTGCTTCCTTCTTGGCAATGCCCATCTCACGGGGCTGCAGGGAGCATTAAATTGAATGGCATGTCCAGCCTACAGAGGGGCTCAGTAAATGTTAGTGCTAGCCCTTTCTTCATAGCAACCCTGGACAAGAAAGAGAACTGAATTTATTTCAGGTTCCCTAGGATGTGTGACAGCTCTTGGTTCCCAGCAGCCTTTTTGCTGATGCATGTGTCATGTAGGCATACTTCCATCACTCGGCAGGTGTCTATCCCAGGCGTCCATCTTGCTCAGCGGGCCTTGCAGGGCCAGGGAGGGAGACACAAATGATGTGTGAAAAATAGTTGCCGGCACCATGGATTGGAAGCCCTGTTTCTGGAGGTGAGACTTCAGCGCTTGAGCCAAATCACGTTTGCTAAATGGGCAGAACTCTTAGGAAATCAGCTGAAATAGAGCAGCAGAGTAAATCGTACAGTCTTTTGTATGCTAGGAATTCAGAGACAGGGGGAAGCAGTGGTAGATTTCCTTGCTTTGAGTGTCTGCCCTTGCTTCCAAGATGAACTATATCACCTTTTGACAGGTATATTTTGAATGCAGATGGAGACAGGTTTCTCTGAAGATATATATATATATGTGATTAGAATCAGAGTTTCAGAATCTGAAGGTCTACCACACTCATCTAGAGGCACCGCCACCCCTTCCCATCCTTCCCACACGTGCCTAGTGTTAGAAGGCGGAACCCCAGCAGCCCAAGGAGCTAAGGTGTCTCAGGTACTAAAAGGGACGAAGAACTTGAAGCGTATAAACACAGAGAGTAATTGAAATGGTGTTGAAATATTGAATTTGAATCTTTTAGAAAATCTGTGTGCCACAGATTCCTAGCTAAGTGATGCTGAACACTTTCTAATCATTTAATTGGTGGGTTGGCAGGAAGGAATGGGGAGGTTCATTTAATTTAATAGCCCCGAGGCTCAGCTTCAGACTAAACTGTGAGCAGAATTCACCTTCTGCAGAGAGTGGGTAGGAGTGGGCGAGCTGTTTCCTCTCTCAGTTGAGCCCTAAGGAGCTTGGGCTTCCTTAGATGACTCTCCCCGGAGCTGCTTCCTCGCCCCGGCCCCTTTCTCAGCCAGACGGTTGCAGGAGGACGTGCTGTTTCCCATCTCAGCCAAACTATTGGCATATGTCCTGAAGCAAACACTCTAGTCTTCTTTTGACGGTTACCATTTAACATTCACATGGTGTCAAAAATGTGCCAGGCATCCTCCTCATATCATTTTGCCTAGCGAACCTAAAATTAATTTCAAAAGTGAGAAGATGTTGAGTATTGGAGACAATAGTGGAGGATGACTTAAGGGGTGAGATGTGACTGTTTTGCTGTGGCACCTGGAACATGCTTTCTGGGGCACAGAGACATCGAGCCAGTTCACGTGGGGGAGAGGCTTTAAGGCGGTCTCGACTTGTCCATGCACCTCGGAACACTTATGAGCCTTGTGGTGAGACGCAGGAGACACCTCCTGCTTCAGAGGAGCTCACAAATGAACCCAGCATTGCCTGTGCCTAGTGAGAGCACAGATTGCTGACCTTGGACTGGAGCAATGGGGGTCTGTGGGGAGGGGGTCAGAGGATGCTTCACAGAGAGGGTGCAACTTCACCTGAGCCTTGGAGGGTGACTAGGAGATCACCAGTTGGACAAGGGAGGAGGACAGATGTCCCGTGCAGGGGGGACAGTGTGTGCCAAGATGCAAAAGTGTAGATGGATGAAAGAGCAATGCCCATTGAGAAACCAGCAAGCAGAGGGCAAGGTCAAGGAGAATTAAAAAGTTGATGCCATATTATGGGGAGCATATCCACCCAAGGGGCTCGGGTGGTCTTGGCCATAGGAAGTCATCAGCAGGTTTTAAGATTTATATTTTAGGAGGATGACCGAGGTAGCCACAGAGTGATAAGATAGGGAAAAGATTCTAGAAACAGGATGGCCAGGAAGAGCTCTTTCTTGTGACCTGCCTCTGTGCAGCCATCACAGCCATGGCTGCCTGATCAGCTGAGGGTCACTGGCCCCGTTGTTTGGGCTGAGATGTTAGTAATTGGCCAGAGGCACGTGTTGGCTTTCCATAGGTGCCATTCAACTTGACTCTTTTCCTTGGTCGGAGCCAGCCTCCTGGACCTAGCGAGGCCTTACCCCAGGGACCAGTGATGGGAGGAAGTGCTTGGCCTAGGAGGAGACCATCACCCGTGGGATTATAGCTATTCTTCGTCTCCCCAGTTCAGGTCATGGAAACACACAGCCTCCAAACAGCCATCTCCTGACAAATACCCAGCATCCTTCATGCATTCATTGTGTATCAGCATTGCTTGCTTTTGAATCCAAACTCAGGAGGAGGCTTTTGATTCATCTGGGCGTGAGTAGACCCAAGTTTTTTGAAAATCAGAAGAATAAGGGGCCACCCTGTCCAGCCCCCGGCAGAGAGCTCGGCGTCACATACACAAAACCTCTGATACCTTTTTGTTCAGTGGTGCCCAGATTTGAACGCCAGGTGGTAAATGGGCTCCATGCACAGGCAAACTTAGTTTCATTTGCATTCTTTTCCTAGGTGAGGGTCTCACCTGGTTCCCGATTCACTTTCTGATCTACCACCTTCTCTATCATTTTCTCTAGTTATTTCCACGTAGTGACAACCACTTCCACACACTGTCTGCCTCCTCTGCCAGGCATTTTACACGTGTTAACTCAGAACTCGGAGAGGTGAGAATTACAACCCTGCTTCTGGAGATCAGTCCGGGGAAGCTCAAGAGAAGCTTAAGCAGCTCTAGGTGCCTGTCTCCCCCTCTCTCCTCTTTGTCTCGGTAGTTTCTGCCATTCCTGCTGAGAGCCTTCTTCCTTTGTGCCTTCAGAGACACTTCTATCACTTCCACCTCCCCCCCTTTGTTTTTTCTTTTTTGCGGTACACGGGCCTCTCACTTTTGTGGCCTCTCCCGTTGCGGAGCACAGGCTCCGGACGTGCAGGCTCAGCGGCCATGGCTCACGGGCCCAGCCCCTCCGCGGCCTGTGGGATCTTCCCGGACCGGGGCACGAACCCGTGTCCCCTGCATCGGCAGGCGGACTTTCAACCACTGCGCCACCAGGGAAGCCCCCCACCTCCCCTTTTTTATTTTTTAATTTATTTTTTACTGAAGTGTAGTTCAATTAACAGTGTTGTGTTAATTACTGCTGTACAGCAAAGTAACTCAGTTATACAAATATATACATTCTTTTTCATATTCTTTTCCATTATGGTTTATCACAGGATATTAAATACAGTTCCCTGTGCTGTACAGGAGAACCTTGTTGTTTATCGAATCTCCCGTCTTTTAAAAGGAACTTTAGTCTTGATTCAGCTGCTCCTTCCAGCTTCGGTCTGGGTCTCTGTTTCTCGTCCCATCACCATACCCAGTGGCTCTATGGCTCAGGGTACAAATTCTTGGCCTCTTAGGATGACATTCAGCCCCACCTGTCAAAGGTGACCCCTGTCTCATCACTGCCATCACCCTCCCTGACACGCTATCCTCTCTTGGCCTTCTGGGAGGGGGCAGCAGGCTTCCTTCCTCTCTCTCAGACTCCTGCTTTCTCACCCTCTTTCTCCTCCAGCCCTCAAAGGGATGAGGCCAGTTTCCCGGACCCCTGCTTTTGTCTCTCTGGGAACTCATCCCTTCCCCCATCCAGATAAGCCCAGCTCCAGGCAGGCTCTGTCTGTTGGACCACTAGATCAGATAGATCTCCTCCTTCGTGGATTTCAGTGGCAGCCCGGCCACGCACGTGCTCAGTCTCTTAGGCCAGCAAATGGGGGGCACCTCTGGCTGGTCCTAGCCTTTCCCTTCTTAACGGAACAGACAGGATGTCCTGCTGGATCTTCATTCCCAGAGGCCTCCCAGCCCCAGATCTCTGTCCTCTGTATCCCATTACTGTCAGTGGTTCCTCCTCTCCCTCCATCTAGGCCCCCATGTCTTCAGACCGTCCTGAACTCAGGAGCTGCATCTGCATTACATTGTCCCCCTACTCGAGAACCTGCCACGGCTCCTCTGCCAGCTATTGCATCCTGTCCAGCCTGCCCGACACTCCAGCTTCTTCCCAAACTGCCACTCAGTCTGTCCATTGAGACATTTCTCCCCTGGCTCCCAGCGTGCTCTTTGGCTGCAGACAAGTAGGTCCCCAAGCCCCCAATCCCACCCTCCCCACACCTGCTCTGTGCTTCCGTCTGCTCCTCTCTGGCCGGAACCTCTTCTCTGCTTCCTTTGTGCCTCTTAGCCATCCACCAAACCTTGCCTCCAACCCTGCTTCCTCTAATTTCTAACACAAAGAAAATGTATCCGCTCTTAGAATAACGATACTCACTGTAAAATGTGTTTTAAAGTGCAGTAAGTTCCCTACATACAAATGAGTTCCGTTTCAAGAGCGCGTTCATAAGTCCGATCTGTTCGTAAGTCCAACAAAGTTAGCCTAGGTACCCAACTGACACAAGTGGCTATATAGTACTGTACTGTAATAGGTTTATAATACTTTTCACACAAGTAATACATAAAAAATGAACTCACAAGAAATAAAGAAAACAGCTGGCATACAGGGGCTGGCACTGAGCCAGCAAACACACATTCACATCTTTTTTTTTTTTTTAACATCTTTATGGGGGTATAATTGCTTTACAATGGTGCGCTAGTTTCTGCTCTATAACAAAGTGAATCAGTTATACATATACATATGTTCCCATATCTCTTCCCTCTTGCGTCTCCCTCCCTCCCACCCTCCCTATCCCACCCCTCCAGGGGGTCACAAAGCACTGAGCTGATCTCCCTGTGCTATGCGGCTGCTTCCCACTAGCTATCTACCTTACGTTTGGTAGTGTATGTATGTCCATGCCTCTCTCTCGCTTTGTCATAGCTCACCCTTTCCCCTCCCCATATCCTCAAGTCTGTTCTCCAGCAGGTCTGTGTCTTTATTCCTGTCTTACCGCTAGGTTCTTCATGACATTTTTTTTTCTTAAATTCCATATATATGTGTTAGCGTACGGTATTTGTCTTTCTCTTTCTGACTTACTTCACTCTGTATGACAGACTCTAGGTCTATCCACCTCATTACAAATAGCTCAATTTCGTTTCTTTTTATGGCTGAGTAATATTCCATTGTATATATGTGCCACATCTTCTTTATCCATTCATCCGATGATGGGCGCTTAGGTTGTTTCCATCTCCGGGCTATTGTAAATAGAGCTGCAATGAACATTTTGGTACATGACTCTTTTTGAGTTTTGGTTTTCTCAGGGTATATGTCCAGTAGTGGGATTGCTGGGTCATATGGTAGTTCTATTTGTAATTTTTTAAGGAACTTCCATACTGTTCTCCATAGTGGCTGAGCCAATACACATTCCCACCAGCAGTGCAAGAGTGTTCCCTTTTCTCCACACCCTCTCCAGCATTTATTGTTTGTAGATTTTTTGATGATGGCCATTCTGGCTGGTGTGAGATGATATCTCATTGTAGTTTTGATTTGCATTTCTCTAATGATTAGTGATGTTGAGCATTCTTTCATGTGTTTGTTGGCAGTCTGTATATCTTCTTTGGAGAAATGTCTATTTAGGTCTCACATTCACATCTTTGAAAGTTCGCAACTTGAAGGTTCATATGTGGGGACTTACTGTACAGAGAAGTATACAGAAGAGATGAAAAAAACTTAAAATTTCACCACTCAGAAATTAAGATTATAATTTGCATGTATCTTCCAAAGATGAAATGCACGTGCATATGTAAAGGTATATATTATTTTTACGTCATTGATATTGTACTATTTATACATGTTCTCTTTCTTTATTTGCTAATTGTTAATAGAATTTTCCCATTCCACTAATTTATCTTCAAGCAGCATTTTTAAAAGCCGTATAATAGCCCACCATATGGATGTGCCGTTGATTTATTTAGCTTGTCTCCTTCTGTAGGTCAGGTCCTGGCTTCCAGCTTTCCAGTATTATACATAACAAACATCCTTGTCCCCTAACTCTAGCCATTTGTTTCCTGTATCATAGGATGTAGCATTTTTTAATAATGCAGAGGCCAGTTGCATTTATTGAGCTACTGCGGGGTGTCAACCTCTACGCTTAGTGCTTTTCCTTTCAGTAAGAAAGCCTCAGGGCCGCCTTGCAAAGCAGATATCCTCAAGATCTCAAGTAACTTGACTGAAGTCACCCACTTAGTTGGTGATGAGGTCCGGATTCAGGCCCAGCCTTTGATCCCACACGCAAGCCCCGTTGCTCTGCCCTCTGCAGTGATGTTCAGAATGCATAGCCATGTGCATTTGTGGGCAAACACTAAGTCTTAATGAAGGCAGTGGACAGCCTCATGGATTTTACCGTCATTTCCCAGCTGGATTATAAGATGCTCTTAGATGTCTGGTGCACACCTCTAGGCTTAATCTTAGATCTAATTAGAGCCAGAAGGGACTTTCTCGTCTTAAAAATGGAGACGCTGAGAGGCGTAACAGGCATCCCCAGTGTCGGGGCGTCAGCTCTGTTGGATGGCCTATGGTAGACACATCAAAACTGATCTTTAAAGAGTTATTGTCTTTATCATGTAGACTTATCTTTCCTGTGCTCATGTACCAGAATCTGTAGCTATTGTGACATGTGAAAGAGGCAGTCTTGTAACATGCAGCAGTGGCTGTAGCCACCGTACCACGTCACTACGGGAGAGTCCGTGCTGAGCCCTGCAGTTCCTCAGCTGCAAATGCCTTGATTGACTCCAGGTAGAACAGAGGCATGAGAAGAGTATGACCCCAGCCTAGAATTTCATTTCCCGTAGTATTAAAATCCGGGTTTTAACGGCCCGTTTGCTGGGGTCTCTTTTCTTTAAGCAAGTGGTTCTCAGGTTGTCAGTCGCCTGGAGGCCTGGTGCTGGCCGTGCCCCCTTCCCAGAGTGTCTCATTCTGCAGGGCTGAGGTGGGGCCTGAACATATTTTTTTCGAACACACTCCCAGGTGGATGCTGATGCAGCTGCTTGGGGACCACACTTTAAAAGCCACAGCCTTAGGCCTTTAAAAAGATACTGGAGGGCAGATCATGCAATTAACTATCACATCGTTAGCCTTTCTACTTAAAATGGCAAAACGCCACGTGATTCAAATCATTCACTTCCATACGTCTTTCGAAGCCCAAAGTGCTTTTGGCATTCTGCTCGGCTTCAGGCCCTCCTGCTAAAGTTTCAGCCCGACCCCATGCCTGAATCCTCCCCAAGTCTGGCAGTGTATCAGACCCCACATCTGAGCAGACGGTGGAGGCTGAACTCAACCTTGCTGTCCAGAGCCTGGGATCTCAAGAACTGGGGTTTGGTCCACAAGAAAAGTGTGCTCGCTGAGTTACGGTATCCATGGTCACGCACCTGTGCCCTTAATGGATCCCAGCCATTTACCTGTGGCCCTTGCCTGCCACCTTTGCCAGCCTTGGACCATCTCTTCTTACGGGAACGGCTTCCCTGATCTGTCCCTAAGTGGAATCTGAGGTCTCTTTGAACTGCCGCAAACCTCCCCAGAACCCCAACATCTAACCCCCAAACACCCACATTTCACTGCTGTCTGGAGCTTCTGTAGCCATCCTGCCCCTCCATCGGGAGGTAGGCTGCCCCTACCCGGGAACGGGCAGCCAGTTCTGATGGAGTTGAGTTTGCCTTACCCCATTTGATTCTGAAATAGGACTGCCACCCCGCCTCTTCTCCTGGGGAAGTCCCAGAAGCCCCCTAGTCCTAGTACCCCCTCCCACTCATTTCCCTTCCTCTGACCATCCTTGTGAAGTGTCCCAAGTACTCATGGCCAGAGCCGCCCTGAGTACGATCATGTTGTCTCCTTTGATTACAAGATCTAAAACCACCACCCCCTTTCCCCAGCGATGTTGACTTCTCTGTGGCTGCAGGTGTGCGTCTACCCAGCAGGACGATTATGAGACCCTCCATGTAAAGCTGGAGCATCTAATGGGTCTTCGAAAGAACAGCCCTGGACACAGCTGAACTAGTGTGAGAGGAATAGGTCCCATGAGCTGAGACTGATGAGAGGCAGAGGCTGGGAGTAGGGCTTCTGCCGTGCCTGCCGCCTGGCCTTCCTGGCTCCCCTGTTGGCTGCTAGCACACTTGGTGGGTTCCGTGTGCCACCACCCAGTGCTTTCCCTCCTCCTTCTCAAGCCAGAGCCATGAGCAAGTACGTGTGAAGCCTTCACCTCTAGGCTCTCATTATCTGGTCCCGACGGGCTTCTCCCGGGGAAAGGAGGGTCCTGACCAGAGCATGGCTCAAGGCACCTTGATTCCCCTCAAGAAAGGGAGGGGAGGGGAGGGGAGGGAGGGAGGCGGTGGAATGGGCGCAGGGAGACAGAGGAGGAGTTGCGGGGCAGACTTAAAAGTGCTGTAGCTGGTGTGAAACGCGGCCGTGGGCCCCTGGCCCTAGTTCACAACAATGAACCAGACTTTATAACAGAGCTTCTTCATTTTGGCACCATTGACATTTGGGGCTGGATAATCCTTTGCTGCGGGGCTGCCCTGTGCATTGCAGGACGTTTAGCAGCGTCCCTGGCCTCTAGCTGTAAGTAGCCCCCTCACCCCTGGCAGATGTGATAATCACAGATGTCTTCAGACATTGCCATATGTAACTGCTCTTTCTGCCCAAACTGAGAGCCAGCCAACAGATATTACTGGGAAGCTGGTGGTTTCACCTATATCAACTGATTTAATCTCACAATAACCCCATGAGGTGAGTGACATTACCCCATTTTATAGATGAAGAAACTGAGGCCTCGAGGGGTTAAATGTGATAGATAGGATGACATAGGAAGTGCCAGGACCAGGACTTGAATCCAAGTTGCTCTAATGTCAGAGCCCATTATCTTAGAGATGTATGGTTGCAAGGAAAAGAAAACTCCCTGGCAGGGTTTATTGTAAGGACACAATGGGATATTTCACAGGCAGCTCAAGACAGGAAGTGAGGTTTGACTGAGCCTCACAGAAATAAAATTGGAAAGTTGAGAGCCAAGTTTACGGTCTTGTCTCTCAGTGCTCCATGACTGCATTTATGCCGGCATATTTCCACATGGTGGCTTCCTCTCCTGGTCTCTGCTTCGGTGCCAAGTCCCCAACCTTGCTAAAATGCCTCACTCAATCCCTGTTGGAAATCCAGATTCCCAGGAGAAACAGTGTGATTGGCTCAGCCAGGCTGAGTGGATTGTTCCTGGTCCAATCAGCTGTGTGTGTTGAGGGCAGGGTAGGCGAGGGGAGAAAACGATTGGCCTCCCTGACACCCTGAGCTCTTGCCACTGCCCCTTTGCTGCCCTTGCTCGGCTGTCACCATGACAACAGAGGCCAATCTGCCCAACACCTGGAAGGCAAGGATTTTACTGACCAGGACAGGCCACCGTGTCCTACAAAGTGAAGCCACAGGAGATGAGAGCAGACACATCTGTCTTTAGCAAACAAGTGGAGCCCGATAAGCCCCCCAGAAATTGATCTTTACCAACACTTAATGAAGTTAGCTGGTTAATAGCCCATGACAAATCCAAAGGCTGTTAGGGGTCTGACAACCTAGACATTAACAGCAGCAGTGGCCAATTTCCAAGAGATTACTGACATTCAGGACCATTCAGGAAGATATCTGGGAGGAAACAGTCACAGAGCAGTTTTGGGCACAGAGAGGGAGGGCGGAGGAAGAAGCCTAAGTGGTAGCTTGGTGATGTACAGTGACATTGGCATCTCTGGCAAGAGCACAAGTTGTTTGTGGAGCCTTTTTTTTTTTAAATAAATTTATTTTATTTTATTTATTTATTTTTGCCTGTGTTGGGTCTTCCTTGCTGCGTGCGGGCTTTCTCTAGTTGCGGCGAGTGGGGGCTACTCTTCGTTGCGGTGCGCGGGCTTCTCATTGCCATGGCTTCTCTTGTGGTGGAGTATGGGCTCTAGGCGTGCGAGCTTCAGTAGTTGTGGCATGTGGGCTCAGTAGTTGTGGCTCGTGGGCTCCAGAGCACAGGCTCAGTAGTTGTGGTGCACGGGCTTAGTTGCTCTGTGGCATGTGGGATCTTCCCGGACCAGGGCTCAAACCCGTGTCCCCTGCATTGGCAGGCGGATTCTTAACCACTGCACCACCAGGGAAGTCCCGAGCCTTTTACTTATAGGAGAGTTAAGGACAGAAGGAGCAGTAACTCTGGGCAGCATTTCCTCGAGCTCAGATGAAACCCAACAGACCCCCAGAGACCCAGAACTCCTTGGTGTCACTGAGGCTGTTTCCAGGGCTTCTGGTCCTCTCCCTGCCCCGTGATGCGACGACTAAAAGTCATTGTGACTGATCTCTAACCAGCACACTGTGAGCGTGATAGTGCAACCATCATGGGCCACCCACTCTGCCTGGCCCTTGCCCTTGCCCTTGGGGTGTCGGGGGCACAGAGGGATGACTGATTTGACAGCAAAGATGACAATGCGGTGTGCTGTGAGCTCCAACGGAAGTAGAAACGATGTACAGGGGGAACCCTTTCTAAGGCGGTCGCCGCGGACACAGTGTTACTCTATAGAGCCAGCATCCACAGAGGCATGGTGCGCCACCCAGAGATTCATAAAACTGGCTCTTGCCGCTTAGAAGCTCGCCCTGGGTACGGGTGGGGGGAGGTGGTCAAAATCCCTGGCCTCCATTCCCTGCGTCTCATCCATCAATAAATGCTCTCAGCTCTGTCTCCAAATTACATCTCAGCCCATCACCTCTCTCATCCCCTGTCCACTGGGCTGGTCCGGCACACTATCAGCCCCACCATCTCCTGCAACCCATTACTCACTCAGCAACCAGAATTGTCTTTATGCCATGTTCCTGCGTAAAATGGTCCAGTGGATAAACACAGACTGCTTATCTTTTTGGCGGGGAAGGGGAACACGCCTCGTGGCAGGCAGAATCTTAGTTCCCTGAGCAGGGATCGAACCCGCGCCCCCTGCAGTGGAAGCACGGAGTTTTAACCACTGGACCGCCAGGAGGGAAGTCCCCCAGACTGCTTATCTTGAACCATGAAAAAGAACCTGCCTTCCTCCATGACCTGTGTCCTACTCTGCCCCTGCTTGTCGTGAAGCAGCCTCCTGTCTCCTCTTGCTGTTCCTGAGATCCCTCGAGCTCATGGCCACCTCAAGCTTTCACACTCCCTCTTCCCTCCACGTGGGACTGTCGGCCCCCAGAAACTGCCTCCTCCTCATCTCTCAGGCCCCAGCTCAAGTCCACCTCCTCGGAGCAGACCTCTCTGACCACCCTTCCACCTTGCCTCCCACCCCCTGACCCTCTGGCACAGTTTCCTGTTGTGTTTTCTTCATAGTTTCAGGAATTATCTTGTTTGTTTATTTTGCTATGATAGAGATGCAAATAGTCAGAACTAGGTAAGAAACGCATCACGCTCAGGGCCGACGGGGAGGTGACATTTGAGCTGGAACTTGAAGCAGAGGTGTGACTTGCCAGGTCAAGCAGTGGATGGAAGGGATTTCAGAAGAGGGAGCAGCGTAAGTGAAGGCACAGAGGCCAGTGAGTGTGTCACCCTCAGGAAACAGCTTTTGGGTAGTGTGTGCCTGTAGCCCAACTGCACAGGAAAGCTGAATGGGAGTCGACTGGGGCAGAAACTCAATGACAGACGTTTGGACTTCATCCAGTGGGCGGTGAGGGTGTCAGCAATGCATAGTGAGTGGTACCCTAGACCTCCTGGATTTGCTTAATGGAACCAAATAGTCAGAGTCTGAAAGTGAAGTTGAGTTGTTTTTAGTAGGCAGGAGTCGCTGGGAGCCAAGCTTGTCAAGGGAGGAGGGTGTGCTGAGATCAGGGGCTTCAGCTTGGGGTGAGACTCGAGGAGAAGCTTTGGAGGGATGAGATCTTGTTTTCTGAACCCATCTGGAACTGAACAGCCATGTGGCGTTCCCTCGTGGGGTGGGTCCGTGCTGGTCTTTGAGAGATCAGCCAGGGCAGGGGGAACAGCCATAAAACCAGCAGATTCACTGTGCCGAGAAGACACACATTTTCCACCGCTGGCTTTCTCCCTCCACTGCTGGCTCAAGCCAGACAGAAACAGAAGTGCTGCATGATGAGGGTCAGATGCTGTCGGTAATTACACAGTGATGAGTCTTTGTTGTAACATCCAGATGTCAGTGCTATTTTGGGCAGATGTTCTGGAGAGCGGTTGGCGATGACCTCGCCAGGGTGTGACTTGAAAGACCAAATGACACCGCTGCTGTGAGTAAAGCCAGTCTCTGCTCTCCTGGTCCCTGTATCCCACGGCCCTGAAGTCAGAGCAAAATCAGGGTTCCCCGTGTCACAGTGCCCCTAACTGGGGCCACCGCTGGCATATCCTCAACCTGTCCTCAACCCAAGCTGCTGAATGAGTTTAGAGCTTGTGTGATTGGCCTGGGGCCTTTGAGAGAATTTTCCTTGGACACAGTACCTACACCCAGGTGGGTATGCCAGGTTCCTCTCTTCCACCTTGGGAAGGGGTCAAACCTGTGGGACTGAGGCAGGCTGTTAACCTCTCTGAGCCTCTGTTTCCTTATCTTAAAAAAAAAAAAAAAAAGGATAGTTATACCCATCTGGATGAGCTGGACGAGAATGGGGTGAGATCACGTGTGCTGTGGCAGGTTGCATTCTGTAAGGCGTCACAGGCATGTTAGTTATCATGGCAGCAGGCTCCTGGCACATCAGTCCTAGACTCAGAGCTGTGGAAGAATTGGGTGGAACCTCAGTGGTTTATCCAGTCTAAACTCTAAGCCAGTGAAAGAGCTCTTTCTCAGGGGTCTCCAGTGGGAAGTCACTGGCCTCTGCTTGGATTCCTCTTGCCTGGGTGAGGTGTCTCGTCTCCCAGGTCTTTTCCCTATTCCAGCCCCATACAGGATGCAGTGCTCAGTGCATTCCCTTACGAGGAGCCTGGCTCCCTGTACTTTGCAGGTTCTGCTTTCAAAGCATTCTAGAGCCATGCTTTCCAGGATGGAAACCACTCTGCATGTAGCGTTGAGCACTTGAGGTGTGGCAGGTCCAAACTGAGGTGTGCTGTCCGTGTAAAACACACACTGGGTAGCAAAAACCTACTAGGAAAAAAGGAGTATAAAATTTCCTGAATAGGGGGCTTCCCTGGTGGCGCAGTGGTTGAGAGTCCGCCTGCCGATGCAGGGGACACGGGTCCGTGCCCCGGTCCAGGAAGATCCCACATGCCGCGGAGCGGCTGGGCCCGTGAGCCATGGCTGCTGAGCCTGCGCGTCCGGAGCCTGTGCTCCGCAACGGGAGAGGCCACAACAGTGAGAGGCCCGCGTACCGCAAAAAAAAAAAAAAATTTCCTGAATAAATGTATACAGATATAAAATGCATGTATATTTATATTAATCCATTTTATTTTACTTTTTATCTTTTACATGTTGCAATGATAATATTAAATATAGTAATAAAGCAAATTTCACCAGCTTGCTTTTACTTTTCTAATGTGGCGACTGGAGGAATTTAAATTATATCTATGGCTCACATCATTCTTTTATTGGACAGTGCTGCTTTAGAATTATGTAAACAATAAACTGGACTCAGTCCTTTTTCTAACAGCCCTTCACATATTTTAAGATATCCCCTAAGTCTTGTCTTCTCAGTTATTGACAGGTATTCACGAAGCACGTGCTCTGTGCTAGGCACCGTGTCAGGCGCTGAGCTGGGATGCGATGATGAACAAAACCAGCTGGGTCCTTGTACTCCTGGAGTTGCAGTTTGATGGGGGAGGTAGATGTCAATCAGAAGTCTCACAAGCAGGATGGTGGTTCCTGGGAAGCAAGACAGGGCTGTGCTTCCACAGGTGGCCTCTCAAAGCCCCATTTTGCTCTTTTTTAATACACTTTTTGTTTTACAGTAGATTTACATTTGCAGGAAAGTTATGAAGAGAGTTCCCACAAACCCCTCACCCACTTTCCCCTATTATTAATGTCTTATAATAGTAAAGTACGTTTGTCACAATTAATGAACCAATAAGGATACATCATGATTAACTGAAGTCCACACTTTCTTCACATGTCCTTGGTCCTAGAAAGCTCAGGTCCTTTTTATGTCCCAGATCCTATCCAGGACCCCAGATCACATTACACGTCCTGTCTCCTTAGGCTCCTCTTGGCTCTGACAGTTTATCTCAGACTTCCCTTGTTTTTTTTTTTTTTGGCGGTACGTGGGCCTCTCACCGCTGTGGCCTCTCCCGTTGTGGAGCACAGGCTCCGGAAGCGCAGGCCCAGCGGCCATGGCTCACGGGCCCAGCCGCTCCGCGGCACGTGGGGTCCTCCCGGACCGGGGAACAAACCCATGTCCCCTCCATCAGCAGGCGGACTCCCAACCACTGCGCCACCAGGGAAGCCCCTATTGTTTTTGATGACCTTGACAGCATGAGGATGGGTGGTCAGGTATTTTGCAAGGAGTCTCTCAGTTGTGATTCATCTGCTGTTTTTTTCTCCTGATTAGACAGGGGAAATGGTGTCTGGGGCAGAAGACCACAGGGAAAAGTGCCATTCGCATACAACAAGACTGATTACTGTTGATGCTGACCTCGGTCACCTGGCTGAGGGAGGGCTTGTCAGTATTCGCCACTGCAAAGTGACTCTCTTTTCCTCTTCTCCATGCTGTGTCCTCTTGGGAAAGACATCACCAGTGCAGCCCACAGTTAAGGAGTAAGGAGTTATTCTCCACTTCCTTGAGGGTGGAGCATCTCCATAAATGATTTGGAATTCTTCTGCATGGGAGGTTCTGTCCATTTTCCCCCCATTTGTTTATTTATTCAGTTATTGATTTATATCACTATGGACTCATGAATATTTATTTCATACTTTGTTATAATCCAATGCTCCTTAATTTATTTTATCATTTAAATTGTTCCAGCTGTAGCCATTGGGTGCTCTTTCAGCAGCTCCTGCGTCCTTCTGACATACCCCCATTTAGGTGAGGTTTTGGGGTTGTTTTTTTCGCACAATTCTTTACTTTCTGACCCCTGGCTACCAGGGCTCTGGGAATTCTAGGTAAGGGGCAGAGAATCCCCTAAGGTAATACACACCTTGAGTTTACAAACATGAGTTCATTTGATCACTCATTCATAAATAATCCCTTAGGCATTTAACTGGGATCCAGGCTCTGAGATGGGTATGAAGGAGATATGAAGCCCAGTTTCTGCTTCACATCTGTGTGGTACAACAGTAAAATGAGCTGATTTTGAAGTCAACCTTTTCTGGGTTCAAATTCTGACCCCACCATGAGTTCCTGTGTGACCCTCAGTAAGTGGCTTAACGTCTCTGATGTTCAACTTCTTCACCTGTAAAATGTGAATGAAAATAACCTATCTTAGGTTGACCTTTTGGTTAGTATCTTAGATAAGATAAAAGCGCTTATCACTGGGTAAGCACTTGATAAAGGTTAGTTCTTAATAGATTGTTTGGAGGGGACTGTTGGGTATGAATCCGTCTGATGTCCCCGGGAACCATCCTGTTCAGCCCCTTCTGAGGTCTATGCATGGCCAGAGGGCTGCACATGTGCCATCTGTGTGCCTGGAAGTGGCAGCCTCCTCGGACACCACAAAGGAAATTAAGTGACACTAGCTTACATCAGCCTTTGACTGCATTCGGCCCCAGGCCCGGAAATCAGAGAGATTCCAGGGTCCATCCTTCCTCTTCCTTTCTGTATGTGAATACTTTTTTGATAGAAAATTACCCTGAATATCACTTGTGTCAGCCCCGAGGCTGAGGTTGAATTTCTCTCTGGATGGGGAGAGGGGCCCAATCCCCCTGTACCCGGTGCCACCTGGCATAGGACCAGTGCTCATCTACCCAGGCCTTCACGCCACGTGGTCAGACTTACAGTGAGTGGGGGGCGACAGAGATCTTGGGCAAATCACACATTGTCAGGCTCACACTCTCCATCTGTAGCTGAGACAGGACACTCCCTTGACTGCAGCAGACGGTTACAGTTACCCGGAAACTCCTCTTCCCTCAGCAGGGCACAGTCTGTTCCAGAAGGATCAGTTCCCAGCCCGGTCTCTTCCGTCAGACTGTGAGCTCCTTGATTCCACCAGTTTCACGAGAAGCACAGCAGGAACAAAATAACAGAATACGAATTTCCGTCATTTAGCAGAAACCTTTTTTTGGCAAGTCTTATGTGGTTGAATTAATGACGTTCCATCGTACCATTATGAAAAATAAGATTTGGAAACACACTCTCAGCAGGATTTGGGGGGTGGGTGAAAAGAAGGGTCACAGACTGCCCGTTGTCTGCCCCCAGATCTCTCCTCCATCAGTCCCAGGCAGGGGGCAAGGCCTTCCCGGCGTTACCTCTGCACCCTCCCCCTTTCTCCCTGCATCTGGCCCCCCAGTTGTCCCTCCACCATCAGATTCTGCACTCAGGGAAGCGCCCAGCAAGCATGTTGGCACAGAAGTGCCAGTGACTAAGGAATGCTTCCTTTTCCAGATGAATTTGCATATTTTAATTGAAGGCAGATGCCTTGAGTTAATTCAATGCAGCAAACTTGGGTTGAGCATTTATTATGCTCAAAGGAATAAGATTCTGAGAGCTCAGTGGGGTAGGTAGGGGCAGCTTTATAGGGGGAGGTGACCTTTGAGTGTCGTATGAATTTCACAGGGGTGGCTCTGGGAGCAGCCAGACCCCGTCCAAGTCAAATCAGCCTTCCTGAGAAGTGCAGGGACGCAGCAGCTGGGAGCGTAGTGTGTAGCGAAGGGGCTGGAGTGTCTTGTGAACCAGGCGAGGATGTGTGAATTTCATCTGGAAGGCAATGAAGGATCCCTGATGAGTTTTGAGAGGGGTTGGTGTGGTCACACTTGTGTCCTGGAGAATGCAACTCTGTTGGCAGTGCCAGAGAGAACTTGGAAAGGACAGGGCTTGGCAACAGGGTGACCACTTGGCCCAAGGAGTGAATTTCTAATTGTGGACTGTTGGACACCAGCAGGCTGGTAGGGGAGTGACGGGGGGGTGGAGGGGGTGACATCCAGAGCCATAGCCCCAGAGGCAGTCTCTGGCAAGCCAAGCCACTGCATTGGGCTTCTGCTCATGTGACCTGTCCACGGCTTGGAGCGTGGCCACTGGAATTGTCATTATGACCCCTCTTCTGGAGGCTCATTAAGGCTTTCCCTCGAAATCAGTGTCTGGAAGCCATTGGCTCCCATCCAGCCTCTCTCCTACCCCAGGCAGCCCTGGGAGGGTGCCTAGAACAGGGCCTCCCTGCCAGCCTCCTGCAGGTCCCTTTTGAGAAATCAGAAGCTGCAGCTCTGTAACTCGGCCAGCCCTTTGGAGTCTCAGCATTTCTCAAGGTAGGATTTGGTGAGAGGAAAACACCGGAACGGGAAACGTTAGTTCAGCCTGTGTTATCAGATCACCCAAAAAGGACAACAAAAATGGGACAATAAAAGGACAATAAAAATAAAACCTCAGGGCCCCTTCAGGTTCTGCTTTTAAGTACTGAGCGCCAAGCCGGAGGGCAGGTTAACCATCTGGGAGCCTCATGGGCTGTGATGTTTCGGTTGGGCCTGTTTTGAGGATGTAGCCATGACAACTGAGAGTGTGGACCTCAGAGAAGAGGGGGGTCTTGTTAATGTGACAGATGCTGAATGGGACCCCTCCTGTGTGTAGACAATCAGTGAAATCCGTTTCAGTCCACACCCCGGAAGCATGGGTGGGGTCCTTGTCATAATAGCGTAGTGGAGTGACAACTGCTTCAAAGCCAGGCAGGCCTGAGTTCAAATCCCAGTTCTGCTACCTATTCGCTGGATGACTTGGGCCAGTGTCTTTGTTTCTGGGAGGCTCTCTTTCCCTGTCTGTAAAATAGGAACAGTAAGAGCCATTGCACACGATTATTGTGAAGACTGAAAGAGATCATATAACTCACTGCCAGGTGCAAGGTGGGGACTCTGGCCTAGACTTGTTCCTTTAAGTAGTATATTAAATTAAAAAAAAAAATCAGTCAGCCAGCCAGGCATGTTCTAAGTTTTTGCGTTTTCCATGGATTATCTTGTTTAACCCTTAGGGTAACCTTATGAAGGAGGTACTACATTGAATTTCATCGAATTTTATAAATTTTATCGATGAGATCAGTCTTAGGGATGTGTTTACTCTGCGTTTACTAGTGACTGGGGACCAGTTAACCTCTCCAAAGGGCTGATCTTGCAGTTGTTCAAGCCATGGGTCCTGCCTTAGTTTCCTAACAGACTGGCCTTCAGGAACTGGATAGATGAGCCCCACCAGGAACGCACCTAATGCTAAACTCTGCTTCCGCGTCCACCCCCATTCCCGCCCCCCACTGAACCTTCACCAGAGCTTAAAGGTCAGTTGGATGAATTCGAATCTCCATTCCAGTTTTTCTGCAAGGAGATAAAGGGAGTGGGCTAGATCATTCAGTTGAGTTGCCATGCATATGTGGCCAGCCTTTCCCATGTAGCCCCTGCTTCCTGCAGTAATTAAGGAGGATCTGTGTGCTCAAGCGCCTTTGTAGCTCTTTTAAAAAACCTTCCTATTTCTTTCCTTTTTTCAAAAAACAATGTTGTTGAGATATAATTTATATACCATAAAATTTGCTTGTTTTACATGCACAGTTTACAGAGGTGTTCAACCGTCACCACAATCTAATATGGAAGCATTTACGACTCCCCTGCTATTTCTATTTAAAAGTGGATAAAAAGTTACATGCTGGTCCTGTTGAGCCCTTGACTGGGAAGTTTCAAACGAGGAAGCTCTGCATTAGAAGGCCGGAAGGTTCCCTGGCCTCTTAGGGAAGGAAGGAAGAAGACAGCTCAGGAGCCGGGAAGGTTTTTATGGGCGACAGTCACAGAGGTGGAACCAGAGGAAGAGTGAAGACCAGGAATCCTCGATTCTGCCTGTGGGGGGCCCAGGTGTTGGGGCCATGCTCAGAGTCCCTGGGGAGACCACGTCCTCAGCGATGGGCAGAGTCTCTGGGAGGACATGAACAGCCTCCATAGTCCTGACCTCATGAATCCCTCTGGAAGGAAGTGGGAAGGAAAAGGCCAGCCCGAGTCCAGATTCCGGAGGGGAATCAGTACTGTGCCGTAGGGCCAGTGTCATGGGATGTCCTCCGGCTTCTCAGAGGTGAGATGGGCCAATGGGGAGAACCAGCAGAGACCAGTTCCCATCCTGGCTTCACCAATGACCAGCTCTAAGCCTCAGTACCCTCATCTCAAAATTGGTGAAAATACTTCTCCCATCTCTGACTTTTTTTGTGAAATGAGACTATGCACACAAACGGTCTAGGATATAACAAGGGCTCAATAAATAGAAGCATTTGCAGTTATTATTACTAACCAAAAAAGCAGTTTCTGTGAGATGCAAACCTTGAACACGCTGTGTAGACATAGCTGGTTCCTTGGGGAAAGGCGAGGGGCGTGCATCATGTTGCAGGTTCAAGGCCACGTTCTTCTATTTACTGTGTTTGTCTGGCTCTGGACAGGCTTCTTGACTTCTCTGAGCCTCAGTTTCCTTATCTGTAAAGTGGGCCTAAGGATATGCCTACCTTTTCAAGTTGGGCGGAGGATCAGATGAGATAATGCATGTAGAGCTTAGCCAGGGCCTGGCACCTGCCAAAAGTCCCATCAGGGCTGGCTGTTCTCTGTGGATGGCAACCTCCCAGTTCTTCAGTTCACATCAAAGTCAACATCTCAATGAATGGGTGAACCCTTGAAAGATGCTATTAAGGACCTGATGAGAATCCAAATGCCGTTCCGGGGCGCCTCTGCTTTGCTTGTTTACACCTTGGATGTAAATACTAGGGGGGAGAGAGAGAGAGAGGAAGCTGGAGCTTAACTAGAAAAACATGGAGGATCAGTCCCACTGGTGGCAGCCAGGGCGTGTGTGTTTGTGTGCAGTAATGCCCACTAGTGTGTCCCATGGTGGCCAGATCACCACGGTCACATCCCCACCCTACAGGCCATGGGAAGGGGCCCCAGAGCCCTTTGCCCCATGCATGGTGCCAGGCTGCTTGCTCCAGCTTCTCATTAGGAAGTGCTATGGAGCCCTAGCAATGACCCTGTGGGGACACACACACCCTGCATCTCAGGGCTGCTCTTTCTTTTTGTAAAATAAAGAGGTTGGACTAGAGGAGAGCCTTGAATTTGACATTACTTTCTGTGGAGCCCAAGGGTTCACCAAGGAGCCTCTGGAGCCATGGGAGAGCTGGGAGGAGGGGTCACCCCACCCCCTACAATCAGAGTCAACGTGAGCTTCCATTTGAAGAAAGGGTTTCACTACAAGAAGAGAAAAAAGACAAGTTGGACAGGTGCTGGGCTAGAGTATCACCAAGTTTCCTAAAACCTTGTGGTTCTTGGATACCTCTCTCCGGGGAAGAGCCTCCCCGCCCCTAGGCAGAGGTTCTGGGCGTAGCAAGATGTGATCCCCCGGCCCCAGGTGGCTGGGAAGGGCCTGGGGAGGGTTGAGCCCTGGGCTGGTCACCGCAGGAGAGAGTAGCCCTGTCCATTTCCCCAGGAGCCATGCACATGTTACTACTGTCTTTGTGCTTCGTGTGGCAAAGGTGCTCTTTTAGGGAAAACACCTATGGGGGATCAGGGTCGAGAAAAGAGAGCTTTTCCCTCCACATCAGGACTTTCTCTGCAGACTCTTAACCGCTGGAGAGCAGAGCAAACTAAGTCCTCAAGAAGGGGAGGCCGCCCCCTCCAGCCTCTTCATCACTCGCAGCGCACCTTGTGGCCTTTTGTAGAAAGGCTTTTCCACGCCAGCATTTCCAAATCAGACGTGAGCTCCTGAGTGGTCACGTCTGACCCGCTTGAAGACTCCTCTTTGGGGTCACTTCTAGTTTTAGGAGCTCCAGCCTATTCACATTTCAAATAATCGCTTGCTGAGAGGGTTTCTGAGGCCACCACGAAGAAGACCCCACCGGAGCCTGTGTTCACAGGGACGCTGTGCTCCCCAGGGACTTCAGTACTGGCCCGGGTCTCCACTTCTGCCACTTAACCAGCCACTTGAGAACATGGTTTTCTTTGCAAGCAGACTCATCCAAAGTGGGAAGAAAAAAAAAAAACAAACAGTTGAGAATGGCAGTAAACACATGCCCTGTTGAATCAACTCAGCAGATCTTTTGGGGAGAGCTTGATACGTTGTAGGCAGTACGCTAAGGATGGGAAGGAAGGGTGGTTAAAAGGACCCTCCTCTTGGGGTTCTCATCACCTAGTGGGGTCCAGTGGGTTCCACAAGGCACCATGTGTTCATCTGAGTCTTTCGTCTTTTTTTTTTTTTTTTTTGCGTTACGCGGGCCTCTCACTGTTGTGGCCTCTCCCGTTGCGGAGCACAGGATCCGGACGTGCAGGCTCAGCGGCCATGGCTCACGGGCCCAGCCGCTCCGTGGCATGTGGGATCTTCCCGGACCGGGGCACAAACCCGCGTTCCCTGCATCGGCAGGCGGACTCTCAACCACTGCGCCACCAGGGAAGCCCTCGTCTTTTTAAATCCTCCCTACACACACCAAAGAGCTGCCAGGGTCATCTTCCCAGAGTATGGCTCTTGTACCTGGAAACCTTCCTGTCCTCCCACACCACAGCTGTTTGCTCTGGGACCACAGCTGTGAGCCTGGCATTCGGGGTGCTCCACGATCCAGCCCAGACCTGCTTTCACTGCCCTCTGCTCTAGGCCAAATCTCATTCCCACCTCCCTCTGCTTCCCAGGTGGTTTCCACAGGCTGGGGTTGGCATCCCCTCACCTCAGCCCACCAGCACCCCAGTACCCAGGTCCCATGCCATATGTCCTGCACCCTTGAGGGGAGAGTGAAAGAACTCTTACAGAATAGTACGCTGGCAGGGGATGTCACTATAGTATTCACTGGCTTCTCTTTTTCTCTGCTAACACAGATACAAGGGACTTCTCACACACTGGCGGTAGCGAAACGTACAAACCTAGTGTGGTTAAGGCATTAACTTGGTGTCAGATGTCAACGACGGAGTCATTAAATAAGACTTACTAAGCATTGCCTTACAGCAAGAGGACCACATGCATCTTTTGGGACCAGCTTTCTAGAACCAGGATCGGTGCAGACTATTTTCCTTTTCAATCACTTGACCGCTTGGCACTAGTGACACCTGGCTCGGGTGGGCTACCTCCTAAGGACACCCAGCCCGGGGACATCAGGGGATGCAGGCATGCCTGAGCTCCAGGGTAGAGATTCAAGAAGCTATTTTTGTTCTTCCTAACTGGCATGCTTTGAAAGGCAAAATTCGCAATCAGCCTGCGGTGATGGAGTTAGGAATTAGACACTCTCTGTTCCTCGAATCACATAGGAGATGGCAAACCACATGAGCCCATCCCCCACCCCCACCTGGCTCCCACTTTTAAATATGAATCAGATGGTTTACTTTCCTCTTCCAAAAGGAAAGCATTTCTCTAATGATTAGTGATGTTGAGCATCTTTTCATGTTTGTTGGCAATCTGTATATCTTCTTTGGAGAAATGTCTACTTAGGTCTTCTGCCCATTTTTGGATTGGGTTGTTTGTGTTTTTGATATTGAGCTGCATGAGCTGCTTGTAAATTTTGGAGATTAATCCTTTGTCAGTTGCTTCGTTTGCAAATATTTTTTCCCATTCTGAGGGCTGTCTTTTCTTTCGTCTTGTTTATGGTTTCCTTTGCTGTACAAAACTTTTAAGTTTCTTTAGGTCCCATTTGTTTATTTTTGTTTTTATTTCCATTTGTCTAGGAGGTGGGTCAAAAGGGATCTTGCTGTGATTTATGTCATAGAGTGTGACACGGGGAGGGGGAAGGGTAAGCTGGGATGAAGTGAGAGAGTGGCGTGGACATATATACACTACCAAATGTAAAATAGATAGCTAGTGGGAAGCAGCCGCATAGCACAGGGAGATAAGGTAGGTGCTTTGTGACCACCTAGAGGGGTGGGCTAGGGAGGGTGGGAGGGAGACGCAAGAGGGAGGAGATATGGGGATATATGTATATGTATAGCTGATTCACTTTGTTATAAAGCAGAAACTAACACACCATTGGAAAGCAATTATACTCCAATAAAGATGTTTAAAAAAAAAAAAAAGGGAAGCAGATTCCAAACCTAATTAAGGTAGCACCTTGAGTCTGTAACTAAATTCATTCACAGCCCAACTGGGGCACTGGAGTGCCGAGATTCCTCTGGCCATCTCCTATTGCAAACCTGATTCAAATCAATATCACTTATTCAGGGTTAAACTATTAGAGAGATTTTTTTTTTTTTTTTTAAATGAACACTGCTCTTCTCATGCTTGGTGGGGCCACACGGCTCCAGTGCCTTTGATCCCGGTCAGCACAGAAGTTCCAGAGCAAAGGAGATCTCGAAACACACTCCTCATTAACAGCTGCAGGCACTTGGAATGTTCTGTCCAAATGGCATGAACAGCCTCGCTAGTTTGGCAGCCAGAGCTGGAAAGCAGAAGGATCCCAAACGGAGCTCCTCTTTGGAGCTACCTGCTGGTTCCCACCTGCTCAGCAGGGTTTGGAAGCAGTGCAGCTATGCAGTTACCAGTCCTGTTACTCGCTCATCATGTGACCCAGGAGATCCAGACCCTCTCTGGGCCTCAGTTCCCTCTGTAATGTGCTGGATCACATATCTGTTCCACAGGGTGATTCTTGGAGATCCACAAATATTTGGGGATTCCTACTCTGTGTCAGTACTGTACTAAGTAGGCTCTAGGGAGGTAAAGAGAAATAAGACAGAGGGTTTTGCCCTCAGTAAGTCCATGCCCTAAATTGGTGGTTCTCATTGAAGGGTACTCTTATCCCCAGGGGATATTTGGCAATAGCTTGAGACACTTTTCTTTTTAATTTTTTTAAAAAAATTTTTATACAGCAGGTTCTTATGAGTCATCAGTTTTATACACATCAGTGTATACATGTCAATCCCAATCGCCCAATTCATCCCACCCCCCCACCCCCGTGGCTTTCCCCCCTTGGTGTCCATACGTTTGTTCTCTACATCTGCGTCTCAATTTCTGCCCTGCAAACCGGTTCATCTGTACCATTTTTCTAGGTTCCACATATATGCGTTAATATACGATATTTGTTTTTCTCTTTCTGACTTACTTCACTCCGTATGACAGTCTCTAGATCCATCCACATCTCAACAAATGACCCAATTTCATTCCTTTTTATGGCTGAGTAATACTCCATTGTATATGTGTGCCACATCTTCTTTATCCATTCATCTGTCGATCGTCATTTAGGTTGCTTCCATGACCTGGCTATTGTAAATAGTGCTGCAGTGAACATTGGGGTGCATGTGTCTTTTTGAATTGTGATTTTCTCTGGGTATATGCCCAGTAATGGGATTGCTGGATCATATGGTAATTCTATTTTTAGTTTTTTAAGGAACCTCCATACTGTTCTCCATAGTGGCTGTATCAGTTTACATTCCCACCAACAGTGCAAGAGGGTTCCCTTTTCTCCACACCCTCTCCAGCATTTGTTGTCTGTAGATTTCTGATGATGCCCATTCTAACTGGTGTGAGGTGATACCTCGTCGTAGTTTTGATTGTCATTTCTCTAATAATTAGTGATGTAGAGCAGCTTTTCATGTACTTCTTGGCCATCTGTATGTCTTCTTTGGAGAAATGTCTATTTAGGTCTTCTGCCCATTTTTGGATTGGGTTGTTTGTTTTTTTAATATTGAGCTGCATAAGTTGTTTATATATTTTGGAGATTAATCCTTTGTCCGTTGATTCCTTTGCAAATATTTTCTCCCATTCTGAGGGTTGTCTTTTCGTCTTGTTTACAGTTTCCCTTGCTGTGCAAAAGCTTTTAAGTTTCATTAGGTCCCATTTGTTTATTTTTGTTTTTATTTCCATGACTCTAGGAGGTGGATCAAAAAAGATCTTGCTGTGATTTATGACAAAGAGTGTTCTTCCTGTGTTTTCCTGGAAGTTGTATACTGTCCAGTCTTACATTTAGGTCTCTAATCCATCTTGAGTTTATTTTTGTGTATGGTGTTAGGGAGTGTTCTAATTTCATTCTTTTACATGTAGCTGTCCAGTTTTCCCAGCACCACTTATTGAAGAGACTGTCTTTTCTCCATTGTATATCCTTGCCTTGAGACACTTTTCGTTGTCAAGCCTGGGGGCATCTAATAGGTAGACGCCAGGGGGAGTGCTAAACATCATATGATGCACAGGACGGCCCTCCAGAAAAAGAATTATTCACCCTGTCATGGCAGTAGTGCTGAGGTTGAGAAACTCTGGTCTAAGTAGACCAGCCCAGGTGTACAAGAAAAACATGTCAGTGCACTGTGGTGGGAGTGATGAGAATGAAATCAGAGACTGCATACAGCGGCCTAGATTTGATGGTTCTCGGTAGAAGGTTGTCCTTTGTCATCCTTCATGCGGCGTGGTACTTGTGCAAGGACTCGGGCTGGCAACAAACGCCGAGAGCAAGAAAGTAGTCTTCGCATTTACTGCATGAGGGAAGCGTCCCTCCAGTGGACAGAAATCCAGCTCGTGGGACCCTGTGCTTTTCTGGCTCTAGGTTCCAGCTCCGTCAAATTCCACCCCCATCAACAGGTCCCCAAGGCCCCAGGGACAGAGGGAACCCAGAATGGAGCCAGGAGGAGGCTTTCAGCAATGAGTATGCCTTTGCTTTCTCCTTTGTTTCTCATCTAAAGGCTCCCAGCCCTTGACAGAGCTCTTCCAGGCAAAATTATAAATGAGTCACCGAGTGACTCACTGAGGAAAGCCCTCCCTGAGGGTGGTGGCTGAGCCCCCACCCAGGTGACATAAATCCTCTTTCCCGGTTCCTTTATTGCCTCTCCCCACAGAGACTACAAATAAAATGTAAGATAGTGTTGATGACTTCCTGCAATAACTTTAATACTTTTATACTAAGAAAAGAAAGCAGAAATGTTTAAAGGGGCCAAACTGGGAAGCTCCCCAAATGAGAATTCGGGAAGGTCAGAGCACGGTGAGAATTTTCTTCCATTGCGTGGGCATCGGGCCTATTTGGAACTGGCTTCTCCAAGCAAGTCATCCTCCCAAGGAGGCAAGGGGGGAGGGGAGAGAACAGGAGCCTCTGATTCAGAGAGTCTCGGTCTCAAGGTCAGTGTTCTTAGGAAGTCACTCAGCCTCTGAGCCTCCATGCTCTGGTCTGCACAATGGGTCTTAATGGCAGCTGAAACCCTTGTTTGGAGGATAAAGGAGTTGGGGCATGTGAGCGGGCTTTGAAAGTTAAACAGCCTTCTGTGGCTATTGTTAAATGCCAGGGGTCTGATGATAGCATTGTGGCTTTGTCTTTATCTTTTAAAGATAGATCCTGAAATAGTTATGGACAAAATGAGGTCTGGGGTTTGCTTTAGGGTAACATAGACGCGGGAGACATAGGTGGGATATACGTGGAAAGTGGACCATGAGTTGATGAAGTTTGGGGCTAGTGATGGGTAATCTGGATTTTCATTATTCTAGCCTGGACCCTCTACTTTTATATTTAAAATTTTCCATTCTTTAAAAATATTTAGAAAGTATTTTAGAAACAAGTTTTGGAGGCTGATCCCACAACAGTGTAAATACATTTAACCCTTCTGCACTGTAGACTTCAAAGTGGGTAAAGATGGTCAATTTCATGTTATGTGAATTTTACCACCACTTTAAGTATTGATGGATATCTTTTAAAGTTAATTTTTCAGATGAGTATGTTTGGGGCAGAGGGTGCATACAAAGACGGCAAAGATCAGAGAGAAGAAAGGTGGGGTGAAGAGGGTGCAGCTCTGCCCTGGGAGTCTAGGAACAGATGAAAGGAAGGCTTCTCCCCTGTGGGTAATGGAGGTGGGAGATGAGCTTTGGCAATGCCATCCTGGGGTGTCTAGCCCCAGCTGGACCTCGAGGAGTGAGGGGGGGGTGTGAGGAAGAGGGAGGAGGGGCCGAGCCCCCATGATCCTTCCCTGGGAGTATGAGGACGCAGGTGGCCTGGCTCCCTGCTTGGGGAGGCTCACGGTCTGCAGGTGAAGCAGTTCAGAGAACGCCAAGTCCTCCCATTTGGCCATGATGCAGTAGAGATGGAAGGCATTCAGAGGACAGCATGGGGCACTCTGCGAGCTCGACTGAGTAATTTGGACTCCGGAACGGATGAAGTCGGAGCTACCGTCACTCCCTTTCTAGCCTTTTAAAAAATACAGGTCAGAGACAGAGTCCTTTGAAGCTAAGTGTCACCTGTCTGGGAATCATTTTCCTCCCGCCTTTGGGTTTACAAAATGATGGGTGGCCCAGAGCACTCTTCCCGACGGATGGTGCTAACCCATCAATGGAAGTGCAAGTGAGGGGCCCTGAGACAGAGCAGAGGGCCTTGGGCGTGCTATGGCCTCTCTTCTGGTCCTGATTCTTCAGTTGTGCCACCTGGGGACACGTCACTTCATCTCTGGGGCTCTCAGTGTCACCACCTATGAAACAAGCGGGGCCATCTCTGACGACCCTGATCGTCCGCTCTGTGGCTGAGTTTATGCAGACCGGCCATTGTAGGGTGGTCCCTGCAGGCAAATCACACAGCACATGTTTTCGCCATGATCTGGGAGTCTGGACGTGATGCGCTCCTGTTCCTTCTGCTGAGTAACCTGCACCACGGAGGTCTTTAAAGCAGGGGCCCGTCTTTCTTCCACTGTCACTGAGAGTGCAATTAATGGTGCTAATCAGTTCTTCCCTATGATGTGCGCTGTGTGAGATGCCTGGGTAGCAAAGATAGTGCTCAGACTTTGCTTTTTCCGTCATGGATAACTTCTCAGTTAGTAATAGGTTTCAAAGGATTCAGGATGGTGCAAAATGGAGACTTTGGGAAAGAACTGAGAAATTCCAAGCCCAATAAGCATAGCCCGCCTTAATCCTCCCCCCACCCCTGCCACTCACCACAAACACATACACATACACAAGAGATGTTGAATCATATATTTACAAGGAGATTTGGACCAACCCAACCTCAAAGCATTGTTCACTCAACTTCCACTCAACAGTTGTTTTCTGAGTCCCTGGACTGCACTTGATAGAAGACCCAGGGGAGATGATCCAAGGGAGGTAGTGATCTTCAAACTTTAGGCCGTGGGGCTCTTATTTTAAAGAAAATTATATTCATTTCCTGGGGTGGTCACAAATTACCATAAACTTGGTGGCTTAAAACGACAGAAATGTTTGTTCTCATGGTTCTGGAGGCCAGGAGTCTGAAATCAAGGTGTTGGCAGTGCCACGCTCCCTCCAAAAGCTCTAGGGGAGATTGCCCCCCCTTGCTTCTTCCAGTTTCTGGTGGCTTCAGGCATTCTTTGGTTTGTGACTGTGTCACTCCAGTCTCTGGCTTCACATGGCCTTCTCTTCTCCATCTTGGATTTATGGGCCCACCAGGGTGACCCAGGATAATCACTTCTTGAGATCCTTAATTAATTACATCTGCAAAACCCCTTTTTCCAAATTGTGTTCACCAGTTCTGGGATGTGGACATACCTTTTGGGAGGCCATCATTCAGCCCACTGTGAAACCTTACACAGACGTCCACAGGGCAGACTGGAGAAAGAGGGGGCCCTAGATACATCGCAATCGTGACCTCAACCTCACGTTCAGTGCCCTCCACCTGGCAGCCATTGGCAGCAAGGAGACGAGTTTGGGAGCCAACACTGTAGTAGAGAGAGAGCTTGGGGGACTTTGGAGTCAAATCATAGGCTGGGAAACAAGCCGAGGGCTTGGGCAAGACAACTTGACCTCTCGGTGTCATCATCCGTGAAAAGTGAGGCGTTCGTGTCTACACTGCAGTGTTGACGCGTGGTCTCAATGAACTTGACCATCCTCAGGTGTCAGTGTCCTCTTGTCTCACCCCATGACACCCGGCCCCACGGAAACAGGTGACAGTGGGGTTATGGGGACACATCTGACTGCACAGCAGTGTTGTCAGGAAGCAGTGGACAAGGTGGTCAGTGGCTTTCAGGGGTAATCAAGAGCTTCTAGAATTGTAGGGATCGAGGTTTTTGCTTTTTCCCTGGCAGAAACAAGGGCGCACCTCAAGCTTATTCAGTTCTAAGTGCCAGATGACAATCCGTGTTCACTGGACGTGATCTCTCCACACCCCGCACCACCCCTGTCTGCTTGCACCATCGGTTGGAGGTGGGCTGAGCTGAGATCTGCTGCAGCTCGGCTGCTACAGAGTAGGGCTTCTGGAGCATAAAGAACTTACAGATCTGGCTAAGGAAAACCTTAGGCAGAATGTTGAACTTACGAGTTTGGTGCTTCTACCTGTGTGTGACAAAGCGCTTCTAGAGAGATAGGAGCTCCGGAAAGGACTTTTTTTAGGCTGCATCATTCTTTACCGTGAGGGCTGTCCTGTGCATCATAGGATAGGCTTTTCAACAGCATTCCTGGCCTCTACCCACTAGATGCCAGTAGCACTCCCTACTGGCTTGTGACAACCAAAAATGTCTCCAGGCAGGGCTTCCCCGGGGCGGGGCAAGATTGCCCCTGGTGAAAAACCACTGCTTTAGAGAAACTGCCCTCTTCTAAGCCAACTTGTCAGGTGTCAGAACTGAGAGAGTCATTCTCTTTGTAAAAGTTAACAAACAACAACACAAGTTGCTGCGTGCCCAGTGCTTCCGGTGGGAGGAGTTTGATGGCTTCAGTTAACCCCAAACCAAAATATGCAGCCAGAATCAGACTTGGTTTTCTTGCTCTGACTAAATGCCTCCTCCCTCATCTCCAAGCAGAACCAGAAGTGATTTTCCAGGAAAAGGAGGCTCACAGTGTTTGGACCAATTATTGGATAGTTTCCCCAGCTGTGTTCTCAGAAGGGCCTTGAGGACTGCACCCAGCAACCTGCCCTGGTGGGCGTGTGCTTCCCAAACCTGTTCTCCATCTGTCCATCTGTCCTGTTGCACTTTTTTTTTTTTTTTTTTTGCGGTACGCGGGTCTCTCGCTGTTGTGGCCTCTCCCGTTGCGGAGCACAGGCTCCGGACGCGCAGGCTCAGCGGCCATGGCTCACGGTCCCAGCCGCTCTGCGGCATGTGGGATCTTCCCGGACCAGGGCACGAACCCGCGTCCCCTGCATCGGCAGGCGGACTCTTAACCACTGTGCCACCAGGGAAGCCCTGTCCTGTTGCACTTTTTAAAGTGGACATCCCTCAGCAACTCATCTCCACCATTCTCCAGTCTGTGAATTGGAATCCCCCCTCTCAAATTTCCCTAGAGAAATTCAGTGTCTGCATAAATGAGTTTTCCAGAAAACCCATCTTCTGGGGCTGAGATGCAGGGAAATCAAGCAGCTGGTGTTGATTGAGCCTCAGAATCTTGAGAGAGCGGATGGCAGGGCAGCAGGGGGATGGCTGGGGTGACATGGCTTTCTGGTTGACACCTCCACGCCCTGCTTCCCCTGCCCCTTTGGGGAAGGGCCGTCACGCCTGTGCTTCTGGGGCAGTTGATGGGAAGGACCCCCAATCCTCTGTGTGCCCGGCATGGTGGAGAGACTTGAGGAATTCCTGGCCCAGATGAAAATCCTAAAATCTTAGAATCTGTCTAGTCTGCCTTCCGAACACCCAGCAGGAAAGCCCTCCCTTCAACCCCGACACCTTGGCCTCCACTTGAACACCCCCAGTGGCAAGGATCTCACTACCTCCTAAGACAGCCGGTCCACCTGTGCCCGACATTCCCGGTCACCTGCTTCCTTACAGCAGCATCCCGAATCTGGTTCTGGCTCCTGGAAATACACACAGTGGTGGAGCCCCTCTTCCCCATGACAGTGCCTCAGTCATACCACTGGCTCATTCCTCTTTTTGAGACTCATTCTTCCTTTGCAGTCCTGTAGTCATTTCATGAAATGGCTTCTAGATCCCTCCCTCCCCCAGGTGCCCTTCAAGAGATAATCCAGCATGGCATGGCCCTTTCCAGATGTCTTATTCTGGACTGACCACACTGGGGCTGACATGTGAGCTGAAGGGGACGTCCCCCTTGCATCCCAGACTCTGTTGATGCCGCTGAGGGAGCGCTGGGATTTGGGACAAGTGCTTCGCTAGCGAGGGCTCATGCTGGGACTCCCTGCCTTGAACAGGTGACCTACCACACCTTTCCCAGCCTATCCCCAAGTTTCCCGTCCATGAATGCTGGCTACGTTTCATCCTGGTACTTTGGGTCCATGGATACAGCACATTTCATCCATCTCGAGTCTTTAATCTACCTCCAGTATTTCAAATGGGCATAACGTGCGAATGTACCATCGCATATGTACCAACAGGGTAGGAGTGAGACTCCCTCCTGTCCCATAAGACTCTCCGCACCTGCTCTGGTGGCCGCAAAGGTTCTCCCAGCTCCGGCTCCCAGCACCGGCGCGGCTTCCCTGTCTCGCACTGTGAGCAAGCACTTTCGTCCCGTCTGTGCTTGCCTCACGGTATCATGTGTTGATGACATCCCCCAATCTAATCAGCCTCCTGACCCTATAGGAAAACCAAAGAGGAAATGAAGTTGGTGGGGCACACCCATTCCTGGGGCGTTCTGCCAGCAACGGCTCCCTTCTCTGAGAACATGTAAACCCCGTGCTGAATACCCTATCCTTGAAATTCTGTCCAGCTTCAAAATCTCCAGACCATCATTTCAGCAAGCAGCCGGGCCCCCTTAGTGATGAATCAGGATGAAATTGGCATTTCATTCACTCTTCAACGATTTTCCACGGTTCATCAAACAGAACCCCTGGTTCAGGGACACCGCTGGAGATGAGGTTGGAAATGGCAGAATGCGGAATCCCAGACCTTTGCAGTCTGCCTATCTTGCCCCATAGGGGACCTCAGAACACCCAGCCCTGCCTCTAGATGGAGAGATTTCTGTTCTGGGGCACCTTTCAAGGCTACAGTGCAGTCCGTTCTCCTGGCCGTAGGACACAGTTTTGATAGTGGGATTTCTGCTTTATCCCAGAATCCCAGCTCCTGTCCCCATCTTGTGCCCCATGAATGCCAGCTGGGCTTCTGCTTATGTGGAGGGCATCCTGTTCAGAGACCTGGGCCTGAGTCCACTGATAGCCTGATGGACAAAGCCATGGGACCCCCGCCCCCAAAGCCTGCTTCTGATGCTGTGCTCACACTAAGTCAGGGCTCACCGGCCTTCTTGGGCACCAAGCTTGCTGCTCTCCCGTCAGCTCAGAGCCCAGCCAGCCCCGCCCTTCCGTGGGCACTCAGTAGGAGACTCACCAGGTCCCCACCTGCTCACCTCAGTGTCCCCAGCCTGCTCTCAGAGGCCAGTCCACGCAGCACCATGTGTGGTTATGCAGGCTGGCACCGCGGCCCTGCCCCTACCCGTGACACTGCCCGCCCCACATTTGGACTTTATGTTATAAAGTAGGGAGCCCCTGCTTTATAGTTTCAAGCAGGGGAGAGGTATGCTTCCATAAGCTTTAGGAAGATGAATCGAGTCAAGTACAGACTCTGCGGGTTGGGGAATTCAAGGTACCGCGGTTGCGGGGTAACCAGTTATGATCCCAAAGGCCTCCCTCCCGCTGCCCCAGCGTTTTGGAGACAGTCGTTTCCTTGACGACACAGCATGAGAACCTTCACTGATGACCGCAGACCTGCTGAGTTGTTTGTCCAGCGTGTCCTCCTACAGGAAGGGAAGCCACCCTCAGAGGAGCAGGTGGGGGACCGTCCTCCCTGGTACAGCAAACCCGCCTCTCCCAAAGCATCCGTCCCGGGTTTGAGCGGGTGTCTGGCTCCCTCTGGTGACGAGGAATTGCCTGGGAGCCTCCCGTTTCCACTGCTAGTGGAAAGCACGCCTGCTGAGTGGAGGACGGGTAAACTAAGGGCTCCCAGGGACCCACACCCCAGGCTGAGTACATGTGTATCTGTGCTTGGGTCCAGTTCTGTCTCTCTCAGGCCTCCTAGCAAACAGCAGTTCCTTTAGAACTCCTAGAAGGATTTCCACAACCCATGACCTTTTCTGCTGCCCTTTCTTCCTGCCCAATGGTAAGTGGGAGGAAGTGTAGGATTGGGGACCCACAGAACCTGGGCCTCTCTCTGCTTGTGTGGAGAAGGCTGGTAACCTAACTTCTCTGTGCCTTGGTTTCTTCATTTGTAAACTGGAGGTGAAGAGGTCCAAGTCTCAGAGTTATCATAAGGGTTTAATTGTATACCAGGTCTAAAGCACCTGACACTGAGAGGTCCTTAATGAAAAATTATCTTGTCGTTGTAACTAGCAATGGTGGCGGTGTGACTAGATAGAAGATAGAAATAGCAGTGGGCTTTCCGTTCCTGGGCAGTAAAGACGAAATGAGGTCACCTCACGTGGACACCTGAGTACTTTGGGGAATGAGAATGGGAAGTGCTTACTAAGGTCTAAGAAATGACCTGCAGGAGAGCCGCCATGACCTCCGCCCCGCGGGGTTGGGCCTGACCTCTGACCTGGGGTCCTGCCGCCTCCCTGAGGCCTGGGCCCATCACTCCACTCCTCTGAGCCTCAGTGACCTCCACAGCACTGTCCCCTCCATCAGGCAGCCTCTCTGGGGCCACTGAGAAAATTCATTAAGATTCCAAAATCCTTTGAAGATACAAGCTGTGCTGGCAGATCACAAGACAGGCAGGACCTCTTCAGCAATTCAGTTCTCTTCAAAAAGCAGCTGGCGGAGGCCAAGAGAAGCTGCTACGGGGTCTTCTATAAGTCCAGCAAGTCCACCGGGCAGTGACCCACTTCTGATGCTGGGGTCCTAGATGCAGCGCCCCTCGGGGAGGGTGGGGGACATGCATCTCACTCCCAATCGGAGATCCCTGCACCTTCAGTGGAGTTGAGTTCATCCCATCCACAGCCCTGCCCCTCACCCCCTCTCTGAATCTCAACTGGCCTCCCTGCTCCTTTGCCCTCTGTTGCCCATCACCACCGCATCATCATCACTCGTAATCGTCCTTGTTCATGAACCTGACTCGGGTGCTCGGCTGTGAATGGGTTGTTCCCCTCGTCTGATTTTCTGCAGTTCTATCACACTGAAGCTCACATCCTGCCTGAGAACCACGGGTCTTGGGTACAACATTCAGCAAACGTACTTCCGTGGGTGCAGGGAGAGGTTCAGACACGATAAACAAGGCAGAGAGCGCCCCCTGCTGGTTTTACATCCTGCCAGCCCTACCCAGGGAGTAACACCCATGCAAGCAGCTGTTTGTTGATTCTGTCCTGATGCCTGGGCGTCCTCCGATGGTTTCAGACATGTTTACTGGTTCGACTTCTGCGTCTAACGTTCCATGCCACTTGGGTGGCATGCCACTCTGAGTGTCCTAGTACCTTCTCACGAATTGTCACGTGATCCTCACACCTGTCTTGGGAGGTGTATTGTTTGCTAGGGCTGCTATAACAAAATACCACAGACCGCGTGACTTAAACGACAGACATTTATTTCTCACTGTTCTAGAGGCTGGAAGCCCAAGGTCAAGGTGTCTTCAGGGTTGGCTTCTCCTGAGGCCTCTCTCCTAGGCTCGTAGGTGGCTGCCTTCTCCCTGTGTGTCATGTGCATTTTCTCTGTGCGTGTGTCCTCCTGAGGTCTCTTTCTCTTCTTATAAGGACACTAGTCCTGGTGGATTAGGGTTCATCCTAAGGGCCTCATTTGAACTTAGTCACCTCCTTAAAGGCACTGTCTCTAAATACAGTGCCATTCTGAGGGACTCGGGGGTTAGAGCATCAACAAATGGATGGGGGCATATGCGCAGAGATGCGCCTCCATTAGATGCGTGGTTCTCCACCCGGATGGAGGGGTGGGTGCACAGTTCAGCCCGTAATAGGGGGTAAGCAGGGCAGGTCCCTGTCCATTTTACAGCTGGAACTGCCAAGGCTGAGAGAGGGTGAGTGCCTTGAGCACGGCTTCCTACCTCCACGGCTCTGCACCCAAGCTGAGACTGGGAGGCCAGACCCTGGGCTCCTGCCCCCCCATCTCTCCACTGCCCCCTGCTGGAGGCTGGCTGCAGGGACAACAGGAAACCATGAACTCCGTCCCCCTGTGAGCTCAGAGAGAGCTTCTGAGAAGACCCTACTCAGCTCGCAAACAGGATGTGGGCTCTTCAGGAAGGTGCAACCTGCTGTTTATCTGAGTGGATTTCCTGCCTGTATGGCTCGTGGCTTCCTAGCCCTCACCCTGCTCGCCGCATTTTCTCATTTCATCAGCCATTGTGGTCTCAGAACTCTTGGACCCAGGGTTTTCCAGGGGCTTTCATGGAGGATGGGGGAGGGAGGGTGTGCTCTTCCTTGCTTTGAAGAGAGTCAACCAGCTCCAGCCGTGCTTCTTGGTACCTGCCACGTACAAAGAAAGCTACAGGAGAATTTGATGGTAGCTCCATCCACGATGCGTCACTCCCACGGGGGCACTGAATGGGGAGACGTGGCTTAGCCCTTGCTGACAGTGAGCGTGACGTCCAGATGCCCGCCAGCCAGCCAGCCAGAGGGACACATGCCCTTACCCTGGTAAGGCCCTGCTGGGCAGGAGGGTGGGGAGAGAAGCTTCTGTCAGCTGGGCTGAGAAATAAGACTAGCAACAGCTACAACTTTGACCAATTGCAGAGCCTTCCCGAGCATTCCAAGAAGCCTTGCCTTATGGGATGACCTTCATTAGATGCGTGGTTCTCCGTAATGCCGGGGCTTGCTACCTCTGCCAGGCCTGGGTTCAACAGACCCCAAACATGGGGTGTCTCGTCCAGGCAAAGGGCTGCATCCGCACTCTGGAAAACAGGAGTTTTTATTTTTATGTATTTATTTTTTTTGAACAAGGTCTCTGCCTTCCCTGAGACTGCATTTATGGCGGCATGCCTACTACATGGAACTTTATTTTTGCATCCAGGCAGACTGTAAGCAGAACTATAAGAAAAGTCTCAGTCTAGATGCTGTGGCAGAAGAGGGAAGGGGAAGGAAAAATAAAGGAAATCTAGGAAGGCCCCTTGGAGGAGGTGGTATTCGAGGCAGGCTTTGAATGGAGGGTAGAGCTTTTTTTTTTTAATTGGAGTATAGTTGATTTCCAATGTTGTGTTAGTTTCAGATGTACAGCAAAGTGAATCAGTTATACGTATACATATATCCACTCTTTTTTAGATTCTTTTCCCACATAGGCGAGGGTAGAGCTTTGATGCACTGCCCCGGGCCTGGAGGAGAGGGTGAAACCGTGTTGAGGACCAGTATGAGTAAGGCCTGGAAACCAGACAGCACTGGGACCAGGTATGCTAGGCAGCGTTCTGTAGTTGGGTGCACAGTTGTGGCGGCCTGCGAGGCCACTCTAGCTGGCTGTACAAGAGAGACTCTGGTTCGGCCTCCATGCTGCATGACCTCAGTCTGGACATGCTAGGTTTCCAGCTGCCCCCTGCAGGCCTGACATCAGAGAGCTCTCACATCCTTCCTTTTTCCCACATGTCCAGATGCATTTTTGAGTCCCAGCTGGTTCCTTGAGCATGGTCAGCAGGGGCAGAGCCCAGAGGTTCTCAGCTTGGCTGCCCATAGAATCACGTGGAGAATTTGGAAAAATCCCAGAGCCTGGGCTGCACCCCAGACCAGCTACATCAGATCTTGTGGGGCAGGACCTAGGCATTAGTATTTTCAGTTTCCCAGGTGATTCCAGTACACACCCAACTTTGAGACCCAGGGATCTAACTGACCTTGGAGGCAACAATTATGATCCTGTGGGGATGGACATGTAAGGTCGGGCACGTAAGCTCTGGCACATAAGCTCTGGCACGTACGCTCTGGCACGTACCATGCAGCCTTAGCAACTTTAATGTTTTGTTTATAAACTTTGCAATGGGGATAATTCTATTACACAGATGGCGTGCAGTGTCTGGCCCATAATCTGTGTTCAGCGAATGGTCGCCCCCTCATCCTCTCCCCCCACCACTTCCCCCTCAGAGGTCAGTTACGTAAGGCTGTCAGGCTGTTGGCAGCGGGCACCGGATAAACAGGTATTGCATGTTTTGCAGGCTTCCTGCTGTTCGTGCATCATGTTTTATTCATGCACGTATGATGCCGAGTGTTCCTTCTTAGGGGAGAAATTTCAGCCTGCAGATTTCAAGACGGAAGAATACATTTGTATAAACTGAGGGCACGGAAGGCCAGGGAGAGATGACAGAAGCAGTGCTTTGATGAGGGTTTGGTGGGCAGTTAGAAGCTGAGGACAAGGATATTTTACAACCAGGACTCTCTGCTGGGCCGGTGCTGCCCTCTAGTGGGGAAGAACCATCACCCACCCCAGCTTCCTCCTTACTCCATCCGCTTGAGGGGACCCTCCAGGGTCAGAATCACTCTGAGACCAGCAAAAGAAGCAGAGACACATGCCTGGGGGAGACCAGCCCGGCAGGCCACCCGTCTCGGACTCATCATCCCTGAGAAATAAAGAAAGTTCTAGAAAGCATCTGCATTCTAGGTAGCTTTGCATGCGTTGCCTCTCATTCTCACTGTTCTGCAAGGCAGATGATTCTTAATCTAGACTCAGTGTTGGCAGATGAGCCATTCGGAAATCGAGAATTGTAATCAGGATCCCAGACTAGGTCTGCCTGATTCCAAAGGCTTCACTGCTGTACCGTAATGTCCTGTCTGTTCTTTCTCTAAGAACCTAGGTGGTCCTACAGGCCTGAGTTCAAATCCACCTCCACCATGTACAAGCTGTGTGGCCTCGGGGCAATCAGTTAACCTCTCTGAGCTTCTGTTTTCTCATCTGCAAAAAGAGTTTCACAGCTTGCACCTTATCAAGTGGTCATGAGAATTTTTGTTTGACCTCAAGCACATCAGAAAGGAAAAAGACTTGAAAGCGATTGTCTCAGGAGGGTAGGATAATAGTAAGTTGTCCCCTTTTCTGAATGTATTACTTTTTTATTGAAGTATAGTTGGTTTATAGTATTGTGTTAGTTTCGGGCGTACAGCATATGATTTTTTTTTTTGCAGTTTATATTCCATTATAGGTTATTACAAGATATTGGGTCTGATTCCCTGTGATATACAGTAAATCCTTGTTGCTTATCTATTTTATGTACACTATTAATGAAATACCTGAATGCATTACTTTTATAATCAGACAAAAACAAAGGATTCACTAGACCACTTTCCTTTGAAAAGCAGTCAAAGCACTGACCCACCCATGTACCAGCCCAGTGAGATACCGTTGAAGAGAATGTTGTCTCATTTTCTGGAAGCAGTAACAAGCAAACCTCAGGGCCCCTCCCAAGAAAATCACAGACTTCCCCTGAAGGGGTCTTTCATCATGTCAAGCACAGAAGCCTCAGCTCCGCCCTTCCCCTGCCTGGCTCAGTGCTGTCTCAGTCATTGCTAAGAAGTCAGGGCTGTCACATGTCACCCAGTGTCCTGGGGTGCCTGCCCTCCCAACAGCCAGGAAGGGATGGGGATCTGGGCCTTGGGTGCCTTGAATTGTGGTTCCGAATTGTATTAGCTTCTTCCTTTACCCCTGCCCTGAGGGCAGCTGGGAAACTCCTGGCCCCTGAAATTCCCTTTTATCAGCACCATAAATTCTACTGCAATAGAGAATTCCATTCTTTAAAAATATATTCTTTAGAAAATCTTATCATTTGTTTCCAGGCTGTGTTGGATACTTTTCTTAAAATTGCTCTTAGAAAAAAATAACCTTATCTATAGAGACAGACCGGAAGGGAATATCTAAATGAATAGGAGTGTTTCTCTCTGGGTGGTGAAAGATGGTGATTTGTGCCGTCTTCCTTGTAATAATAATAGGCAAAATTTATTAAACACTTACTGTATGCCAGGCACTGTGGAGAGCCCATGACATGTATTAATCACTTCAACCTTGAAACAACCTTGCAAGGTAGGAACTATTATTATCCCTACTCTCAGGTGAGAGCATGGCGGCCCAGAGAAAGTAAATAACTTTTCCCAAGGTCACACAGCTATTGAGTACAGACGCTGGCCAGCTCCGGGTCTGTGTTCTTGGCCTCTGCGTTGTGGTGCCTCTCCATCCTTGCTTTCTTCTCAGATCATTCTTCAGTGAGCATGTGTTTCTTTTCTTTTCTTTTTTTTTTTAACATCTTTATTGGGGTATAATTGCTTTACAATGGTGTGTTAGTTTCTGCTTTACAACAAAGTGAATCAGCCATACATATACACATGTTCCCATATCTCCTCCCTCTTGCATCTCCCTGCCTCCCACCCTCCCCATTCCACCCCTCCAGGTGGTCACAAAGCACCGAGCTGATATCCCTGTGCTATGCGGCTGCTTCCCACTAGCTATCTACCTTACGTTTAGTAGTGTATATATGTCCATGCCTCTCTCACGCTCTGTCACAGCTCACCCTTCCCCCTTGCCATATCCTCAAGTCCGTTCTCCAGTAGGTCTGTGTCTTTATTCCTGTCTTACCCCTAGGTTCTTCATGACATTTTTGTTTTCTTAAATTCCATATATATGTGTTAGCATACAGTATTTGTCTTCTCTTTCTGACTTACTTCACTCTGTATGACAGTCTCTAGATCCATCCACATCTCTACAAATGACCCAATTTCGTTCCTTTTTTGTCTGAGTAATATTCCATTGTATATATGTACCACATCTTCTTTATCCATTCGTCTGTTGATGGGCATTTAGGTTGCTTCCATGACCTGGCTATTGTAAATAGTGCTGCATTGAACATTGGGGTGCATGTGTCTTTTTGAATTATGGTTTCCTCAGGGTTTATGCCCAGTAGTGGGATGGCTGGGTCATGTGGTAATTCTATTTTTAGTTTTTTAAGGAACCTCCATAGTGTTCTCCATAGTGCCTGTATCAATTTACATTCCCACCAACAGTGCAAGAGGCTTCCCTTTTCTCCACACCCTCTCCAGCATTTGTTGTTTGTAGATTTTCTGATGATGCCCATTCTAACTGGTGTGAGGTGATACCTCATTGTAGTTTTGATTTGCATTTCTCTAATAATCAGTGATGTTGAACAGCTTTTCATGTGCCTCTTGGCCATCTGTATGTCTTCTTTGCAGAAATGTCTATTTAGGTCTTCTGCCCATTTATTGATTGGGTTGTTTTTTGTTTTTTTTTAATATTGAGCTGCATGAGCTGTTTGTATATTTTGGAGATTAATCCTTTGTCCATTGATTCGTTTGCAAATATTTTCTCCCATTCTGAGGGTTGTCTTTTCGTATTGTTTGTAGTTTCCTTTGCTTTGCAAAAGCTTTTAAGTTTCATTAGGTCCCAATAGTTTATTTTTGTTTTTGTTTCCATTTCTCTAGGAGGTGGATCAAAAAAGATCTTGCTGTGATTTATGACAGAGTGTTCTCCCTATGTTTTCCTCAAAGAGTTGTATACTGTCCAGTCTTACATTTAGGTCTCTAATCCATTTTGAGTTTATTTTTGTGTATGGTGTTAGGGAGTGTTCTAATTTCATTCTATACTTGCCTCCTTTGTCATAGATTAGTTGACCACAGGTGCGTGGGTTTATCTCTGGGCTTTCTATCCTGTTCCATTGATCTATATTTCTGTTTTTGTGCCAGTACCATATTATCTTGGTTACTGTAGCTTTGTAGTATAGTCTGAAGCCAGGGAGTCTGATTCCTCCAGCTCCATTTTTATCCCTCAAGGCTGGTTTGGTTATTCGGGGTCTTTTGTGTCTCCATACACATTTTAAGATTTTTTGTTCTAGTTCTGTAAAAAACGCCATTGGTAATTTGATAGGATTGCATTGAATCTGTAGATTGCTTTGGATAGTATAGTCATTTTCACAATATTGATTCTTCCAATCCAAGAACATGGTATATCTCTCCATCTGTTGGTATCGCCTTTAATTTCTTTCATCAGTGTCTTACAGTTTTCTGCATACAGGTCTTTTGTCTCCCTAGGTAAGTTCATTCCTAGGTATTTTATTCTTTTTGTTGAAATGATAAATGGGAGTGTTTCCTTAATTTCTCTTTCAGATTTTTCATCATTAGTGTATAGGAATGCAAGAGATTTCTGTGCATTAATTCTGTATCCTGCAACTTTACCAGATTCATTGATTAGCTCTAGTACTTTTCTGGTGCCATCTTTAGGATTCTCTATGTATACTATCATGTCCTCTGCAAACACTGACAGTTTTACTTCTTCTTTTACAATTTGTATTCCTTTTATTTCTTTTTCTTCTCGGATTGCCATGGCTAGGACTTCCAAAACTATGTTGAATAATAGTGGCGAGACTGGACCTCCTTGTCTCGTTCCTGATCTTAGAGGAAATGCTTTCAGTTTTTCTCCATTGAGAATGATGTTTGTTGTGGGTTTGTCGTATATGGCCTTTATTATGTTGAGCTAATTTCTTCTATGCCCACTTTCTGGAGAGTTTTTGGAATTTTGTCAAAAGCTTTTTCTGCATCTATTGAGATGATCATATGGTTTTTATTCTTCAATTTGTTAACATGGTGTATCACATTGATTGATTTGCATATACTGAAGAATCCTTGCATCCCTGGGATAAATCCCACTTGATTATGGTGTATGATCCTTTTAATGTGTTGTTGGATTCTGTTTGCTAGTATTTTGTTGAGGATTTTTGCATCTATATTCATCAGTGATATTGGTCTGTAATTTTCTTTTTTCATAGTATCTTTGTCTGGTTTTGGTATCAGGGTGATGGTGGCCTCATTGAATGAGTTTGGGAGTCATCCTTCCTCTGCAATTTTTTGAAAGAGTTTGAGAAGGATAGGTGTTAGCTCTTCTCTAAATGTTTGATAGAATTCACCTGTGAAGCCATCTGGTCTTAGACTTTGTTTGCTGGAAGATTTTTAATCACAGTTTCAATTTCAGTGCTTGTGACTGGTCTGTTCATATTTTCTATTTCTTCCTGGTTCAGTCTTAGAAGGTTATACCTTTCTAAGAATTTGTCCATTCTTCCAGGTTGTCCATTTTATTGGCATAGAGTTGCTTGTAGTAGTCTCTTAGGATGCTCTGTATTTTCACAGTGTCTGTTGTAACTTCTCCTTTTTCATTTCTAATTTTATTGATTTGAGTCCCCTCCTTCTTTTTCTTGATGAGTCTGGCTAAAGGTTTATCAATTTTGTTTATCTTCTCAAAGAACCAGCTTTTAGTTTTATTGATCTTTGCTATTGTTCTCTTTGTTTCTGTTTCATTTATGTCTGCTCTGATCTTTATGATTTCTTTCATTCTGCTAACTTTGGGTTTTGTTTGTTCTTCTTTCTCTAGCTCCTTTAGGTGTAAGGTTAGATTGTTTATTTGAGATATATCTTGTTTCTTGAGATAGGCTTGTATTGCTATAAACTTCCCTCTTAGAACTGCTTTTGCTGCATCCCATAGGTTTTGTATCGTGTTTTCATTGTCATTTGTCTCTAGGTATTTTTTGATTTCTTCAGTGGTCTCTTGGTTATTTAGTAACGTATTGGTTAGCCTCCATGTGTTTGTGTTTTTTACGTTTTTTTCCCTGTAATTGATTTCTAATCTCATAGCATTGTGGTCAGAAAAGATGTTTGATATGATTTCAATTTTCTTAAATTTACTGAGGCTTCATTTGTGACCCAAGATGTGATCTATCCTGGAGAATGTTCTGTGTGCACTTGAGAAGAAAGTGTAATCTGCTGTTTTTGGATGGAATGTCCTATAAATGTCAATTAAATCTATCTGGTCTGTTGTGTCATTTAAAGCTTGTGTTTCCTTATTAATTTTCTGTTTGGATGATCCGTCCATTGGTGTATGTGAGGTGTTAAAGTCCCCCACTATTACTGTGTTACTGTCGATTTCCTCTTTTAGAGCTGTTAGTACTTGCCTTATTTATTGAGGTGCTCCTATGTTGGGTGCATATATATTTATAATTGTTATATTTTCTTCTTGGATTGATCCCTTGATCATTATGTAGTGTCCTTCCTTGTCTCTTGTAACATTCTTTATTTTAAAGTCTGTTTTATCTGATATGAGTATTGCTTCTGCAGCTTTCTTTTGATTTCCATTTGCATGGAATATCTTTTTCTATCCCCTCACTTTCAGTCTGTATGTGTCCCTAGGTCTGAAGTGGGTCTCTTGTAGACAGCATATATATGAGTCTTGTTTTTCTATCCATTCAGCAAGCCTGTGTCTTTTGGTTGGAGCATTTAATCCATTCGCGTTTTAGGTAATTATTGATATGTGTGTTCCTGTTACCATTTTTAATTGTTATCGGTTTGTTTTTGTAGGTCCTTTTCTTCTCTTGTGTTTCCCACTTAAAGAAGTTCCTTTAGCATTTGTTGTAGAGCTAGTTTGGTGGTGCTGAATTTTCTTAGCTTTTGCTTGTCTGTAAAGCTCTCCATCGAATCTGAATGAGATCCTTGCTGGGTAGAATAATCTTGGTTGTAGGTTCTTCCCTTTCATCACTTTAAATATGTCATGCCACTCCCTTCTGGCTTGTAGAGTTTCTGCTGAGAAATCAGCTCTTAACCTTACGGGAGTTCCCTTGTATATTATTTGTCATTTTTCCCTTGTTTTCAGTAATTTTTGTTTGTCTTTAATTTTTGTCAGTTTGATTACTATGTGTCTCGGTGTCTTTCTCCCCGCGTTTATCCTGCCTGGGAGTCTCTGCACTTCCTGGACTTGGGTGGCTATTTCCTTTCCCATTTTAGGGAAGTTTCGACTATAATCTCTTCAAATATTTTCTCAGGTCCTTCCTCTCTCTCTTCTGCATCTGGGACCCCTGTAATGTGAATGTTGTTGTGTTTAACGTTGTCCCAGAGGTCTCTTAAGCTGTCTCCATTTCTTTTCATTCTTTTTTCTTTATTCTGTTCCACGGCAGTGAATTCCACCAGTTTGTCTTCCAGGTCACTTATCCGTTCTTCTGCCTCAGTTATTCTGCTATTGATTCCTTCTAGTGTATTTTTCATTTAAGTTATGGTATTGTTCATTTCTGTTTGTTTGTTCTTTAATTCCTCTCGGTATTTGTTCTTTAATTCTTATAGGTCTTTGCTGTCTCTTGTAACATTCTTTATTTTAAAGTCTGTTTTATCTGATATGAGTATTTCAACATTTCTTGAATCTTCTCGATCTTTGCCTCCATTCTTTTTCCTAGGTCCTGCATCATCTTCACTATCATTATTCTGAATTCTTTTTCTGGAAGGTTGCCTATCTCCACTTAATTTAATTGTTTTTCTGGGGTTTTATCTTGTTCCTTTATCTGGTACAAAGTCCTCTGCCTTTTCATTTTGTCTATCTTTTTGTGAACATGGTTTTCCTTCCACAGGCTGCAGAATTATAGTTCTTGCTTCTGCTGTCTGCCCTCTGGTCGGTATTTCTTTATATGATTCTGTATCATCCATATTCTTTGAAATAAGCATCTCTCACTTAAGTAACCAAAAAACTAAAACTTGTAAGGCACAAAAGAAAATCCTGCTACTAAAAGTACCAGCGAGGAGAATAACTAACAGCTAATGATTTTTGAGAACGTCTGTGTTCTCGGAAATTATCTGAAGCCTCTTTTGGGCACTCATACATTTGCTCCTCAAGGGCTCCCAAGAACGTAGGGGTTGTTGTCAGCCCATTTTACAGAGTCAGGAACTGAGGTACAGGGAGCATTTGTGCTGTGACCACAGACACACAGGGTGCAGCGGAGCCTGACACTGCCCTTCCTGTAGTGTCCTAACCCCCACTCAAGGCAGGAATCATCCCTGTCCTATTCCACCAGTGACCCTCAGAAATACTAATGGATTTGCCTGATTTTAGAGTAAGGAGAGGCACTGGGAGAAGCCCCTGAGTTTCTGGATGGCCTTTTTGCTTTTGCTTTCAGCCACATAAAGAGTTTGTGCCTTCAGCTCCTCAGTGACAGCCTTCGCCACTGTGTCCCTGCCCCGATGGGCTGTTGGTATAGAAGCCAGGCCCCGTGTCACACTCCAGCAAAGAGAAGAATAAAGGCTTGGAGGGAAGGGTCAGCATTTTCTCCTTTACAGGATACCACATGTGCAGCTGTAGCCTGCCCAGTGACTGGCCTCCTCCTGCTTGTCCACTAGGGGGCAGGAAATAGCAGGCCTTCAGGTGGGTCTGGCTGCAGAAGACTCAGGGCCCACCGAGAGGAGGAAAAGCGGGCACCCACAGCGTATTTCCCTTCCCCTGGCTCTTCTAGCTCTTCTAGCACCCAGCAAAGCCAAGGAGCATCAGTGGAAACAAACATCTATGAAGTACTTCATCTGGACCAGGAGTCACGCTGGGCCCTTACATCTGCTTTCATTTATCCCTCCCTGCAAGCGCTATGAAATACATCTTACTAGCATCTCCCCTTTTCAGATGTGGAAACTAACAGAGGTGAGGGACTTGCCCAGGGCTGCCAGCACTTAAGTGGCAGCACCAGGATTCACACCCAGCCAGGCTCTAGAACCCACTGTTAACCCCACTCACCACACCCACCTCTGAAGCCCGGTGGTTTCTATCCACATCCTCGTTGTGGTGCAAGGTGTGAGAAGCAGGTGGCTACCTGTGAGCGGCGGGGTTTGGGGTTGGGTTTGGTTGTTATTCTTTAAGTTTGCTTATTTGTGCTTGAGCTCACTGGAGACCCAGTCCTGCAGAGGGCACCAGGGGTCAGCTGCCCCCCTAGAACCAGGGGCCCTGGAGCAAGCTGCTTAACCTCTGTGAGCCTCAGGTCCTCCTGGGATACAGCTGGCATGACGGCACCCGCCTCATCGCATTGTTAGAAGGGATCATGAAATAACGTGCATAAACCACATAGTCCAGACTCTGGCACCATACGATAAGCACTCGATAAATAGCCAGTGGCCATTTTTCTATAGGCACTTGTATGACACGTGTATGTATATGTGAAAATGTGATAATCATGTGTTTGTGCAGAAAACATATTCCAGCTTAACGAATTGTTGCAAAACAGACACCCACGTAGCCTGAAAATAGACCAAATACAAAACCAGCACCTGAGAACCCCCCACCCAACCCGTGCCTCCTTCACTGTAACCCCTCCCTCCCTCATGGGCAGCAGTGACCACAACCCTGACTTCTCTGCTATTCATTTCCCTGTTTTTCTTTATAGCTTGATTACCTAGTTATATATCACTACATGGTTTAATTTTGCCGCTTTCAATTCTGCGTAAGTGGAATCACACCAGTATGTATTCTTGCCTGTCTGTGTTCTTTTGGAATTACATCATTTAAGATTAATCCACGTTATTGATGATTTGTTTTCTCTGCTGTATAGTAATTCCAGTGTATGAAGATGAAGATGTCACCGTTTGTTTCTCTGTTGTTCTGTTGTTGGGCATTTGGGTTGTTTCCAGTTTGAGGATCTTACAAGATTGGGATGAGCATTCCTGGATGTGTCTCGCAGTGGGTTTCAGACTTTCTGTAGAGTATTTACCTAGGAATTAGGATTGTGGGTCATTGGGCGAGTTCCTCTTTGGTTTTACAGACACTGCCAAAGTTTTGCCAGAGTGGTTGTCTAATTTACACTCCTACCAGCAGTAAGCAAGAGTCCAGATTCCCTACATCCTTGCCAACACTGGGTATTATCAAGCTCTTCAATCAGCTAAAAATCTAATGACATTTCACTGGGCTTGTAATTTACATGTCCCTGAATTCTAATGAGGTTGAGCATCTTGTCCCATTCCATTGTTCCTTTGAACCTCCTCTTTTGTGAAGCACCTGTTAAGGTTTCTGCCCCCTTTCCACTGGTTTGTCTTTTTCTCATGGACTTATAGTAGTTTTTACATAGTCTCGATATGAGCCCTCCGATTCTTGTATGTGTGTTTTTCAGGATGTATGTTACATGTATGTTTTCCCACATCTTTGCTTTCCTAGTGGGCTCTTTTGATGAATCTAAGGAATGACCTTAATTTTAATGTAGACCAATTTGTCAAGCTCTTCTTTTAATGCTTCATGCTTTCTTTGTTTGGTTTAAAAAAATCTCTCCCTGCCCCCAACATTGTGACAGTACTTTTGTCTATTATCTTCCAGAAGCTTTATTGTTTTGCTTTTCACACAGGTCTCTGATATGCCTGGAATTGATTTTTTCATGTGTTGTGCAGCCGACTTTTTTTTCCTATAATTTCAAGTTGTCCTAGCACCATTCATGGAAAAATTCATCCTTCCCCCCACCGCTTTGTAGGCACGCTTTGTCATAAATCAGGCGTCCACGCAAGTATGGATCTGTTTCTGGGCTTTCTCTTCTGCTTTACTTGTACGTTTGCCGCTTCTTGTGCCAGAAACGCACTGTCTTCATCATTACAGCTTTAAAAGGAGTCCAGTAGGGTACGTCTTGACAATTCTTCTTCTTCTCCCAAGGTATCCAGGCTGGTCTTAGTTCTTCTGGTTCTATGTGTGTGACCTGATCCCTTTCTAGAGGCTGTCACGTCAGTCCCCTTGACACATTGCATCTAGAAGGAGGCACATTCCCAGCGCTGAGAGTGACACATGCAGAGAACACTGTCCAGGGAAAGAGCAGGCGGGGGCTGAGTCCCAGCTCTGCCCCTCCCCAGCTGGCTAAACTTGGGCAGACCACGGCCAAGAAGAGTTTCTCCCTCCCCGTTTTGTGTCACTGCTGTAACAAGTATTCTCATTCACACACCCTTTCAACAGATTGTGAGCTAACTGTCCTGGGCCAAACTGGGGACAGAAAGAAGAATAAGGCACCATTTCTGCCTCACAGGGCTTCAAGTCTCCTCCAGCATGTCTGGGACTGTGCCCCAGTCAATGCCAGGTCTGAAAAATGACCCACAAAAAAAATGTCCCATGGTCAAATGATTAACAAGCAGCTTCATGCAACATCCTGTCCTTAGAGATTCACATGTAGCAGGTATAAGATCTGAGATTGTCCTCAAATTTGCTTAACAATTGTATCACTGCTGTAGTAAGTTACCGCAAATTTAGTGGCTTAAGATAATATAAGTGTATTATCTTACATTGTGGAGGTCAGAAGTCCATAATGGGTCTCCCTGAGCTAAAAATCCAGGTGCCAGCAGGGCTGCCTTCCTTCTGGAGGATCCTTTCTGGAGGGGAGAATCCACTTTCTTGCTTTTCCCAGCTCCTAGAAGCCACCCACATTCTTGGCCTCAAGGCCCTGTCCTCTGTCTTCAAAGCCAGCAGTGACTAGTCAAGGCTTTCTCATGATGCCATTGCCCTGGTTCTGTGGTCTCATCTCCTTCTCTGACTCTGAGTTGTATTCCTCCTCCTCCTACATCTACAGGTCCTTCAAGATTACATTGGCCCACAAGGATAACCAGCATGATCTCTTTATTTTCAAGTCAATTGATTAGTGACCTTAATTCCATCTGGAGCCTTCGTTCTCTTTGGTCAGTTACAGTAACAGACACAGGTTCCGGGGATTAGGACATGGGCATCTTTGGGGACCATTATTTAACGTCCTATACGGTGGAACCCTTAGCCTGCGAGTGCACTCACCCCAGCTTGATAGCGCGTGTAGTGCATTGCTGTGTGTGTTCTTTACAGCACACGGTGCAGTGGGAGGTCTTTCTCTAGCCCCACTCCATCATGCACTGTCCTCTTTGGTGCTGACATCATAGGGTAGGTTGATTTGTTTATGGCCTTTCTTCTTCCCAAATACCAACTCCACAAAAAAGCAGGGATTTTGTCTGTTTTGTCCACAGCCGTATCTCAGCTCCTTGCACAGAGCCTGGCACCTATAGGTGCCATTATATATTTTGAATGATGGAGAATGGTTGGAGGTCTCTCCAATAAGACAGCAAGCTTCTTGAGGGCAAAATCCTCACCCAGTTCATCTGTCCTTCCCCTGCGTCCAGAGATGTCTGGTGCTAAGTAGGAAGATTGTATAGCATGGGTGGCAGATTTACACCAGAGGTTCTCAAACTTTCTGGGTTCATTGTACCCTTATTTTTCACAGAGCCCTGAGTCTGCAAGATATACCCAGCAATTGTGTTTATCAAGCAGTTAGGTCCAAATTACTTAATACACGTTTGAAAAAAATAACACACATCAATTGAAAGAAAAAAATATTTCTATTTTATTTTTAAATATGTATGATTACTTACTAATGGGTTGTGTGTCCCTGCTGGGGACTACATAGATTCTCAAACCTTGGAATCAGATTGGACTCCATTTCCTGTGTGCTGCATTGATTTCCACACCACGTTTGCTTTTTATCACAGCAGGTACTGAAAACTCAGTTCACAAAGACAGGATGTATTTGAAAGGAGTATTGCTTGATCCAGTGCTGAAACCATCAGCCACCTGGAGTGAGTAGTTGTGAGTGGTTGTATGAGTAGCATCTGACAGATGTTAGCTATCACTGGGTTTCCCTCCAAAACTTAAAACGTTTTGCGGTACCCCTGTGAGTTCACTGTGGTACCTCAAGGTGCCTCGACACACAGTTTGGGAACTGCAGATTTACACTAACCTAATTTACAGAAGGCCTCTGTTCAAACCAGGATGCCGGAGTTAGATCACCATGGGGGTCATGCCATTCTCTCTCCCTTTGTTCAGTCCTCACATCCCTGGGAAGCCAGGTTAGCATCAGAATGTGCTTGGCAGGTGGGCAGTCAGAGCAAGGGGGTGGACTCTGGACTCTGGTCGGCCAGTCCGTCTGGACCCTTGTGATGCTTGGGATTGTGGCTGCTTCCCCCGAGGAACCCTCTCTGGGGCTTGGCCTGCTCCCAGCATCAGAGACACAGGTGTCATCCATTTAACAAGCACTCATGGCTCTTTCTGGGTGCCAGACTCTGTTCTAAGAGCTTTACAAATACGAGGTCATTAAATCCTCCCTATAGTCCCGTGGAATAGGCCTAATATCATTCCCATTTTACAGATGAGAAAGCTGAGGCACAAGGAAGTTAAATAGACCCTTCCCAAGGTTCCCAGAGCTAGGAAGTGGTGGAGCTGGGATTTGAACCCAAGTGGCCCATACTCTCTACGGACCTGCTTGAAGGATGCTTTTCCCCTAAGGGGATGAGAGAAACCTGGCTTCAGAGCCCACTGTGCTGCTTTCTGACTCACTGTTGGGAAGTGAGGCGCTAAACCTTTCCTTCCGCTGTGAAATGGGCGCAGTAGACTCCCCGTCAGGGCCATTGAAAGAATTACAGTAGATTATGCTTGTAAAGCACCAGGCTCAGGGTAGCAGCACAGGAGGGGCCCTTCTCTCTCTGATCTCTGCGTCCCGGGCTCGCCTCCCCTCCCGTGTACACAGTCTGGCAGGCAGCAGGGGGCAGCACTGGGCCGCTGAAGAACCTTCTCTCCTGGACCTGGAGGCGCTCACCATTCAACGCAAGGATTCTGGATTTTAGGGCCGGACCATCTGTTTCTTGTCTATTTAGGCAGAACATTTTGGGGAGAGGGGGGTTGCTAAACAAGAACAAAATCACAGCCTGGTGGGATGAATCGAAAAGAGAGTGAAGAAGCAAATTCAGAAGTACCTTTCTGTAAGATCACAGCCTGCCTTGTGTGCGCTCAGGGGAACAGCATCCTCTAAAGACCCAGGGCTGTGCTCACCAATGCTGCTTGATTTGAGCTGTTATCCTAAGATATTTCTGAAGTGAAAAAGGGTGCTTCCTGATGCATGAGCCTCCCATCCCACCCCACCCCACCCCCACTACTGGATTGTCCCTTGGAAAATATTCAAGAACCCATTGCTGCTAGAGGTTTACTTGGTATCTCTCCGAGGAGGAGCTGCTTTAAAAATATTCCCTCACTTCAACTGAGGGGAAAAAATGTCCTTCACGCAAAAATACGCATCCTATGTCTTTTTTTCTTTTCTTTTCTTTTCTTTTGGCCATGAAGCTTGCAGGATCTCAGTTCCCTGACCAGGGATTGAACCCGGGCCACGGCAGTGAAAGCGCCGAATCCTAACCACTAGACCACCAGGGAAGTCTCCCTACCTCCTTCTTTGGTTTTGGGAATGGGATCCTACCAGGTTTCTTTGGGGGAGAATTCTGTCCTGTTCAAATGGAAAGCCACAATTCAGCGTTTTGGTGACCCGTGTCCTGTCCTAAAGTAACCAGATGGAGGGACCACCTTGGCACGTGGCTTCTCTGCAGTGGCGTCTGCCCATCCGAGCTGCCAGAACGGATGGCTGGCCTGTCTGGGCCTGGTGGGGCTCTTGTGGGCAGCTGAGCTTGAGGGATGCCCTTCCTTTTGTGTCATAACTTGCACAAGGGCAGGACACCCAGGGCCTGGAGTCTCCAGCTGTCCCATGATGCTGGCTGGTCCACACTCCCACACCCTCCACTGCCCCCATGTGGGGGAGGGGTAACAGAACACTCTCCACACAAGCTTTTTTTTTTTTTTATTTTTGGCTGAGTTGGGTCTTCATTGCTGTGCGCGGGCTTTCTCTAGTTGTGGCGAGTGGGGGCTACTCTTCGTTGCGGTGCGCGAGCTTCTCATTGCGGTGGCTTCTCTTGTTGCAGAGCACGGGCTCTAGGCACACGAGCTTCAGTAGTTGCAGCATGTGAGCTCAGTAGTTGTGGCACACGGGCCCTAGAGCACACGGGCTTCAGTAGTTGCAGCACATGGGCTCAGTAGTTGCGGCGTGCGGGCTGTAGAGCACAGGCTCAGTAGTTGTGGCGTACAAGCTTAGTTGCTCTGCGGCATGTGGGATCTTCCCGGACCAGAGATCGAACCCTTGTCGCCAGCACTGTCAGGCAGATTCTTAACCACTGCGTCACCAGTGGTTAAGTCCCAACACAAGCTTTAAAGCTCACTGGTTGTTTCTTTCCAATGATACTAAAAGCTTGGTCCTTTGACCTATTCAGTTTTAATTATCATTTTCATTGTTCAATCTGTAGGGGGTGGAGCAGTGATTATTACATTGAATGGGGGGGTATTTAATTTGCATGAAAAGAGGCATGTTATCATGGGGGCGCTGCTGGGGGTCAGGGTGATGGCTAGGACTATGGAAGGGGCGTCAGAAGAGTAGTTGCAGCACGCCTGGCAAGAGAATTGTGTTCTATCTCTGTGCCCCTTTCTTTTGGGACAGGCTGAGTAGTTAGTTTACTTGCTGAGGCATCTTTAGAGTGCCAGGGGCTGACCAGTGGCTCCCCTCAGCCTGCAGCCTGGACAGAAGGATAGAGCTGGCTTCATGATTTTGTCCTGAAGCAGAAAGCCCTTCAGTCTACCTCAGGTACAGCTCTTGCCTTGGACACCCCCTGTCCACACCCGTGCCCCTGTGTCTTTCTCAGCATCACTTCCTACTTTGTTTCCCCCATCTACCGAAGAAGACCGAAGCCAAGACCAGCTCTGCTCCCTAACTCTGCCCAGCTAAGGCCTAATTCCTCCTAATTCTAGCCCATACTTGAAAGAGCACCACGTTCTAGACTTTTCCAAAAACACCCCACCTTTCTCAATTTTCTCTGGTCGGTTATCTCAACCTAAGTTGTGACAAACCAGAGCCAGTGTTTTAACAAAGTGGATTCTGCTGCTCTCCAGATTCCTATCAACAGGAATAACTGGGAGACCGGAGGTCATCTGCTGGGTACAGGAGCAGCTCTTTTGAGGCCCTTGAGCTTCTAGATGGTTCCATATCAGAGTAGGATTTCACTGAGGGTGAATTCAGCCCCATTCCTGTGATAGAAACCATCCTCTTTTCATCCTGTCCTTCATTAAACAGCATTCCTTGTAAGCCATCTTTAAGTGGTTGCTTTGGGGTTCTGGGTCCTTGTCTGTAAATGAGGAAGACGTGGCTCCTTCGCCAGGTATCTAAAAAACAGTTAAGGTGTCTATAGTTTCCTCTACAAGTCAGTGAGCTCCAGGAAGGCCTGGATTGTTGACTCTGTACTTCGATGCTGAGTCCCCATCCCTGAGAAGGCTTCTTGGCACATAGAAGGAACTCAATAAGTATGGACTGAGTGGATGAATATTTGAGCAGTTCCATGATGACATCACTGGGAGATTTCAGGCTGAGTTAGTCTACCCTGCGAACAGACCAGAACTATCCTCCACTGAGCTCAGCTTCCCTCTGGTTGAATCCATTTCCTACCTTGTTCCTCGTGTGCCCACATGGGCTTGTTAGTACCCACACTCCAGGCTGTCTGCTTAGGTTGAACTGACCCATGTATTGATTGTCCCCACAGGCAGCCAGCTTCCTAAGAAAAAGCCACTTCTTCACTCTTATGTTTTATTCCCAGGGCCTTGTGAGCTATCAGTGCTCAAGTTGAAATTTAGTTAAATACGGACAGCCTGTGAGTTTTTAGTTTGGGCTCAGTACTTTTCCAGAATGACCAAAAGGTTTGTGCAAAATTCCAGATACTATATCCATCAGATACGTTACTTAATCACGTACCTAGTCCCACCTTCTCAAGTCCTACAGAAGAGCTTGAGACCTGAACAGCTGTTACAACAACAGAGAGCAATTCCAAAAATGTGGGGGCGGGGGGGGGGGACTGCCAAACTGAAATTAATAAAATGTTTAATTAAATGTGCTCAGGGCATACCATTATGTCAGCTTTGTTGTTTGCTAAATTTAATGCCTGTAAACATTTCATTACATGTGAGAATAATTTGTGGCTTCAACTTTTCTCACTTCACGAGACTCCCTGAGTTTGCACAATGAGCGCTGAGACATCTTCGCCAACCGTAAATTAATTGAATTACATAAAGCCAAATAAATGCGAAAGCAAAATTATAAAAATCCTTCCCAAAACGTTTATGGAAGAAAAAATATTTCATGATAGACATGGACGTATTTTAATGGGTTTAGTATGATATGGGGTGGAGTCCTCTAAAAGTAACTGTACTTGGAGCCCACAAATTTTTCAAAGCAACCTGTTGAAACTATAGAATTCCTGCATGACAGTGCTTCCATAGAGTTTCCAAAACTTAGAAATACTAGCTTTCCCCTCTAGGATTTTTAGACGCATTCCTCTCATGTCATTTGTCTAATCAGACCTCTCATCTGATCAATGTAAAACAGTTTTCTTGAGCTTTGGCAATTTTGCTCAATAAATGGCTTCGGCTTTTAATCTAATCTTGCTTTCATCTTCTTCTTTCAGGAATCCTGTTCACGATGCTGGTGTTTGGACCAGCCTGTGGATTTATCCTGGGCTCTTTCTGTACCAAAATCTATGTGGATGCAGTCTTCATTGACACAAGTAAGGAATTTATCTCAATTTCCAAGCGCCGCCCACAAGCCCTTCCTCCACCATAAAGGAGCCCCAGCCTCTGGGTTCTAAAACCTTCCTACTAGCTGCAGCCCTAATGCATCCACTTCTCTAGCTGGTGGCCCCCTTGAGATTAGAGGAAAGATTGGGTCATGAATTTGGTACAGAGGGTCTGGCTTGAAGCATGTGCTCTGCTCGTGTCTACCTAGAGACTGAATAACCCCCTAAGGTTGATTTCACTCCTCAAATCTGAATTTTCCTCATCTGTAAACTCAGGGTAAAAAAACTTATATCTGCCTTGAAGGGCTTTTGTAAGATAAATGAGGGAACAGATGTGGACATGCCTGGCATACACACATACTCATTGAATGTTGGTCCATGAACCCGCATGAGGACCCTATTTCTTAAACTAAAAGTTGGAGCACGTGTTCAAGTGCAAATGTACACGTGGGGTCAAGGAGACAGAATATTTGAAAATTGTTTCTGTAAGACACTGCCGTGGTGGGCTTTCTAAGGAAATATACCATACCTCAAGCCCATTTTAAGCGGCATGTCTTGTGTTCTTGGCAGGAAGAGCAAGTGTATGTCAGCCTGCTCTGGGCCCCCCCATCCCTAGCATACCTGGATTGAACAGCGTGCTAGTTGAGATGTGCTAGGCTATGCAGTAGTAACAGACAATTCCCAAATCAAAGTGATTTTATGCAGCCAAAGTTTATTTCTCAGCCATACTGCATATCCAGTGCAGGTTGGTGGTGTTTGGGGGGTGGAGGGTGAGACTTGCCTACTGTCGTCCCTCCAGGACCCAGGCTCACAGAAGTTTCATCTGACTCCTGCCTGCCCAGTCGCCGAGGCAGGAAACCAGCTCCTGTTCAGAAATGACACACATTGTTTCTATTTACATTTCAATGACCACAGCAAGCCACCTGGTGTATTAATCTGTGGCTTTGTGACAAATGACCCCAAACTTCGTGACTTTAAACAATAGGTATTTTCTCACAGTTTATTTCTCTGGGTCTGGAACCCAGGAGCAGCTTAGCTGGATGGTTCTGACTCAGGGTCCCTCATGAGGCTGCAGTCAAGGTGTTGAGCTGGTATCAAATCATCTGAAAGCCCACCTGGAGGGGCTGCACTTCCAAACTCACCCCACGGCTGTTGGCAGTCCTTGACAGGTGGGCTGTCAGGCCGGCTCCCACGGATCTCTGTACAGGGCTAACCTCGGCATGGCCTCCCTGGAGCAAACAACCCAAGAAAGGGTAAGAGCACCTGAGACAAAGCCGCAGTCTTTTATAACCTAGTCTCACAAGTGACACCTCATTGCTTCTGCTGCGTTTTGTGTGTTAGAAGCAAGCCACTTGTTTCCGTACACTTGGAAGAAGGGATCATTTCACAAGGACGTGAATTCCAGGGGTGGGGATCGTTGGAGGCCGTCTCAGGCACTGCCCACTGTATGTGGTCACGACTCAACTGCGTGCCCGAAAGAGGGCGCTGTGTTCCTGTGCAGCTTAGTGAGTTGAGAAGCCATGTTTCCTTTCTCTCTGAAAACAGTGCAGGAAGCCTTTCCGGCTTCTTTGTCTCATCCCGATCTATTCCCAGGATCAATAAGAACTCTCAGTCGCCTGGTGTTCAATTCATCATCTCTTGACAGGGCTAAATTTACTAATTCACCCCAAAGACATAATCTGGTTTTAAATCCAATCAAGTCACTCTGTGATTCACTCCATTAATCCCAGTGATATATTTACTTGTAGCTAATGATGTTACAGATTTCCAAACGCGGGAGAAAAATCAAATGCAGCCTTATTTGTTTGTTCGTTTTAAAGTGCCGGGTCTGTTCAGGAGGGGATTGAATGCCGCTGTTTTGTAGCCCTTGGTTGGCCCTTTGAACCCTATTCCTAGCGGGTGGGATGACTGGTGGCCTGGTCAGAGAAACAACCCATGGTGACACGGTCAGCTGCCATCTTGCTTCTACGGACAGAAAGCCGGCTTCCGCCACTGCACCAAAGGCAGTACAGGACAGGAGTAGCAAAGGAGGGGAGGAAAGGGGGCACCCTCCCAGTGCATGGGGAAGGCTGCCTGCGGGGAGAAGGCAAGTGTCCAGGCAGCCTATCCTGCCCTCAGTGTATTAGCAGGGCCCCCTTGAATCAAAGCTTGTGGAATACCAGAATCCCTGAGCCGGAAAGAACCTCAGACATCATTCTCTTCCAACTCTTGCATTATGTAGATAAGGAAACTGATACCTAGAGAGGTAAAGGGATGTACCCAATCCAAGGGGTGTATCTATATAAAACCCAGGTCTCGGAGCAAGCATGTGGAGACACCCCTCGCCAAGATTCCTCTTGGGAATTAAATAGCATCTTTTTCTCAGTGACTAGAATGGCCAAGAGGTAGACAGGTGGCTGGAGGGGGCTTAGCCCATCCACTCGCAGCCCCCTCTGTATGCCATTCCCTTGCTCAGACCATCCCCTCAGTCTGGAGCGCCGTCCCCAGCCATTCTCCTCAACATCTGTCCTCACCTTTCAAGGCCCAGGTGAGTGTCATCTACGGTTCTAGACTCATTGGCAGTTTGAAGCCTCCCATACCTGAGACAGATGGGCGCGTTTCCGTTCCGTCTGGGCACCCTGCTGATGGCCGCCTTTCCCCAAAATGAGTTAATAGCGGACTTCCTATCTGATGAGTCTCGAAGGACTGAAGGATGTGTTGTGAGTCACCCTCGTGGTTTGCATCCCTTCTGAAGGCCCCCGGAGGGCTGGTGCCACCCTTTACCAGCAGAGGGCAGAAAAACATAATTTATTCTATTCAGGAGCCAGTCACAGAATTCCATAGTTGCCAGCAGTTTTCTAATCTTGTGACTGAAACTTGTCATTCTGTCTACGAGTGGATTGGGGCTGTATTTCGAGGAGTCGGTTCTCAGTTCTTTCAGGATGACCCTTCCCTGTCTTTTCCTCACCGACTAAGACAGAGCCCCTCTTTCGGGCTGTCCAGCCTATGGGAATGTGCCCTTAAGCATGAATGTACGGGGCCACGCACACAGCCATATGTTTCTGAAATTCCAGCTGCGAGTTGGGCAGGGGACTGGGAAAAGCAGTGGCCTGGGAATTGTGCGAGGTGGGCAAGGCAGGTCCCTGGGAGGCCCTTGTTATGGGGTAGTTGGAGGAGGGCATGTGCCTTTCACCAGGCAGCCTAGCAGCGGCTGAGGAAACAGGGTGAAGGCAGAGACCGGTGAGGGAGTCTGGTTGGAATCTGTGTGTCAGTGAGGCTGGGGCTGCAGGGGAGGTGGTTGGTTGTAGGAACAGGCCAGCTATGGGGCTGCAAGACCCCACGGGCAGCTCCCCAGGAGGGCTGCCCTGGCGGCACTCAGACACAGGGATTCTGCTGCTGCCGCCTTTCATCCGTGTCTGAGCCCTCTGTGGCTCCTTCGGCCCCTCTTCTTAAGGAGGACAGGTGCCTCCTCTGACAGCCTGGGGAAGGAATGATGGTGCCTGCAGAATTTCTTTTCTAGAATATCTTTGTAAAGCTGAGACCAGTCAAGAGCAGGACGTAGGAAGAAGAAGGGCCTGGTAGCAGAGTAGACCCCTGAGCACTGGACTGACCAAGCTTCACAGTGTGGGGTTAACAAACTGATGACAATGGCAGCCGTGAATTGACCCCTTTTTAAATACATTGAATGCCTCTTTGGAACCTCACAGATGATGTGTCCTCCTGCAGTGATTATGAGTTCTGAGTTCAAACATCAGACCAGACCTCCATTCACATCCCAACCACACCCCTAACGAGCTGTGTGGTCCTGGGGCCATTTCTCCTCATGCGTCTATGTGTGGATGACATGATCATGTTAATCATACAAAGCAGTTAATACAGTGCCTGGGGAATAGTAAACACACAGTAAAATTAGGTGTAATGAGGAACAGAGAGGTTAACTCACTGCACAGCCCAGGCCTATCTGACCCCAACTGGGCAGCTCACTTCCCTGAAACCTCTCCAGGAGTTTAGCCAGAAGCCTGCCCCCTTCCACGGACAGAGGCCTGGCTGAGATGCCCTGACTGCCAACACTTCCGTACAGACTGGCCCTAAGGCACACCAGCCCGCTCTGCTACAGCTGCACAGCGTTTGCAGCTGCAGCAAGATACGTCCATCCACTGGCTTCACAGAAAAGGTCGACAAGCAGAGAGCATCCAGCTCTGCCACCCTGGGGCTGGCTGCCACCGCCAGATTCCTTCACGTTGGACTAATTAGTCCAGTGGCTGGGATTCTGAACCATCCATGCTGTCCTCCATCCCCACCCCCTCCCTGTCTCCAGTTTCTAATTAGGTCTGGAACTTAATGATACTCTTGGACTTCTTGAGTCTCATAGCAAAAGTTTTACAAAGTAGGTTAGAAAAATAGGTAAATGGACTGAGGAAAACGAAGCAAAACTGCTCAGAGAGCCATAGTATCGCTCACGCATCAGTATGGCCTGGGACTTAGTCAGTGTTCCCAATTTGCTTTGATCTCTTCTTCTCGCAGTCTTGGGTATCCTCATGGGTGGCTTGGTTGGTTAGTTTTAAACTGGTTTAACCCCGTTCCTGGGGATTTCTTTCGTTTGAACCAACAATGGTAGTGGTCCTTGGAAATGGAGGGAAATCTCAACGAAGCCCGTATGTTTATATGACCTTCAACAGAGGGAACGAACAGCTGTCAAAGCTTGCTCAACTCACCCAAGGAAACTATGAAGCCCTCCAAATGTTGGATTCCAAGAATGCAAGAGTCAGAACAATAGGTTTTATAGAGCAGAAATCTTAACAAGCCTACAGACACATATGCAAAGGTAGACCCACCCTGTGCCGGCCTCATGGTGACCCAGGGGGGTGGCTCTCCCTGCTCCCCTCTGCTCCCTTCCCAGCATTTTTCCTCAGTGCCTGGAATGACCAAGGGGCAGGCAAGTGGCTGGAGGGAGCTTACCCAGGACACTCACAGAGTCCCCTGAGGATGCCAGGCCTTTGCTCGACTGTTCCCACAGCCCAAGATACTGTCTCCACCCTGTCCTTCTCAACATCTTTCCTTATCCACGGTTCTAGCTTCATTGGCAACTTGATGCATTCTAAGTAAATGAGACAGATTGGTGCTCTTCAGTTGTGTTCTGGGCATCTTCCTGACAGCAGCCTTCGCCAAAAGGCTGAAACTGCAGTCATTTTTTAAGATCAAGACACTAACTAGAACCAGATAGAAAGAGAAGTAGAGAGATTTTCATGCCTGGCCCCCTACCTGGACCTAAAAGAATACCATTGCTATTCTAAGCCTGCCCGGGACCACTTTTCTTAAAGGGTATGATTTTCATTTTTATTTTTTTGCGGTACGCGGGCCTCTCACCGTTGTGGCCTCTCCCATTGCGGAGCACAGACTCCGGACACGCAGGCTTAGCGGCCATGGCTCACGGGCCCAGCCACTCCGCAGCATGTGGGATCTTCCCGGACCGGGGCACGAACTCGTGTCCCCTGCATCGGAAGGCGGACTCTCAACCACTGCGCCAGCAGGGAAGCCCAAAGGGTATGATTTTTTATTTCCTAAGTCTTTTGTACTAGTCAGGGTAGGCTGAGTTATGCTGCAGTAACAAACACCCCCAAAATGTCAGTGACTTGGAAATACTAAAGGTTTATTTGCTGCGTGTGTTATATACCTGATGCAGGTCAGCAGGCACATTTTGTTCATTGTAGCTTCTCAGGCATCCTCTTAGGGAGAATTCCACATGCTTCGTGATCAGGCAGGAAAAAAGAGCATGGGGAATCATGCACCAGCTCATACACATCTCCACACGGAAGAGACATGTGTCTCCTCTTTCGCATTTCATTGGCAAAATTCTGTGGTGCGTGGCCACACCTAACTCCACAGTAAGGGAGGTGAAACCCTCCTCGTTCTCAGAGGAGGAGACCCAAATGCAGACATGGGTAATGTCTAGCAGACATGCTTTGCCAGGCCACGTAGAGAACTCCCCTTCAGCACAGGTAACGCTAGAACAATATCTGCTGAGCGATGACAGTTGCCAGGCAGGGGATGGGGGGTGGGGGTGGATATTCCTCTTAAATGGCCAAGATGCCTCCTGAAAATACTATTCATTGTAGAGATGGGTAGAGAAAAGAAGTGCCTCAGAAAAGACATTTCTCAGGCTGGTGTCAAGCATTTGTTGTCTTCCCAAGAGCCACCAAAATTGGGCTGAAGCTCCACTCACGAGGCTGACCAGTCCTGAGGGCAGCACACTCCAAAGCTGAGTGGTTTCTTCTTAGCCTGTTATTTCTCTCCCTGCCGCCGTCCTCTGGATAATTGAAATGGAGAGGAAAAAAAATCAATACTTCCCAGAATAGTCAACTGTGATTTTCCTGGCTCTGCAGATCCCTGCCCTCCGCGCATCTCCCTCCAGACCCGTCCCCCGCCCCTTCCCCAGCGGCAGGTGTGCTCTGAGGCTGACACAGACCGGGTACCCTCCCCTGTCTTAGGGATCGCGAGTGCGTGTCGGCTTTCCACCCACAGGCACAGGCCTACAGGGAGCGAGTTGCCAAATTCACATAAACATCCACCTCCCGCAGCGCAGCCCCTCTCGCGGGGATGTTTTCTCACACATAGAACAGTCACTGACTTCCTATCGAAAATATGACTTTCTACGTGCCACTGATTCTGTTCTGCCAAACAACTGCCAGGATTTCTCTCTCCCTACTGGCTCACATCTGCCGGATTTATGGGGCCCAAAGACAAAGGAGGGAAATACTGTAGCTCCCTTTTCCCGTCTTTTGTTTTCATTCATTGCTTGGCAGTAGGTGAGGAAAAACAGTAAGCGAAGAGATATGGGAACATATGTATATGTATAACTGATTCACTTTATTATAAAGCAGAAAGGAACACACCATTGTAAAGCAATTATACTCCAATAAAGATGTTAAAAAAAAAAAAAAACAGTAAGCGATTGGTGCAAACAGTCTTGCTTAGCTACCCAAGGTGGTGTGACTTCCTTTTCTCTTCTCTTGTTTGCACGAAGATGCTTTCCAGATCACCCTGTGTTTTCCCATGCCATACTCCTTTTAAAAAAAAGTCTGTACCTTAAAACTCCCATTTATATAAATATATCCCTAAAAATGAAACATTAAGAGCTCCCATAGATAAGAGCCGACTCTGTGTCAGGTGACGCTTTTTCATTACCTCTCATCCTGGAAACCACTGTCCATGACTATCATCTGTATTTCACAAATGCTGAAACTAAGGGTCAGGGAGGGTGAGTCACTTGCCCGGCATCACATGCTTGTAAGTAACAACGCTGGGATTCAGCCCCAAGCCCACTAGAGTGTACACTCTATAGAGTATATACTCCTCTCCGGCATGATGCCGCACAAAAGCAACTGGCCCATTCAGGTGCCCTGGTTATTGCTGCTGGGCTCGTGTCAGGGTCTCCAGGACAGAGACTACCGATGTTGCAAAGGCCAACTTACCAACTGTCAGAAGAGCTGGTGGTCTTACCCATTGCACAAAGCACAGGAATTATCCACTAAGGGCCCTCCAGGGAGCCCAAAACAAAGACCTGCCGGTCAAGAGGGAGAGAGTGTAGCCCTTGGCGACCGGATGCCTGTGTTCCAGTCTTCAGCTCCGTGGATGTAGACAAGGCACCCAGCCTTTCTAAGCCTCGATTTCTCCATCTATATGAAATAGGGACAGTAAAAGGCCCTGCCTTGTAGGGTTGCGGGGAGGGTTGATTGGAACAGTTAAGAATGCACTCCACATGGTGCCCTGCGCAGAGTAAGCCCTCAGTCAATGACGGCTGGTGTTTTCATTACTGTTAGCTGAAGAGTCTTCAGGGAGAGCACTTTACAGATGGGGGAGTGCTCATCTGGTGACTATGGTCATTTCTCTTGCCAAGCCCATCCATCCATCTGGTCCAGGCCTGCAGCCCTATTAGTTCTTAGCTCATATGCTGTGGTCCAGACCTCCAAGAATTTCCTTCCATGCTCCAGGTATATGGAATCATCATCAAAGAGACATCTCTAAGCAGCTCATGCAGGAGCGCCCTGCTCCGAAAGGCAGTTGTAGAGAGAGGGAAAAACATCTCCCAAGGGGTAAGCGGTAGCTTACATCTTCTTGACTTCAGCTGGCAGATCAAAGTAGTCACAGACAAGAGAGCCAAACCACATGCCTGTTGCCTTAAAGCATGGACCTTGCCTGCAGAGCTTTCTAAAAGAGGACTGGCCCCCCAGACCACAGGCCACAACCCATCCCCTAGCAGCTTGGAAACACGACCCTCAGCATAAATATGAAGCTAACATCATTGAAGTGCTTAAGCCCTTATCCTGAACACTTTGTGTCTGGTGGTGCTCATTTGATCTTCCTCACTCGATAAGGGTAAGTACCATCATAACATCAGTGTTATACACATCAGTCAGCTGAGGCATGAAGAGTTCAAAATTGCTGGCCTGAGGTCGCACAGCGAGAAGCGGGCAGGATTTCAGTCCAGGTATCCTGGCTCTTGATTTCCATTCTGCGCCACCCCGTGTGATCTGTGAACTGATTTAAGACGGGGGTGGGGTGTGGAATGGGATCTCAGGTTAGCTGCTTCGTAGGGGGTGCGAGTGAATATACATGGAAAACTATACCCTTGAGCGATAAATATTTCTGTTTCCCTGTGTGTTTGTTAGCAGACCTTCGCAGCTCTGCCAAGACAGTCAATTCCAGCCTAAATTCAGAGGGTGTCTGGCTTCTGTTTTTGTTTAGACTGATGCAAGCACAGGGTAGACAAGAAGATGAAGGAGGGAAAGCCATCAGCCTTCAGCTTGAGGAAAACCAGAAGCACGGCTCTGAAGCCCTAGGCTGCTTTGCCCATGGACCAGTCTTCCCCACCCCAGGCCATTTCCAGAGCCCTCGGCCTACCTGTAGAACTGATTGCAAACCTCCACCAAATGCCAGGCCCCACCAGGTCCCCTCCTGCTAACCGTGCTCTTTCCGATTGCAGGTAACCTGGACATCACCCCGGACGACCCCCGCTGGATCGGAGCCTGGTGGGGTGGGTTTCTGCTCTGCGGTGCCTTACTCTTCTTTTCTTCCGTCTGGATGTTTGGGTTTCCACAGTCTCTGCCCCCGCACTCAGACTCCGCCCTGGAGAGCGAACAGGCCATGCTCCCCGAAAGAGAATACGAGAGACCCAAGCCCAGCAATGGGGTCCTGAGGCACCCCCTGGAGCCGGACAGCAGTGCCTCCTGCTTCCAGCAGCTGAGAGGTAAGGGCGCCTCATTGGCAGGTGGCACTCAGGACCGGATGCTGGGGGATCTGAGATAGAATCACATTGGTTTTGCATGATTTGCCTTCCCTGGCCCTGTGCTTAACTGATCCCTGAGAAGTAAATGCACTTCATAAAGCAAACACAAAGTTACTACCCTTTAGCGAAGGGGCAGCAGACGAACCACCCCCCCACCCCAGGCCGAGAGCCCAGTGGCTAACATAGCACCTGATGTACGCTACACATAAATGTGCGTAGAAGGAAGAAAGGGAGCGAGGAAAGGAGGGAGCTGGACGTTTCATGGCCCTCCTTTGAACTCTTTCAGGCCACTTACAAGCGCATTGAAGCAGCGTAAGACTTTGAAGTTGGCTCCCTTTGCCTGATGCAGGCGTTCTGGAAAAGCCACATCCAAAGAGCATTTCCTTAGATTCACTCTGTCCTTCCATCCCCTCCACTAGAGATGAGAGCTGTGTTCCTCTGGAAAGAAAGGTTAACTCAGTCTTGAGAGCAGAGTCCCACTTTAGAATGCAGCAGAGCGCTCATCACCATTTTTAGAGGAAACAAGTGCATCTTTTCTGACAAAATGGCGAGACACGAACAGCGACGCAGAATGAGGATGAGGAACCCCGCCAACAGCCCCTGGTTCTTTCCACATTTGCTACAGTCTCTTAAGAGGTGAGGATGACGACCGGACAGCCTCAAAGCTGCTCGGTGTCTATCCTGGCCCCCTCCCCACTGAGAGGTATGCACGGTGCTCCCTAATTCAAGGACCTCTTCCTGCTGGGTCCCCTGAAGGACTTGCTGGATTTTGGAAGTGGGCAGGAGCCAGGCTGAGGTGTTACTTCTCAAGGAGGCTGGGGTGGGAAACAGGTGGACCGTTACCTCTGCAGGAACCGAGCACACAGCCAGGTCCACTTTCAGCAGCTGCCGCCTCAGGCTTTGCGGTGCTCGATTTAGAGATTTGATGAGAGTCTCTTTACTGAGCTCTGTCTAATGAGGTGCACTTTCTATGGAGATGCTTGAGAACCAGGGAGAGAACCTCGGGTGACCTCGCACTCAGATCCCCGCTCTGCCCTTCACCGGCTCTGCGATCATTAACTTCTCCGCGCTTCTCTCCACAAGTATAAAGTTGTAACACCGTTCCTCGGTGACACCGTGGTCGTGAGAATTCCCTTGGAAGATTGTCAGTTAATACCACCTGTTAGCCAGCGAGGAATTCAAAGAACTTGTGCTAATTCCCAGAAGAGACTAATTTAAGAACCTAACGTCATGTTTGACTCCATGTTCCGGGATGGCTTCTACCAAAGTCGTCATGTGGAATTGTAGATGATCTCTAAGAGCGAGAATGCTCTGTTAGATGAGAAGGCCCCGTGCTTTGTGTCCTCTGAGGTTGCCCTGGTCTGGACCCTCAGGAGTATGTGCTTCTTAAAATGGGCTCCCCAAATGGGCCCCCTTCAGGAGCCCCCAGGTGGCTGGAGGGTGATGCCTGCTGACCCTCTGATAGCACAGCTGGCCACACAGTGTCCCAGGAACCAGATCCACGGCAATAGATGGGGCTGGCTTGAGAGCGGGCCTTGCAGAGGGCACCTTGGACCTGGGCGGTGGCAGCCTTTCCAGGTTTTTCCTCTTCCCAGGATGATGGCCCTGTTTTCCTAAGCCTCTGATGGTAAGAGTTATACCTGTAATCGCTCATCTTTCATCTCTGGGGATACACAGGTGAAAATGATACACTTGTGCCATCAGAGAACTCGCTGTCCAATGTAGCGACAGGCCAGCAAGTCAGAAAGGCGGCCTAATGTGATGAGAACTGCAGCACCAGGCAGCACCATAGGTCATGGAAATACAGTCAACAGGCAGCGAAAGCCCACCTCTTGGGTCCAGTGCAGAGCTGAGCTGAGTCTTGAGGGATGCCATGGTTTCAGAATTCTCGGGCTCTGATTCAATTACTGGTTAACCCATTTGTTAATTCAGTCAGCATTTACTGAGATCCCGCCAGGCTCCAGGGACACAGCGGTCACCAAGGCAGCTTGGATTCTGGAGCAAGTGTAGTAGCAGGGGAGGCACGCAGTGGGCAAAGTCGAACCAGTGACAAGATGAGTGCTGGACTTGCTGGGTCTGAGCTGACAAGTACACAGTTGGGTAGATGGGTCTGAGGCTCACTAGATCAGAGCCATCACAAGTTATGGCCTGTGTGTACCTGGGCTCCACTTGGATAGTTAATGATTTTTAGTTTAGAATTAGCAATTCCCGGAGGCATCAGGTCCATTAACGGACCTAAAGGATGTCCAAGCAGGAAAGGAAGGCAGCGTGTCTAGAAGAATCCCCAGGAGCCAGGGTACAGTGGAGCGAGCTATTATGCTAATAAATTTTACACATGCCAACACACGGAGAGGCAGCCACGGTGGTTTATATCCTTCATTTTTTCCACGTGAGACAAAATGTTTCTGCCACGTGGACATTTCCACCAAAAGCAGCATGCGATGCTGCCAGGCGCTCCCAAATTCTTCGTCTGATTTGCAGCCTCGGAAGCCCCGCTGGTCTGCATACAGCCTGCAACACATTTACGGGTACAGATAATCGTTACACATATCAGAGGAATTAACATTGCTCTGCAGATCTATATGTTGCAATTTCTCATCCGTTTCATCTGAGCTTGCAAACGGGTTTCTTTTCTAGCCATCAGTCTGTGTGCCCTGCCAAGCTCTACAGATAGCAAAGGCCCCTGAGAAGAACTGCGTTGGCCCGAGAGCAGCCACTCCACCTTCCTTCCCTCTGGGACCGAGACACACAGCCTCTTCTGCTCCTGGGAGAGCCGTGGGGCTGCTCACCTGGGTTCAAATCCAGCTGAGCCACTTCCTCGTCATACAACCTTGATCGTGTCGTTCAGCTCCTCTTGGTTTTACCGTATGGTGTCTGGTGTAACTTCACAGCAGCTGCATAAGGTCAATATTAGGACTTATTACCGTTTATAGGTGAGGACACAGAGCTCCCGTTCGGTGACAGAGGACTTCAGGCCTGTGATCGCTTTCCAGAGCCCTCTCCCCCCAGAGCAGGCTTTGAAGGTCTATTTCCAACAAAGTCGACCACCAGTTGGGTTTTGCAATTGTTTTAAGAAGGTGAGAGATGGAGAGCTCAGACTCTTGTTCCAGAACTGTGTAGAGAAGCTGTTACTTGTTGCACAGCCCAGACGTCCCCGTCTTGCGGTGACTGTCACATATCCATTTCACAAAGCAGGCAGCAGGGGAACAAATGCTTAGGCTTGTGAAACTCCAGCATCTCCCCCAGGTGGGAGCCTGCAAATCCAAGATACATTTTTGCATCTCAGCTGTGCCACCAAAGAACTTTTCCTTTCCTCCCTGACTCTAAAGCCCCTCCTCCCTCTTCTTGTTCTTCAGAGCATTTTGCTGATTCATCTTTCAGGAACCCACCACCACCACCACCACCTCCCTCCTCTTGTGTTTACTGCTGTGTCCACTTCTCCCCTTTCCTGCACCGTGAGCCCCTGGGGGCCGGGACTGCACGTAGCGTGCTCTCGTTGAATCCGGATGCTCAGAGTTTGCAGAATGGTTTATAAAAGTCTAGATCTGGTGGGAGGAAAGAATTCAGGGGGCGGTTAACAGACAAATGGACAGTATTATCATTAGCTAGTGTGTTTATTCTCACATCCACCGCTGTGTGTTGCATTTGGAAATTGGCTCCAGCGTCACTTGCCCTGGAGGGGCCTTGATGGTTAGGACCCGGGCCCTTTCTGCAGCCACGGGTTCCTGCAGCCACGAGTGTGTCCAACTTCCCCATCACGTTCTGTACAGTTTTCAGAACACCTCACGCACTCTTCTCTTTGCTGCTGTTTCTGCCTGGAACGCCCTACCTCCCTTGATCCACTTCTGGGCTGGTCTCGGTCCCTACCTTCCCAAGAAGCCCTTCCCTATAGCCCCTCTGCGCTCATGCCCCTGTCTGCTCAGTACTAGATAAGCTGCATTCCTCTGTTGCCCTCAAAGCCCCCGCAAAGCACTTGGGGTAACCCCCACTACACAGTGGCCCATCTGTTTGCCTGCATCTTCCCAAAGCTTGTGGCTTCTCCAAGGACACGAAGCTCTCATTCATCTTTTTTGTTCCCACTGCCTAGCTTAGTGCCTGGCACGTAGGTAATATGGATTGAACGAATGAATGAGTAAACAAATGAACACTTTCTTGCCGGTGCGCACACGTACGCACATACACACATAATAGCAGCTAACGTTTGTTTTTCCTACACCATCATATTTAATCCCCCCCCACCCCCATTAGACATTGGTACCATTTTACAGACCAGGAAATTGAGGCTTACAGATGGAAAGGAAAGGCATTTGAACCGTGGAGGGCCTCAGAGTCTGTCTTCTTAACCACGACATTGTGCTGCATCTTCGGGCAATAAACGAACTCTCTTAAAGAAAAAGTGGTGTCAGCAAGGTGCTAAGTGACTTTTCAACAGCGGGTACTAAAACTGCGACTGTGGCTGCAGAAGTGTCCTAAAGCAATGAGTCTTCTAGGCAAGGGTCCAGCTAAAAAGGGAGGGAAGGACAGCTTCCTGCAAGCATTGGCGTTTCCTGACCCTCTGACGGACTTCCCAGCGGGGATGAGTGTCACTGTACCAGCAGCTTAAAACCTGAAGGGAGAGCCCACCTTTGATCACTGAGTGAGCAGAGAAGTCAAAAGCTGAGCGCTCTTGTCTCTGCGCCCTTCATGCTGACTGCCAAGTGGCCTCTTCCTGTCCCAGAAAAGATAGTAGCACCAGGTGACAGCGGGTGATGGCTGAGCTGGCAAGGTGGGGGTGGGCCTTCAGGCTCAGAATCTTAAAAACCACGCCCAAAATATGGAGTACAGCTGATGACTTCCAAAGCACTTGCACAGACCTCCCACTTGGCCCCCATAGTACGGCTGATAACGTGCGTGTCGTTACCAATCTCCTTGCCACCCATGGGGACACGGAACTCTGGGGGATTAAACCGTGCACCCAGGTTCCCGCAGCTGTGAAGGATGCAGCTGGGACCAGACTTGGGTCTGAGACTCCCAAACCCGAACTCTTTTCCTCTGTTCCTCTATTTCCCACAAAGAGCCACTCAACTATTAATGAACCAACCGAGAAGGAAAAAGGGATCGGTCTGGGGTGGATGGAACAAAAGCCTTCACTGTGTTGGAGAAACTTCCACTCTTAATGTCCACTTTCTCCCTCTTCAAAAGAGGAAATGCAGAGCCTGACTCTAGAGGACCTTCCTTTCTAGGGGAGATGAAATCTGCCTGGGTTGGTACCTTCCCCACGCCTCTCCCCACCCACACCCCTAATGCCATCCATCACCGGGCTCTGCTGACTTTAGCACCTAAATATCTCTCCCTCCCGCTCATGGTCTGTCCTGTACTCCAGTCTGCCCTCCCCCTCCAGGCTGTCATCCACACTGGGATGTGTTCAGAATGTGTCTGATCCCGATAGATAGCGGCCGAGCCCTTCACGTGGCCACCAGCCCCGTGAGATTCTGCCCCTCCAGCCTCTTCTCACACCTGCCGCCCTGTTCCCACCATACCAGTCTCACCTTGCTGGCCTCTTTTTAGTCCTTCATATTGCCCAGGCTCAATGGACTTTGCATTTGCTGTTCCCACCCCTGGAATTCTGATCCCATCTTCAGACGTCAGCTCACACATCATTTCCCCAAGGACATTTCCCTGACCTCCTGATGGCAACCCCTCCACGGCATGTTGCTCTCTGTGCCATGGTCAGAATGTGACCTCTGTAGGAGTGATCACTTCCTCCATAAGCTCCATGACGTCAGGGACCACATCCGGCTTTGCCATGCCCTTGTACATGGCCAATGCTCAGTGCACATCTGATAAATGGGGGGATGCATGGATCGTTGGACAGGCGCTGCCCAGCCCAGCACGGTTTGCTGCTTTCCCTAAAGCCGTCCTCGCACACAGCCCCTCCCAGAGTTCTGACCTGTGTTTGACCCACCCGCAGACACTGGCTTAGCAGGAGCTCCACCTGTGTTGAGTGTCACGGCTGGCTCCCAGGTGACTTACCTGTGTGGGAAGGAAGATCTGCTCCTGGTGCTTCAGCCACCAAAGCAGAGGGTCTGCCAGCCCAGTGGCTCAGGCTGACCTGCACTGTGCCTTTGGGTGCGTGTCTTTACTTGCCCGTCTTCCTAGCGTGCGTCTTGCTGCTCGGGCAGGGTGCATACTCGCCCCCCACCTCTGTGCCACCCACTGTTCCCGTGGGGGCCCCACGTGCGTCGGCCTGGCCGTGGGACCCAGCTCATGCCTCCAGCTTCTGCATCTCTGCCAGGCCACCTACATCGTCTGCCAGCCAGCAGTCGGTTTCTGCTACATCTTTCTTAATTAAGGGCCTGTTGCCTTTCAGCATAGTGTTATTGTGAGCAGCCTGGTGATCTGAGAGTCCTTGTTCTGCAGGCCAAACGGCCGAGTGTTTTTTATCATGTGATTCATCTTCAGAACTGTGCTTTCCCCTCGTGTGGGTTTCCTGTTAAAGTCTTCTTTCTTGATTCTGTGGCCAAGGAAACCATCTGCCTTCCCAACCACTTGGAATTCTATGCCAAGCTGTGGTTCAGAGGCTGCCACGTCACAGGTGTCATTTTTACAGGTCCCCAGGGTCCAGACTGGTCAGTGGTTTCATCGTGTTCGTATCAGTGTCGATGGAGGATGCACTGGGGGTTATATCCGTGCATCAGTCATGACTCCCCATCTCAAGTTATTTCAGCAAAGCGCCTGAGATGAACATAGGTGAGGGCACCTAGCACGATGCTGCCTGGCACACTGTGGGTGCTCCTTGTGGTTTTGGAAGGAAGGGAGGGAGGGAGGAAAAAAGGGAGGAAGGAAGGAAGGGAGGAAGGAAGGGAGGAAGGAGGGAAAAAACTAGAAGACAGCATTTCCCAATGGGAGTTCCTTGGAACGTGAGTCCTCTGAGATGCTCAGAGAAAAACAGATCAACAAAAATAACCGGGAGTAGTGGTTACATGGCCAAATAAGCTGGGAAACCATATGTATACTGTGACGCTCTTGGAGAGTCGTAGAATATGTTTGTGTTAAAGGCTCTGAGAAGGCCAGCTCTAAGGAAAGCTGTCTGGCTTTGCTTTAGTTTATATTTCTCAGACTTATGGGATCCCAGGACTCTTTTATTCATGCTAACTCTTCCGGCACTTATGATGTGTTGCTATGATACAGGATAGAAGGTGGCGAGGATTATGGGAGGTTCAAAGGGATATAGTGAGGACCACAGAGGGAGGATTTGAAGACAGGTGTGTGAAGGATGCAGCATTTCAGCCTGATCTTGAAGGACGAGCAGGATTCCCGTGGATGGAGGGGAGGGCAAAGGCTTCTGGGCTGGGATGCCTGAGATGTGCATGGAAGAGAGACATCTGGTTTTGGGAAGAGGATTTAGGGAAGGTCATGATAGAAGGCAGGCTGGTCTCAGCTTCCACATCCAGCAGAGTTCCTGGTATCCAAAGCTGCCCAGTAAGTCTTTGGTAAAATTATGAATGAATTATTGAGGGCCTTCTCATTGCCCTTCTAATGAGACTGGACTTTATTTTATGAGCCATTGTTTCCCAACTAGGGATTTGAGTCAGCATTGCATGTGGGCTTTCTTGAAACACACATATTCAGGGGCCGCATCCCTACAAATTATGATTCTCTGAGTCTGTGGTGGGGAAGGGGGATGGGGGAGAGGTGACCCAGGCATCTGTGTGTCTTTAAAGCTCCCCAGAAGATTGTAAGTGAGCTCCCAGGAGAAAACAAATGTCAGAGCTGGTGGGGGTCCCTTGAGGGGTCTCCACCAGGGGCTAATTTCTCTGGCAGTTGCATATAAGATAAAATGGGGGAGGTGACCCGCTGATGAAATAAGCTTGGGACAGTCTGTGACATGACTCTTGGAGGTTGACGTTAGCATATTGAAGGCTCTGAGAAGACCTGCTGTAAACCCAGCACTTCCGGAAGTAGCATTAGGAAGCCTAGGTTTAGAGATGGGCACGTACGTCAGCTTGGGTACTTGGCTTCACCGTTTCTTTTCTGGACACTGCTGTTTCTCTTTCCAGACTTCCCAGGAATGAATTCTCCCATCGTTAGCATTTTTGTGAATGTCAGACGCAGTGAGCCTGGCCACCGCTGAGGTGGGGCGCCCTGCTCCCAGAGAAGGTTCTAGGGGCTGGCATGAAGTTATAAAAGTGGCCGTTCGCTTACGAAAGACTCTTGATTTCCTTAGTCATTTTCTGTCTGCGGCCAACATGGAAAGATGCAATATTGGGGTCTGAATAAGAGCCTGCTGCTTCCCAAGCTCCTTCCTCCACCTCTGAAATCATGTGGGGATCATGTTTCTGACTTCACACTGCTGATGCCAGGAAATGACTGGGATGACCCCAGTTTAGAGCAGCAGCTTGCAGATGCTAGACATGCCTCTGTGGACACTTAGTTCTTGCTTTAAACTGGCTAGTGGGCAACCACACTGCTCCTCCTTGGTGTGGCTGTAAGTCACCTTGGTGGTGACTTTTCAAGAGTCGGTGGAATTGATGGGCTCTGGGTTGTCCTAACCGATCCACACCCATCTGACACTTGGATTTTGCTGTAGATGCTCATTTCCTGTGCTGATGGCTTCTTGTTTGTTCTTTCAAACCATGACCTTCTCCATACAAGGGAGGTGTTACTATCTGCCTATTACCTTACTGAAGATGGGCAGACAGAAGCCTGGTAGTTACTGCTTTCAAAGTTAGCCGTGAGAGGGTGCTAGAAGCTCCCCTGGATGCCCCGGGCAGAGATTGGGGGATGGGCTCCTCTATAGTGTTGAGGCCACAGGGGGCCCAAGGCTGCTGGTCTGGGGCCAAGTTCATGGTAGGCACCTGCTTCCGGGAGGCACCACGGGCCTTCCCTCCCACTGGGATTTCCCTCACCCCTACCTACTCAAGGGATGGTTTAGGCACCTCCAGAATCAGTGATGGAAATGACTGTATTAGCTAATTATTCCCACTTTCCTCACAACCCATGAACCTGTGGAACATCTCGAATGGTGTGATCATAAATTGGTCTCTGTTTCTACAGCTAATGTTCCTGAAGAGACTATGACAGTTACCTTTCAAGGCTATGCGATTCATTTGTTTCTTTATTGGATTCTTTAATCTACCTTGCATGTATTAAGCATCTGCTCTTACCAGGCACAATGCCCATGTCTGGGGATGGAGCTGCTCCATCTCTGCTCTACCTGAGAGCACCTGGCTCTTCCTATGAGACAGACGGGAGGACCCAGACAAGGGCGTCCAGTGGGGTCGGTGGTGCCAGGGTGACAGCCTGCCCTGGGCATGTGGGAACCAACTTGGTGGCTGGTGAACATTCACGCTACCCCATGAACTTCGTTTTTCCCAGTATCTGCTCTATCCGCTCTACCTTGGCTTCACTCTTGTGCCTCCATGATGGTGTGTTTTTCCACTCCATTATTTCTTCCTTCCTCTTTCATTTTTTTTTTTCTTTTTTGGTCATGACTTGAATACTGTTATTTATCTCACCCAGATCCCCCCCACCTCTGTTCTCTTCTGGTCATGGGTCTCCTATGTTGGGAAGCACTTCATGGTGGCTCACCTTTCAGGAAAGTACTTTTCTGTTGATTCGAGGCCCCACCCAGAAATCTGAAGATTTAGAGATGAGTCCCAGAGTGCAGGCAGAACTGTGTTCAAATCGACCCTCCTTCGCTTCTCTGTTTTGTATTCTGGGATGCGGACTGTTGGGTTTCAGCCTCTCAAGGGAGCCTTGGTTTCCTTGGGTCTAAAATGAGGATGGTAGGACCACCCCCTGTTGTAATAGTTGTGAGAGTTAAAAATGAGAAACCTTGCCACGGTGCCCATCCAACACTGGTTGCGAGGCAGGCTTCGGCGGTCATTGTCACGATTCCTGAGCAGTTGCATAGACTGGCTCCATCTCCCATCTTGGGAGATGTTAACCATGCTGTATTGACAGAAGTGTTATTAAAGAGAAAGAAAGTCAAGGCCAACTTCAGTAGAGAGACTGAAGGCAGAGAGATCTGAGGGTCAAGGGGAGTATAACTGAGCCCCACATTGAGCACTTCCCAGAGTACCTCCAATTCCCAGGAAGGGCAGTGGACAAGGACTTGTGCCTCCTGACCCCCTGACCTGCTGAACAGCCCCCTGCAGAAGGGGGATCTTCTTGGAAAGCCCTTGGCTCCCAGGAGCTCAGTTCATCTGCTCCAGTCTCTTCCCCACTCTACTCATCACATCTGATCACATAGGCATTCCTGTAGGAAGCCTGATGTCCTCCTCCCAGCCCAAGGGCTCTCTCCCTAACATAGCCAAGGATTACTTCTATTATATTGATTACTATTAATCCTATTGGACTCTTTTTTACTGAAGTATGGTTGACTTACAATATTGTGTTAGTTTCAGATGTACAGAAAAGTGATTGTTATGCATATATATTTTTTTTTCTATTCTTTTCCATTATAGTTTATTACAGGATATTGAATACAGTTCCCTGTGCTATACAGTAAATCTTTGCCGTTAATCCCATCAGACTCTTACCTGTATTCTAGAATAGAAGCCCTGGGCCACATGCTTTACATGCAGTGGGTCTCATTTCATGTTTGTGGCAATCCATGGGATGGAGTCATGTGCTCTGGTCAGTCTTGAAGCCAGAATTCAAATCCCAATGACCTGGCTCCTTAGACCAGGTTCTTAGCCATTATTTTATACAACCTTATTCAGTGAAACCTTTTCTGTGGTACAGGGCTCTTCTGTAGGCTCTCCAATCCTTTCTTTCATTCCTCTGTCCCCCTCCCTTCCTCTCCTACTTCTCTGCCTTCAAACGACGTGGACTAAGCCCTTAGTCATGTCAGATCTGTTCATTTTCCCTAACCCCAGTGGGAATGTTTTATTATTCTTCATTCTAAGAATTAAGCCACAGCTTGATTACCAGGGGCAGCCTGCATGCTTAGTCCTCAAGCCAACAACAGCACCCCTCAGAACCCAGAGCAGAACAGCACAATGGTTATAAGCACACTGTGTGGCAGCAGGTGCCAGGGTGTGAGTTCCTGCTTTGCTTCCTTAACCATGGGGCCACTGTCTGCCTCCGTCTTCTCATCTGTAAATGGAGGATTTTAATCATCCCAGGAACGCAGTTTGTTGTGAGCATAATGCAAGTGGATGTATAAGCAGTTAGAATGGTACTTGGCCCACAGGAAATGCTCTGTCAAGGTTAATCCTCACGACTTCTCTAAACCTGCCTTTCTCCCTCTTGGAGAACCCACAATTTTCCAAGAAACTCCATCCTACAGGACTGCCTTCCAAAGACTAGCAGTAGCAAACTTGTTTTCCCTGGAGATCACTCCCAACTTTGTACCATTCCGCTAGTAGCAGCACCGTGCTCCTGATGAGAGGTGAAAAGGTTTCCCTAGCTGTGAGGCTGCATGGTACAAGCCTGCCTGCCTCCTACCCCAGCTCCCAACTTCTGAGGCTAAATCAGAAGGTGAGAGGCAAATAGCTCTGGGAGACTGTAGGTGTTTGGTAGCCTGGTGTGGCCTTGGTTCACCAATTTCTATTTGTCTGGGCCGCCTCATTAGCTACTGCCACCTTGGAAAGTTAGCATTTTATGGGCTTAACAATCCATTTGCATGAAAAAGCTTGGAACACTGGGATAGCCAGCCCTAGGGTCAAGCTAATTAATACCCCTTTTCAAATTGGAGCTTTGGAGGGTAGATTGAACCTTTGGAAAGGAATCTTCTTTGACAGTACTACAAGTCATTGCAATAAAACCCAGGATGGGAGGAAGAAACTGGGAGGAAAATAGCTGAACACAAGAGGAAGCTGTCATTTCTGGAGGCGAATCGGCTAGGTATAGGCGGAAAAAAGAATGCTCTTCATGCAGATGAGGCCCACTGAGTCTTCCCTGGGCCTTCAGTCAGATAATTCTCAAACCTAATGATTTTCACATCTAATCCAAGGCAAAATTAGTCATTAGATATTCAAACAAAAGCAGGCAGGCTCCTATCTTGACAAGGAATCCTTCCAACTGAAATGGACTTATCTCTGGAATAATTAAAATGCTGGCTGAAGTATGAAAATGTTCCATCAGCTGGAGGTGCCTTTGTTGAGAAGTGCCCTCGTCATCCCCAAATAAACCACGATGGCCATGATCAAGGACAAGGAGGTACCGAGGCCCAAACAGTTAACGTGATCAAACTCAACTCCTCATTGGCATCATTTCTGAGCCAGAGAACATAGTTCCTAATTAGAGGATGCTGGCGGTGTCAGCTCAGCAGCAGTTTTATTTGCAAGCAGGTGTGGCCGTGGTGCTTTCTCCTACTGAAGTCCCCAGATCTAAAGAGTCTGCACTGTAACAAAGTAAATGAAGCCTACAATAAAAGTATGGTACAGGGTGGTTTTCCTAGAATGTGCCCAACGTGCTGACTGTTTGTCAACAGTGTTTCCAAAGCTTAGGCATCTTAATGCCAAAAGACTACAACGATGGGGCAACAGTGTTATTACCCGCCAAAACATGAATAGCTGGGGGCTCTCAAATTCATTTATTACCAGGAAGTGCTGTGGTCGCCCATGTAATCCATACCACTCTCTGTGAAGCTTGGTGTTTTGTGACATAATCAGCCAGTCCCTTGTCACAGGTACATTATACCATCACAATGTGCCAAACACTATAGCAAATCAGCCTTCACTCATTAGCGGTGATTTATGACGATGGAGTCTTAACATCCAAGGGGTTTTTGTTTATGAAGACAAATACTTACTTCATTACCTTCTGTTTATGCCCAATGTAGTCATCTTCTATATTTGTCAAACAGTACACATTTTTGAACATTACACAGTCAACATTCCTCTAAATATTTTTACGATACTTAATAATGTGAATTTAACAAAGGAAAATTTTCCAACATTTAAACATAGATTTTACTTATTTATTTATTTTAAAATTTATTACTTATTTTATTTATTTTATTTTTGGCTGCATTGGGTCTTCGTTCCGGTGCGCGGGCTTTCTCTAGCTGTGGCAAGCAGGGGCTACTCCTTGTTGCGGTGTGCAGGCTTCTCATCACGGTGGCTTCTCTTGTTGCGGAGCATGGGCTCTAGGCACGCGGGCTTCAGTAGTTGTGGCACACGGGCTTAGTTGCTCCGCAGCATGTGGGATCTTCCTGGACCAGGGCTCGAACCCATGTCCCCTGCATTGGCAGGCGGATTCTTAACCCCTGTGCCAGCAGGGAAGCCCCCAAGCATAGATTTTAAGTGTAACCTCTTCTAGACAAATATTTGAGATGACATTTCTAAAAAAGTCAGATTATTATGAATGCTCGAAACCGTGTAAAAAATGAACAGAACACACGCATAAAGGCCAGTCCCTAGCAATAAAGCAGGTATAAATATATAAATACCATGGATTTAAAGTTGTTTTCTCACCATCTTTATTCTTATTCCTACCATTTTTAAAGTTTTTGTTTTATTTTGTGCATGTGTGCACACGCATTTATTTAATCCAAGAGTTACCTTCCTAAGCTTTTAGTAGTTTAACGAGAAACCACCATGGAACCGCTGAGGCCACCAGCTCTGGTTATTGTCTGGTTGTTTCTCGGTTGGGATGCAGAATCAGATTGCTCAGCCCACAGTGATTCTGAGCCTCCAATCATCTGGCTCAGTCCATTCCCATAGCTAAGTTCCTTTTAGTACGTCAAAGGATCCTTAAATCCCTGTCTTATATAGAGATTTTCATTTTTGAAACTTGGTATCTTTCCCAGAAATGATACATTTTATGTTGTGTGTATCTGCCAGTTCCTGACCCATTGTTCTGTTATTTTGATTTATTGAGCTTGTCTGTTAACGTTATTAAAAACTTATGTATCTCCTATTATTATTTTATTCTAATTAGTTGGGCCATTTAGAGGTTTCATCTCCTAGGAAATGAGATTGAGCCTGTGTAATTAGCTCTCTTCTTTAGGACAGCTGGCTAATTCATTACCTTGGAATGCAGTGTTAGACATTGCTCACCTGTTTATTTTGTATGACCATGGGCACTGATTGGTTTTTCCTAGACTTGGAATAGTACTTGCTACATCTGGGACTCTGTTTTATCTTTTTCTATTTACACAGGTGGAAGGAAGCAAGTACATCACATGCCAAATGTTCCACATTATTATGAGTACAGCAGAACAGAGGTCCCCTAACTTATCACTGCTACACCACTTTTACACATTTTTGCCTATTTCCTTACCACCTGTACCGTCATTTACATAACTTTCTCTTTAAATAACTTTAAATCTACTTGTTTTATTTAACCTAGCATCATCTTAAGCTATGGTAGCCATGAAACCATGCATTTGATGTATCAGTTTTCTTTTAGTTAACTTTTTTTTTTTTTTTTTTTGCTAAGTGCACATCAAAATAATGGCATAAGTATTGAAATGATGGGGTTGTCCTGATACCCCCAGACCCCTTGCCTACTGCCAGGATATGTCATCACTCCATAGCTGAGGAGATCTGGTCAAAGACCATGTACAAAGGATTCTAATGGCTGGAAAGAGCCAAATAATGTGATTACATTCAAAGGATTTTAAGAAACCCAAATCTCTCATTTGTAAAAGCACCAAATTAAAAGGAAATCTGAATGGTTTATGAAACCACCTACTTTAGGAAAAACAGAGTATAATAAAATAAGATTGAAATGCATCACCTCAACAAAACCTGCTTTGGCTCCATTGGTAATTAAAGCAGTACACAGCCACAAAGCACTTTTGCCCGCCATCAACTCCCATCTGAGCCCTGAGCATCAGGGCTGGGTGGGCAGCAGCTTCTAGGTTGCCTTGGGTGTTGAGGAAAGACCACCTGAGGAATAAGGAAGAGATGGAGCAAAGATCTGGGTTCAGAGCATTTAATGGAGGGAAGAGCCCTGGTGCAAAGAGCTGGGTGGGGAGGACCAGGTGCAGGTGGGGCTGGAGCAGAGGGAGGATGGAGAGTGATCAGAAGTGTGATCGGATGGCCAAGGGGCAGACTGTGGGCCATCGTACCAAGTGTGGATTTTGGCCATTGTGGAGTTTGTGTAGGAAGCTGATTTGAGCTGATCCCATTGACTACTGCATAGGGGAGGATTATATTGGATCAAGAGTGAAAACCAAGACCCTAGTCTTCCCCAAGTGAAAGCTCATGGAAGCTTGGCCAGGCGAATGTGGTTGTGAGAAGGAAGAGGGTTGGGTGGGTGGAGGCCGGATTATATATGTACTGTGTGTGCGTGTGTATGTGTTTATGCATATACATACACTATCATTTCTTTCTTGAAACTGTTAAGATGAAATATATTTTCTTAAAAGAATAGATACATGTATATGTATACGTGAATCACTTTGCTGTACACCTGAAACTAACACAACATTGTTGATCAACTATATTTCAATATAAAATTAAAAAAAAAACAAGTTGCTGAAAAAAAAGATTAAATATATTTTCTTAACACACACCATTATAAATATTCATCACAGGTATATTGATAATATATACTTAGATGTATTAATATAATTAATACATTTATACTTATAATACGATTAAGTTATATTTTCCCTTTTGAGAAACAAACCCCAAACTCCTCTTTTTTTTGGATGGAAATAACTTGTGATGGCTTATAAAATAGTGTTTCAAGTGTGCTGTAAAAAAAAAGAAAAGTCATGGTGTAGTTTCTCCTGCTTTAGTAGTTGTCAGTTTAGTTGACAAGATATCAGCATATAGTTTGAAACCAGAGTTTTCACAGTTATGGCTGACTTAACAGGTTATAGGCTTTGGCCTGAGCAACCAGGTGATTCCTGATGCTGTTTACTGAGATGGGTCAAAGTGGGGCCTTGGGGACAGAAGGCCTGGGAGTGCAGTGTGTGACCTTGGTCCTCTGCTTCTCTCCCTGCAGTGATCCCGAAGGTCACAAAGCACCTGCTCTCAAACCCTGTGTTTACCTGCATCATCCTGGCCGCCTGCATGGAGATTGCAGTGGTGGCTGGCTTCGCTGCCTTCTTGGGGAAGTATCTGGAGCAGCAATTTAACCTCACCACCTCTTCTGCCAACCAGCTGCTCGGTGAGTCTGTTTCTCAGCCTCCCAGGAGAGGGGAGAGGGGAGAGGGGCCGTCACTGCTTGTAATACTATAAGAATTGACTGAGACCCGCCCAACAGCTCAGACTGTGCTGCCCCTGCAGAAGCATACACATGTGGTCAGTGTGCAGAAGAATTTCAAAGGATTTTCTTGGAGTAAGATTTACTTGCCTGAGACAATTGCTAAAAGTACATGATAATAAAGAGTTAAAATGTAAAGTGTGCATAGGAAGCATTGTGACAGGCCAGGAAGTCTATAAATCAGTGTGAACTGGAGAACTGGGGGGAAGATGTGAGGAAGGAAGAGGGGAATCGAGATGGATCTTGAAAGTTTAGCAGGCTTTGGTCAAGAACATAAAAAAGCAAGGATATTCTTGGCAGCATAAAACCCACGGTCAGCAAATATAGAGGTTGGAAGCCATATGCTCCCCTCTATCCCTGTGCCCATGGCAGATGTAATTAATGGATCATGACACTCCTTCTCCCCAAGCTCAAGCGTGATCTTACCAGTCTTCTCAGCAGTAGACTACAGGAATCTGCTTCCAGTCCTTTGGAGCTGACATGCTAAAGAAAACCCGTTTGCCCTCATGAGAAGGAGCATTCCTTACGCGCAGTAGGGAAAGTGGTCTCATGGCGGAGGAAGGAGAATGAAGGGTCAAGAATGACTTCCAGGTTTCTGGCTCAGACAAAGGGTGGTACCATTTGTGAAACCTGGAAATAGCAGAAAAGAATCAGATCTGTAGGGAAGGTTGTGAGTTCAGAGTTGAAGTTGCTGAGTGTGAGATGGCCGTGGTGTATCTACATGCTGTCCTGTGCATGGTTGAGGGCTGAAGAAGAGGATGTGGGTTGCATCCGTTTGTGCATGGTAGTTGAGGACACAGGAGTGGAGTTTGCAGAAGGAAAATGTGTAGAATTAGAATAGAGGGGGTGAAACACTGCCCATAGGAAATACAGGAGGCCATAGAGAAGTTCAAGAAGCAACTCCTGAGAGAAATCCGTGGATCACGGGAGTCAAGGAAGAGATGATACCAAGAAGGAAGCTGTCAGCAGCATGAGTGCCCACGCGTGATGCGGGCTCACATGTCTCTGGTCCCTTCAACAGCCAGGACGTCTTTCAGCCTGTGTCAGGGCTGTGTCCATGAAACAGCAGCAGGGGAGCAGCCCACAAGAGGGAAGGAATAGCCAGTGACTGCAGGACACTTTCCAGAGCGTAGTGGTGGAGGGACGGAGAGAAGACATGGTGGGCAGTGTGTATTGCAGTCAAGGGATTGGAGTAGTGATGGTGCTGTTGCTAAGAGACAGTTGCTATTGTGACAGGAAGGACTTGAGCAGGTGTCTAAGCAGAGGGGAAAGAACGAGCAGAGGCGATGTGCAGAAAAGAGAGGGAGTATAGTGGACAGCCTTTGACAGAAGAGCTCATCTGTTCTGAAAGTGCAGAAAAGGAGAGAGACACAAGGATGGCCCCTGAGAATGGGACAAGTCCGGCCTGGCAGTCGAGAGGGCTCCAGCCCCGTGGAATTATCTTCTCTGTTAAGTAGAAGTAGATCATGTCCTGAGAGAAATGGGCGAGGTGATATTTTCTGATCTTCTCCTTAGCATTTCCTTCACAAAATGGCCAATAAACCCATGTAAAGGTGCTGACCCCTCATGAGTCATCTGGAAAACACATACGAACACCACGATGAAATACTAGTCCATGTCTGCCAGACTGATAGTACCAAGTGTTGGCGAGGTCGTGGAGCCACTGGAACTCTCATACACTGCTGGTGGGAGTGCACAATGGTACAAGCGCTTTGGAAAACTGTTTGGCAGTACCCATGAAAGCTAAAAGCATATGCTTACGCTGGGATCCAAGCATTCCACTTCTGGGCATAAATCCAACAGAAGTGAGTGTTTAGGTCCACTCATTTATATATGCGTAGGTACAGTATCCAAAACAGCTTTATACATAACAGCCCCGAACTGGAAACAACCCAAATATCTATCAATACTAGAATGGGTAAATAAATGATAGAATATTCATACAGTGAACTGTCATACAGCATGAGAAAGCAAGAGCTTGGATACATGCCTCAGTGTGGATGGGTCTGACAGAGTTGAAAGACGTCAGACACAAAAGAGTACATATTTATGAGTTAAAAAGAAGAAAAGTTAATTAAAGTGATAGAGGCCAGAATGATAGTTACCCTTGAGGGTGGAGGGAATGGGGGCACCAGGGAGCCCCTGGGGCTGCTGGAAATGTTTTAATACAGGGGTGTATAAAGGGGCAAAAATTCATCAGTGTTCCCTTAAGCTTATGCACTTCACAGGACGTAAGGTATCAAGTTAAAAAAAATTAAAACCCTACCAGCAATGATGTGGCCAGATCCCAGCACCTCTCCCTGGGAGCTGCTAGGGCAGCACAAGCCTTGTTGTTTTTCTTTTTTACTAATAACTCTCTACCGTCCGCTATTTTATAAGTATTTCTTCCAAGAGGTATTAGCAAGATGCAGTCAGCCCTTTAGTACCTGTCTGACAGAGATAGGGTAAAATGTGTCTCTCTATAATTAAAGTTATAACTTCTTCATTACACCTACCGTCTCTCAGGTTTTGCCCTCCGGCACCCAAAGAGTTTATCTCTCACTTCCTGATTTCTTTGCAGCAGCTCCTTACATTTTGATTACATTTGCTTCAGAGTTGGGGCTCTGTTCTATTTCAGGACAGATTTCCAAAGTTTTCTATCAACAAACGAGTCAGTAGTCTTCAGGGCAGAAGGTCAAAAACAATCTCACCTTCCTGCACCTGTTTCTGTCCCAGGGGCTCTGTCTGTTAGAGCACTTGCACAGGGAGACCCTCTCCCGCCATGTGGAGAAGCAGCCTGGTGGCCCATCTGTCGGTCCGTCCATCCGGCTGGCAGCCCAGGCAGGCAGGACACGTGCCCTCTCCCTGTGCCCTACCCATAGCATCAGTCTGTTAGCGTGGACTCTGGAAGGCTGGCTGCAGGAGGGGATGGCAGGGGGCCTTTAGGGGACAGAGAGAGGCAGCAGAAGCGTAAGGCAAGGCTCGTGTCCAAAAATGCTTCATCAGTAGCCCCCCGCAAACCTAGAGGATGGACCCCTGCAGTCATCCTGGGCCATCAGCGCTGTCTCTGGGCCACCCACGAAGTCATCAGCAGATGGGGCAGAGTTCAGAAAAGAGCAACACAGATGATTAAGGGCTGATGGCATTGATGTATGCGTGAAGATAAAAAGGACTCAATCTGCATAGGTGAAGCTAATGAGGATGGAGTTGGGGGGAAGTTCTGAGAGCTGCCCGCAAGCTAAGGCCGCACACACGTCAGGGAGGGAGAGGGAAGGCTGATGGTGGCTTGGAGAAAAGGTGCTGAAAGCCTCCTATTGCCATGGTTGCCATCCTCACCAGGGGCCGCTCCCTGCTGCCTCTGATGGAAAATGGAACAAAATGCAACCTGCTCTCTGGGCATGGGCTCTGGCCATCAGCACTCACTCACACAGACCCATCTGCTCGCTGTTCCGCTCATCTTGAAAATAATCCCCAGGCGCCCACTCTGTGCTGGGCGCCGTGCTAGGCACAGGGAGCCAGGGCTGAACAGGATGGAACGGCTCTTGTCCTCAGGGAAGCTGCATTTCAGGAGGGGGAGAGAGAACAAGAAACGAGAAAACCAGACATACCTGAGGCAGCTTCAGATACTGGGGAGAGCCATGCCAACAATAAAACAGGGCAAGAAACAGTAGGAAATCCCAAATGGGCTGCAGGACCACTCTAGATGGCGTGGTCTGGGAAGGCCCTCCATAGGGCCCAGCCAAGTAAAGATAGAGGGTAAGAATGTCCTAGAACAGGAAACAGCAAGTGCAGAGACTGGGGGCTTGAACGGATTTGGCCTATTCCAGGGAGAGAGGGGAGGAGGATTGGGCATAGTGGGGGGAGCGGAATGGCATGGGGTTTAGACAGGCAAATAGGGGCGAGGTCCTGAGGATCATCTATACCAGGACGAGAGAGAACCAAGCACAGCTCCTCCAAGAGCATCAAATAATACAGAGATACTATGTTTTTCAAGAAGTGTAACTTGTGCTATTTCCTTTGCAGAGGTCAGCCTCCCTGATTGTTTTTCTCACCAGAATATTAAAATTAATTTGCATTCCTTTAGCACATACCAGCTGATTGATGTAGTCAGTTGACCTAGAGGTCTGTTGATTGGCAAGGAAGAGGCAGCCTAGACTGGAAAATTAGCCATGCACAATCTACACGGTAGATAAATGACACACAGTAATTTAAAGCCGAGTTTAGATGAAGTGAATCAGAACAGAACAAAACCAAACAGGAGATTGGAACGCTAGGATCCTTTGGTCCTCCTAAGATGCCCTGAGTCTCTGAGAATCAGAAATAACAGGTTTATGGTCCTGCTGCCTTGCAGATAGCTCTGTTTATAAGAAAGGGAAAAAAAAATATATGCCGATTACTCACCAGGAGCTACGAAACATATTAATTTGATTGATGCTGCTTCCTGAGAGGTCACGGGGCTGGTTAAAACACGGTCTGCACAGGCTGGTGAGTTCTGGGACCTTTGTTTAAACAGCCTCCAGACCCTTCCTTGCCTGAAGAGTGGGAGAAAATCCCCAATTTGATCCCCTTTCCCGCACCACCTGGAAAACGCACAGAGGGCACATCACTGCTCCCTGATACTTTTCTCAAATGCGCGTGCGTGTTCCCAGCTGGTCTGACTTGTCTCTTGGTTGTTCCCACACCAGCTGGGTGTGTTTCCCACGAGAGTTCCCCACTTAGCATGCAAGGTGTATGACTTAGACTCCTAATCATTGAGTTCATGTGTCTGTCTTCCCCAGTTTTCGTGAGCTCCTTGAGGGTAGAAATGAGGCCACTAACAGACGCTTTGGGGCACAGTGGAGCAAGTGGCACTACAGCGGTGTCACAGGGAATCCTGTCCATGCAGGGCTCAGCCTCGGGCCTGGCACCCAGTGTCTGCATTGATTGGCCCCTCTTCCCTGGCTAATGGTCCCTGCCCCTCTGCTCTCCTCCAGGGATGACTGCGATCCCATGTGCCTGTCTGGGCATCTTCCTGGGCGGTCTCCTGGTGAAGAAACTCAGCCTGTCTGCCCTCGGGGCCATTCGGATGGCCATGCTCGTCAACCTGGTGTCCACCGCTTGTTACGTCTCCTTCCTCTTCCTGGGCTGTGACACGGGCCCTGTGGCTGGGGTTACTGTTCCCTATGGAAACACGTAAGTCCCAGAAAGGTCTCGCCACCCCTGCCTGCCCAGGATGCCAGGACCCTCTCTCCTGGGTAGGTTAATGGAGCCAGTTTTGTCCCTAGTGACCATGAGCTGCGAAGTCGATGATGCCTCTGCATCTTCCTCCCAGGGTTGAACAATCTGTGTGAACCTTCTGGGAAGAGAAGGCTGACTTCCACTTAAAGGCTCTCTCCCAGGGCGGCCAAGGGAGCACTGGGGAGACAGTCAGACATTCACTCCACAGAGGACTCAAATGCCAATTTTTGTCATTTGATTTTAGGAATGACGTGAAGATAGAAAATTAAAAATAAGTTTTATTTTCAAATTCAGCTTAAAATAAGAGACTTCAACAATTCCTTTTTTTTTTTTTTTTTTCTGGACGCATGCATGGCATGAGGGATCTTAGTTCCCTGACCAGGGATCAAACCTACACCCCCTGCAATGGAAGCATAGAGTCTTAACCACTGAATCACCAGGGAAGTCCCAACAATTCCTTAAACCATCAGAAGCTATCATTAGACTCACATAGTAATTACAGGGTATGAGCCATAGTAGGTATTGATAAGGGTGGGAGGGAGAGATGGAGGGGAAAAAAGGAGAGAAGCATGGAAAGAAGTTAGCTCTTATAGGACAACTTACTTCCGAGTTATTATCCCAAGACTTTGAACTAAAGTCCAATCAGACTTGCCCTTAGAGGGAATTACAGAGAGTCCTTCCATAGCCAGCGCCAATAGCTGTCCCCCTTTCTACGTGAGACTCTGCAGCTGCCTTGGGAATCCAGTTTGGAGCATCAGGGCTGCAGCGTGGTTGGCCTGCAGGGTACCAGTTCCTCTCCACACCAGTCTCCTCCTCTGAGCAGGCCACCAGGCCTTCTCCTGAAGTTAAGTCAGGAGAAGTAGGGCCGGGCTTATCTGCCACCCTGCGAGGTCAAACAGGCAGAATGGGAGCACATGGCCAGAGGCAGCTTCTGTATATCCATGCACAATCCAAGCACTGATGGCCCTCCTTCCCTGAACCACGACCACATTGGTGACCATGACCACAGAGGGCAGAGGGCTGTCACTGGGGGGATCCAACAGAAGTTGACCTTTCTCTGATGGGTTCCACGTTTCCTGTCTTTTCCAGCTCATCACCTGGCTCGGCCCTGGACCCCTACTCGTCCTGCAATAAAAACTGTGAATGCCAAACGGATTCCTTCACTCCAGTGTGTGGAGCAGATGGCATCACCTACCTGTCTGCCTGCTTTGCTGGCTGCAACAGCACGGTATTGGTGATTTTCTGATGGGGTGGGATGGGGCAGGGGACTCAGACAGCTAAAGTAGCTTAAAACCCAAGGGCAAGGGCAAGAGTGGGCAACCACACGTGTCCTCAACTTTGTGTTCCTGCGCTGTGAATTTATCTCAGCCTCTGCCCTGCTCTAGTGGAGGATTCTCCATCGGCAGGATGGGAGGCCTGCCAGGCCATCCAGCTGCTTCTTGCTAAATCAAATAGGTTTCCAAAAAGTGTCTTTGAGCAACTGAAAGTAAAAATTCAAAGGTAGCTCTGTGGAGCCAGAGGAAAAGATTATGGTTCAAAGAACTCACAAAAGGTATCAATGGAATGGGATGACTCTACAGGTAATGAGCTCCCCATCAACAGAAGTATGTAAAGAAAGGCTAGAAAGCCACTTATCAGGGAAGGCCTCTTCCAAACCTGAGGTTATGTGGCACTAATCCAACCTGTTCTCTGCTCAGTTTCCTTTGCCCTTTTCTTCTTAGCTAGATGCCTCCCACCTTTTTCCATCCTCCCACTATCATTTTTTTTTGGCTCTTTCCTTCTCAGCATGAATTACACAATTTGCTGTCAGCCTGCAGCTTTCCACATTCTCTGCATGAAAACTTGAGGCTAAGGGACTGCTCACCCAGTCCTGCTGATCCCACCTTGCAGGCGTCTCTTGCACCTGCCCTTCTGCATCCACACCACCACTGCCCTGGTGCAGGTCTTCCTCATCTCTTGCTTGGACCAGCATAGTAGTCGCCTCCCTGGCCTCACAACTCAGGATCACCCCCTGCTGGTCTGTCTTCTACACTGAAGCCAGAATGATTTCTGTAATACTAGGACCCTTTCTAATGCTACTGTCAGCTAGAAGATAAGATCTAGGCACTGAATTGGGTTTGTGTGTGTCTTCAGCGTGTGTCTTTCCTCCGCCATGCTCTTCAGCTGTGCTTCCTTTCAGTTGGTGATATTCAGCTTTCCCCCACACAACATGTGTCTTTTCCTGCTTCTCCCTCCAATTGGACAACTCCTACTCACCTGTCAATGCCCTACTCAAATGCCCCCTGCTCTGTGATACCATCCCTGCCCTCCTTTATCTTTGGGGTTCTTGACCCTGCAATCTTACTACCTGTCTCTCCTGGAGGCATTTCTCTTGTTTCACTGCAGTGATCTGTTTTTCATTTGCCCTGACCTGTGAGTTTCCTAAGTGAGAGCTGGCATCCACAAGTGCTCCAGAAACGTCCAGAAGTGTATAGATGGAAAGAAAGATAAGAAGGCTGAGTGGCTGCTTTCAAGGAACTTAGAGTTGAAATCATTTGTTTCCTCTCCTTTCCACATCCCGTATCTTTTGGGAGTAGTGATTTCTCCGAAGGAAGAAAAATTGATCATTTATTTTCATTTCCAAAGGTCTCATTTTTCCTTGCATTTAACATTTAGATTCTTGGCCGGTTACTACCATTTTTCTATAGAGAAAGTAAATCACCTTGGGGGGAGGGGAACTGATGTTTTAAATTAGATGGTAAAGCAGTTTCTTCAAGTGAGAGGAAATGAATTTTTAAAAAGAGATGGGACCTTGAGAATGGTTAAAATAAAAATTCAAGCTATTCTTTTTCATGACAGCAATTTCATTAACATTTTAATGTCCAAAAAGTTATATTATAAATCAGTTTTGGTTACTGTGCTGTTATAAGAATGACATCGACTCAGTATAGGCTAGTGTCCTGAGACCAAAGCAGTCTATTCCAGAGCATTTTCTGACCAAAAAATAATCTAGAAAAATCCATGTCTCCTGATCTTGCATGGACTAGAGTCTTATTGCATAAGAGCCTAATCAGGCTGGGGTTTGCTTCTAGCTGCTGAAACAGCAAGCTGTGGAATGCAATTATCATCAGAGGGCAAGCTTCTCCGCTTCCCTCTGGACATATGGTTTATTCCCCAGACACCTGCCTTTTCTTCACAGTACCAGAGGCCTCATGTTGTCTGCTGGGGTGCAGGCAAAGCAGAGAGGTGATATCCCCCCACAATTACAATCTCTTTCTCAAGAGATTGAGAAAACCCCAGGGCTGGGGTGGGAATAACACTCCACCCCGTGGAGGCAGATCTCTGGAGGCCCTGCCTTCCAATGGGTGGATGAGGGCTTTGGGGCCACAGAGCCACGTGTATCCTGGAAAGGGGCCTTTGTGATGGTCGAGGCCTAAAAACAACCACAACCATAAAACTTGCAACAGCAGCAAGTTTTTCCGAGAGCCGGTGCGGGCCAGGTGACGGGGCCTTCCACGTGTTCCTCATGGCCCGTGGCAGCTTGGCCCAGAGTCAGAGGAATATCAGTATTTTGAGAAAATGCCAAAACAGTAGATTCGATTCCTGGTATGTTTACTCCCTCCTCCTCTACCTCTTCCTTTCTTGTCTCCAAGCTCGCCCGAAAAACTCTTCCACAGACTACAGTCTCCTTCATCTCTCTTCCCTCTTTCCCTTTTTTGTATTTATTCCTTCTGCATCCACTGGAGTCCTTTCCCAGTGTCAACGCAACCATTCTTTCACCTATACCCCCAGCCCCGCATATATTGGGTTGGCCGAAAAGTTCATTTGGTTCGTGACTACATTAAAGTTTTTGGTGAAAATGAAAAATGTCTTTACTTAAAACCGAATGAACTTTTTGGCCAGCCCAGTATCTCACTCACCCTCGTAACAACCTTGGCAAGGAGGTGTTCTACTTATTCCCTGATTACAGATTAGTCCCTTGCCCAAGGTCACACAGAACATGGTGGCGTTGGCGCGGGAACGCAGGGTCTGTCTGACGCCAATCCCAGTGTCTTCCTCTGACCCTGTGACTTCCCTCTTTAGGATCCCTCCCTTTTTTCCACCAGAAAGAAGTTCTCCGTGCGTGCCCCCCACAGTCGGGACATTGTGCTTTCACGATCTGGCCCTGCTGCCTTTCCAGCCTCAACCTCCCCCGCTCTGCCCACCTTCTGAGGAGCCACTAGCTGTGTCAGACTTCTTGGGGTGCCCCCAGCACACCCAGTTCTCTCTTACCTCCAGACCTTTGTCCATGCTGTTTCTTTCATCAGGGCTGGTCTTCCCCTAAGCCCTTCACATCCCTAACACCTCCTTATGCGCAGCTGAGACGCCTCCTCCCACTTCCTCACTGCTTCCAGGGCTGCACTGGCACCCCTCTTGCAGAGGCCTCAGCACCTGCCCTCCCAGCAAGGCTCTTACTGTGGCCCCCTCCACTGGACTGAATGGTCCATGTTCGCCTGCGTCTCCATCACCAGTCCATCACTAGGCTCCAGTATCCAGGGATGGGGTTCTGCTGTGGGCCACTGCATTCCCAGTATTAGCCATGGCTCTGGATAAATGCCCTAGGCTTTCTGCACACCCGGCTGGAGGTTCTATGCCAAGCTTAGCAAGCCCCAGGGCGCTAGGGGCGGTAATACCACAACTGGCAGGCAGGTTGGTTGGCTGGTGCAGATTTCAATCCTAAACACCTCTTGCATGCTCATCTCTCCCCACTTGATAGCTTCCACCCAGACTTGTGAAAATTTCCCCTAACTTGATTAGACACGAATAAGTCACTGAGGACATCATTCTGATTATTAGGAGATCTGGTTCACATTAGCGGTTTCCTGATATTAGACTGCCCTTCCTGCCCTGCTTTGGGGTTTTGTTTTTCATTTTCTGATCTCATTTCTCCTTGAGTGATAGTGATGGAAGTTTCCAGAATTGCATTTAATATACAACTCCTAATTCTTCTCATTGCATATGACCAGGAAGAGTGACGAAAAAGATAGCAAGCTAATTTTGTAAGCTTCCTTTGGCATGAATATATTGTCCGGATTGTTTCTGTACCTTTCACTCTCAGAAGTAATTATTCTAACAGAAAGCATGTTGGTAGCTGCTGATTGACTGCTGGAAGTTGTATCCTTTTGATGTACTGAATAACTGACTTAAAAAAAGCTTCTATCAGCCGCCAATGGAATGTTGAAAATCAGTACAAGTCCAGCACAGCAGTTTGTAGGGGGCTAATGATAGACAACTAACCTGTTCCCCCATCCAGGCAACAAGGATTTATCGAGCGCCTGTTTGAGCAGAGCCCTGAGTAGGTGCTATGGGGGGAGGGGAGGGGGCAGCCCCATTTTGGATGTGTGCAGGGTGCTCCTCGTTCAATATCATGGGTCTCGGTCCTGGCTGCACATTAGAATTGCTTGGGAGCTTTTAAAACATGAGGCCTGAGGTCTATCCTCAGAGATTCTGATTCCCTCTTTCTGGAGTGGGACCCTGCCATCAGTTGTTTTTGTTTTTTTTTTTTAAGATTTAATTTATTTGTTTATTTATTTTTTGGCTGCATTAGGTCTTCATTGCTGTGTGCGGGCTTTCTCTAGTTGCGGCGAGAGGGGGCTGCTCTTCGTGGCGGTACGTGGGCTTCTCATTGTGGTGGCTTCTCTTGTTGCGGAGCATGGGCTCTAGGCGCGTGGGCTTCAGTAGTTGTGGCACACGGGCTCAGTAGTTGTGGCTCGTGGGCTCTAGAGTGCAGGCTCAGTAGTTGTGGTGCACGGGCTTAATTGCTCTACTTGCCATCAGTGTTTTAAACACTCCCCCCCACACACACACAAGTGTTTTTGATACGTAACCAAGGTTGAGAACCACTGGGCACTGTTGACAGTTTGGGCTGCATCATCCTTTGCTGTGGGACTAGAGGATGTTTAGCAGCATCCCTGGGGCTCTACCCACCGGATGCCAATAGCAGCACTACCCCCTGCACCCTCTGCCATTTGTGAAACCACCAATGCCTCCAGATAGTTCCATAGGTCCCTGATGGGGGGGACAGAATACCCCCCAGTTGGGAACCACTGCTGTAGTCAAAGGAATGAGTTCTTAAAATTTTCTAGAAACAGGGCAGCATCTGAGCTGACACTGAGCATCTATCCTTCAGTCTCCTTTTCCATCTCACCATCATTGGGTTCACCCACTGTAGAAACCAAGCTGGAGGTTAGAGGTGCCATGTCAGCATCTTCCAGCAGAAGAAACAGACTGGTCGATTAAATGCCATATCTGCCAGCAGGGGTAACTACAGTGGCTGAACCAAGGTTTAACAGCCTGGGTATTTCATATACAAATCTAGATTTCTGGCCTCTCTGAAAGGCCAGAAAGGTGGATGAGAATTAACATGGCACCTGCACCCCGATGGGGCAGCAGTTGGCTGGAGCTAAGAGGAGACTGACGCTTTAGACAAGACATTTGATCTCCACTTAGCCATGGTCCCCACCACTGGTCACCCCGGACACTGGACCATTTTTCTTATCTGTTTCCTAACGGTCCCCAAAGGTCTGGAGTTTGCAAATCCTCTTGTATAGCCTGACCCCATTTGCCAGAACTGATTTAAAAGTCTGTCCTCATCCTGGTGATGGCTTGTCAGAGGGACTTGGGAATATTCTGAAGTCAAGCCCAATGAGGGCATTGCCTCCCAGGGCATCTAATATATCTCAGGCCCTGGGCTAGACATTAGAAATATAGAGATGAATAAGGCAAGGAGATCATGTTTACTATAAGTTAAGATGTAATATATTAATAGAGTTACGTTACAAGGGAACACCCAAGAGCAGCAGCTAACCAGGCCTTATATGTTTATAATATGGTATTAAGTGAAAAGAATACATTATAGAACAATAACTAGATTATGATCCCTTTTAGTAAAGGTAAAGAAAAATCTAAAGATTTGTCTATCTCTGCATGGGAAAAGATTGGAAGGATAAGCCTGTCACAGAACATTATCTCTGGCTAGGACTAAAAACTTAATTTTTATATGTTTCTTTACATTTTTCTGTATATTTCTAAATAACCTAAAATGAACATGCATCCCTTTTCCAATAAGGAAAAACATTGGTATTAAAAATAAGATCCAGCATTAAAGGTTGGGTGGTTACAGTCTAATGGAAGGAAACAGGTATGTAGAGAAATTGGTGAACTTGGAGCCTTCTGCCTGCTTGGGTAGGAATTGGTTCAGGGTGGGGCGGGGCTGGAAGGAGAGGGTGTGGATGTTATTTCCTGGAGAAAGAGCAAGGGGCAGGGCCAGGCTTCATCCACGGAGAATGCGTGGGTCGTTGCCCGGTGGATAGGATGGAAGGACATCCCAGCCTGGAATGTGTGTGAGCATGGGGTGGTGGGGAGGCTTGAACCTCATGACAAGGGCAAGGCTTTGGTTTGGAGTCTGGAAGGAGGAAGGTAAAGGGAAGGGCCCGGTGTTCATTCTGAGCTGCAGCCACATCCTTCTCCTCTGTGCTCTGCCCACACTTTCCACCTGAGATGGCTGGAGCAGAGAGTAAGCCCGACGCTTCCCAAAGAACGGCCCTTTCCTTCCCCTCGGCAGGAGATAATTAAGGCTCTGACAGGATGCCGGTTACAGAGGTGAAGGGTGGATGGAGGTCTTGGTTTCATCACAGGGTGTTTCTCCCTGGCCATTATCCTTCAGCTAGTGACCCTGCCAGGGAACAAGAGAGCGCATTTCTTCTTGCAGTGTTTCAATCTCCCCTTTGCCTTGAGGCACGTGGGTTGCCCGTGATGCTCTTTATGACGAGCTCCGACGTCTTCACCTGGAAAAACCAACTAGGGTTGGGCCAGTGAGGTGAAGAGATTCTAAGCTACAAAAAGACAGTAATAAGTGACAGGAGAATGTCTGAGGAACTTCACTGAATCATGAAGGGATCCCATAAAAGTCTAGGACACATACGAGTATGTTGTCATTCGAAGGAAGATGTCCCAGCTGTTGTGGTACAATCTCAGTCCTTTGCCATCTCGGTCATCAGACAGAAGCCGGACAGGACACTGCATGTGTCAGCACTCCCTCTGGCCAACCCCCTTTCTGAACTATAGCACTAGGGCCCGACCTTTAATAGAGATTGTCATTTCTTCCTGGTAACCAAACATATTTCAGAAAGAAAACCAAAAACAGTATTCCAAGATGCTGAGAATGAAACTTTCAAGTTTTCACAGGCTCTTAATACAAAGAACATCATCACCCCCATGCCTGTCCCCTTAGAAAAGTCATTTTTCAACCTAGAGATTAGTTTTATTTGTGCAATTAATAGAATTGATCCATCAGTATTGACTATTGGGGGAAAAAATACAAAAACAACTTTATTTGCCAGATACTTTTGAAACACTGCTGAGGAGTATTTTGTTCTTATAATATGAGCTGTCAAAATAGCATGCTTATGATTTCCTTCATCAAGAGAAGATGAAACCTAGATTTGAGAGAGTCATTTTTCTATTTTTATGCTCTCCAGCTTTATCGTAGTTATTTATTCCATCATTGCATGTGAATAGAAACATTTCTCAATTTAAATTAATGGCTGAATGTAGAACAAGAGTACAATTTTTAGTGACTCTGCTCTTCTTTTGTTGATTTCTTCTTCTGGAGTTTTAAATTTTTTTAAATAGATGATACATGTGTGTGGTTCAAAAACCAAAAAGGAGGGAGTGGATACTCCTTTCTACCTCAGTCTCCTGTTCACCCACTTTTCAACCCACTACTCTGCCCAACAGGTAATTACTATTATTAGTTTCTTGCAGCTACTGGGTTTTAATGCACCAAAAGGTATTATTCTGTAGCTTGTTTATTTATTTTTTTAATTGAAGTATAGTTGATTTATAATGTGTTATTTTCAGCAAAGTGTACAGCAAAGTGATTCAGTTATACATATACGTAGATCCCTGTGCTATACAGTAGATCCTTGCTGGTTATCTATTTTATACTGTAGCTTGTTACTTGTGGGGTTTTTTTGTTGTTAATAACTTATCTTGGAGTTCTTTTCATATTAGTACATAAAGAGCACTCTGGTACCTTTTTTACTGCTACATAATATTCCGTGTGTGGACCTAATGGAATGCATCTAACCAATTCCTGTTGATGGGCATTCAGGGCTGCAAAACTTTAGCTCCTGCAGACTGTGTTGTGACTTGAATTGTATACTGACATCATTTTGTGCCTGGGCAAGTCTGTCTGTAAGATAAGTTCTTGTAGAATTTCCAAGCCAGTCCCACTCTGTCTGCCAGGTCACCACTGCTTCCAAATGTGGTCAGGCCAGTTCCTCCATGAGCACCGTGGTCATCTGATTATCAACATGATCTCTCAGGGCAGTAAAGCTAGGTCCTTCCACCCCACGCCTGGCACCAGACAGAGACTCCAACTCTCCTGGAGGCAGTGGGGACCACATTCCTCCCCAGAGAACGGCAAACTGGGGAGACGTTCCTTTGCCACGGGATGGAAAACTGGACATTTGCCAGGTCAGGAGCAGTAGACTAATCTCCTGGAGCCTAGTGCACTTCCTTCACAGTTAAATATATTGGGGGCTGCTGAGGACAGCACTAGGGGGTACCCCTTCATTCAGGCCATGATCATCTATAGGCCGTTGTCCAGGTCCATCTGCATTCTGGGCTGGCGCCACCCATGGGGCTGTTGTATACAAACAGGGTGAGAATTAGTACCCCAACCTCTATCATCTCCTTCCCTCACACCCAGGTTATCCCTATATTTTCAAACTTCCTACTGCTTGGGGCTTTTGCAGGTCTCTGTTCCCACTTACATGCCAAGTTAATACCAGCGGAAAGGCTGTCTGCTCTCCCTTCTCACTTGGAATTGTAGTGTGAAGCCTCATTGGTGCAAAGTCCTCTCTTCCAATTATGCACCCTGGGATGGTTATTCCCAACACACTGGGACATCAGGGTGGAAGTTTCTCCCTAACCTGGCCTTGTACGCCCAGAGCCCCACAGGTCCTTTAGCACAATGGCCAGGGCGATCTGTGGTCTCTTCTATCACCTGAGCCCAAATAAAGGACAGTTCCCATCCCTTGCCACAGGACTGAGGCTTAGCACTTTTCCTTGGATTCTCTGCGGGAAGGGTCCTAGGAATGTCCCAGCCTGCGCCCCAGCCCTCGGGACCACCCAGCACTTTCTGTTCATTCTGTCAGATTGACTCATTTAACTAAAAAGGAAACCTATCCAAGTCCCCACTCAGGTCACTCGGCTTACCTCCTCCCCAGCCTCTTTTCACAGCTCCTCTCAAATACATTAAATCTGAATAAATTAGTACAGAGTTGTCTAGAGCATTTGAGAGGGACCCATCCATTTCCAGCTTCTCTCCTCGGCACCAGCAAGCCAGTATGATCACTGGTCCTGTAGCAGTTTCCTGCTTCTCCTCTCCTGGCATCTATACCCTACAAGTGCTTATTCCTGTCCAATCAGCCTGTGCTGCCCTGGGTCCATTCTTGTCCCATTCCACCCCCTGGCTTTGTGCTCTCACCTGTCCCCTTTGCCTTGGCTGCAAATCCCAGGGTGGCTCAGCCCCGCTGTTCGCTCACGCCATTCACAGGATGTTGCCTTCCTGGACACGTTCCCCTCACCTGGACCAGAAGGACTGTATAATCACTGAGATAAAGGCATCTTATTTCTGACCCATTCCATTAGGGCCTTGATCACAGGCCTAATCCAGAGAATTTCAGAAGGAGTTTTTTACTTATCAGAGCAGAGAGGGGCCGGGCAGTTTCCTCTTACGGTAAATGTAATACACTTGAGCCATAGCCTAGGTACAGGGCAGAAATCTAAGACTGGGTGTAGGTTCCAATTACAGATTACTTATTAAACTAAACAGAGCTCACCAATCACACAGTTCATTCAAAGGGTTCTGATGACATCACATTCCTAAGGGGCTACGTGAGTCAGAACTCATTTCCTGGGGTACTTGGCAAAACAAGACCACAGGCATCCACCAGGGGCCTGTTCCCTGTTCATACCTGAGCACTCTCCGAGTCCACGTGTTTCTAAGGACCCCGGTCCCAAATCTCTTTTTCCTCGCAGGCTACAGCAGGGATCAAAGAGAGGAGGATGTGGGCTTCCCTGGTGGCGCAGTGGTTGAGAGTCCGCCTGCCGATGCAGGGGACACGGGTTCGTGCCACGGTCCGGGAAGATCCCACATGCCGCGGAGTGGCTGGGCCCGTGAGCCATGGCCACTGAGCCTGCGTGTCTGGAGCCTCCGCAACGGGAGAGGCCACAACAGTGAGAGACCCGCGTACCGCAAAAAAAAAAAAAAAAAAGAAGAGGATGGGAGTGGTGTGAACTAGGGCAGGGTTTGAGAGGTGTTTAGGATATGATAAAATGAACAGGACTTGAGGGTTCATTCATTCATTCACTCATTCAATAAATACCGTACTCTAGGGCTGGGGATAAGTCAGGGATCAAAACCACAGTGGTTTCTGTCCTTATCAGCATTATGGTCACAAGGAAGATGGATTTGACGTAGGAGTAAGGGGTGGGGGAGGTCCACCAGGTCTCTATAGAGTTAACAGGGTGTCATTTCTAAGGCAAGAGATGTGGAGGGAAAGGAGATTGGGGCCAGGGGTATGTGTATCTGTCAGGGTTTGGTCAGGAAAACAGCACCCACAAGTCTTTTGGAAATAAAGAGTTTAGTATAGGAAATAGAACTAACGTGAATGTGGAGGAGTTGGCAAATTAAGATCTGGAAGAAGTGAGATGAAGGACTGGAGAACAGTCACTCACTACATCCCCAGAAGTACCAGCTCAGGTGGGCAAGTCGAGGCATATGGGAAATTCCCAGGTGGCTGCTCAGTGAGATGAAGGGGGCGTTCCGGGAAGGGTCTGGGGAAGCACGTCAGCAAGCCTGCGTCCAGGTCAGTAGAGGTGGCCATGGGCCCTCTGTTGTCGGCAGGGTAGTCAGTAAAGAAGGCGGATGCACACAGAGATGCTAGGACCAGCCAGCTCCTTCCGGGCACCTCTGCGTGTGTCTGTCCCCGTGTCTGACCATCCGAGAGTAACGGCCTCTGCTTCACTTCCAGATCTCGTCTGTGTTTCCCTCTGGTCCAGCTTCATCCATGCAGGGAAGGGAATCCTAGGGAAATAGTTCCCGCTGTGGATGGCAAAGTAGTGCCAAGATGCCGGCACGGAATCCCACGCAGGGCACTCATCCCGGAGTCGGTGTTGATATCTCAGCAGGCTCAGAGGCTTAGGAAGGGGCATCCCGAGTGGGTCTGGGAGGGATATGGGCTAGGGATTAAATTTAGGAGAGTTATCGGAAAGCGTGTAGATGTAAAACAATCTAGGGAAGAGTACAGCATGAGAAGGGAAGAAAGCCTGGACCAGAACCTCGAGGAGCTCTAGCATTTTAAAGTGGGGTCGGGGGAAGATGCCAGCAAGGAAAATGCAAAAGGAGCGACCAGAGAGGGAGGAAGGAAACCAGAGAGCAAGCTGTGGAAGTCGAGGAAGTGGGTCACAGGCACGTGCTGGGGGTGGGGAGGGAGGCCTCCAGGAGGAGAAAAGTGGATGGCAGGGGCAGGCTATGGAAGCCACTGGCGAGCTTAGCTGATCCGATTACTGCGGGTGGGGACCCAAGTCGGCTTGAGTGAGTTGAGAGCGTGGGAGGTGAGGACGCAGAGGTGGTGAGTGTGAACAGCTAGAAACGTCTAGCTGTGAAGTCGGGGTCGGGGGAGGGGAGCAGTTTCCTCTCCCCGGAAGGCAGAGAAAAGGCATTTTCAGTTAGACTTGGGGAGAAGGCCTGCTTCCTAATGAAAGCAGAGGAAGGTCTGTTCACGCAGGCATTCTAAAACCGTCTGCTGAGTTCCCCCTGCTGTGTCTCAGCGCTGTGCTGTGAGACGATGCTCAGTAAATCACAGGTAATACACGTTCTGATCCCAGGAGCGCAAGGTCTCCTCTAGGAGGGCAGCGAGGGTCTCTGCTGTGGGGTGTGGCGTGTACCCTCACGGAGGGAAGTACCAGCTCACATGGGGGCTGACTTGCGGAGGGGCCTTGCAGCTGGAGGAGACATCAACACGGGGTTTTGGAGAAGAGCTAGTATGTCTCCAGGCAGAGGTGTATGGAAAGGGACAGAGGGGTAGGGCCTCAGCACTTCTCAGGGCGCGACAGTAAACACCCCTGGGTGCTGAGATGGGGCCATTTACACAAGAGCACCTGCCGTGCCAGATGTCTTAGGAAGAAGGGTCCAGCCCCACCCAAGGTCTCCCCGACTTCGCATGGGTAAAACCTCCTCGGCAGGACACAGCCGCCCAGGATGGAGGCAGCAGGCTTTGGACACCCCTGAAAGCATCCCATGTAGCTTAAAGGCATAAGAAAAGCTCCAATGTGTATGTCCTCTGGGGAAAGAAGAGGAGAGGAACAAAGATGAGGGGAGACGTACTGAGGAGAATAAATGTAGAAGCCAAAGGGGATTTGTTCGACTCTCACTAGAATTTACCTCGGCATGTGCCCTGAGAGCCGAGCAGTCCTGGAAAGAAAAGCGATGAATCATTTATGATTGTTTTCACTTTGTATTCATTAAAGGCCTCTGCACTATTATTATCGAACTTTAATTGGCCCGGCTGCTGGCTCGGCACGGCACTGCCTCTCCGAGTCCCCGCTCTTCCCTTTGCCATCAGAAATTCCTCAAGCGTGAGCCAGGACCGTGCTGGGGAGCAGGGCTGGCTGGGCAAGAATCCCCCCCGAAGATCAAACGGAATGCAGCCGCTTGTCTTTCTCCTCTCTGATCATATATTAATAAATGTATCTCTCTGGGCTCCAGCTCTCTCCGCACGATCCGCTCTAAACTCTCTGGCATCTCTGCACCCTCTTTGCTTTCTCAGCCACTCGAGACCTTTCCCATTAGCTGGCCCCTCTCACAGCCCGACGAGCTCAGCAACTTCACGCATGACGGTGCACATCCTTTGTTCCAAGTGCCACCTTGGGCCCTGAACCAGCAACCATATGCGGGTTACCTGATTTACTTCTTTTAATATACTTCAGTGTAATTATAACGGCATAAAAGAGAGGACAAATTGGCAAGTGATTACACTGTTAATTTGGCAATGTTTTATCACATTGTGGAAGCACAATTTCCTCTCTAATTGTATTGGTGGGGGGGACATGTTTGTTTGCATTTCGGCTTATTGAGGGATTCTTGAGCATAGATATGAAATACACAGGAGATGGGGAAATCAGCTCTCCTCCCCATAAATATTCCTTTATTTATATGTGCTTTGCAGCCTCTTTAAAAAAATCTAACTCGTTTATTCAGGCCTAATTAATGAAATGCTGCAGAATGTATAATAAGGCTATGACAGTTCCAGCTGCTGGATGGCTTTGGATTGGGAAACTGGAGATACCCCCAGTTAAAAGGGCTGAATGCTTCCCTTTCAGAATCTCACCAGCTGTGCGTGCCTCACGACCGTCCCGCCTGAGAATGCGACTGTGGTCCCTGGAAAATGCCCCAGTCCTGGCTGCCAAGAGGCCTTCCTCACCTTCCTGTGTGTGATGTGTGTCTGCAGCATGATTGGGGCAATGGCTCAGACTCCCTCAGTCATCATCCTTATCAGGTAAGCTTAGCCCCTGGAACCCAGACCCGAGAGCCAGCCTCCCGTCTCCCCCTCCCCACCTGCTGTGTGTCTGCAGTTCTCCTGGAAATCAGAACTCCGGGGACTATATGAGTCTTACAATCCAGCTTCCCTAGGCTGGTAGGAATCGGTGACGTTTGATAGAGACCTCACACCAAAAGTAGAAAGCACGGCCCAAGAGAGAACACTGCACTTTCATGTCATCCCAAGAATAGACGCTGCAGGTGATTTGGAAAGGGACCGTGGTCCCTTATTGATATTTGCAAAGAGCCACATGGTTGGAGCAAAATGAAAATGACATTGGACTAGCCACGTCCCTGTGTCTGGCTCCTGTCCGGGCACTGATTAGCTGTATGACCTTGGGCCCATTTTCCCTCAGACTTGTTTCTGAATCTGGAACTAGAGGTGATGTCATGGGTCCTGCCTGCCTCCTGCCGTGGTGTGGGTCCTGCCGAGACCACTTATGTGCAAATGCCGTGAAGATGTGAGGGCTCATTGACGAAGTGCGATGCAGGGCTGAGTGGCTAACGGAAGGCAAGCAGTGACTGCTTTTGTATAAGTGGATGGTTGGAGAGACACCCCCCCGCCGTAATTCTGTTTCCCCATCTCTCAGGACCTGTCCTGGGGGCAGATGAGGCGCCTCAAAGGTGAATTACTGAGTAATATTCTGAGTAACTTACACAATTACGAAGTTATCTAGACTGTTTGAGGAACGTAGAAGCAGAACGCTCCACGCTCTGGCATCCATCGGAACCAGAAGTGGCAGCAAACAGATCCATCTCACCAGGATGCAGTTATCTAAACAAACCAATTCAATGCCAAGGGCCAGAGACAAAAGTAGGAATGAAATGCTTGGATGCGGCCTGTACAAATGTACATCACCAGCTGCTCTATCTGGCCTCTTTTTCTCACTGTGCCTACCACACTTCCTGATCTTGGTTATGAGTTCACGAGGAAAAGAATTTACACAAAGTACTTATGTTAGAAAGTCATTAGTAAAGCACTTTTCACGTGCAGAAGCATTAAGGGTACAATAGCAAATTACCATTTTATACTTATTAAATTTGAAAAATAAATTTAAAAAATTCACACCCAGTGCTGTAAGCAAGGCAAAACGGGTTAAATCACATATTGCTGGTGGCTTTGAGAAGCGTATCACTTCTTTCAAAAAGCAGTGTGGCAAATGTAAGTCAACAGCCATAAAAATGTTCAGATTTTTTATGTGGTAACCCTACCTATTGCTACTTGTCTTAAGAAAATACTTCTCTACGAGAAGAATAGTTCAGTGGAGACAGATTTTTGTTACAATGTCAACTATAATAGCAGAAAAATCTGAATTGGAATAGTGAGTTAAATTATAGTACCACAGCTCGGTGGGATAATGAAAATTCTTAAACATGTGAAAAGTGTTTATGAAATGAACTATTGAAATTATATATGGAAGATGATTATATATAATATGCACATGGACAAAACGCATCAGATCTCAGGTATGGGTTTAGGGTGGCTGCATTACTTTTTGTTATTAGAAATTCCTTTGAAGTTATATTGTGCCATTCACACACAAAAGGCACCAAGAAGCAGGAAAAATGACCTTTACAGCCATTAGCAATGACTGGTCCCCTTTTTTCTCTCCCCTTGACTCCTCTGCAAAAACCCAGCTCAGTAGTTGTAGCTGGCAGACCAAACGCAGAAAGTCATTTGAAATCTTAATCACTTCCAAATCTCAGCTTGATAGATAGCTCTAGGAGATTTTCAGGAAATCTTTGATTCCTTTTCAATGCACCAGCAACAGATGGCCTGGAGGACCCAGGCTGGGCCTTGTCTACCTCACAGCTGGAGATATGTGCCCACTTGCCTTTCGAGGGGTCCAGGGTAAACCATCTTCCATCACCATCCACTCCAATTTGCCATCACAGATGTTCTAGGGAGGTTACAAGGGCACAGTCTGAGCCACAGCCCAGATGAGCACCGGCCCTCGTCACGTGCCAGAGCAACAGACCCACTCCCACTCTTACTCCAGACAGAAACATACTTGCCAACAACAGTGCTCAGGACATCCGCAGGGGAGGATACCAACTAGCAGCCACTTAGGTGCCCGCACTGGACTCTTGTTTTAACTTCCTGCGTTTGCATCTTTATTAGTGCTCAGTTGGGGAGACGCCAGAGGCTCAGAGAGTGATTAAGCAGTATCCTCAAGGTCACGTAGCTAGTAAGTTGTGGAGCTAAGGCCCTCTCCCTGGCCTGGCCTGGCGCTTTCAGTAACGTTGACCCAAACCCTCCATTTCTCCGTAACTAAAGCCGAGAAGGATTACTGCTCCTGTGGGAACCAGTTTCCCAACAGGATATGAAGGCAAATCTTAGCATCTTGTTCACTTTATTCCTAGTGACATGATAGCTAAAAGGAAATCAAACTTCAAGTGATAAGTACTCTAGCTCATTATGCAGCATGTTTTCTTGATAAGGAGAATTTGCCTTTATCTTTGTGTCTTTCAAGTCAGTACCTTCAAGTGAATGGGCAAAAAGTGAAACCGTGGCGCCAATATTAACTCCAGAGAGCTTGGATTTTGTTCCACGCGCATTCGAAAGAGAACTGACCGTGTTTCTGTCCAGAAACACTGATGTCATCTTTGATATTGTACAGGTATCTGGCTTCATCAGCCAGAGAGTGGTTTCCCTGTCATTCAATGGAAAGTCTTGACCTGCCGCCCTGGGACTGCTTACTTATACTGGACTCTTTGCAATTGAAAAGGAACGTGTATGTCCCCACGAACAACACATTTTTAGTTTTCTCTGAAAAATCTCAGAAATAGGGCAAAGATTGTGGAAACAACATCCATGTCCTTTTTGGCGTGACAGTGTCTTTTGGCCTTATATACCAAGAAGCCAAAGGCATGCGCATCTGATGCTCAAACCAGGTGGTAGGTCATTGGATGGTTGCCACTGGATGATTGGAGGAATGACCCCTGGGGTCGGTTAAGAATAGTATTCTAGCTACCAAGTCCAGAGATGGGTTATATATCTTGTATACTAGGTATCCCACTGGATTTAGGTGTCCCATTGGTAACTTTATTTCTAATGTTTATTTTCTGCAGAATTGCTTGCCTGGGTCCTTCCTGCACCACATGAGTCTTCCTGGCCTTTCGGCCACACTGAAATTCTCCTGGTGTTTCCTGAGGCTTAGCCACACAGGACTGTCTCTAGGTCTAGCCTGGTCCTTCCGGGGGGCAGAGTAGTGCACTTATCTCCCCATCTTCCCTAGAGACTCATAATGGGGACGGGACAAGAGGAGGTTTCTCTGCTGGTGGTGTTCAGGATGACCTGGAGCGCATGTGGTCAGTCAGATGCCTCCCCCTCTACCAGCACACCAGAGACAAGGGCTGCCCGGGGCTTAGTGGGAGACATGTGCCCACCCACCTACCCACTTATACATTCACTCAGCATGTGCTGTGTGTCACACACCACACTGATGATGAACGAGATGCAAACAGTCCTTGGCCTCAAGGAGAGAAGACAAGCATTGAGTAAATACTAGTTTCAAGAGTAAGAGACATAACGCAGGTGATCTATGACCAGCTGTGAGGGCCTCTCTATCTGGAATCGGTCACCAGTTCCAAACCCCCTCTCCTGTCACTCTTATCCCAGAAAGTGTTACCCTCTGAGACTGTGCTAGAAAATGTGTGAAAAGATCATGCTCGGGGACGGTTGTGGGTAAGCCAAAGCCCAGAACATTGATTCGGTTCAAAACAAAGTGATGCAACTATATGAAGGTACCTTTCCAATTTAAAAGGTACTGAAACTGGATCTAGATGAATGGATTATTTCACAAGTGGTTCATCTAGGGAATCGACCCATGCTAGTCTGGTTGATTTCACAAAATGGTGCTAGAATGACAAAGGTGTTTATGGTTCTTGCCTGTTTGTATAGCATAAGGGGAACTGTCTTTCCTGTCAATATTTTCCTCAGATACATATACCCACCAATTTAAGATGTTTCCCTGTCCCAGCAAAAGCAAAGTGCCTTTAACTGCACAGAGTACCAATTATGCTGATTTTTTTTCTCTTATCATTGGGAGGATAGAAAATGCATGTGTGGTGATGCCCCCCCACTTCACCCTGGTTTGGGTGGATGGACAGATGAATGTGTAATATCAGGTAGCAAGTAGGGGACCCTTATTTCTGAAAATGTTGAATGAATGTGTTCAAACTGACATTTATTGAGCACCTAATGTGTTCAGAGCTCCGTGGACCATACCCGGGTAAGTGAGCTCAGCACTGCTCTTAAGGAGGTCTTTCAGAAGCTGACCAGGGAAGATGAAAGACCTTGTGGACCAAATTTGCATCCCATCCTTCAAATAAGAAGATTAGTTTTAGTTAATAAAAAACACTGTTAAATTCCTAAACTCATGTCACTGCAATTGCAGGGATTTTTCAGAGTTTAGGCAGGGAAAGTGAAAAAAAAACCAAAAGCACAAAACCATTAATAATTTTCTACAGAAGGACTCTGACGGACAGCAGCAGATGACTCTGGGGTCTGTTAATTAAAGTGGAGTGATAAGCATCTTTTCTTTTTTCCTCTTCTCTTCTTTGCATGTAGGACAGTCAGCCCTGAACTCAAATCCTACGCCCTGGGAGTTCTTTTTCTCCTCCTCCGTTTGTTGGGTACGTATTATCTCTTTGTTTCCTCAATAATGAATTGGATGCTTATAACCAGGTGAGTACATATCAGTGGAATCATCCCCTTTCTTGAGTTTATCATTTTTCCTATGAGGTTTTTTGGTAAACAAGAGAAACATCGATTCTGTTAATTTTGCTCAGGGTTTAGACCTAAACTCACACACTCCCTGGATATTGCAGAGTTTTTGTTGATATCAACTAGGCCTTTGTACCACCCTTAATTCTTATTGGCATAAGGAGGGAAAGCGATGGCACCCAAGGGAAAGAAATTTGATGGGGTCATTTGGAACCCTCATTAAGCAACCCATGAGCAGCTTGTGAAATGCTTCACTTATGGGGCTTCCAGCTCGAGGAGAGAGGTGTTCTCACAGTGCTTCGCAGATGGAAACTTTGCATCCTTTAAATTTTTCCAAACTGATTTAGTTTATTTACCTTGGGTTTCCTGGATGGGGCAAATATGACCTTCATGCTATAGACCCTACATTCCAAGGTTTGGTATGGATAGAAGGAATTAAGTCTAACGCCCCAATTTTTAAGATGGGAAAACAGGATGGGAATAGCCCATGATTCTTCCGGGGTGCTGGGACTGGCTGGGGAGAAGCTGGAAAGGCCAACAAGGTAACCCTTCTCCCTCTAGACCACACTGTTGCTTTATGAACTCCCTTTGTCAAGGCCAAGATCAAGATAGGACAACTTTTTTTCTTGGATAATAAAGCTGTGGTCTTCTTTAATGGACATTAAATGGTAAATAGATGTGGAAAGGGAAGTAACCATGGCCTATATCTTCAGAGTAAAAATAAAGTTTCTCATTCCAAATAGTATATAATCTGGATGAGCATAAAGAATTAACTATAGAAATGTTTATAAAAATGTCTATAAAAGTTAAAAATTGGCAACAGCCTAAATACCCAACAGCAGGGAATTAGTTAAGTCCATTATGAGTGCTAATTCCAGTAGGATTTATGTTCCCCTTTAAAGTTGTGGAAAGAAAAATATTCATAGACTTGGAAAAGGCACATGATATGTGGAGGGGGAAAAAGAGGTCTATAATATATGTGCAAATGTTTTTAAAGTATACATAAATATGGAAAAATACCGGAAAGCTAGATGTGAAAATGGTATCAGCTATTATCATTGAATAGTGAGGCTATAAATGATATTTTCTAAATTTGTTTTTAAAATTTGAATGAATATATATAGATTTTATTACTTGCAGAACGAGATTACTTCCTATATAATTGATAAGTGAAAGAAAATTATTCACCCTTAAATCCATTAATAAGGTAAGGTTTTCCCCGGGGAATGGCAAATACATGACACATGCCCTATCTCTGTCTATAGCAAACAACTTTCAATCAATTGCTGTGATCACTTTTGCCATGCCCAGGACAAGACCTCAGAATTTTCTCAATCACTATCATCAATCCACATCTGTTGGTACATATGGAGAAACTTAAATGGCATCTTTGTCTTATTTCTGGTTCATGGAAAACAGAAATGTTCTAGGTATAATAATACCTAGTTCAAACAAGTTCAGCAGTAATTCAGACTAAAACATTTAAGCCTTCCTGGAAGTTGTAGTGGCTTTTAGAGCTCTCTAACTAACTGCACAGGGTACCAATTATGCTGATTTTTTTTTCTCTTATCATTGGGAGGATAGAAAAATGCATGTGTGGTGATGCTCCCCCACTTCACCCTGGTTTGGGTGGATGGACAGATGAATGTGTAATATCAGGTAGCAAGTAGGGGACCCTTATTTCTGAAAATGTTGAATGAATGAATGTGTTCAAACTGACATTTATTGAGCACCTAATGTGTTCAGAGCTCCGTGGACCATACCCGGGTAAGTGAGCTCAGTGCTGCTCTTAGGGAGTTCTTTCAGAAGCTGACTAGGGAAGATGAAAGCCCTCCCTCTATGGAGTTGCTGCAGAGGTCTCTCTCTGTATCTCTAAACAGATGCTGAGGACTCAGTATAGCTGGTAAAAATTAGCCTTCAGAATTTTGATAGCACAAAATGAAAGAAAATTTGCAAGCTATTTTTGAAAAGTTAATGAAAATTATAGGACACTTGAAGACAGAACTGAAAATTATAGAGCATGTGTAATGTGACATGCTGTTTCTAAAGCTGGTTCTCTATTTGTATGTCTGCTCCAGGAATAATCAACCAAGCATTATCTAGAAGAGTATTTATTTTTCAACCTCTGTGAGCCACAGCAAGAGATAAGGTTTACAGTGTATGGCCCAGTACATACACACATATCACAAATATAGCTGAAGCAAAGATTTCATGAAAAATATTCACCCTTAATATGCATTGATGTCCTCTGCTACTTTCTATTCCATTCCATCCTTTTTAAGTAGTGGATCATGACCAACCATACTGATTGTATTACCCATATGGGTCACACATCACAGTTTAGAAAATGGCTCTAGAAAGATATGGGACAGTTTCATCTTTTAATTAAAAGTGGCTTATCAAAGAAGTCTTTGCACTTGGCCTGGTTCCATTTCCTGCAGCACCCAATAAGATTAACCACCTTTACTGTTTATGAAGGGCCAACTGAGAAATCAGATTTCATGACATTGTCAACCTTTGTGCTTGGCCCCCACGTAGATAATGGGGATACAATGAGGACGTCGCAGTTCAGTGTGACGAGATCTGAGATGCAGTCAGCACAAGTGACGGGGGACATGTGGGCGAGCCACCTAGCCTGGCCTGGGGATGGGGACAGGGGTGTGGGTTTGAAAGGCTGTGCTGTCTACCTAAGACGTGAAGAAAGAACGAGGAAGAGTTACACAGCTGAGCAAAAAGGAGAGAGTGCTTTAGACAGAGAGACTTAAAGGAGTAAAAGCCTGGAAGTGAACAAAGGCTGAAGCATGTTTGGGGGCTGCAGGAAGGCTGGGGGGACTGGCAGAAGATGGGGCTAGGGAGGGCGGCTGTCAGGGAAGGGCTGCTGCCCTTTTGACAAGTTTGACCTTTATCCCTAAGGCAGAAGAAGTCATTGAAGAGCCATTGTGCATTTTTAGAAAGGCCCACTGTCTACCATGTAGAGAATGTGGGAACTGAGTAACAAGCCACTGGTATAACAGAGTAGCTGCTGGAGACCCAAGCTGAGATGCTGGCTACCAAGATGGGGAGATGTGGGTAGAGGAAGAATTGTCAAGGCTTAGTCTCTGAATGGAAGTGTACAGACTGGAGTATCTGAGAAGGAGGAATCCACAGTGACAGCTCCTTATGAAAGATTTGGATCATGTGGTGCATGGGGATATTATTTATTAAAACAGGAAGACCAGTATGAGGAGCAAGTTGGGAGTGGTATAGACCAACACTGTCCAACAGAACTTTCTGTGATGGTGGAAATACTCCAAATCTGTACCACATGGAGCACTTGAAAGGTGGCTTCCATAAACTAGTTTCACTTCATTTTTATTGGTTTTCATTTAAGTAGCTGCATGTGGCCAGTAGCTATCATACTGGACAGTGCTGGTCTCAAGGCTCAGTCTTTGATTCACCATCATTGGTGGGTCGGAGCTTGAGGAAGTGGGGGCAGCGAGGCGAGACCACTCTTTGCAGATACTTGGCTGTGAGGAGTATAGAGAGCAAGATCCAGAAGTGAAGGCAAGGTTATTTTCCCCTTGTTGCTTTAAATGCCAAAGGAAAGGAGGTGTTAGAAAGGGCAGGGGCAGGGAATGCATTGGCCCATGTCAGTGTGGCACCAAGAGCTTCCCAAGCAGCCTGTGGCAGCCTAGGAATGCCATTGGTTGTATCAGTGGTAGGTGCAGTGGAAGGAGTGTGAAGCAAAGAAATTAAGGACGGTGGTCACAGTGAGGCTAAAGTGATTGACCATGGTACCTGGGCTGGATAAGGAAGAGGTGAGCCAGGAGAGGGGAGAGAGAGAAAGGAACATAGGAACTGGATGTAGTAATTCATGTAAAAAAGAATTAGAATCTGTGGCCAAAGCTTTGGTGTCTGTGAAGTGACAAAACCCAGTGTGTGGCATGACTAGAGAGGATGGGAACATCCTTGACATTGAGGGTGAGCTGTTGAAAGGCCAAAGTGTGGACGCCCATGTCCATGGAGAAGTTCAGGTCACCCAGGACAGCAGTAGAAGTTGAATGGGAGAGAAGACTGAGCTGGATATAGGTCGGGAAATACAGAGAAAACTGAATGACCTACTCAAAGCAGAATGCCTGATGTAATCAAATCCATCCTTCTTCATCCTTTTGCAAATGGCCTGATCACCGCTTTTCTCTCTGGGTGTGGGCATAACGTCCGCTCGAAGGTCTGATCCAGAATCTTGCTCCTGGAGGTCTACTGCATGCCGTAGATGTCACACCAAATTAAATGAATGGAAACAAATATACACTGAGATCATGCGATGTCAAAAGCACTGTTCTTGATGCTTCAAAGGATATAAAAATAAGTGGGAGCCAGAGCCTGCCCTCTCCAGTAGGAGAATGAAGCAAGTATGGGTAACGTAAAGGGCTAGGAGAGTTTGGACCTTGAATTTCAAGGGAAAAAGGATTTTACTTGGCTGAGTCATTGCCAGTGTGGAACAAATGATGGTATGAGATGGAAATATTCAGAATTCTGAGTTAGGAAGATCAACCTGGGAGAAAGGTGCAAGGTGGTTCAGCAGGATGCAGGATAACTAAAGCACTGAGAAGAAGAGAAGGTGACCAGGGTAAGGCAGTGGGATGAAAAGGCAAGGACAGATGGAAGCCATATTGTGGAGGTAATGTGGAGCACCCCCACCGGGACTAGATGAAAGCAAGAGAGAAACAGCAGAAGCACAAGATACAGCTGAGGATTTGAGCCTCTGGGACTGGGCCTACAGAGAAGCCTTTAATAGGATAAGGTAACAGACACAGGGGTCTCAAGGGAATTGTGAGGGATGACTTGGGCTGACTCACCACCTGCCACAAACTCTCCTCCACAAATGCCTGCTCTTAGTTTTCCCGAGCAACCTGCTGGCAAAGAGCATTGGGAACCTCAAGGTGCACCTCTGTACACAGGTGTCATTCCTGAGCAGACTGTCCTTGGGTCTTGGGTCATTGGTGAGCTGGTCTAGGAGAAGTACGTCTTAGAAGCTCCTGATGTGGTTCATCAAACACTTGTTGAGCTCCCGTTGTGAAGTCTTGAATATAAAGAAGTTCTACAGCAAGTGGGAGAAATGAACACGTAAAATGAGTGCGTAAGGAGTAAGCGCAGCCAGCCAGAGACCCCAGATGAGAGGCCGTTGCCCCCAGCCATGGGATGGTGGGGCTCAGGATATAGGGTCTGGAATGTGTGGGAGACCCTTTCCACTCACCTCTGCATTTAGTTGTTTATTCAGCAAACGTTTACTAAGCACCAGTGATTTATCTGACCTCCTGAAGGACCTGAACCACCCATGATCTACATCCTGGCCTGTTCTAAGGTGATATCGGATACTTGCCATGGACCCCACTGCAGTCAGGCATGCCCGGGCTTGAGTCCAGCTCTGCCATTACTGGTCATGAGGCCTTTGGCAGGTTATTTAAGGTCTTTGAGCCTCAGTGAGTTTAACAAGGCAGCCAGGAATGAAATGAGAATAGAGTAGCTCCTCTCAACTTCTCAGATTTAAGAAAAGGGAATGTCAGGTGCCCGTGGACAATGCTGGACGATGTTGACAGTCCAGTCTCTTTCTTGGCATTGCTGAAACAGAGAAACTCATTAACCCTTTCAGGAGAACATACTTTGACATCCCTTTCTAGCTTGCGCTCGAGGTAACAGTAATTCCATCAGGTTGAATAGAGATTCCGTGGTGAATTCAGGTCTTGGCAGGTAAGCTGGGAGAGGAATGGATATCTTTTGAAATGTAAATGCAAGAGTAATTTGCAGCTTCCATCTTGTCCCATAAAGGAATGTGAATTTATTTTTCTTACAAAAGCCTTTGTTCACCTTTTAAGTTTAGACCAAAGAATATAAATAGGCCTGGCCTTTTCAACCCAGAGAGTGAATTAAGTAACCAAGATACAAGACACCGAGGTTTAATCTTTGTTAATAGATTTCAGGAAAACAGAGACAATTTCCTTAAGCGGCACTGCAATTTTTGCATTGAAATATAGCTGCAATTTGGGCCTGAGTGTAATAGGAAGTAAGATTTAATCCTCTTAATATTCTCTGTAATAGCCAGTAACAGCTTTGAGCTTTCCAGATACCCTCCCCAACATATGGTGGGTTCCCAGTGTCCCTGTGATGGGACCTTAGTTAATGCCTACTTCATCTGTGAGTTTCTCCCAAGGAAACATTAGGAAGAAAAGAGCTCAAAAGGGAGAGGACGGTTCCTGCGGGCTCCAGGGAGGAGAGCATTCTTTTAAAACACACGGTTTCTAAAGAAGTACTTCATTATCATCACTTGCCTCCTTCTTCCTTAGGTAACTGAGGACATAACAGCAGAAGTAGGTACTAACATACACCTCACCCAACTTACCTCCCTTCTGTCACTAATCAGATGAGTTCTAGAATGGCAAAGGCCTCTAAGTAAGAGATCCAGCAAGTGCTTCGTCTCTAATATTCTCTGCACACCTGGAATTCAGGACCTGAGAGCCAGAGCTCCCCTTTGGAAAAGCATTTTAAGTCAAAGAGGAAAAGATGAACTTGGCAGAAAAGAAAGCTAATATTTCCTCCGTTCAGAAATGTAAAAGGGTTATCACAAAGGTTATAAGGTACGACTCGTAAGGTACCCAATCCAGAGTTTATTCTAAACTATCACCCCCAAGTCCCCTCTACAAGATAGATAAGGTAGCAAAAGTTCTGGCCATATGGAAGGGCCAGACCCTTGCATAACACTCCCCTCATCTGTACCAGAGTGCTCACCTCGAGTCTGACCAGGCAGGCCATACTATTTCCTAAAAGATCAAGAAACGGAGGCACCGAAAGTAACTTACCCCAACCTTTCAGCTCCTTAAGTGAGAGGGTCTTTCATCTTGACCACAGGTGCTCTCCAAAATATCGAGTATAACATGAAACACTTTGCTAGGCACTTAGCTTTCTAATTTCTGTTGGAAGGCTTTTTCTGATACTTTCCAGGGCCTTGTCATCCAATAGTAAAGCTTGACAAGGATAAAACGGACATCGTTAGCACGTAGAAATATGCCCTACTTTAAGACAACTCCATGTTATAAAAATCCTCACTCGGATCAGGTATGTGAAAGAGTTACCTATTGGCACTTTAGAGGGATTTTTTTTTTAATTTAAGCAGGCATTAATGAATGGTTCCATGATACTGTACATTTCCTGCAATGTGCTTAAAATATGACCTGATTTGCCCAACTTGGATTTGCATACAACTCTTCAGGCACCCGGGCACTGTGGAGCGAGCGGCCCTGTACCATCAGTTCCTTCCCTTGGCAGAGCTTATACCAGAGGTGTCATAGTCTTGGCTTCCCATTGCCTGCTGGTGGGTGGGGCTAGGACAAGAGAGGCAGAAGGAAAAGGAGGGAGGAGCATGGGAGCCAGTTACAACCTAGTAAAACTCTGACAGATAGACAAGTGAATGGATCTGCATTCTCCCACTGGGCCACAGGAACAGGCCAGATTTGTCCCATTGATCCCCAGGTCTATCCGCAATCTAAACTGCCTCCAGATCGCCATTTCTTTACCTAAGTAATGTGGAGTGTAGCTCAGTGTCTATCGGTGGTTGCCATGGCAGTTCCTCCAGTTGGCTCTTTTTCAGTTAAATGAAGAAAGGTATCTGTTGGGGGTCAGGAGAAGACACACTGGTTAGTGAGAAAGGTCTCAAACACCTGGGCAGCCTTTGGGGCAGAGAATGCTGGGAATGTGAGTTTCCACCCACCAAGACCAACCTGACCTGGGAGCTGCAAAGAGGGAGCAGGTTGTATTGGGAATTTGAGTTTGGAGTTTATTAACTCAAGCTGCCAGAGAGATTTAATTGCAGTTTCAATGAAAATTTCTTCCTGGGGGTGGGGGGCGGTTTCTCTTTGGGGTAACAATCGACAGAGTTGGACAGTGCTAAGGATAAGTGCTGAGGCACCTGGGCCCAGGAGGAAGCCCTGCCAACCGCATCAGCACTGATAGGATCATGCAGTTCTGTCCCCATGCCATCCCAGGCCAGTTATTAAAACCAAGGAAACGCTGTATGACAGACTCTAACACATATGTATGGAATGTAAAAAAAAAAAGAAAGAAAAGAAAAAATGGTTCTGATGAACCTAGGGGCAGGACAGGAATAAAGACACAGATGTTGAGAATGGACTTGAGCACATGGGGAGGGGGAAGGGTAAGCTGGGACAAAGTGAGAGAGTGGCATGGACATATATACACTACCAAACATAAAATAGATAGCTAGTGGGGAGCAGCCACATAGCACAGGGAGATCAGCTTGGTGCTTTGTGACCACCTGGAGGGGTGGGATAGGGAGGGTGGGAGGGAGGGAGACGCAAGAGGGAGGAGATATGGGGATGTATGTACACATATAGCTGATTCACTTTGTTATACAGCAGAAACCAACACACCATTGTAAAGCAATTATACTCCAATAAAGATGTTAAAAAAAAACAAACAAACAAGGAAACAGACTCACAGACATAGACTAGAAAACAAACTTATGGTTATCGAAGGGGAAAGGGAGGGAAGGGATAAATTAGGAGTTTGGCATTAACAGATTCACACAACTACGTATAAAATAGATAAACAACAAGGACCTACCATATAGCGTGGGAACTGTATTCAATATCTTGTAATAACCTATAATGGAAAAGAATCTGAAAAAGAATAGATATGTGTAATTGAATCACTGCTGTACACCTGAAACTAACATAACATTGTTAATCAACTAGACTTCAATTAAAAAAACAAACCAAGGAAGTGCTGCTTCCTTCATTAAGCCCCCGTCTTCCAGGCTGCCCTCTGAGGCTCTGCTGTGGATATAACATAGCCATTCTTATTCTGGTGATCATGGATGGACTTCAGGGGTCCATGAAACCCCTGAAATGTGGATGCGATTTTGTGGGTAGATGTATTTTTCTGAAGGAAAGGTTGATATCTCATCAAATTGTCAGTGGGATTTTCCTTAATACAAAAGTGAAACTCAGTCCAGGGCTGAAAAGAATGCTCAGGGTATCAGGGTACCTTGGCACTGGGATATGGGAATTGTCACCACCTGCTTCCAGGGATCACTTCCTGCTTCTCACCGAAGATGATTGGTACCATATTCTGGCCTTGGGGACACTGTTTCTTCCGAAGCAATTAATTTGTATTAATGGCCCATCCATTGCTTTCCCATAATACAGATGAAACATTTTTCCCCCAACAGGGCAGAATCGCCTGGGAATGTTTTATTTTAACAATGCTGATGACCAGGCCACATACCCAATATTCCGATTTAATTGGTCTCGGGTAGGACACCTCAGAGGGTTTTAATGTGCAGCCAGGCCTGATAACCTTTGAGCTCGGGGGTAGCAGCAGGCACATGAATGCAGAGAGTAACAGAGAACTGAATTAAGGATGATGAATAGTTCCCATCTCGTCTGCCTTTTTCGATGACTGATTGTAGGTGCATGAAATGATCTATTGTGAAGGTTTTAAAACCGTTTCCTGGTTCAGAATGAAAAGTATTCTGTTCCAGTGGTAATATTTAGGGGAAGGAAAGTTGTCAGTATGTGTGCAGATATTTTCCAGCTATTAAACCATACACACGTGTATACTTACATATCTTTGTATATATACATATATGAGAACACATCCTTCATATGTATATGTGTGTGTGCGTATTATATATACACACACATAAGGTGTAGTGTACTCATTTTCAACCTCTGGTCCCCTCTGGTTCCAACTCCCTCCTCTCAAGAGCCCACACAGCCTCAGAAGCTCCATGCAAAAGAGCAATACGCAGAGTATGATGCCTCTTAGCAGTTTCCTCTACAAGGGTGCACTGCTTTGAGTGACACCAAGAATGTCTCCCTTCAGGGAAGACTCTTCCTTCTCAGACTCTCAGTGGGTGATGATCCCAGATGTCATTTGTGTTTACTCTGTGCCACGCACTGTTCTAAATGCTTTCCATGTATTCAATGAGCCAACCTTCACAGTGATCTGAGAAGGACTGATGTTACTAACCCCATCTTGCAGATGGGGAAACTAAGGCACAGAGGGCTTAAATAACTTGCACAGGCTTGTGCAGGAAGAGGCAGAGCTGAGATTAGAACCCAAGCAGTTCGACCTCCTGACAGGGTCTTTACCCCACTGTGCTATAGAACCACTGAATGTGGTCCACGAACCCTGCGGTCCTGTCGGAAGAGATACGTACGGGGACAGGGGAGCCCTTCTCTCCATCGAACCAGCCGTTCGAGCCCAAACATTAACTGTCCGTTTCCCTCTGACAGGCTTCATCCCCCCACCACTCATCTTCGGGGCCGGCATCGACTCCACCTGCCTGTTCTGGAGCACATTCTGTGGGGAGCAAGGCGCCTGCGTCCTCTACGACAACGTGGCCTACAGATACCTGTACGTCAGCATCGCCATTGCGCTCAAGTCCTTTGCCTTCCTCCTCTACACCACCACGTGGCAGTGCCTGAGGAAAAACTATAAACGATACATCAAAAACCACGAGGGCGGGCTGAGCACCAGTGAGTTCTTTGCCTCTACTCTGACCCTAGACAATCTGGGGAGGGACCCTGTGCCCGCCAACCAGACACATAGGACAAAATTTATCTATAACCTTGAAGATCATGAGTGGTGTGAGAACATGGAGTCTGTTTTATAGTGACTGAAGGAGGGTTGAACTCTGTATTAGTCATCCAAGGGTCATTTTTCCTAAAAAAAGAAAAAAAAGGAAAAAGTTTTAAAAAAAAAAACTCAATACACACAGAGACACACACACACACATGTACACACAGCACCTTTGTCCTTTTTCTCAAAATCAGAGCCAGACAGGATTCAAACTAAGGAGAGCGTGGGATCACGTGGTTGACATGCAACCTCCTGGGGCTCAGAGTCTACTCTTTGAAGGCACCTCATGGTTTTTTCAGGATGCCGACAGCTGCAAGCAACAGGCACTGCCAAATTCAGGGAACAGTGGTGGCCGGCTTGGAGGACGGACCTTTCTGGATATATATACACATACAAAACAAAAAAATATATATATATTAAAAAAAAGAAGTCTACTAAAAAACCCAAGTTGACAACATTTGCCAGGATAAGCACTAGTGACACACCCCATGCCACCCTCCCCGCCCACACGGGGGTGGAGGGGCACCCAAGTCGGAGGAGTGGAGGCCCACTTCTCTAACTTTTGCAATATGGGTCGCTGTGTGGACGACTCACCCAGTCTACACATGTGGTTCAAGGCCCCAGAGTTCTCTCAGCGATGCTAAAGGGTGATCTGTGCTGGAGACTGTAATTGACACCTCTCACCAGCTCCATTTCCATTTCTCAAGACTGAGGGCCCCAGGGGGAGCCAGACATGGGGGGGCCAGCACCTCCCCTTCCCCGCAGCACCTCCCATTGGGGTGCGTCCCCCAGCCCCGCAGAGTGACCTCAGGAAGCAGTGGGCCTCGCCTGGCTATGACTGACTTCGCTCAGAGCCGGTGAAACCCAACCTAGTCCAAGTCATTTGCTTACATTTGCCAAACATTTTGCCATTTTTAAGGAAAAAAATGCAATGCATATGAATTTCAAACTGTTGTATGTGTAATCCTCTGATACTATTTTTAACTACTTCTCAAATCTGTGTTAACCCTTCAGTCACTAACACAGTTCTCTAGGCCGAATTTATTACGCTGGTTGCTTTTACTTTTCTCCTTTTTTAATGCACCAAAAATATAATGTTATTCAAGGGATGCAATTAATCTATTGTAATTTTTTTATCATTTTATCCTCATTTGGATAGTCTGTGAAAACAAGAATATGCAGTGTGTTAAAAGAAAAAAAAAAAAAAAGCTTAAAAAAGAGAGTGTATATGCACCCTGCCTTTAAAAGGATCACATTTGAGGCAACAGGGGATAACGTGATGAATTGCAAATTTGCCTTCTCCATTTATTCCCCATGATTCAGTGATCACTGTCACGGGAAGCCCTTTCATATGCCTGCTTCACATGCCAAGAGGTGTTCTTTTCAACCTGCAGCGGAGACACGCTCAGCTGTGGGTTGTGTGTATGGGTGCAGGGCTTCTGGGGAGAGGAGACGGAAAAAAGAACAGTTCCCTAGCACAAGCTTTGAGCAGCATGTAGTGTCTGGGATAACAGACCCACAAGCTCCTGGAAGCTACTGCACGTTCACTGCCTGAAAATGTCTAATATCTTCAGGGTCAGTCTTGAACTAAGAGGCCTTTGTCTGTATGTGTTTTTAAAGTGGCTGAATCTCAAACAGCTAGAAGCGAACCTACCGTTGTTTGGGGTAAGAATCACAGGAAAACCTCTTGCATCCAGCTGACTCGGCCTGGTGAGGCCGTTTGCAGAAGGGGCAGAGCTTATGAGAGAGAGAGCACGCGCACATGCACACACAGGGTCCAGTTAACCCACCTTTCATGCTATTGCAGTGACCTTGATCTAGGCCACTCCTGGGCCTGGAAAGACCCCAAGGATGGGTTGGTTGGTTGGCTTTTTCACCTCAGACAGACACGTATTTTCAGGTCATCTAGAAGGCCACAAGAGAATCAGGAAAGAAAAGAGTGGGGCGGGGGGAGAGGGGCATTGTGATGAATTTTTAACAAACACTGTAAATGGGGCAGTTTGAGTTACAGCCCCAAACTAGAGAAAAGCCCCACGGAGCAAGGATGCCCGAAAGAAGCTTGTGTCGCGGTGCGGAGCCACCGTGATCAGCTGCATCCCGGGACAGGATGCTTCTGGAAGAGCTTCCTCCTGTGTTTTGCTTGAGTCTGTCCTTGTTCCTGAAAATGGGGACGCTCATCAATATGTTAACTAGTTAAAGGTGGGATTGTTCTCCAACAATTCATAAACGGTGTACACTCTGTGGCTCCCGAGGCTGTGATTCCATCCTGTATAGGTGTTGGGTTGGTTTTGTCTTGAAAATGTATTGCTAATAGATCACTGCCCTCTTGTATATGATCGTGTAGCTCCCCCAAATCAGTCCACACCCACGGAGGCTGCAGAACCTCGTGTTTCATGGGGCTATTTGTGTTTTTGTTTTTGTTTTTTAAAAAAGATTTTTGAAAACTCTTTGCATTTGGGCTATTTTTCCTAAGATTTTAGGCTGAATAAGAGGTTAGGATGACAAAGGAAAACAACTCCAGGGCTCAGTTTTATCAACAACTGGATCGAAATTTAAAGTCCCCTCTTGTAAGAGGGCTCTAACATGTGTTGTTGTCACCGTTAAAAATTTGAATTTCTCTCCCATACTCCAGAACGGAAAACCTAGTCTAGCTTTAATTTTCCTTTTGTGCTACAGGAACCATTGTACATACCCTTCCCAATCCGGCCCCTTGATTATTTGCTTGGTTTTGAGCAGGATTTTGTTTGTTTGTTTGTTTGTTTTTGCGGTACGCGGGCCTCTCACTGTTGTGGCCTCTCCCGTTGCGGAGCACAGGCTCCGGACGCACAGGCTCAGCGGCCATGGCTCACGGGCCCAGCCGCTCCGCGGCGTGTGGGATCTTCCCGGACCGGGGCACGAACCCGTGTCCCCTGCATCGGCAGGCGGACTCTCAACCACTGCGCCACCGGGGAAGCCCTTGAGCAGGATTTTGAATGGAAAGATTTCCTGGGGAGATCTTCATTGGACTTATGGAAAACAAAAATGTAAGGGACGGAATAAACCTAGAAAGTGAATGCTAACGTTCTCTCTCTTCTGCTACAAAGCCCTCCACCACCTTAGTGGAAGGTGCCCAGGGATGGATGGAAAGGCTCTCTTTGCTGCAGCTTGCGACAGGTTTTTGTAACTCCTACATATAGACCAAAAAGGTTTCTACCAGTAATATTCCTGCATATGAAGTGAACACATTTTCTAGAGTCTCTGTCTCTGGGGGACGGAGTTTGCTGTCTTCCTCCTGCTGAGGCTGTGCGCTGTCAGGGAAGCCCAGCAGCTTTGCTGCCTTCTTCACGCCTCCACAGAGGAAGGCTGTGAAGCTCCCAGGCACCCCAGGGACACTGCCACTCCAGGAGGCCGCAGCATGTGGGCTTTCCTCACAGCTAACGAAGGAGCCAGAGATGCTTCTGCTCACGAGTCCCCTAAGGAGTTTGCTAGCAGCCCTTAACAGGCAAAGTAATAAGGGGAAACCAAGAGCTTCTAAGGAATCCTTTGACAGACTTCCTAATGTCTTCCAAGCAGGAAGGAACGTGCTTCTCCATAAAAATCGCTTCTTTCTCCCCACCCTCCAGTGGAATAGCTTCCCCTAGTGATGATTTGTAGAGTTTGGTTAAGTGGTGTCTCTACATTCAAATCCCTGATTCCACTTCCCCATCTCCAATAATAACCTAGAGCATCCCCTCGCTCGGGCGTGGCAACATTTCCCATGCCTTGCACGCAGGCCCAAGGCGACCCACAGAAATGTTCTGTTCAAGGCGGCCAGCTGGTCCCTGGGATGATAGCCACACCACTCCTGAGGAGGTTTCTCAGGAAAAAGATTCTGCCGTGGTTGCTAATAGATTATCTTCCACACTTCCAAAGCAGGCCATTCCTGAGGAGCATGTAAAATGGAAACATATATATACTCACAGGGAAACCCTCTGAGGAGAAGCAGCTGTTGGTTCCGCATGAGCCTACAAGGCTGTTTTTCTTGCTGCCCGCTGTTCAGGTCATGGGAAGTGTGGTTTCTTCTCCACCCAGTCAAGCCCACCAGGCCTGTGTTCTAAGCCCTGTTTGGGAGTCCTGAATGTACTCCTGAGCAACGTGAAGCAATAAAGTTCAACCTGTAGAAATCAATGCAGCTGATTATACAATCAAGAGCAGAGGGACAGGACAGGGTAAGCTTCTGTCCTGTTTGGTGGTGTTCACCCTACTGTTTTGTTGTTTGTATGTTTTGGTGGTGTTCACCCTACTGTTTTGTTGTTTGTATGTTTGGTTTGGTTTGGATGAGGGGAGAAAAACAGACAAGCAGTTTTTCAGTCTAACAGAATATTTGCTGTCTTGTGCTGTTCTTACCTGTTTCGATGGAGAACCAGTATCTGTCCAGGAGAAGGTGCCGGACACGTAGTAGGGGCTTAATTACTCCACTGAGCTCATGTCAGTGCCTCTCAACAGCCTCCTTTGAGCCATGGTCTGTGTTTCCCTTTCGGTTAGAATCCAGATCAAATCCCTCAGAGGTGCGACATTTTCCAAGAGAGGGTGCTAGTGAAATTAAATTGAGCCTGGAAATTAGTTTGAGGCATAAACAGAGTCCTTTTCCTCCTCTCTGCCCTTCCCTCCTTGTTTCCTCCTTATTCACCTCTCCCAACTCAGTTCAAATTCTTGAGTTCTGAACAGCTGTGAGGACTTAATCTCTGAGAGTGACCAGCCCTACCGCTAGCCTTTGGACCTAGCCCCCCTGGGGTATTACTCAGGAATAAATTGGTAAAACAGAGGAATCTCTTAACTGGCAGAACATGCAAGAAAGACATTGTTCAGATGCCTCTTGCGGGGCCTGTTGCTAGGATCACACGGGAATTTACACTGTCTGCACACAGCCACCCACTTGTGTCTCCCCTCCCTCATGCTTGTAGGTGACCTCAGAGTGCTTGGTTATCATGGCAGGGAGGACATGAGTTAAAAAGCCTGAAATGGGGAATTCAGAAAAGCCAGGATTCCCCAGCACATTAGAAATCTGTGACTGCCATGGAGATAAGGACAGAGCTCATGCTTCTCAGGGACCCTCCACATGGTAGCACAGTTTTCCTTGGCAGGATTAGTGCCATTTAGGGAAGCATTATATGAGCTTGATAATTTCCAGTGATGTGTTTATTCACTCACTACTTCATTAAAATGTTGACTGTGTGCCAGGCTCTGAACCAGGTACAAAGGTAGAGAAGACATGGTCCCACCCTCCAAGAACTCAAAGTTTAATGATTGAAACAGACCTGAACACAAATAAAAGCAATAGAATAGTCATTTTAAGAGCCAGGGTCTGTCTGTCTGTCTGTCTGTGTCTGGGAGCAATGAGGGCTGTTTCAGGGAGCTGGGAAGTTCTGCATCATGGCATCAAGAATCAGGAAGGCTTCAGAGAGCCGGTGGTCTAGAAAACAAGAACCAAAGAGCAGTGGATGTCTGCCAGGGAGCCAGGGGAAGAGACCCTCCATCGACAGGACCAGCAGAGCAAGTTCACAAACCTTCCATAAGGGCCAGGTTGTAACCATTTTAGGCTTTGAGGATCATTGAGTCTTTGTGGCCACTACTCTTTTGTCATAGCAGGGAAGCAGCCCGAGACAATGTGTAAACAAATGAGCGGGCTGTGCTCCAATAAAGCTTTATTTACAAAGACAGGCAGTCTCTGGGTTTGGCTGAGGGAGGGCTGTAGCATGCTGATCTCTGTTCTGGAAAACAACGAGGTCTGAAGCAGCATGGCATACAGTCTGATGGACTGTAGCAGCAGAGGCCACTGTAGCCTGGGCTGAGTCATGGATTGGAAGGGTCCTTCAGCCTTAAAAATCTAATTCAGGTATCCCATTTTCCAAGAAAGAGGTAAGTATCCCATTGTCGTCAGGGTTTGCAATGAAGGCAACATTATCTTTCTCCTGTGTAACGAGGGGAATTGGAACTATACAATCTACAGTCTCTTCCAGCCCTGACACTCACTTCCTAGCTCTACCAGAGTAATCATCTGTTTTTCTTAAGTGATGGAATTGGACATGGGAGGGGAAAATGCAGGAACAAGACAAAGGAGATTGAATCCAGATACTGAATAGTGTCTCGGGTTTCTTCCCTCCAAGACGAAACCTTGGCACTAGAAAGCTAGTAGATATGCCCAGTGGAATAATTGGTAAGCATGAATAATAACTAATAATAATAGTAGCTGACATTTACCAAGCACTTAGTATGAACCAGCTTATCACATGTATTAGCTCGTTTAATCTCAACCATAGTCCTGTGAGGCAGAAGCAGTTATTAAACTTCAGTTTACACGAAAGGAAAATGAGTCTGGGAAAGCTTCCAGAATTGGCTCAAGGTCACAAAGCCGAGTTTCAAACCCAGGTCAACAAGTCCAAAGCTCGTGTTCTTTGCCTTTATGGGTACTCCCTCCATCCTGGGCAGGAAATGAGAGACCCTTCCCACCTGTAGGGATGTCCTATTCAGAAGACTCCAACTCAAATGGACTGCGGATGCCCCCCACGCTCTCGCATGCCCCCTATCATAACAACGGGGACATGGCAACAGCTGTATTCTGGGGACATCTGCTCTTCCTGTGTTGTTCCCAGTCTTAACCACAGAGCCCAGTGATAACTTATTTGGGATGTTCTACCAGAAGCAGGCAGGTAAGAGGAAACAGGAGATGATGCCTCCACTCTAATGCATTTTGAAATGCAATTTCAAAGTGCTGAAATGCCAGGGAGACAGTCCTCAGCACTGGTCATCAGCTCCAGTGGGAGAGACCCCGGACACCCCTCCCACCTGGCACCCCTGCAGTCCTCAGCATCAACCTCAGGAGCTCGGCTCCAGGCCAGGGCCTCAGACACACCGATGCTAGTCACTGGTTGGAGATATGTCTTGCTCTATTATCAAATACTAGACTTTTAGGAACAGAGTTTCTAGATGTTTTGATTTTTGTATTAACGACTCAGGCCAACAATCAGTAATTGATGATTAGCACCGATTCTGAATATTTTTCTGTGAGGTAAAGTGATTATGTTCTCTTACCAGGAGCAGATGGAACAACCATAGTAAATTTTCCGGAGGTTTAACATCCTGTAGGCTGAGATTTTTACCATCCCATTACATCCCAGAAAATAATGTTCCTCTTAAATTCATGCTAACTTAATAGAAGGTAACTCTCGTGGAGATGGGTTTGTCAAGACTGTTGGATTTTATAATCGAAGACCATAAAATGAAGTGGAAGTATGCAACGTAGGAAGTTTCATTATAAGAGGAACCCAGCTAACACATCAGTTGTGCTCTAGCCCAGCCCCTTAAAGGAGGAAAGGGGCTGGAAGCTCATGCTTATTATGAGGCTGCTACCCACGTGCCAGGGGCCATAAGGCCTGATCCCAGGTAATATTCTCAGCAGCTTTCTCACACCTGCCCTGTGAGGTAAGTGTCACTGTTTCCACTTTACAGATCAGAAAACTAAGGCTCAGTAAACCAAAGCTTCCCAAGGTCACACAGCTAGTTAGAAAGTCACCAGGAGCCAATGTCGGGTCTGTCTGACTCCTGAACCAGTGCTCTCTCCATGACACCACAAACGCCACCAAAGTGAGAACGCAGATCTGGCTGGCTCCTCAGGAAGCTTTGATGAAGCCAGGAAGGCATCTACTGTCAGAAACCCCTACAAAAGTCTATAATTCCATAGAGAAATGAGGCAAGAGCTGGCAGTGAAAACCTCTGCCAAACTTTGCCTACCGGCACAGAGATCTAAAATGAGAAGAACTTTTTTTCCTTCAGTAAACACTGGAGACCTTTAGAAACACTCCTCCTTCCTTTTTCCACCTTAGCCACGTCAGCAGAAGTTGACCATCTCCCCATCATTCTCTGCCTGATTCATTCTGCACACAAGAACCAACCCCATCTCTCTCACTTCTGTCCCACCTTCCCCAACTCCCTGCCCCCATGGCTTCTAACAGAGCCCCCAAGACTAAAAGAACTTGAACCTTGTGAAAGTTGAGAAGGATTCTCCAAACTGTCCAGAACATGTGAGCTGCATCTCCTATAAGCCAGGTCTCAGCTGCAAAATCCTGAGGAAAGGAGTGACATTTCCACATTGTCACCTTTTGTACTACCGGGTCAGAGTCTAGAGAGGACAAGGAAATGAGTGGGGATTTCCATGGTACCGCTCTGGCTATCATCGAACAGGAAAGCTGCATGTCATGGTCATGGAGACCTACACAACTTGTAAATCATCACAGGGACGAAGCTGGGTTTTTCGTGCCTTTTAAATGAAGCCGCAGCATCTATTTCAGAAGTGTTGTGGAGGCTTAAAAACCTTGCTCCAACGAGGAGATTCTTTCACTCAGCATGTGGTGACCCTCTGTGGCTGAATGAAAAGCAAACTGGTCCCAAATGCTGGAGGAGAAAGCATGACGTTAGAATGCCAGGAAGTTCCCTCTGGTACACAGCCACCTGTTCAACAGAGATTGCAGTGACAGTGTCTGTCACTGGTGACTTACAAGGATGAAGATAAGTTGATGACGGGGATGCAGCTTATTCCTTCCCATAGAGTAAACATCCACGTAGGTGTTGGTACAGACATGTATAGATATGCGCTTCTCAGAAAAATTTGGCCGACATAAAGGTCTTCGGGCTTGGAGTCTGGTTCCTTGGGGTGACGTGGAGCAAAACGTAGCGTTTTATTGACATGACTTCCTGCTCTTATCCATTCCACTGGAAGGCCAGGATGCTGTTATATAAGCCTAAAAAATAAGTAGGAAAACCAGAAAAGACCGATCTCTTTTTCCTCTTGGCTCTCTTCCCCCCTCCCCCTTTAGGCACAGAGTACCAAGACATTGAGACTGAGAAAACCTGTCCCGAGTCACAGTCACCTTCAGAAGACTCCTTTGTGAGAAGCTGAGGGCCTGGCCCTCGTCCTGCACAGAAGAGCCCGCCACCGCCCACAGACCTCGCGGGCCTGACTTAGCGTGCTCTGCCCCGCCCGAGAACCCAAGGGTCCCTGTGAGGACTCTCCGGCCAGTATGTGGTCCTTTGAGGCCCCAAGCACAGGCCTGTGACGAGGACTAAGCAGGTGTCTGTGGCCAGGAGTCCTCCAAACCCTTGGAGTAGGCATTTTCCTGGATCACTAAAGAGTAATATTGACCAGATGTGCAAATTTCCTTCTGCCCATTCCCTCCTTTGGCTCCTGTGGGGATGGTCTGCTGACATGCTTTAGAAAACTCCCTCTTGGGAATGCTTCTCTGACCGAGGGCTCCAACAGTTCTTCCAAAAGCAGCTGAGTCTGGATTTTAATAGGAGGGGGTAAAAATTACCCTGTTTCATAGAACAGAGGGGGAAAAAAAGCACATACTCAATAGATTTTGAGTGTGGTATTCTGTATTTTTGCAGCTTCTATTTTCCAGATGAGCAGTCTAGAAATATATGATGTAAAGTACATACTGTACGTTTGCTGAGAATTATATTAAAAGCACTATTTTAATTCTTGCTCAGTCTCACGCTGTGATCTCTATTATCTTTCTCTCTTGTGTCTTGGGTAGGACAATCCTCAAAGACTCTTGAGGAGAGTGTTTCTGGCTGTGTGTGTTCTATATTTACGGGCTTTGAATAGTTCAAAAGAGCACAGTCTTTGGAGCCGAAACAGACCTGGGTTCAAATCCTCATCCCAGCACTCGCTTACTGGTGTGGTATTGGGGAAGTGATCTGACTCCTCTGAGCCCCACTTTCATCATCTGTAAAATGGGAATGCTGTCGCCTGCTTTACACAATTGTGGTAAGGCTTCAATGAAATCCAGTGTGAAGGAAGCACCGTGTCTCACAGAGAATGGGCATGGAGAAATGGTACTTGTTCATTGCTTCCCAGCCCCTGGCTGGAATTAGATGCTCCACAACACTGTCATGGTTCCTACTGATACATTCCATAGTACTGTAACGTCACCATCTGGTTTTCCTTTCTGGTTCTCCCATTGTCCGTAAACCCTGGGAGAGCAGGTAACGGCTTCCTCTTGGGATACAGTGCCTAGAATAGTGTGTGACATTTGGTGGATGTTCATTGGATAATTGAATGAATGAATGATGAACAAACAACATCAGAATCATCAACCTCTGGGGCTTTGACTTTAGTCCCACCCCTCTGAGGCAAGGGCAGCATTTGCCTTCCCTTCTCTAGGTCCATAGACCCTCCCACAAGCCTCACTGCCTGGCTGGAGCTCCATTGCCTTCCCAGTCATTGTTAGGCTGCCATTGTGAGGCTGCTTCCTAATTGGCCAGCTTCTCCACTACATCCTTAATCCACTGACAGGACTCCTACCTCCTATGGACAATCAAGTTGATGCCTGCCGCTGGTGTGCATCTGAGAGTCCTCACTACAGTCATTACGTCCCTGGCCAGACAGGAGCTCCAGGAGCTAACGCTCACTCTCTGTCATCTGAACAGAAGACCCAGCATGGCCCCAGTCCTCGTGTGGGGCTAACCCTGATAACTGACCTATGTTCTCAGATCCCCTTACAGCCTGGATCTTGCCCTCCTACAGCCCCATCATTTGCAGTTGAGCTCTCCTGAAATCAACGCTTGTCAAGCTAATATTCCTTGAAGACTTCACCCTCCCTCCGCCCCGCCTGATATTTTCACTCTGGGATCCATGGACTCAGAAGAGAGTATGCTTGGGCGAGTTACCTTCTCTGAGGCCCTATTACCTGGCCCATTGGTGTCTCGAGGACTTCTTTTCATCCTGACCCTATTATTTATGGGATTATTTCTTTTTTGCAACAAAACAACATGATTTATTCTCTCCAGCATAAAAATCCCAAGAAAATGCAATTTCAACGTTTTCCATCATGATGTGAAAAGATGCTGAAACAGCTGAAAAAGTGGTTAGTGATTCCTCATGGAAGCTGAGCTTCATTTGCACTGGAAATTCAGTTGGAGGCAGAAGAAGGAAGAAGGGGAGGGTGTTGCTTATGGCATCCATGCTCTCAGTCCAAAATTTCACATTTGTTTTTCACCTACAGTCCAATTTCTTTTCTTTTGCTATATTTTCCACCGTAAAGGCAGTCAATTTATGGAAAACTTACACTCCCATCTATTTTATCTGAACTTCACAAAGATGTCTTACTTATTTTGGGGGATCAAGAGATTCATCCTTCAATATCTAAGCAGGTCCGTGAGAGAGCTGTGTGCACAGGTTGTTCAACCAACTCAGGGAGAATAGACTGCTTAGATTAATCCAAATGCCATTTCCTCCAGATGTCCTATCAACTACCATGGGCCACTGGGGCTTTCAACTACGTATATATTTGGTCCATCTTGATCTAGATCTGAAAATCCAACTTGACCCTTTTCTCAGTCTTTGTGAAAGGGCTAGTCATGCACCCAAACATTTGGCACAACTGAAATTAAAACAAGCTGTTTCTGTGGCCTTGAATGTGGATTCAGAACCACCATGATCACATCCACTTTACAAAGAGCTGCCCTTTTTTTTTTTTTCTTTTCAGGCTTTGTTACTTCAGGAACTCCTGCTATAGCACTGTTACCATAACTGTGCAGAGAAATGTCTAATTAATGCAGAGGGCAGAGACTAGCTTTTGCTTTCCAGAAAGCATTTTTAAAAGTATCTTAACCGGGCTTCCCTGGTGGCGCAGTGGTTGAGAGTCCACCTGCCGATGCAGGGGACACGGGTTCGTGCCCCGGTCCGGGAGGATCCCACATGCCGCGGAGCGGCTAGGCCCGTGAGCCATGGCCGCTGAGCCAGCACGTCCGGAGCCTGTGCTCCGCAACGAGAGAGGCCACGACAGTGAGAGGCCCACATAACGCAAAAAAAAAAAAAAAAAAAAAAGTATCTTAACCTTTCTGAGTTCTAGTGTTCCCATGTATAAAATGCATAAACACGTAGTTATCAGATCCCCAAAGGAGAGCTTTGCAGATCTTCAAGAGTGTTTCAATGGGCAATCTCACTTCCCTCTTCCTCCTAAGGTAATTAAGGGGTGAAATAAAGAAGACAATCAACCTGGAACACAAAGGCAGGGTAATAAATGCATGAGTTCAGTTGACCAGCAATATAAAAAACAACAGGCTCAGGGACTCAAACATGACATGGCAGAAGCCAGCAGCCTCCTTTGGAAAGGAGACATTCTCCTGTGAGGCTCTCTCCATCACCTGTCACTGAGAACTTGCCCACAATCCCCAGGAGCAACTGAAACGTCTCCCAGTGAAAAGGAGGTGGGAACCTCTGTCCTCAGGCTTTACACCCCCAGCTTAGCAACAGGCTCCTTTCTTACCCCGGAAGCTTAACTTGCTCCCATGCTGATCCTTCCATTTCTTTGGGGAATTATTCTGTAGGAAGGCAACTAAATTTTCATAGTAAAATCAGTGCTTGATATAGGTAAAAAGAAAAAACAAAAAAGAAAAGAGCCCAAAGAAAATGGCTGTTCCTTCTGTTGTTTCTAAAATAATCATTGCCTAGCTCTTTAAGTTCAATGCAAATAATTAGGCATTACAATGCAATGCTAGAAAGGGAGACAATATGCCTTTTTTTTTTGACTTTGTTTATCGAAGTGTAGTTGATTTACAATGTTGTGTTAGTTTCAGGTGTACAGCAAAGAGATTCAGTTATATATATATTTTTTTCAGATTCTTTTCCCTTATAGGTTATTACAAAATATTAAGTATAGTTCCCTGTGCTATACAGTAGGTCCTTATTTATCTATTTTATATATAGTAGTATGTAACTATTAATCCCAAACTCCTAATTTATCCCTCCCCTCCCTTTCCCATTTGGTAACCATAAGTTTGTTTTCTATGTCTCTAGGTTTATTTCTATTTTGTAAATAAGTTTCTTTGTATCTTTTTTCTTTTTTTTTTTAGATTCCATATATAAGCAATATCGTATGATATTTGTCTTTCTCTGTCTGGCTTACTGGCTTACTTCACTTAGTAGGATAATCTCTAGGTCCATCCATGTTGCTGAAAATGGCATTATTTCATTCTTTTTTTTATGGGTGACTGATATTCCATTGTTTATGTATACTACATCTTCTTTATCCATTTGTCTGTTGATGGACACTTAGGTTGCTTCCACATCTTGGCTATTATAAATAGTATTGTAATGAACATTGGGGAGATGTATGTCTTGAGCAGGACACTGGAGGTGAGATTTTATTTAAATGGCAACTGTCTCTGTGAACATGGCCCTTGAAGAAGCATATCATTGTCAATCATTTCCTCAGATGGTATCAGCAGATCAATCCTGAAAACATGACTGAGGCAGGGAGGAGAGATACAGAATTCAGACCATGTGGGTGAGGACAGGGCTTAAAAACACTTGGAGGCCGTCAGTCCAACTTGGTCCCACCCCGTCCTTCACGGCATCCTACAATTCTTGGGAATATGAGTGCTGCGGGAGGTGATTGCTGTTCCTGCATCCATTCCATATTTCAAACTGATGTATGTTATGTTTAAAGCAAGGCTGTGATTTTTAGTTAGTACAGACAGGACCCTGTGAGGTCCTCTGCACGTAGTAGGCCCTCTACAGCTGGGGGCAGTAGGAAGGCAGGATGGCTTGGTGGACAGAGCAGGTAACAGGTCTGCATCTCAGCTCAGCTGCTCACTAACCTTGCCAGGTTAGCATGTCACGTCGCCACTCTGAACTTCGGCTACATGTGGCTCTGAGATGGGAAGGTTTCAGCCTCCTTGGCAGAGACATGGTGAGAATTCAGTGTACGCACAGCCCATCATCTGTCCCTTGTGGGGCTCAAGAAGTGATGAGTTTCATTGAGAAGTCTCGTCCTCAGCCATTTAAATACAAACCAGCTTCCATTTACCAATATTTGCTACCACTTTGCTTTTTGGAAACCCTCTTTTCTGCTCTGTACTGCTCCTGAAATGACTTAATCAGTCAATTCCTTAATTTTTTGAGTCATTTTTACTTATTAAAATAGCTTCGCTTCACTTCTTAAGCCCTGGTCCTGGCCATTTGAGAACTCCTGACACATCTTCCATTCAAGCCCTCCCCAACAAGGGCAGGCCAGATGGACCTGTGCCTCTGGGGGCCTGGAGCGAGGGGAAGCTTGTTCTGCTCTCTCCCCACAACTGCCTTCCTCTTCTCTGCCCTAACTCGGATCCAGGGTGGTTTGCTTACCAGACTGCCCGTGGCTAAGCTTGCTGCCATCGCTGGCTGTCATTGCTGCCCGAACCCCTTCTGAAAAGTACTGGTGTGGAAGCAGACAGGCCCCAGGAAGCCCAACTAAAGAAGGAGCCCATCCCAGGAGCTCCCCTGGGCTCTGTGACTCCCTAGGAAACCCTCAGCCTACCACCTCACCTGAGCTCAGGCCTGGGGTAGGAGCAGGGCCATCATCCCCAGTTCTCTGTAATAGATTGGTTCCAAGGTCTGTCGTTGCCTCCCTCCTCCCCGGCCCATCTCGCCAGTGTACTCCCTCACCTCTCCCCAGCATGCTCTGATAGCGGCAGGACAAGGCTGCAAGCCCCGGCACCCCGTGTGCAAGATGTCAGCCTCCCCTTCTTAATGTAATTGCAAATTTTACCAGCAATTGCTTTGGGGACCCCATTCCCTTAACATTGGGACTGAAAACCAGTCAATGTCACTCTTCGTAGACATCACTTCTCCCTGCAAAATGGTGACCTCTCACCCCCTTCTCCAGCCTTTTGGCGGGGGCACAGATGGGATGTGGGGAAGGAGGGAGGAGCTGTCAGTGCCAGTTTCTCTGAAGAGGGAAAAACCCCAAAGATCTCCCCTGGCATGCCACATCACCACATTATACAAAGATCATCAAAAGAGGAAGGCCAGCCAATGGGTGACACTGATGTTAGATGACAATTCCTCAAAACAAGTCTCCCACCTTTTCAAAACAAACAGCTGCCTTGAGCCTGAGCCCTCAGCACCTTCTAGGCTTCAGGTAGCTAATGACTTGTAGGTTTCACACTTGATCAAAGAGTATCCATCCAGGGTCTCGTATGGAGCCCTGTACCCTAGGAGACCCTGTGGAGAGATCCAAGGAAGCCCTGTACACAATAAATCTACAATCTGGATTGAGGAAAAGCAAGCCTCTATATACTAAAAAGAACTCTGCAATACACTCTACATCCAGGCACTATTATTAAGAAATGGAGACATGACAGTGATGGGAATTCGGAGAGGAGAGAATCCTTAAGGACCAGAGCAGACAGATAAAGACATTCTCAAGGAGGTAGGGCGTGCAAAGGCCTCCGAAGAACTCTCTCTCTCATTTAGGATCCAGGTATGAGGTTTTGCCCTGTCCCTTGGAATGGGTTTCTGGAAGGAAGCAGGCAGTGATCACAGAAGTAAAGTCTCTATGACAGACATGAGGATAAACATAACAATGTACCAAACACTGGGCTAAATCCTTTACAAGTTCTGCCTCCTCACTGAAGCCTTGCAAACACTCTGTGAAATAGGATTTATTTCATACCAGCCTGTTAGCCTGGGTTTCAATCTAGGTTCCTCTAGTTGCCATCTACAGGACCGAGGGGTTCTCATAAATAAAGTGAAGATAATCATGCCCACTTCATAGGAAGATTGTGGGATTCAGTGGAACAGTGTATATAAGGCACTTAGCACTGTGCCTGGCACCCAGAAAATGTCTAAAAAATGCAAGGTCTCTTCCTCCACTTGAGTACATAGAAAACACGTTCTCTCATGTTGCCAGGTCATCTGACAGAGGATTAAATTTTTTTTTTTGCGGTACGCGGGCCTCACACTGTTGTGGCCTCTCCCGTTGCAGAGCACAGGCTCCGGATGCGCAGGCTCAGCGGCCATGTCTCACGGGCCCAGCCGCTCCGCGGCATGTGGGATCCTCCCGGACCGGGGCACGAACCCGTGTCCCCTGCATCGGCAGGCGGACTCTCAACCACTGCGCCACCAGGGAAGCCCAGAGGATTAAATTTTTAACTGAGCTAACTTGCATGGGTAAATAATTATAAGAGCAATTATCTCCCTGAGGACAATTATTTACCATCACCGTTTGCACCCACTGAAATTACATGCATAAGAAGCAGAGTCACCCATTGGCAGATAAACATAATTTTATTGGAAGAATGACATCCAATGGCTGATTGGATTAATAAAAGAAAATTTTCCCCAGAGGTATTTCAGAAATGCTTCTCTAAATTGGATCATATTTTTTAAAAGCTTGTACTCTGAATTCAAATTATGTATTAATTCCTTTCCAAAATCAGCATGCATCCAACCCTTATAAACATCATGTACTTCTGAGAAGCTACAACTAAGATAGTTTTATAAACCACACAGACACCAATCCTCTTGATCTTTGTATAAGAATAGATCTATAAAAGACATAGGATTTCATGGTAAAGTCAATTCTGCAAGTATTTCAAGTGAATAATACATTTCCTGGTTTGAGGATTTTATTTTAAATAGTGGGCAAATATGTGATATCATGTAGTCACTTTGCAAATTTAAACAATTTTTTGTGCTTAAACTCTCCAAGCTATCCAATAGTCATATGCAGATTTGGCTCAAAATGGCTCTAAAAATTGAGTTTACAAACACTTTATTTAATTCTCATCAAGTTCACAACAAACTAGAAGCGATTATTAGGGTCCAGATTTTTGGATCCTGAGTGATAAAGGATGTTTCCTTTCCCTTTTTGGGGTGGCCCAATACTCTATTTGCTCTTATAGTTATGAACACAGGTCTAAGTTTTTATTTCTCAATCATTGTCTACTGTTCATCACCCCCAAAGCCTCCAGGTAATTGGTATCTGTTAGTTACATGAGTTTATATGCAGCTCTTCATTTATGAGTTTTGGTGGCAGTCTACACTGGCATATTTTTTTAGGTGCTTGAAATACTTCTGTGAGGTAGAGATAAGAAAGGCATAAAACTTTATTTTACTACCAGAAAAATCCAAAAGATGACAGGTAACTTCCCAGGAGTACTCACTTCACTTTTGTCACAGAGGAAAATTAAAACCATCTTGTTACTGAATTACAAGATGGTTGCCAGAGAGGACCACAAGCTGTTACTGGCCTGGAAAAACAGTTTCACATTTTCACACATGAAAAAGAAATTTTCACACAAAGCTCTTGCAGAAGTAAAAATGGATATATCCAATATCTACTGCACACTTCTTAAAAATGCCCTCAGAGTCTAGACCAGGGTTAGCTTTGAGAATTTCAAGATACATTGAAATATACCCTCAGGGGCTTCCCTAGTGGCGCAGTAGTTGGGAGTCCGCCTGCCGATGCATGGGACACGGGTGCATGCCCCGGTCCGGGAAGATCCCACATGCCGCGGAGCGGCTAGGCCCGTGAGCCATGGCCGCTGAGTCTGCGCGTCCGGAGCCTGTGCTCCGCAACGGGAGAGGCCACAACAGTGAGAGGCCCGCGTACCACAAAAAAAAAAAAAAAAAAAAAAAAAAAATAGAAATGTACCCTCAGATCAAACCAAGTTCATGAATTATCTAACCCAATAAGACTAAAGCTGAAATACAACCAAATTGGTGCTATCCTCAACTCTTTGGAAGAACATTTAATGATCTTTCTAAACATTTACCTGAAACTTTTGGTATTAGATTCTTGTACTGTCTTTTTCCTATTTTTTTTTAAATATAAGGTCATCTTTTCTAGAGACTAGTGTGAGTAGATGGCTCATCATGGCGATTAGAGCATCAGTAGTTGTGTGTATAAATTAATAATGTGGTAAGTTGATGTTCACCACTTTCCTGCCTGTGTAGGCTCAGAATCACATCTGATAAGTCATCCCTTACTGGTAGAAATCTGTACATCCTTCTATCTGGGGCACATTGAGTACAGGGACATGGGTCTGTTGCTTGAGTCCTGATGAATAGAAAATTCCTACCTGCTTAGCTTTCAAATTTCTAAAAGAGCAAAATGCAAAGTCATAGCTACAGAGAAGGCTATACTCAGCTGAGTTCATTTACAAGGGTTTTATTATTTCACACTTAATAAAAATCACAATAATAATGATGCCGTCTCATTCATGGCAGCAACACACATAATCCATAAAAATGCCTAACAGAAATGTCTATTATTTATGTAAAGAAAAACTGTAAAGCCATCTTCAAAGACAAAGATAATAACTTGAAAAATAGAGAGTCCTACCATATTCCAAGATTGGATGACTAACTACTTGAAAAATGTGAAGTTTTTCCTGAAATGATTGCAATGCAATCACCAAGAAAATCTCAATAGGAGTTTTTATGGAAATTCAAAAACTGATTACAAAATTCAAATGGGAGTGCTCAAGAATAGCCATGGTAATTCTGAACATAAAAATTTAAAACTGCAATGCAGGAAGAGTAGCCTTCTCCAAAACCAACATGTTAATAAAGCTCTAGTACTTAAAAAGGTGCAGCATTTGTACAGGACCAGATAAATAGATCAAAGACTCAGAAAAGCAACTATACACAGACACTGGAATATATTGGGGGACTTAGACTATATTAAAGAAGAGTATTGCAAATGACTGGGGAAATGCTTGACTATTCAACTAATGGTTTGAGGAGACAATCTGGAAATGAATTTGACTCACTGCCTCTCACCAGTGAAGAATACATACCCTACATGGTTTACATAGTTAAAACTGTAAAAAAACTATGAAGATTTAGGAAAAACAAGAGAACAGACTCACGGTTTGGGGATTTCCTTAAAAGATCCGAAATGCAAAAATCTGTAAATAAAAAAATTGATAGGGCTTCCCTGGTGGCGCAGTGGTTGAGAGTCCGCCTGCAGATGCAGGGGACGCAGGTTCGTGCCCCGGTCCGGGAAGATCCCACATGCCGTGGAGCGGCTAGGCCCGTGAGCCATGGCCGCTGAGCCTGTGCATCCGGAGCCTGTGCTCCACAATGGGAGAGGCCACAACAGTGAGAGGCCCGCATACCGCAAAAAAAAAAGAAAAATTGATAAACTATTTCAAAATTAAAGTATCTGTGCAATCTAAAACAGCATATACAAAATCTAAAGAGAATAGAATATTTGAAATAGCTATAAATGACAAAGAATTACTGTCAGAATATATAATGAATCCCTACCTATTGACACAAAAAAGAGAAACAACCAGAACTGCTGAATTACGCAAATACAGGGGCTGCCATTCCCATCCTTGTCTCAGTAAATCTGATAGAAAACCATGCAAATAACATGAATGGGAAGTTCATAAAAGAGGAAACACAAATGTCCTATAAGTGTTCAATCTCACTAGTAGTCAAGGAAATAAAAATCTTTTAAAAATCAAAGACTGGGCTTCCCTGGTGGTGCAGTGGTTGAGAGTCCACCTGCTGATGCAGGGGACACGGGTTCGTGCCCCAGTCCGGGAAGATCCCACATGCCGTGGAGCGGCTGGGCCCGTGAGCCATGGCCACTGAGCCTGCGCGTCCGGAGCCTGTTGCTCTGCAACGGGAGAGGCCACAACAGTGAGAGGCCCGCGTACCACAAAAAAAAAAAAAAAAAAAAAAAAAAAAATCAAAGACCATCTTGACCTATCAGGATGGTAAATATTTTTTTTGATATTATTTCGTGTGAGGGCATAGGGTAACTGGCTTTCTCATATGCTGCTAGGGTATAAATTAGTATGGTCATTCCAGAAGACAATTTGCCAATGTCTATTAAAATTTTAAATGCTCATATAGTATGATCCAGAAATTACATTTCTTAACCTCTACCCTAAATAAAGGGGTGTGGTGCAAACAAAGGAAGGGGGTATTTAATACCATGACATGGCAGGGTTTGGGCCTTCAGGATCCCTGGTCATCAGAAATTAAGTTCTTGGCCAACCTCTAATCTTTTCCCCATCATGACCTGCATATAGAACATGGTTGGGCACTTAGCTTCAATTCTTTTGACCTGACATCCCTGTTATAATGTCACTGCCTCCCTTGGTTTAAATCCCACCCATCTTTTAACATCAAGCACAAATATTATAGAAACCTTGTTGCTCTCTATGATTAGTTCATTAAGCTTGGATTTTTGCCAATGGCTCAATATCTAGTTCACATAATAGTTCCCATGTGATGTTTTACCAATCCCTGTTATCCCCAGGATGATCATATTAAAGCATCTTTCAAATCCAGGTTGGCCCCTCCACTGGGGCCTCACAGGCAGACGCTGGGCTGGGAGGGGCTTAATGCACTAGCAAGTTCAGTAGTGAGTCAGTGGAGAGTCCACTGATCCACATTTCCTCCACTACTTCACCAGGAGTGATGGTTTCTCACTAGATTCCACAATCCTTTGCTCTCACGGCACTTATACTCACTGTATTAATCATGTTTGGGTCCATATGTTATATTCTTTATTCAGATATATTCCTTACAGACAATATCTTTTTTAATTCTTTAGTCCTGACACTGCTTAAGATAACATCTTATACATAAAAAGTACATTAAATGTTTTTAATGCATTAAGTCAATTACCTGTCCAGTAGCCTAAAAAGGTAGACAACATTGCCAGGGGGAAGGTCTGATACTCAGAGTCACTCTAAAAATACACATCATCTAGGATTGACCAAATTGCGCCTAAGATTACATAAGGAAGACTAGAACTGAAAGTGTCTTATTCTGCCATCTCCTTTTAGCCTAATCTAAATAAGTCACTCTGGACTGATAATTTTTAATTGAAGTATAGTTAATTTACAATATTGTGTTAGTTTCAAGTGGACACCAAAGTGATTTGGTTATACATACATATATGTATTTACCTATATTCTTCTTTATTCTTTTCCATTATAGTTTATTACAAGATATTGAATATAGTTCTCTGTGCTATACAATAAATCCTTGTTGTTTATTTATTTTATATATGGTAGTGTGCTCTGTTAATCCCATACTCTCAATTTACCCTTCCTTCCCCTTTCCCTTTGGTAACCATAAATTTGTTTTCTATGTCTATGAGTCTATTTCTGCTTTGTAAATAAGTTCATTTGTATTATTTTTTAGATTCCACATATAAGTGATATCATAATATTTGTCTTTCTGTGTCTGACTTCACTTAGTATGATAATCTCTAGATCTATCCATGTTGCTAAAAAATGGCATTATTTCATTATTTTTGATGGCTGAGTAATATCCCATTGTATACATGTACCCTGTGTTCAACTCTTCTGAAAAGATGTTTGGGATTCCTTCTCCAAAAGACCCTCAAGGCAGACCCCAAGGATTGCTTTTAAATGCACCCATCCAGGCACATGAAGCCACCACCACACCTGAAAAAAGCCCAACACCCACCAGACTAAACCATGTGAAGCCTGAAGCATGAGGCAGTTTTCATAAATTAAGCAGGATGATTTCTCATTATGCTAGATGGCAAGATCGAGTGACCTGTGGTGCAGGGAGCTACTGCTGTATTTCCTCCCTTTTACTGCTCTACCCTAAAAGTGCAGATTATCCTAGAGGGCAGCTGAGAAATAAAAATAGCAGCTGTTATTTACTGAGGCTCAATTATATCGCAGCCATTGTCCTCGGTATTTTACATTTATCCCCACAATCAATTTTATAAGGCGGGTATAGTTATCTCATTTCTCGGAAAAGAAAGGAGGTGTTCACAGCCCCTGCTAAGAATGGGTGGGACCGGGGTCCAAGCACCATCCTCTGTGACTTCTGTCTCCAATGGAGGGTGCTGGCCTCTCCTTTTCTAGTCTTAGGAGACTTGACATCAGTTGATAGTTTTGATGGGAATGGTGGATTCTGGAAATTGATGAAAATCTAGATTCTGAATGGAGAGCCTCCTATTCCTGTTTGACCAGGACAACCAGCCTCTGGGAGGATCTCTTAACATCACGTCACTCACAACGCTGTGGGCTCTGGTGGTGATGGTGGTGAGAGCAGCATGGAGACTAGGAAGTGTCAGCAAAAGAACACCACTAATTGAACATGGCCACTTCCAGGAAAATGCCAGCTCAGAGACTGGTGACAGAATTCTCTGGACTCAACCCGCTTGTGGGTGGGTGGGTGGGTGTCGGGGGAAAAGGAGGTGGTTAGTGGTCATTGCCTTAGCAGAAGTAGTGACAAAGGCCAGAGCACTGATCAATAGAACTTCCAGTGATATAGCACAGTGAACAGCACAGTATAGAGCTGGAAACAGCTCTATACTGTGCTGTTCAATATAGTAGCCACTAGCCACGTGTGGCTTTTGAGCACTCAGAATGTGGCTAGTGCAAGTGAGGAACTGAACTTTTAATTTAATTTGATTATAATTAACTTAAATGGTCACTTGCATCTAGTGGCTACTATACTGCACAGTGCAGACCTAGAACATCACACTACGTGCTTTCTGAGGATGAAGGGGCTAGGAGGTGGAAATTCTACCAGAAGGTCACAAGTCAAAGGGCTGGAAAGTGTCCCTGGGCAAAGATTAGTCTGGATTTTTCAAGAAATTGCAGTCACCACTTCTTAATCTTCTACAAGGAAAAAACATCTGCTGCAAGGTAGAGACTGAAGTAAGGTCATCATACATCCCCTCACCCCCATCACTGGGTTCTTCAAGGCTGGCTCTCAGCTACTTCCACACTCTTTTCTGGGGCTCTAAGGAATTTCAGCTGCTGTCTACCATTCCTGGAAGCTCTAAGAAACTCTAGACTCCAAGATTAGAGTCTAAGTAAAACTCTAAGACTGATCCAGGATGTTTCTGCCTAAAGAAATGCCAAGCAGCCGTTTCTAATCTACTCCTTTCCATGCCACACTGGCCTCAAGGGGATTCTACAGACTTGCCAATTCCCCAGGCTCCAGTCTAGCAGTAAGAAACAATTGTTCTTGAATCATCCTCTAACCTACCTAGGGGTTCCATAATGATGTTACCCCACCCTGGAATGATTGACAGGAACTCAAGATACCTCCTTAGAACCCACACTAGAGTTTACCTCTGTGTTTCACCCCCTCTTTGATTCTCTCTTTTCACTCTTCCAACTCATAGGATTTTTATTTAGTCGGGGGGTGGGGGGAATTGCTTCTGATAATCAATCATCCTCCAAGGCCTTGAATTTTGATACTCAAAAATCCAAGCTTTTAAACTTTTCCCTCTGCTTTTCTGCCCTACCAACCCCTTATTAAGGCAATAGATGCCTCACAGGTTAGTTTAAATGGGAAAGGACTAAAAAGTTTCTTAAGGGGAGTGGGAGGGGCAGGATAACTAGAAACATGCTGTTTGTGAATCCTGCAAAATCTTTTCATACCACCACAGTCATAGAGATTGAGACTCAAAACTCTGATAGAATCTGCAGCAAGATTTACAGAGCCTACTTCTTCCATTCCAGTCTCCAGATATCTCATAGCTGAAAAGATATCCGGTCAGTTTTTCTTGAAAGGAAAAAAAGGTTAGTATTGAGAGCCCCTTTGGTTATTTCCCCATGCCAAGATCCTGGTCTTGCATTTGATCTTACTTGCAGGCTGGAATCTGGCCATGCTATTTTCCTCAAGGACCTACCCCGGGTTGCAGTCAGCTGGTGCTCACAAAATCCAACATGAATGTTGATGTGGTGGAGCCCATTGCCAACCAATGATCTCCAATTCACTCTGCCTAGTTTTCCTCCTCACTTCCATCTTCCCAAGATCAAAAGAAGCCATGCTGAGTGTCTGTGTTGCAGGGGATGAGACAAACTGAAATCTCACTTCTTTCCCATGCTAGGGTAAAGAAAGCCCCGTGGGCTTCCAAGGACCACCTCTGTTTCTAAAGGTAGCCACGTTCTATGGAATTTGAAAGGCATCTCCATGTTCAAAGACTCTGAATGAAGCCAGAATGGGATATCATGTTCCAATCCCTTCCCCCAAAGAGCAATTAGCATTCCCTGTACAGATCATTTAGACTAGAATCTGTAGAAATGATAGATCCTGATAGGGATATCCGCCAAGAGTCAAGCAATGCGATATTGAGGAAATATACATTTTCTACCTCTTTCTTGAGTGGGTAGCTTCTTATAGGGGGAATCCATAATGAAACCAGGGAATCAAGAAAATAACTCAGCAGCCATTTTCTAACCACTAACACAGTTCTGTGCTAGTCCTGTCCTCAGGGATGTGCATCTATCAGGGAGGCTGAGGTCAAAAACCCAGTTAACAAGGAGCCGCGGAGGAGAGTGCAGCAACAGGGTTGCAGAGGGCAAAGCGTAGAGATTCCCACACAGAGGATCGGTGCCGACCAGCACTCACCAGCCCGAGAGGCTTGTCTGCTCACCCGCCAGGACGGGCGGGGCTGGGAGCTGAGGCTCGGGCTTTGGTCAGAGCGCAGGGAGAGGACTGGGGTAGGCGGCGTGAACACAGCCTGAAGGGGTTAGTGCACCACGGCTAGCCGGGAGGGAGTCCGGGGAAAAGTCTGCACCTGCCAAAGAGGCAAGAGATTTTTTCTTCCCTCTTTGTTTCCTGGTGCGCTAGGAGAGGGGATTAAGAGTGCTGCTTAAAGGAGCTCCAGAGACGGGCGCGAGCCGTGGCTAACAGTGCGGACCCCAGAGACAGGCAAGAGACGCTAAGGCTGTTGCTGCCGCCACCAAGAAGCCTGTGTGCGAGCACAGGTCACTATCCACACCCCACTTCCGGGGAGCCTGTGCAACCCGCCACTGCTAGGGTCCCGGGATCCAGGGACAACTTCCCTGGGAGAACGCACAGCGCGCTTCAGGCTGGTGCAACGTCACGCCGGCCTCTGACACCACAGGCTCGCCCTGCACTCTGTACCCCTCCCTCCCCCCGGCCTGAGTGAGCCAGAGCCCCCGAATCAGCGGCTCCTTTAACCCCGTCCTGTCTGAGAGAACAGACGACCTCAGGCGACCTACACGCAGAGGCGGGGCCAAATCCAAAGCTGAACCCCGGGAGCTGTGCGAACAAAGAAGAGAAAGGGAAATCTCTCCCAGAAGCCTCAGAAGCAGTGGATTAAATATCCCCAATCAACTTGATGTACCCTGCATCTCTGGAATACCTGAATAGACAACGAATCATCCCAAATTGAGAAGGTGGACTTTGAGAACAAGATTTATTATTTTTCCCCTTTTCCTCTTTTTGTGAGTGTGTATGTGTATGCTTCTGTGTGAGATTTTGTCTGTATAGCTTTGCATTCACCATTTGTCCTAGGGTTCTATCTGTCTTTTTTTTTTTTTTACTTTTTTAAAAAAATGTTTTCTTAATAATTATTTTTTTTATTTTAATAACTTTATTTTATTTTACCTTACTTTATTTTACCTTACTTTATTTTCTATTATCCTTTCTTTCTTTCTTTCTTTTCTTTCCCTTTCTTTCCTTCTTTCTTCCTTTCTTTCTTTCTTTCTTTCTTCCTTCCTTCCTTCCTTCCTCTCTCTCTCTCTCTCTCTGTCTCTCTCTCTCTTTTTCTTTCTGTCTTTCTACTTTTCTCCCATTTATTCTGAGCCGTGTGGATGAAAGGCTCTTGGTGCTGCAGCCAGCAGTCAGTGCTGTGCCTCTGAGGTGAGAGAGCCAACTTCAGGACACTGGTCCACTGGAGACCTCCCAGCTCCACATAATATCAAATGGTGAAAATCTCCCAGAGATCTCCATCTCAACACCAACACCCAGCTTCACTCAATGACCAGCAAGCTACAGTGCTGGACACCCTATGCCAAACAACTAGCAAGGCAGGAACACAACCCCACCCATTAGCAGAGAGGCTGCCTAAAATCATAATAAGTCCACAGACACCCCAAAACACACCACCAGACGTGGACATGCCCACCAGAGAGACAAGATTCAGCCTCATCCACCAGAACACAGGCACTAGTCCCCTCCACCAGGAAGCATACACAACCCACTGAACCAACTTTAGCCACTGGGGACAGACACCAAAAACAACGGGAACTATGAACCTGCAGCCTGCAAAAAGGAGACCCCAAACACACTAAGATAAGCAAAATGAGAAGACGGAAAAACACACAGCAGATGAAGGAGCAAGATAAAAACCCACCACACCTAACAAATGAAGAGGAAATAGGCAGTCTACCTGAAAAAGAATTCAGAATAATGATAGTAAAGATGATCCAAAATCTTGGAAATAGAATAGAGAAAATGCAAGAAACATTTAACAAGGACCTAGAAGAACTAAAGATGAAACAAACAATGAACAACACAATTAATGAAATTAAAAATACTCTAGATGGGATCAATAGCAGAATAACTGAGGCAGAAGAACGGATAAGTGACCTGGAAGATAAAGTAGTGGAAATAACTACTGCAGAGCAAAATAAAGAAAAAAAAAAAAATGAAAAGAACTGAGGATAGTCTCAGAGACCTCTGGGACGACATTAAACACACAAACATTTGAATTATAGGGGTTCCAGAAGAAGAAGAGAAAAAGAAAGGGACTGAGAAAATATTTGAAGAGATTATAGTTGAAAACATCCCTAATATGGGAAAGGAAATAGTTAATCAAGTCCAGGAAGCACAGAGAGTCCCATACAGGATACATCCAAGGAGAAACACACCAAGACACATATTAATCAAACTGTCAAAAATTAAATACAAAGAAAACATATTAAAAACAGCAAGGAAAAACAACAAATAAAACACAAAGGAATCCCCATAAGGTTAACAGCTGATCTTTCAGCAGAAACTATGAAAGCCAGAAGGAACTGGCAGGACATATTTAAAGGGATAAAGGAGAAAAACCTACAACCAAGATTACTCTACCCAGCAAGGATCTCGTTCAGATTTGATGGAGAAATTAAAATCTTTGCAGACAAGCAAAAGCTGAGAGAGTTCAGCACCACCAAACCAGCTTTACAACAAATGCTAAAGGATCTTCTCTAGGCAAGAAACACAAGAGAAGGAAAAGACCTATAATAAGAAACCCAAAACAATTAAGAAAATGGGAATGGGAACATAAATATCGATATTAACTTACATGTAAATGGTTTAAATGCTCCAACTAAAAGACACAGACTGGCTGAATGGATACAAAAACAAGACCCATATATATGCTGTCTACAAGAGACCCACTTCAGACCTAGAGACACATACAGATTGAAAGTGAGGGGATGGAAAAAGATATTCCATGCAAATGGAAACCAAAAGAAAGCTGGAGTAGCAATTCTCATATCAGTCAAAATAGACTTTAAAAGAAAGACTATGAGAAGAGACAAAGAAGGACACAACATGATGATCAAGGGATCGATCCAAGAAGATATAACAATTGTAAATATTTATGCACCCAACAAAGAAGCACCTCAATACATAAGACAAATACTAACAGCCATAAAAGGGGAAATCAACAGTAACACATTCATAGCAGGGGAATTTAACACCCCACTTTCACCAATGGACAGATCATCCAAAATAAAAATAAATAGGGAAACACAAGCTTTAAATGATACATTAAACAAGATGGGCTTAATTGATATTTAGAGGTCATTCCATCCAAAAACAACAGAATAAATATTTTTCTCAAGTGCTCATGGAACATTGTCCAGGATAGATCATATCTTGGGTCACAAATCAAGCCTTGGTAAATTTAAGAAAATTGAAATTGTAACAAGTATCTTTTCCGACCACAATGCTATGAGACTAGATATCAATTACACGAAAAGATCTGTAAGAAATACAAACACATGGAGGCTGAACAATACACTACTTAATAATGAAGTGATCACTGAAAAAAATCAAAGAGGAAATCAAAAAATACCGAGAAACAAATGACAATGGAGACACGACGACCCAAAACCTATGGGATGCAGCAAAAGCAATTCTAAGAGGGAAGTTTATAGTGATACAATCCTACCTTAAGAAACAGGAAACAGGAAACATCTCGAACAAACAACCTAACCTTGCACCTAAAGCAATTAGAGAAATACAATTGCTTTGGGGTATACAAAAAATACCCAGAAGTTCACATAAGGAAAGAAATCATAAAGATCAGATCAGAAATAAATGAAAAAGAAATGAAGGAAACAATAGCAAAGATCAATAAAACTAAAAGCTGGTTCTTTGAGAAGATAAAATTGATAAACCATTAGCCAGACTCATCAAGAAAAAAAGGGAGAAGATTCAAATCAGTAGAATTAGAAATGAAAAAGGAGAAGTATCAACTGACACTGCAGAAATACAAAAGATCATGAGAGATTACTACAAGCAGCTCTATGCCAATAAAATGGAAAGCCTGGAAGAAATGGACAAATTCTTAGAAATGCACAACCTGCCACGACTGAATCAGGAAGAAATAGAAAATATGAACAGACCAATCACAAGCACTGAAATTGAAACTGTGATTAAAAATCTTCCAACAAACAAAAGCCCAGGACCAGATGGCTTCACAGGTGAATTCTATCAAACATTCAGAGAAGAGCTAACACCTATCCTTCTCAAACTCTTCCAAAATATAGCAGAGGGAGGAACACTTCCAAACTCATTCTACGAGGCCACCATCACTCTGATACCAAAACCAGACAAGGATGTCACAAAGAAAGAAACTACAGGTCAATATCACTGATGAACATAGATGCAAAAAATCCTCAACAAAATACTAGCAAACAGAATCCAGTAGCACATTAAAAGGATCATACACCATGATCAAGTGGGGTTTATTCCAGGAATGCAAGGATTCTTCAATATACGCAAATCAATCAATGTGATACACCATATTAACAAACTGAAGGAGAAAAACCATATGATCATCTCAATAGATGCAGAGAAAGCTTTCAACAAAATTCAACACCTATTTATGATAAAAACCCTCCAAAAAGTAGGCATAGAGGGAACTTTCCTCAACATAGTAAAGGCCATATATGACTAACCCACAGCCAACATCATCCTCAATGGTGAAAAACTGAAAGCATTTCCACTAAGATCAGGAACAAGACAAGGTTGCCCACTCTCACCACTCTTATTCAACATAGTTTTGGAAGTTTTAGACACAGTAATCAGAGAAGAAAAGGAAATAAAAGGAATCCAAATCAGAAAAGAGGAATTAGATCTGTCACTGTTTGCAGATGACATGATACTATACATAGAGAATCCTAAAGATGCTACCAGAAAACTACTAGAGCTAATCAATGAATTTGGTAAAGTAGCAAGATACAAAATTAATGCACAGAAATCTCTGGCATTCCTATACACTAAGGATGAAAAATCTGAAAGTGAAATCAAGAAAACACTCCCATTTACCATTGCAACAAAAAGAATAAAATATCAAGGAATAAACCTACATAAGGAGACAAAAGACCAGTATGCAGAAAATTATAAGACACTGATGAAAGAAATTAAAGATGATACAAATAGATGGAGAGATATACCATGTTCTTGGATTGGAAGAATCAACATTGTGAAAATGACTCTACTACCCAAAGCAATCTACAGATTCAATGCAATCCCTATCAAACTACCACTGGCATTTTTCAGAGAACTAGAGCAAAAAATTTCACAATTTGTATGGAAACACAAGACCCTGAATAGCCAAAGCAATCTTGAGAATGAAAAATGCAGCTGGAGGATCAGGCTCCCAGACTTCGGACTATACTACAAAGCTACAGTAATCAAGACAGTATGGTACTGGCACAAAAACAGAAATACAGATCAAAGGAACAGGATAGAAAGCCCAGAGATAAACCCACGCACATATGGTCACCTTATCTTTGATAAGGGAGGCAGGAATATACAGTGGAGAAAGGACAGCCTCTTCAATAAGTGGTGCTGGGAAAACTGGACAGGTACATGTAAAAGTATGAGATTAGATCACTCCCTAACACCATACACAAAAATAAGCTGAAAATGGATTAAAGACCTAAATGTAAGGCCAGAAACTATCAAACTCTTAGAAGAAAACATAGGCAGAATACTCTATGACATAAATCACAGCAAGATCCTTTTTGACCCACCTCCTAGAGAAATGGAAATAAAAACAAAAATAAACAAATGGGACCTTATGAAACTTCAAAGCTTTTGAACAGCAAAGGAAACCATAAACAAGAGCAAAAGACAACCCTCAGAATGGGAGAAAATATTTGCAAATGAAGCAACTGACAAAGGATTAATCTCCAAAATTTACAAGCAGTTCAATAATAAAAAAACAAACAACTCAATCCAAAAATGGGCAGAAGATCTAAATAGACATTTCTCCAAAGAAGATATACAGACTGGCAACAAACACATGGAAGAATGCTCAACATCATTAATCATTAGAGAAATGCAAATCAAAACCACAATGCAGTATCACCTCACACCAGTCAGAATGGCCATCATCAAAAAATCTACAAACAATAAATGCTGGAGAGGGTGTGCAGAAAAGGGAACACCCTTGCACTGCTGGTTGGAATGTGAATTGGTACAGCCACTATGGAGAACAGTATGGAGGTTCCTTAAAAAACTAGAAATAGAACTACCATATGACCCAGCAATCCCACTACTGGGCGTATACCCTGAGAAAACCATAATTCAAAAAGAGTCATGTACCAAAATGTTCATTGCAGCTGTAATTACAACAGCTAGGACATAGAAGCAACCTAAGTGTCCATCAACAGATGAATGGATAAAGAAGATGTGGCACATATATGCAATGGAATATTACTCAGCCATAAAAAGAAATGAAATTGAGTTATTTGTAATGAGGTGGATGGACCTAGAGTCTGTCATACAGAGTGAAGTAAGTCAGAAAGAGAAAAACAAATACCGTATGCTAACACATATATATGGAATTTAAAAGAAAAAGGGTTCTGAAGAAACTACGGGCAGGACAGGAATAAAGACACAGACTTACTAGAGAATGGACTTGAGGATATGGGGAGGGGGAAGGGTAAGCTGTGACAAAGTGAGAGAGTGGCATGGACATATATACACTACCAAACGTAAAATAGATAGCTAGTGGGAAGCAGCCGCATAGCACAGGGAGATCAGCTCGATGCTTTGTGACCACCTAGAGGGGTGGGATAGGGAGTGTGGGAGGGAGGGAGATGCAAGAGGGTAGAGATATGGGAACATATGTATATGTATAACTGATTCACTTTGTTATACAGCAGAAAATAACACACCATTGTAAAGCAATTACACTTCAATAAAGATGTAAAAAAAGACAAACAAATAAAACCCAGTTAACCAGACACAAAGCAAGACGGTGGCAAGTCCTTTAAAATGGATGGTGTCCTCATTAACATACCTTTCACTGTAGCATTCAATGAGATCTAAAATAGAGTCTTAAACAATTTAAACATGTATTAACCCCTCTATGACATTGTCACTTACTCCTTAATTTCTTTAGCTAAAATATGCTGTACACGAGATCTGTAAATACTTGAGAAGATGGGTGTTTCTTTCTTAACTTCCAAGTGGAAAGGCACAATGTCCATTCTGACCCCAAGTAGTGCCATATCCTCGGGGTGAAGGAGGGGAAGGAGATGGGGCTGTTGATGCCCACAGGAGCCATGCTTGACTCAATATAATGCAAACCAGTGGAAATTGTGATTCCTTCAGCTGGAGGGGAAAGAGAAGGATAACCCACGTCATGGAATTCCTTCTCTGTCATACTCTGCCTGAAGCTCTTCTCATATCTTTTCTCAGTTATTCCTCCCGACATTCCTCCCAATAGTGAAGTACTACTATATTGATGCAATAGAACAATGCTTTTGAGATGCTGGTGAATTTTTCCTTTTTGTAACTACTTTTCTCTCTTGGCACTTTTTTCTCCCCTCAATCATTAGGCTACTTTGTGTTAATTGCTTAGGGGAGGGATGTGGTAACAAAGAGCAGAGAAAAGAGCCTTTTCAAAAGCCAACACCCTTTGGCAATGGAAGTCACTCAAGCTTAAGAGTTGGACTGAGTAACAGAAGTCACTACCTCCAACTCAAAGCCATCCCGCCAACTAGAAAAATGTTCCCTAGGCTGGAAGAAGGAGTCAGAAAAGAAACAATGAGCATTGATAATAGGGAGTCCCTTGCAAAAGTGGCCCTACCGGGCTTCCCTGGTGGCGCAGTGGTTGAGAGTTCGCCTGCCGATGCAGGGGACACGGGCTTTTGCCCCGGTCTGGGAAGATCCCACATGCCGTGGAGCGGCTGGGCCCGTGAGCCATGGCTGCTGAGCCTGCGCGTCCGGAGCCTGTGCTCTGCCATGGGAGAGGCCACAACAGTGAGATGCCCTCATACCGCAAAAAAAAAAAAAAAAAAAAAAAAAAAGTGGCCCTATGCCCTCTCCCTGGGCACCTGAGCAGGTAGAAAAATCTCAGATTCATTTCAGGGGTGTGAGAGCAAGAAGATGTCTGTTTTAACTGCTGGTGTTGTGGCCAGGAGGCAGTTCATCTTCAGAGACCTTGTTACAAGATGTGTCACACAGTGGCGTGCTGGAGCTGGTTAGCTAGAATTGACTGTTACATTTACAGGAATTTTGTGAGCTGATTGTTAAATCATCAGTAGCTTGAAATCAGCCATAGTGGGAGTGTTTACACCCCAGAAATTGGCAAACACTACAAATCAGGACCTCCTTCCATCCACCCTCCAACCCCCCACCCCCAGAGGTGGTTGTTAAACATTTACCAGCACACCACTGGAGGGGTGGAGGAAGCGTTAGACAGTGTCAGAGAATGATACCTGTGCTTCCAAAAATTGCTGAGAAGGAGAAGAGAACGCTCCAGATGAAGGGACCCTCCAGACAGCAGACTGTCTCTGGAAATTGCATGTATAGACAACAGAGACTCACATGGGGAGGACAGATGTCATTGGTCAGCAGATGCCCAAATGACTTCAATGAGTGATTGGGCCCTTGGAATCATGGTGTTTTTAGATAAGTCCCCCAGAACATAAATGTAAACCTGGTGAAAGGACAAGAAATCCCAAATTATTTTGCAGTACATTTCTTCCACCATGCAGAATAGGGATTCAAAACATCAATTCTCATAGAAGAATTAAGTTACACATATTGTACACCTGAGTTTGTGAAATTTACATCTACACAGCAGATGAGAAACAGGAAGGTTGGAGAGGTTGCCTTACCCAAGAATCTCACACTGTCTATCAACTCCCTGATCCGTGCTTTTTTCACCACGTAGGTGGAGCCGATGTTGGGGGTGGCTGTACTGGAGGTGGGGAGCTGATGTGGGGAGCAGGACCCAAGGCAAGTGCCAGCCACAAAGATGTAAAACATTTTCCCAAGTCCCAACCCAAATCAACAAGAAGCTCCCATACTCCTTACTTAATAAGGTAATAAAAAGACTAAACAGAGAGCTGAGAAGCCCTCTTCTGAGCTGGTCAGGTTTTGCTAAATAATTTAAAAGCTGAGTCTGACAGAGGGGCAAGAAGGAGAGATCATTAATCCAACTGATGGCAGAGGGAATGTAAAAGCAGGAGGTCAGGGACCAAGAGAGGGGAACATGACCATGGCCCCATGTAGGAGGAAGGGGCAGATTCAGTGGGATTCAAGCAGTGGGTGATCTGTGTGGGGCCTGAACATGACAGGGTCAGCTGTCAATAAGCCTTAGAACATGAATGACATTAGGATAAAAGGGCACCCATGTCCTGCAGATGGCCTAGAGGAAGAACTCTCTGAGAGAGCCTGAAACTTTCATCATTACTCAGGCAGGGTATGCACTCACTCCCCCGCCCTGCCTTGCCTCCTCTGAAAGGCATCCCTCCCACTGCGATGAGCACAGAGCACCAACCAATGCCAGCACAAAGGAGTCAATCCCAGCTAAAGACCAGCCCGTGGAATCTTCTAAAACTAAGCAAATGAAACTGCCCTTCCATACAGTCTCTCTGCATGAACTGCATCCTCCCAGGCACAGAGAGGGCACCCCAGGCCTCCGCTCACCCAAGGCAGAAGGCACATCCTGCCTTTTCCTCCTGCTTCCAGGGTCTGTCTGAGCTCCCGTGAAAGGGCAGCCTTCCTGAACTTTGCAGGGAGACTTGAGCACGCAGCTCCTTTAAAGTCCCCTAGCTATTCCAGTCATTAAAGGGTGTTTTAGAAGGCAAGGCAGCATCTCTCTCAGGGCTTGGCTGGCATCCCAGTGTAGCTGGAAGGAGGAGCAGACAGTGCTGGGCTCTCGACTCTTGTCTTCACCGGGGTGTAAAATCCATTCCAGATCAGGGAAGCCAAGTAGTGACCCAGGTCCCTGCCCCTCATCCCCTGGACATCAGCCCGGGGCCAAAGTGTACCAGGCACCTCGAACTGCCTCTGAGCTACAGGAGGGGAGGGCAGACACTGCTCTCTCAACCCGACACATGTTTTCCCCTTCTTCATTCCAATTGTTGGGTCCTCTTTCTTTACCTAGATCACAAGTACATTGAGGGGAGGGTCTCTGCCTAATACTCTCTAGAATCACAGTAACTGCTCAAGAAATACATGTATAGTTGGATCACTGATAATGGGCCCATGTGTAGCAAACAAGGTCAATACCTTCCCAGTTGCTCTTACCACCTGAGTACCAAAGAGGAGGGAAGAAGATTGAAGGAAAGCAGCAGACTATAATAGACCATTTCCCCAAAAGTAGGGCACAGGTCACTGATGGTACATGAGATGCATTTAGGTCTAGTATTACCCAAATAGAAGGAGGAAGTAAAATTGTTATTTACTTTGGTTATTGGTTAATCACGTCGGTTATTAAAATGTGATACACAGATATGTCATTAAATAACATGCAGTCATATAGTGGGAAAGCTATTCTAATTTCAAATTTCTTTCCATTCATCTGCTTAGAATAAAGAGAAAGTCTCTGTGGGTGCTGGTGTGTCTTTAACACTTTCAAACACCTGCTAACCTCCCTTTTAAAAGAAGCTGTTTTAGTAACTTTGCAGGCATCTGTATCTAGATAAAATTAATTAACATCATATTTGTTTTAACGACAAACTTATAATTTTGGCAAGAGACACAGGTTTCCTATTTCCAATGGTGATAAGGTTTCATTTTTAAACAAACTTATGAAAAAGAAGTGAGCTTGTTTAAAGAAAAATAGTAAGGAATACCACAGATGGTGTGCTGATATAGCAAAAAAAATAATGTGAAGGTCTTATTTGAATGATAGAAGTTTCAGTGTATGACATAAATGGTAATAGAAAGAAGACAGATTTTGGATTCAGAAACGACCTCATCCTCAAGTGGTGACTGCAAGAGCCAGTGGCCCCAGCCTTGGTCCTCACCCAGGCAGGCACTGTGTGTGAAGGTTTGTCCTGATGGAATAGAAGTAGAGTGGGCATCCCAGTTAATTCCCAGACTTACAACCACACTTGTTTTGCTCTAAAAGCCAAGAGCCAATTGACTCATGGCATTTCCCTGGTGACTGATTTTGGCCAAAAAGGGAGGGTGTGTGAGACCTAACTTCACCCAATCAGGTGAAAAGGAAAGGCTTTTATGTCATGACTGAGAAGCAAGTGGCTATTTTTTCTCTCTTCTGTGAATAAGAACTCATGTGACCTCAATGGCTCCAGGTTCCTGCCTTACAACCATCAAGGAAAGTTTTAGGATGAAGGCAAAGCTGAAGACACCCTGCACAGAGAGATGAAGAGCCCAGAGCCCGGATGGTGTTGATGAGCAGTTCACCATTCCATGCTGAGGTCCTGACCTAGTTCTCCATGCCCTGTTATGGGAGATAATGTCTCTCCTTATTGCTTAAGCCGGCTGGAGCTGGGGTATCTCCTCCCTGTAGCTCAAAGCCCCTATGATTCTGGATACTTTGAGGAGTCCCAGAGGGGCTGGATACCCTACAGCAGGGTTCCCCAACCCCCAGGCCGGGTACCAATCCGTGGCCTGTTAGGAACCAGGCCGCACAGCAGGAGGTGAGCGGCCTGCAAGTAAGCGAAGCTTCATCTGCCGCTCCCCATTGCTCCCATTACCGCTTGAACCAGCCCCCCACCCCCCATCCATGGAAAAATTGTCTTCCGTGAAACCAGTCCCTGGTGCCAAAAAGGTTGGGAACTGCTGCCCTACAGGATTCCAGTTAATGACACAGAGGTGAGAGGGGTAGAGCAGGGGACACTGTGCCCTGGCCCAGGTGACCTGTGACTTCCTTCACACCATTCAGCAGGAACTTCTGCTCTTTGCATCCAATTCCTGCCTCTCCTTTCAAGAAAACACTGCCAAACAGGTCAGTGCATTCAAATAACCAAAAGAGGTTATGACACATACCCCTGGGAAGATAAGTCCTAATCCACCAGTGAAATTTCATCTGCTAGGGTCATACTTTCACTTACATGCCACCTGTACCCTGCTGCAATCTCTTCCTCCACCAACTTGGGGCAATGAGCAGCTGCCCTCTCTTTCCTTTGTAGTGAATCTTTGTTATCTAGAATGCCTAAAATGTCATCAATGTGCCCCTTCATCTTTCTCTTCTTCAGACTAACTTCTTTGAGTCCATTCTCCTAAGTATTATTTTCTAACGTTAACTAGTATTTGGTTCCAATCTAGCTAACTCCTTCAATTGTACATGGTTACAAGGAGGCCTGAAAGAGCCCTGGCACGTGAAATCTCTTTATGAGTATAAACTGAGTACAGTACACCGTTATGGATGGAGAAGTCATTCAGTGAAGCTCATCATTTGTTGTACTGAACTGAAGTCATTTCAGCCAATGCTCTTCAACTGGCTTTTCTCGCAGGGCTGGTGAATTGAAAGAAGCTCTAGCCTATAATCAGGAAACCTCTGCCCTCAACTCAGCTCTCCACAAGTGAGCTATCTGTGTGTGATCTTCAACAAGTAACGTTTTCTACCTGGGCCTCGCTTTCCTCCTAAATTCTGAGATTTTAATGGCAAAAAGGAGCGGTGATCCATAGTCTCTGGATGGAATCAGGGAATGTTCTGGAGATACAGGTCAATGCAAGGCAAGCAGGGACCTGCAAGGGTAGGATTTTGTTTGAACTTTTTTCTTTCCTGCCTCCCAGTGACCTCCCATCCAGGCTGTCCCGTCAGACTCCAGCCAGGTTTGCCCTCCTCTTTTTCCAGGGAAGGGATCATGGGGACCAGGCAAGAGATTTTCCCTTTGATGTCTGAGTGGAATGGGCTTGCCCAGGACCTTACAACTCCCTTTACATGAATAACAAAGTAGGCTTCTAGGAGAGGGACTCGCTCAGCTGCAGGGAGCAGTCCTAGATAGAAGGGAACGAGGAGCGGCAACTTTAGGCTGACAGCTGTGCCTGCTACATGTGGCAGGGTACTACACGTTTCCAAACAAAAACCCCCAGGTCCTGCACGTGCCTGGCCTCATTTAACCCTCACAGCTGATCTGCCAGGGAGATGTCAGCTTGAAAGCACACACATGGCCACCTCAGTTGTTAAAATACTGAAATACTTCCATGACAATTGGTAAACAGCCTGCCCTGAGCCCCCTGAATTCCTTGCCCCCAACACCCTGGGTCTCAGCAAATGAAGGGTGTACCTGAGCACTAAGTGGACTTCCAGAAACCAGTTCCAGCACTTACAATATCTCTTGTTGTTCATTAATACCTGTTATTGAATATTTCAAATATAATCATTGGTGCATAGTGCCTATAACACATAGATTATACAGATGAGGGGTCTATGACAAAGTTTGGTTGCTTAACCATAAAAGCAATGATAAGCAATGATAATACTATCCATATTAGAATAGTATTCAGCCATAAAAAGGAATAAAGAATTGCTCCATCCTAGAACATGGATGAACCTTGAAAACATGGTACTGAGTGAAAGAATCCAGACCCAAAAGGCCACATTAGTGTGATTCTGTTTACATAAAATACCAAGAATAGGAAGATGTATAGAGACAAAAAGTACATGAGTGCTTTCCAGGGACTGGGGGGTTGGGAGGGGTGGGATTGGGAGAGGCGATAGCTAACAGGAGTGGAATTTCTTTTCTGGGGTAAAGAAAATGTTCTAAAATTGATCTTGGTGATAGGTGCACAACTGAACACACTAAAACTTACTGAATTGTATACTTGAAATGGATGAATTGTATATGTGATTTAAAGCTGTTTTAAAAATTACCAGATACAACCTCCATAAATATTTACTAAATTTAAAATTATACACACACACACACCATTGCATTAACATATTATATACACTATAAAACAAATACAGAAACTATATTTGTATAGGATGAGATGAAAAATAATAGAAGTTTTAATATTTTCTGTCTGTGACCCAGTGGATTGCTTTTGGAGACCCCCTGCTCTAGAAGCAGAGGTTCAGAAAGGCTGCAGAACCTGCCTGCTCACAGAGCCTTTGCTCTTCCTAGTACAGAATGCAGATTCTAGGGCCTCCTGGAGGTTGAGGAAGGCCAGGGAGCACTGCTATATTTTTTGATGTTCACAAAGTAGTACTGGAAAACAAAGAAATGCCAAAACAGAGTTAAAATATCAAGAAATAATTTTTAATTGTTTACATTTGAAAAAATGAAGACTTTGTGACATAAAAAACAGAATGCAATATTATTGTGCTATTCACAAGATAATTAGAGTTTTTCTGGGAAAAACTGAGAGCACACGGAGGCAGTGGAACAGTTATGGAGAACAATTCGAGGCTGGTGTCTTAACGTCTCGGTTCAGTGCAGTCTCTTGGCGGGTGTGTGCACAACCGCGCTTGGCAATGGCGGTTGAGGCCCTGGTGGGTGTGTGAGTCATGCTAAATGGACACTGGGCTAATGGAGGGATGGACCAGTGGACACCTGTGCTTTGGGGCAGAACATGAGAGCCAGAGAACAGGGAGGGAAGTGGCCTGCAAACCTCCTTTTTGTCTACAAGCAGTCATTCTGTAGGATTACTTAGCCAGGGAGCAGAGGGAAGTGGAGGAAGATTGTGGGAAGAGATACCAGTTCAACTGAGAGGGGGATTATCAAGTCTCCTGGAGGCAAGACAACTCATTAATTCACAGCTGGCAAGATGTTTCCTGTCAAAGGTTGATATTTTTTTAATTGTCTTTCTCTCTTACCAACAGTACAATATCAGTGAGTACAATATCACAGAAAATTGTGATAGCCCCTCCTTTATTTCTTCCTTTGCCTCCCACATTTCCAAAGCCACAGAGCTTTGAGGAAAGGCAGGGTCAAAGTCTCCTTCAGGTCTCAGTTCTTGGAAATTGAGTCCCTTATTCATTTGGAGCTGCCCAGTGGTTGCCATGGTAACACAACATCTGCTACCCAACTCTGCTCCAGCGGTCACTGGGTTTGGTATACTCCAAGCTGTTGCTGGTTCTGTGTTTTGCCTAATGTGCTACTCTGCTCCCCGAGGAATGCATCACATTTTTTTCAGCAAAGGAACACTTATTCAAAAGGCAGGGTTATGGAGAGAAGGAAGGTTAAATCAGTGCAAGTTGCAATTCTGAGAAAGCAAGCTCTCTGCGTGTGGGGCCATTAACTCTGCCAATCTTTGGATTAATGTTCTGCATCTGTTGATCTCAAATCCTACTGAAAACCATCCTCCTAGATTTATTTTGTTAGCATTTGTTTCTAAGGAGCATACATTATTTATTAAAACTTCTGTAAGATGTTTAAAATATATATAAATTCCATGCTCCTCTCCCTTATTTTCTCATTTTAATGTCTTTCAGGTTTAATTGCTTGTCTGCCATTCTTTCTATTCACCAATTATTTCTGAAACTGAACAATATAGAACATAAATACAGGTTTCCTTGCCTACAACTTTCTCCTGTTCTTCCAGGCAGCATCTTTATTCCCACTTCCCCTTGAAAACACATGATTTTTCTTGCTTGCTTTAGTAGTTACTATCCTCAGGGGGGTCTCTAAGAAACTGAGAGGTGGTGTGGTACAGCCGTAAGAATACAGACTCCAGAGTCAAGGGAATCTAGGATTGGTCTCCTATCAAGGGTGAACAACTCATCTCATTTTGCCTGGAACTTGGCCAATTTTAGCACTGAAAGTTCCCCAGCTGGGGGAAGCCTTCAGTTCTTGGGCAAACCAGGATGACTGGTCATCCTCGTCCCAGCTTCCTCATCCTCTTGCTCTGTGTTCTTGGGAAATATCTTTTGCTTTTCTGACACTTGATTTTCTTATTTGTAAAATGAGAATGATAATAAGATGTTCCCCAAAAGGTTTTGGTGGGGATTAAATAAGTTGATAGATAAGATGCCTAATGCTAAAACAGAAGTCCATGCTCAGTAGCTATTATTATTAATCTTAGAATTAGAACTCTAGAGATAATCTTGAGTCACTCATCCAATTTACAGCTGAGAAACTGGTTTGTTTAGATTGTCTAGCTTTTAAGGCTAGAAGTAGGACCAGGACTGGGATGGGGCAAGTGAGGTGCCTAGGGCTCAACATTTAAGGAGAAACTCACTCTGGGGTCATGTAAGTACATACTGCAAGCAAGGTGCCAACCTTTAGGTAATGCTGCCAGACTACCAATCATGATTATCTGTCTTAGATAAAAAAAGTCACATTCTCTACTAGACAGATGCTCCATTTTATCTTTGGTGACAATTAGTTTCTAATAGCAACAGTGTTTTTAAGTCATCCAGGACTGTGACTGCAGCAAAATATTTTACTCTGAGTATCATTAAAACAAAGCAAAACAAAAACCCTTGGTTCTCAAGAGACCTTGAGAAGTGAATCATTATAGTCAATCGTTTCCCAAATAGCATTAAATTGCCTTTTATTGTTAACAATATTTTATGGAAATCTTTCTAAAAGATATTGCACATTTCCCTGCCTTTTTCTGTCCATTAAATTAGACTTTTTAATTTGAAATAATTATAAGTTCAGGTGCAGTTGTGAGAAACAATACAGAGAGATACCATGTAAACTTTACCCAGGTTCTCCTAATTGTAACATCTCACAAAACTCCAGTACAATATCACAACCAGGATACTGATGTTGATACAGTCAAGATATACTATATTTCCATCACCATAAGGATCCCTCCCCCTGACCTCTGGTAGCCACACCCACCACCCTCCCACTCTCATTCCCTCCCTGGCAACTATTAATCTGTCATTCATTTCTGTAATTTTATTATTTCAAGAAAGTTATATAAATGGAATCATACAATATGTAATATTCCAGACTGGCTTTTCTCAGCATAACTCTCCGGAGATTTATCTGGGCTGTTGAGTATATCAATAGTTCATTCCTTTTTATTGCTGAGTAATATTCCATCATGTGGATGTACCACAGTTTGTTTAACCCCTTGAAGGACATCTGGGTGATTTCCTTTTTTTTTACCACTATGAATAAAGCTGCCGTAAAAACTCATGCACATTGCTAATAGAAATTTAAAACACACAAATAAATGGGCATCCTGTGTTGATGAATTGGAAGACTAAATACTGTTAAGATGACAATACTACCTAAAGTGATCTACAGATTCAAATTTCTACCAAAATATCAACACTCTTTTTTGGAAAAAAAAAAAAAAGAAAAGAAAAATCCATCCAAAAATTCATATGGAATCTCAAGGGACCATGAATAGCCAAACTAATCTTGAGAAAGAACAAAGTTAGAGGTCTCACACTTCCTGATTTTAAGACTTACTACAAAGGTACAGTCATCAAAACAGTGTGATTCTGGCATGAAGACAAACAGAGAGACTAAAGCAATAGAATATAGAATACAGAAAAATCCTTGCATTTATGGTCAAATGATGTTTGACAAGGGTCAAGACCCTTCAATGAGGAAAGGAGAGTCTTTTAAAAAATAGCATTGGAAAAACTGGATATACACATGCACAAGAATGAAGCTGGACTCTTATCTTACACCATTTAATAAAATTAACTCAAAATGGATCAAAGACTTAAAAATAAAAGCTAAGGGGGGGGGTACCTTCAAGATGGCAGAGGAGTAAGATGGGGAGATCACCTTCCTCCCCACAAATACATCAAAAATATATCTACATGTGGAACAGCTCCTACAGAACACCTACTGAACGCTGGCAGAAGACCTCAGACTTCCCAAAAGGCAAGAAACTCCCCACATACCTGGGAAGGGCAAAAGAAAGAGAGAAAACAGAGACAAAAGAATAGGGATGGGACCTGCACCTCTGGGAGGGAGCTGTGAAGGAGGAAAAGTTTCCACACACTAGGAAGCCCCTTCACTGGTGGAGACGGGGGGTCGGGGAGCTTTGGAGCCACAGAGGAGAGTGCAGAAACAGGAGTGCAGAGGGCAAAGTGGAGAGATTCCCAGACAGAGGATCAGTGCCAACCAGCACTCACCAGCCTGAGAGGCTTGTCTGCTCACCCGCTGGGGTGGGTGGGGGCTGGGAGCTGAGGCTCGGGCTTCGGAGGTCAGATCCCAGGGAGAGGACTGGGGTTGGCTGCATGAATACAGCCTGAAGGGGGCTGGTGCACCACAGTTAGCCATGAGGGAGTCTGGGAAAAGTCTGAACCTGTGTAAGAGGCAGGAGACCATTGTTCTGTGGCACGTGAGGAGAGGGAATTCAGAGCACTACCTAAATGAGCTCAAGAGAAAGGTGCGAGCCCCGGCTATCAGTGCAGACAACAGAGATGGGCATGAAATGCTAAGGATGCTACTGCAGCCACCAAGAAGCCTGTGTGCAAGCACAGGTCACTATCCACACCTCCCTTCCTGGGATCCTGTGCAGCCCACCATTGCCAGGGTCCCGTGATCCAGGGACAACTTCCCCAGGAGAACACATGGCATGCCTCAGGCTGGTGCAATATCATGCCGGCCTCTGCCACCACAGGCTTACCCTGCATTCTCAACCCCTCCCTCTCCCCGGCCTGAGTGAGCCAGAGCCCCCGAATCAGCGGCTCCTTTAACACCCTCCCGTCTGGGTGAAGAACAGATGCCCGAGGGTGACCTACATGCAGAGTCAGGGCCAAATCCATAGCCGAACCCCAGGAGCTGTGTGAACACAGAAGAGAAAGGGAAATCTCTCCCAGCAGCCTCAGGAGCAGCATATTAAATCTCCACAATCAACTTGATATACGCTGCATCTGTGGAATACCTGAACAGAAAATGAATCATCCCAAAATTGAAGCAGTGGACTGTGGGAGGAACTGTAGAATTGGGGTTTGCTTTCTGAATCTAATTTGTTTCCCGTTTTATGTTTATCTTAGTTTAGCATTTAGAGCTTATTATCATTGGTAGATTTGTTTATTGATTTTGTTGCTCTCTTCCTTTTTTTTTACGTGTATATATAGATATAGTTCCTTTTTCTCTATTTCTGAGTGTGTATGTTTCTTTGTGTGATTATGTCTGTATAGGTTTGCTTTAACAATTATTCCTAGGGTTTTATCTGTTCATTTACTTTTAGTATAGTTTTTAGTGCTTGTTATTATTGGTGGATTTGTTTATTGGTTTGGTTGCTCTCTTCTTTCTTTTTTATTACTTTTTTAAAATAATTTTATTTTAATAACTTTATTTATTTATTTATTTCCCTTTTCTTCTGGGTGGTGTGGCTGACAGAGTCTTGGTGATCTGGCTGGGTGTTGGGCCTAAGCCTCTGAGGTGGCAGAGCCGCGTTCAGGACATTGGTCCACCAGAGACCTCCCAGCTCCATGTTATATCAAACAGAGAAAACTCTTTCAGAGATCTCCATCTCAATGCTAAGACCCAGATCCACTCAATGACCAGCAAGCTCAGAGCTTTACACCCCATGTCAAACAACTAGCAAGACAGGAACAAAACCCCACCCATTACAAGAAAGACTGCCTAAAATCTTAGGTTCACAGATGCTCCAAAACACACCACTGGATGTGGATCTGACCCCAAAAAAGATAAGATTCAGCTTCATCCACCAGAACACAGGCACCACTCCCCTCCACCAGGAAGCCTACAAAACCCACTGAGCCAACCTGACCTACTGAAGGCAGACACCAAAAACAACAGGAAAAACCAACAAGCAGCCTTCAAAAAGGAGACCCCAAATACAGTAAATTAAGCAAAATGAGAAGACAGAGAAATACACAGCACATGAAGGAGTAAGGTAAAAACCCACCAGGCCACACAAATGAAGAAGAAATAGGCAGTCTACCTGAAAAAGAATTCAGAGTAATGATAGTAAAGATGATCTAAAATCTTGGAAAGAGAATGGCGAAAATACAAGAAAGTTTTAACAAGGACCCAGAAGAACTGAAAAGCAATCAGACAGTGATGAACAACAAAATAAATTAAATTTAAAATTCTCTACAGGGAATCAATAGCAGAATAACTGAGGCAGAAGAACGGATAAGTGACCTGGAAGATAAAATAGTGGAAATAACTATCACAGAACAGAATAAAGAAAAAGAATGAAAAGAATTGAGGACAGTCTCAAACACCTGTGGGACAACATTAAATGCACCAAAATTGAAATTATAGGGGTCCCAGAAGAAGAGAAAAAGAAAGGGACTGAGAAAATATTTGAAGACATTAGAGTTGAAAACTTCCCTAATATGGGAAAGGAAATAGTCAATCAAGTCCAGGAAGCACAGAAACTCCCATACAGGATAAATCCAAGGAGAAACACGCCAAGACACATATTAATCAAACTATCAAAAATTAAATACGAAGAAAAAATATTAAAAAGCATCAAGGGAAAAGCAACAAATAACATACAAGGGAATCCCCATAAGGTTAACAGCTGATCTTTCAGCAGGAACTCTGCAAGCCAGAAGGGTGTGGCAGGGCATATTTAAAGTGATGAAATGGAAAAACCTACAACCAAGATTACTCTACCCAGCAAGGGTCTCATTCAAATTCAACAGAGAAATTAAAACCTTTGCAGACAAGCAAAAGATAGAATTCAGCACCACCAAACCAGCTTTAAAACAAATGCTAAAGGAACTTCGCTAGGCAGGAGACACAAGAAAGAGAAGGGAAAGACCTATAATAACAAACCCAAAACAATTAAGAAAATGGTAACAGGAACATATGTATCAATAATTACCTTAAATGTAAATGGATTAAATGCTCCAAACAAAAGACTGGCTGAATGGATACAAAAGGAAGACCTGTATATATGCTGTCTACAGGAGACCCACTACAGACCTAGGGACACATAGAGCCTGAAAGTGAGGGGATGGAAAAAGATATTCTATGCCAATGGAGACAAAATAGACTTTAAAATAAAGACTATTACGAGAGACAAAGAAGGCTACCACATAATGATCAAGGGCGCAATCCAAGAAGAAGATATAACAATTGCAAATATTTATGCATCCAACATAGGAGCACCTCAATACATAAGACAAATGCTAACAGCCATAAAAGGGGAAATCAACAGTAACACAATCATATTAGGTGACTCTAACACCCCACTTTCACCAATGGACAGATCATCCAAAATGAAAATAAATAAGGAAACACAAGCTTTAAATAACACATTAAACAAGATGGACCTAATTGATATTTATAGGACATTCAATCCAAAAACAACAGAATACACTTTCTTCTCAAGTGCTCATGGAACATTCTCCAGGATAGATCATATCTTGGTTCACAAATCAAGTGTTGGTAAATTTAAGAAAACTGAAGTCATATCAAGTGTCCTTTCTGACCACAGCACTATGAAATGGCATATCAATTACAGGAAAAAAATTATAAAAAATACAAACACACAGAAGTTAAACAATACACTATTAAATAACCAAGAGATCACTGAAGAACTCAAAGAGGAAATCAAACAATACCTACAAACAAATGACAATGAAAACAGGACGACCCAAAACCTATGGGATGCAGTAAGCGCAGTTCTAAAAGGGAAGTTTATAGCAATACAATCCTACCTCAAGAAACAAGAAACATCTCAAATAAACAACCTAACCTTACACCTAAAGCAATTAGAGAAAGCAGAACAAAACCCCACAAAGTTAGCAGAATGAAAGAAATCATAAAGATCAGATCAGAAATAAATGAAAATGAAGAAAATGATAGCAAAAATCAATAAAACTAAAATCTGGTTCTTTGAGAAGATAAACAAAATTGATAAACCATTAACCAGACTCATCAAAAAAAAAGAGGGAGAAGACTCAAATCAATAGAATTAGAAATTAAAAAGGATAAGTAACAACTGACACTGGAGAAATACAAAGGATCATGAGAGATTACAACAAGCAACTATATGCCAATAAAATGGACAACCTGGAAGAACTGGACAAATTCTTATAAAAGCACAACCTTCTGAGACAGAGCAGGAAGAAATAGAAAATATAAACAGACTAATCACAAGCACTGAAATTGAAACTGTGATAAAATATCTTTCAACAGGGCTTCCCTGCCTGCCGATGCAAGGGACATGGGTTCGTGCCCTGGTCAAGGAAGATCCTACATGCCGCGAAGCAGCTGGGCCTGTGAGCCATAGCCACTGAGCCTGCACGTTGGGAGCCTGTGCTCTGCAACAGGAGAGGCCACAGCAGTGCGAGGCCCGCATACCAAAAAAAAAAAAAAAAATCTTTCAACAAACAAAATCCCAGGACCAGGTGGCTTCATAGCCGAATTCTACCAAACATTTAGAGAAGACCAAACACCTATTCTTCTGAAACTCTTCCAAAATATAGCAGAGGGAGGAACACTCCCAAACTCATTCTAGGAGGCCACCATCACCCGGAAACCAAAATCAGACAAAGATGTCACAAAAAAAGAAAACTACAGGCCAATATCACTGATGAAAATAGATGCAAAACTCCTTAACAAAATACTATCAAACAGAATCCAACAGCACATTAAAAGGATCATACACCATGATCAAGTGGGGTTTAACCCAAGAACCAAGATTTCTTCAATATATGCAAACCAATGATGTGATACACCATATTAACAAACTGAAGGATAAAAACCATATGATAATCTCAACAGATGCAGAAAAATCTTTTGACAAAATTCAACACTCATTTATGATAAAAAACTCTCCAGAAAGTAGGCATAGAGGGAACTTACCTCGACATAATAAAGGCCATATATGACAAACCACAGCCAACACCTTCCCCAATGATGAAAAATTGAAACCATTTCCACTAAGATCAGGAATAAGACAAATAAGACAAAAGGTTGCCCACACTCACCACTATTATTCAACATAGTTTTGGAAGTTTTTGCACCAGCAATCAGAGAAGAAAAGAAATAAAAGGAATCCAAATCGGAAAAGAAGAAGTAAATCTGTCACTGTTTGCAGATGACATGATACTATACATAGAGAATCCTAAAGCTGCTAGCAGAAAACTACTAGAGTTAATCAATGAATTTGGTAAAGTAGCAGGATACAAAATTAATGCACAGAAATCTCTTACATTCCTATACACTAAAGATGAAAAATCTGAAAGAGAAATCAAGGAAACACTCCCATTTACCACTGCAACAAAAAGAATAAAACACCTAGCAATAAACCTACCTAAGGAGACAAAAGACCTGTATGCAGAAAACTATAAGACACTGATGAAAATAATTAAGGATGATACAAATAGATGGAGAGATGTACCATGTTCTTAGATTGGAAGAATCAACATTGTGAAAATGACTCTACTACCCAAAGCAATCTACAGATTCAATGCAATCCCTATCAAACTACCATAGGCATTTTTCACAGAACTAGAACAAAAAACATCACAATTTGGAGGGAAACACAAAAGACCCTGAATAGCCAAAGCAATCTTGAGAAGCCAAAACGGAGCGAGGAATCAGGCACCTGGGCTTCAGACTATACTATGAAGCTACAGTAATCAAGACAGTATGGTACTGGCACAAAAACAAAAATATAGATGAATGGAAGAGGATAGAAATCCCAGAGATAAACCCACACACATATGGTCACCTTATTTTTTGATAAAGGAAGCAAGGATATACAATGGAGAAAAGACAAACTCTTCAATAAGTGGTGCTGGGAAAACTGGACAGCTACATGTAAAAGGATGAAATTAGAACACTCTCTAACACCATAAACAAAAATAAACTTAAAATGGATTAAACACCTAAATGTAAGGGCAGACACTATAAAACTCTTAGAGGTAAACATAGGCAGAACACTCTATGACATAAATGACAGCAAGATCCTTTTTGACCCACCTCCTACTGAAATGGAAATGAAAACCAAAATAAACAAATGGGACCTAATGAAACTTCAAAGCTTTTGCACAACAAAGGAAACCATAAACAAGACCAAAAGACAACCCTCAGAATGGGAGAAAATATTTGCAAATGAAGCAACTGACAAAGGATTAATCTCCAAAATATACAAGCAACTCATGCAGCTCAGTATCAAAAAAACAAACAACCCATTTCAAACATGGGCAGAAGACCTAAATAGACATTTCTCCAAAGAAGATATAGAGATTGCCAACAAACACATGAAAGGGTGCTCAATATCACTAATCATTAGAGAAATGAAAATCAAAACTGCAATGAGGTATCAGCTCACACCAGTCAGAATGGCCATTATCAAAAAATCTACAAACAATAGATTCTGGAGAGGGTGTGGAGAAAAGGGAACACTCTTGCAGTGTTGGTGGGAATGTAAATTGTTACAGCTGCTATGCACAGCAGTATGGAGGTTCCTTGAAAAACTAAAAATAGAACTACCATATGACCCAGCAATCTCACTACTGGGCATATACCCTGAGAAAACCATAATTCAAAAAGAGTTATGTACCACAATGTTCACTGTAGCTCTATTTACAATAGCCAGGACATGGAAGTGACCTAAGTGTCCAATGAGAGATGAATGGATAAAGAAAATGTGGCACATATATACAATGGAATATTACTCAGCCATAAAATGGAATGAAATTGAGTTATTTGTAGTGAGGTGGCTCTCATACAGAGTGAAGTAAGTCAGAAAGAGAAAAACAAATATCATATGCTAACATACATATATGGAATCTAAAAAAAAAAAAAGTTTCTGATGAACCTAAGGGCAGGACAGGAAGATGGAGAGACTGGAGTTGAGGACACAGGGAGGGGGAAGGGTAAGCTGGGACGAAGTGAGGGAGTGGCATGGACATATATATATACTACCAAATATAAAATAGAGAGCTAGTGGGAAGTAGCTGCATAGCACAGGGAGATTAGCTCGGTGCTTTGTGTCCACCTAGAGGTGTGGGATAGGGAGGGTGGGAGCAAGGTGCAAGAGGGAGGGGATATGGGTAATAGGCATATGTATAGCTGATTCACTTTGTTATACAGCAGAAATGAACACATCATTGTAAAGCAATTATACTCCAATAAAGATGTTAAGAAAAAAAAAATAGAACTAAAACTATGAAACTTAGAAGAAAACACAGGGGGGATCTTCATGACACAGATTTTGCAAATATTTCTTGGATATGACATCAAAAGCACAGACAAAAGAAAATACATACAAATTGAACTACATCAAAATTTAAAACTTTGTACATCAAAGGACATAATCAACAGAGTGAGAAGGCAAACTATGGAATGGGAGGAAATATTTCCAAATCATATACCTGAAAATGGTCAATATCCAGAATATATAAAGAACCCTTACAACTCAACAACAAGAAAACAACACAATTTTAAAATAGGCAGAGTACTTGAATAGACATTTCTCCATACAAGATACACAAATAGCTAAAAAGCAGATGAAAAGATGTTCAACATCACTGATCATTAGGTAAATACAAATCAAAGCCATAATGAGATACAACCTCACTCTCATTAAGAGTGAAAGAAAGAAAAAGAAGAGTTGACAAGGATGTAGAAATGAAACTCTTGTTCACTGCTAGTGGAAATATTAAATAGTTCAGCCACTATGGAAAACAGTATGGCAGTTCCTCAAAAAATTAAAAAGAGAATTATCATATGATCCAGCAATTCCTCTTCTGGGTATATATTTAAAAGAATTAAAAGCAGGACTCAAACAGGTATTTGTACACCCATGTTCACAGCAGCATTATTCACAATAGCTAAAAGGTGAAAGCAACCCTAAAGTCCACTCACAGATGAATAGATTTTTTTTTAAAGTGGTAGGAGTGACATCACCAAAAAGGCACCATATGTTGTTTCTGACTTAGCTCTCCCTCACAAGAACAACAACTATTCATGGGCGAGACCATATGGAGAAAATCCTGGAACACATGGGTGTCCCAACGCACACCCCTGTACCACAGAGGTCAAACCTGACTGCATTAGGAGGGTAGGAGGAGTGGCTACACATTGATTGCTTTGCGCCTCCCCCAGGTTGGCATAGCAACACAGCAGGAGCTCTCCCCTGAGCCCCATGGTTCCTCCAGTGGGAAAAGAGCCCAGTGTGAACGTTGAGTTCTGAAGTATTGTGGGGTGCTTCTTGGGAGTCCCCACTCCAGTCTCATCCCACCGGAATTGTGGGGGAATCTGTGATGCTTGACCACTATGAATCTGATTGTGACTGATAAGGGGGAAGGGGCTTGCAACAACCAGCTCTTAGATCTGGGCAGATGAGGTTCTTACCTGAAGCACCCACACAGAAGTCCAAACCAGTGGCTTTGCTAATCCATAGAACCAAATCAGTGGCACAGTCTGACCAGAGAACTCAGCAGAATGCAAGTCTACCTGATTTGGGTCTTCAAATAAAGAGCCTTGCTGGCCCTGGAGCCTGGTCTACCACTTCCCAGGAAGGGTAGCTAATTCATAGCTCCACCTACTGCTGAATTTAGCTTCCCACCCCTCCAGACCAGCAAGCCTCACCAGGAATACCTAGGAGGCTTCTTGGAGCTGGCCTTCCTATTTCACCCAGGAAGGGGAGCAAATCACAGCCCCACCCTATGCTGAGTGTAGCTCCCAGCTCCCTCTAATCTCAAAGGCTGATCAGAACACCTGGAAAGCTGCATAGCCCAGAAATGTTCAAGCAGACTGTACAGCAGGCAGAGCTGACCATCTGCAGAGTAAAGCCAGAGGCCACATTTAGCCAGGAAACTTGGGTCATGGGTCAGCTTGAGTCAAGACCACAAAGAAAAAGCCTTGCCAGATTTGGAGCTGGGTCTTCTGCTTTGTTAGGCAGAAAAAATAATTTCTAGCTTCATCCATTGGTAAATACAGCTTTTAGCCTGCCTGACCAGGAAACGTAACCAGAACACACAGGAAGCTGTGTAGCTATCTAACAGCCCTGCTTATAATCACAATTGAACAGAGTGCACAATTTGAGGTTTCCTCCATCTGCAGAGCAAAATCAGTCACTTCATCTGGCCAGGGAATTCAATGCACAGTCTTGCCTGATTCAGTCCCCAAACAAAGCCATGCAGGCCCTGGGGCCCATCCTGCTGCCCCACTAAGGCAGGGAAGTCAATTCAGAGCCCCAGATAACTATAGTTCCCATTCCCAACTGTCCAGAAAGCCTGGCAACCACTGAGAATGCAGGCAACCATGGAGATCACCTAATAGACTTGCTTGGGCAGGGAACCATGCCAGCAGTCCTATCTAACTGTTCTCAGCCAGTGGCACAACCACCTAACCTCAGAGCTCAGGCAGTGGCCTCTACCAAAAATAGACCCTGATAGCAAGCCCCACTTGCCCAAGGATGTTACCAGCAGACCTGTCCAGAAACCCAAATGGAACTGACTAGTGAAGAACTATTATCTTTGCCAAAGTGAACCTATGAAGTCTAGAAGAGGAGGTTACTTACTCAAATGCTTAGATACCCATGTAAGAAGTCAATGATCAGAAAAAAACGAGGTAAACATGATATCAACAAAGGAAACTAATAAAGCCTAAGTACTGACCCTAAAGGAATGGAAATCTATGAATTGTCAGACAAAGAATTCAGAATAATTCTCTTAAATAAGTTTAGTGAACTACAAGAATATACAGACAACTAAACAAAATTAGGGGAAAGTGCATGAACAAAATGAGAAGTCCAACAACGAAATAGAAATGATTCAAAAAACAAAAGTGAAAACAGACATCCTACAGCTGAAAAATACAACTAAACTGAAGAATTCAGTAGACAGCTTCAAAAGCAGACTAGACTATACAGAGGAAAGAATCAGTGACCTAGAAAACAGGACATTTAAAAGTATCAAGTCAGGTGATCAAATCAAGATGGCAGAGGAGTAGAACATGGAGCTCACCTTCTCCCACAAATACAGCAAAAATACACTGACATGTGGAATGATTCTCACAGAACATCTACTGAAAGCTGGCAGAAGGCCTTAGACTTCCAAAAGGGCAAGAAAATCTCCATGTAACTGGGTAGGGCAAAAGAAAAATGAAAAAAAAAAAAAGGAAAGTAATTGGGATGGGACCTGCACCTCTGGGAGGGAGCTGTGAAAGAGGAAAGGTTCCTGGCTGTGAAGTCCCCTCACTATTGGGGAAATCAGCCAGGATAGAAGGGGAGCTTCAGAGCCTAGGAGAGAGTGCAGCAACTGGTTTGCGGGAGGCAAATTGGAGAGTAACCTGCACAGCCGGTCAGTGCTGGCTGGAACTCCCCAGCCTGAGATGCTTATCCACTGGGGTGGGTGGGGGTTTCATGCTGAGGCTCGAGCTTTGGAGGTCAGACCTCTGGGAGAGGACTGGGGTTGACTATGTGGAGACAGGCTGAGGGGGCTAGGTTGTGGTGCACAGAAACCTAGAGAGTATGGGAAGAAGGCTGGGCCTGCCAGTGAAGCAAAGCACCATCGTTGGGGGGCATGTGAGGAGAGGAGAGAGACTGCCATAGGAGCTTCTTTTTCTGTGCTTGCTCTCAGGTGTCAGGACACTGCATACATAAGCTCCTGGGGTGGGCATGAGCTGCCACTGCCATCTTGGACTCCAGAGGTGGGCAGGGACTGCTACTGACACAGCTGAGGGTCCTGCAAGCAGGCACAGGTCACTGCCCCACCCTCCCGGGAGCACGTGCAGCCTGCTGTCACTGTCAAGGGTCCCATGACCTGCTTCCTACTGCTGCCCGAGCCTTCCCGGGAGCAAGCATGGGTTGCACACCTGCACATGCCCTATCAAGAGGATAACAGTCAGCGCACACTGAGGAAAGAGATGGCGAGCATCCAAATCAAAAACAGCCCTCACACCAAAAAAATATTAAATCCACACAAGCCACGCAGGGACACTCCTGCACATAAATAGGCTTCCAAGACTACAGTAGATAATTGTTTCTCCTAAACTCACAGAGTAAGAGAAATATAGGCAAAATAAAGAAGTAAAGGAATCACTCCCAGTTAAAAGGACAAGAGAATTCCCCTGAAGGAACAAAAAATGAAACAGACCTCTTTAATCTAATAGACACTGAGTAAAAAAAAAAGAGGTAATGAAAATACTGAAGGAATTAAGAAAAGGTATTGAGAGAAATGCAGATTGCTCTAAAAAGGAACTAGAAACTATAAGGAGGAGACAAGAAAAATTAGAAAATTCATTTGCTGAGACAAAAGGTGAGGTAAAGGTAATGAATAGCAGAATGAAAAATGCAGAAGAAAGAATAAGTGATCTGGAAGACAGAATAATGGAAATTATCCAATCAAAACAGCAGACAGAAAGCCAAATGAAAAGAAAATGAAAGCAATATAAGAGACCTATGGGATAATATAAAGCATGCCAATCTAAACATAACAGGGATTCCAGAAGGAGAAGAAAGGGAAAAGGGGATTGAAAATGTATTTGAAGAAATTATGGCTGAAAACTTTTCAAACCTAAAGAAGTAAACAGATATCCAGATACAGAAAGTACAGAGGGTACCAATCAAGAACATATTATTGTAAAAATGGCAAAACTTAAAGAGAGGATTCTAAAGGCAGCAACAGAAAAACAAGGAGTAAATTACAAGGGAATCCCCATAAGGCTATCAGCTTATTTCTTTATAGAAACACCACAGGCCATAAGGGAGTGGCAAAATATATCCAAAGTCTTGAAAAGGAAAAATCTGCAACCTAGAATATTCTACTCAGCAAGATTATAATTTAGAATAGAAGAAGAGATAAAGAATTTCTCTGACAAGCAAAAACTGAAAGAATACAGCAATACTAAACCTATTCTAAAAGAAGTACTGAAAGGTCTTCTCTAAATAGAAAAGAAGCAAGAAAATATAAGAAGGAGGAAATCACAGTTGGAAAGTAAATCGCTTAAATAAGCCAGTATACAGATCAAAAAGAAAAAAAACTATTTGTGACAGTGATGATAAACACAAAGAAGAGCAAAAGGATAAACATGAAGATGTAAAACAGGACAAAAAAAATCACAAAATGTGGGGAAGGTGAGTAAGAAAATGCAGATACTTTTTTTTCTCTTAGAATGTGTTTGAACTTATATGACTATCAGTCTAAAGCAAGCAGGTATAGGAAGGGGTTAACATACTTGAAAAACAGGGCAACCAGAAATCAAAAACATACCATAGATTTACAAAAACCAAAAAGAAGAGAACACAAACATAAAATAAAAGGAAATTATCAAGCCACAAAAAGATAAAGAAAAAGGAACAGAAAGGAGAGCAAGAATCAACAGGAAAACAGGGTTTAAAATGGTAATAGCAACATATGTATCAATAATTACCTTAAATGTCAATGGACTGAAGCCTCCAATCAAAAGTCATAGAGTGACAGACTGGATAAAAGAACAAGAGCCTATAGTATGCTGCCTACAAGAGACCCCCTTAGGGCAAAGGACACACATATATTGAAAGTGAGGGGATGGAAAAAGATATTTCATGCAAACGGAAATGACAAGAATGTGGAAGTTGCAATACTCATATCAGACAAAACAGACTTCAAAGGCTATAAAGAAAGGTAAAGAAGAACACTATATAATGACAAAAGGATCAATACAAGAAGAGGATTTTACATTTGTAAACATATATGCACCTACTATAGGAGCACCCAAATATATAAAACAAATACTAGCAGACACAAAGGGAGAAATTGATGGGAATATAATAATAGTAGGAGACATTAACACCCCACTCACATCAATGGACAGACCTTCTGACAGAAAACCAAAAAGGCAACAGAGACCCTAAATAATATAATAAAACAGTTGACTTAATTGATATTTTCAGGACATTACATCCAAAAAAACCCAGAATATACATTCTTTTCAAATGCACATGGAACATTCTCTAGGACTGACCACATACTAGGGCACAAAACCAACCTCAACAAATTTAAGAGTTAAAAATTATTTCAAGCATCTTCTCTGACCACAATGGCATGAAACTAGAAAACAACCACAGGAAAAAAATTGAGAAAAAATGATTACATGGAGACTAAGAAACATGCTACTAAAAAGCCAATGGATCAACAAGCTAATAAAAAAGCAATTTAAAAATACCTTGAGACACATGACAATGAAAACACAACCGTACAAAATCAATAGGATGCAGCAAAAGCAGGTCTTAGAGGGAAGTTCATAGTAATACAGGCCTTCCTCAAAAAACAAGAAAAATATCAAATAAACAACCTAACCTATCACCTAAAAAAATTAGAAAAAGAAGAATAAACAAAACCTAAAGTCAACAGATGGAAGGAAATAGTAAAGATCAGGGAGGAAATAAATAAAATAGAGATTTAAAAAACAATAGAAAAAAATCAATAAAACCAAGAACTGGTTCTTTGAAAGGATAAACAAAACTGACAAACCTCTGGACAGGCTCACCAAGAAGAAAAGAGAAAGAACCCAAATAAACAATATAAGAAATGAAAAAAGGAGAAATCTCAACTGACACCACAGAAATACAGAAAACCATAAGAGAACACTATGAACAATTATATGTAAACAACTTGACAACCTAGAAGAAATGGACAACTTTTTAGAAACATATGGCCCAACAAAACTGAATCAAGAAGAAACAGATAATTTGAATGGACTGATCACTAGAAGTGAAATAGTATCTGTAATAGAAAAACAAAAAAGTTCCTATGAACAAAAGTCCAGGACCAGATGTCTTCACAGGCAAATTCTACTAAACATACAAAGAAGATACTGATTCTTCTCAAACTTTTCCAAAAGGCTGAATAGGAAGGAAAACTCCCAAAGACATTCTATGAAGCTATCATCAACCCTCATACCAAAACCAGAAAAAGATATCACAAAAAAAGAAAATTACAGGCCAATATCACTGATGGACATACATGAAAACTCTTCAACAAAATACTAGCAAACGGAATCCAACAACACATTAAAAGGATCATACACAATGGGAATCATCTCAAGGATGCAAGGATTCTTCAATATACACAAATCAACCAATGTGATACACTGTATTAACAAACTGAAGAATAAAAACATATGATCATCTCAACAGACACAGAAAAAGCTTTCCACAAAATTGAACACTGATTTATGATAAAAACTCTCCAGAAAGTGGGCATAGAGGGAACCAACCTCAACATAATAATGGCCATATACAACAAACCCACAGCAGACATTATTCTCAATGGTGAAAAACTGAAAGCATTTCCTCTAAGATCAGGAACAAGACAAGGGTGTCCACTCTCACCACTATTATTCAACAAGGTCTTGGAAGTCTTAGCCACAGCAGAGAAGAAAAGCAATAAAAGGAATCCAAATTGGAAAAGAAGAAGTAAAGCTGTCACTGTTTGCAGATCATGATACTATACATAGAAAATCCTAAAGATGCCACCAGAAGACTACTAGAGCTATTCAGTGAATTTAGTAAGGTCACAGGATGTAAAAAAATGCAGAGAAATCCCTTGCATCCCTATATGCTAACAATGAAAGATCAGAAAGAGAAATTGAGGAAACACTCCCATTTACCATTGCAACAAAAGGAATAAAATACCTAGGAATAAACCTACCTAGGGAGACAAAAGACCTGTACAGAGAAAACTATAAGATGCTGGTGAGAGAAATCAAAGATGACACTAACAGATGGAGAGATATACCATGTTCTTGGATTGGAAAAATCAATATTGTGAAAATGAGTATACTACACAAAGCAATCTACAGATTTAATGCAATCCCTATCAAATTACCAATGTCATTTTTCACAGAACTAGAAGAAAAAACTTTACAATTTGTATGGAAATACAAAAGGCCCCGAAAAGCCAAAGAAATCTTGAGAAAGAAAAATGGAGCTGGAGGAATCAGGCTTCCTGACCTCAGACTATATTACAAACCTACAGTAATCAAGAGAGTATGGTACTGGCATGAAAATAGAAATATAGATCAATGGAACAGGATAGAAAGCCCAGAGTAAACCCACACACCTACGGTCACCTAATCTATGACAAAGGAGGCAAGAATATACAATGGAGAAAAGAGAGTCTCTTCAATAAATGGTACTGGGAAAACTGGACAGCCACATGTAAAAGAATGAAATTAGAACACTCCCTAACATCATACACAAAAAATAAACTCAAAATGATTAAAGACCTGAATGTAAGGCCAGACACTATAAAACTCTTAGAGGAACACATAGGTAGAACACTCTATGACATAAATCACAGCAAGATCCTTTTTGACCCACCTCCTAGAGAAATGGAAATAAAAACAAAAATAAACAAATGGGACCTAATGAAACTTCAAAGCTTTTGAACAGGAAAGGAAACCATAAACAAGACCAAAAGACAACCCTAGAATGGGAGAAAATATTTGCAAATGAAGCAACTGACAAAGGATTAATCTCCAAAGTATACAAGCAGCTCATGCAGCTCAATATCAGAAAAATAAACAACCCAATCAAAAAATGGGCAGAAGACCTAAATAGACATTTCTCCAAAGAAGACATACAGACTGCCAACAAACACATGGAAAGATGCTCAACATCACTAATTATTAGAGAAATGAAAATCAAAACTACAGTGAGGTACCACCTCACATGGGTCAGAATGGCCCTCATCAAAAAATCTACAAACAACAAATGCTGGAGAGGGTGTGGAGAAAAGGGAACCCTTATGCACTGTTGGTGAGAGTGTAAATTGATACAACCATTATGGAAAACAGTATGGATGTTCCTTAAAAAACTAAAAATAGAACTACCATATGACCCAGAAATCCCACTACTGGGCATATACCCAGAGAAAACCATAATTCAGAAAGAGTCATGTACCCCAATGCTCATAGCAGTACTATTTATAATAGCCAGAACATGGAAGTAACCTAAATGCCCATCAACAGAGGAATGGATAAACAAGATGTGGTATATATACACAATGGAATATTACTCATGCATAAAGAGGAACAAAATTGGGTCATTTGTAGAGATGCTGATGGACCTAGAGACTGTCATACAGAGTGAAGTAAGTCAGAAAGAGAAAAACAAATCTTTTATATTGACACGTACATGTGGAATCTAGAAAAATGGTACAGATGATCTTATTTGTGAAATAGAGACACAGACGTAGAGAAAAAAAATGTATGGAAACCAAGGGGGAAAGGAGGGGTTGGGAGAAATTGGGAGATTGGGATTGACACATATACACTATTGTTACTATGTATAAAATAGATAACTAATGAGAAAATACTGTATAGCATAGGGAACTCTACTTAATGCACTGTGGTGACCTGAATGGGAAGGAAATCCAAAACAGAGGAGATATATGTATATGTATAGCTGATTCATTTTGCTGTACATTAGAAATAAACACAATACTGTAAAGCAACTATACTTCAATAAAAATTAATTTAAAAAATTAGCAAACCGAATCCAACAACACATAAAAAAGATCATAAACCACAACCAAGTGGGATTCATCCCAAGCTCACAAGGATGGTTCAGTATACGCAAATCAATCAATGTAATACACCACATTAACAAAAGAAAAGTAAAAAGCCACATGATCATCTCAATAGATACAAAAAAAAGAGAAGCATTTGACAAAATTCAACATCCATTTATGATAAAACCTCTAACCAAAGTGGGCATATAGGGGAAAATCTCAACATAATAAAAGCCATTTATGACAAACCCACAGCCAATATTAATACTCAGTGACGAAAAGCTGAAAGCCTTCCCGCTAAAATCTGGAACAGCCAAGGATACGCACTCTCACCACTTCTATTCAACATAGTATTGGAAGTCCTGGTTACAGCAATCAGACAAGAAAAAGAAATAAAAATATCCAAATTGGAAGGGAAGAGGTAAAACTGTAACTAAATGCAGATAACATGATACTACATATAGAAAACCCTAAGGACTCCACACAAAACTACTCGATCTAATAAATGAATTCAGCAAAGTAGAAGGATACAAATTAAATTCAGAAATTGGTTGTGTTTCTTTACACTAACAATGAAATATCAGAAAGGGAATGTAAAAACACAGTACATTTTAAAATCACACCCCAAAATTAAAATACCTAGGAATAAACCTGACCAAGGAGGTGAAAACCTTATATGCTGAGAACTTTAAAAAACATTAATAAAGGGAATAAAAGAGGATTCAAAGAAATGGAAAGATATACCATAATCTTGCATTGGAAGAATTAATATTGTTAAAAATGGCAATACTACCCAAAGCAATCTACAGATTTAATGCAATCTCTATCAAATTACCCATGACATTTTTCATAGAACTAGAACAAATAATCCTAAAATGTAAATGGAATCATAAAAGACCCAGGAGTGGCAAAGCAATCTTGAGGGGGGAAAAAAAAGGAGGTGTAATCCTCCCAGACTTCAGACAATACTGCAATGCTACAGTAATCAAAACAGTGTGATACTGGTACAAAAACAGACATATGGATCAATGGAACAGAATAGACAGCCCAGAAATAAACCCACACACCTACAGTCAATTAATCTTCATCAAAGAAGGCAATGTAAAATGGGATAAAGACAGTCTCTTAAGCAAGTGGTGCTGGGGAAGTTGGACAGCTGAATGGAAAACAATGAAAGTTAGAATATACCTTCACACTATGAAAAAAATAAATTCAAAATGGCTTAAAGACTTAAACATAAGACATGACAACATAAAACTAGAAGAGAGCAAAGGCAAAACATTCTCTGACATAAACTGTACCAATGTTTTCTTAGATCAATCTCCCAAGGCAATAGAAATAAAAACAAAAGTAAACAAATGGAACCTAATCAAACTTACAAGCTTTTGCACAGCAAAGGAAACCAACCATAAAAGAACCAAAAATACTACCTATGGAATGGGAGAAAATATTTATAAATGATGAAACCAAGAAGGGCTTATTCTCAAAAATATACAAACATGGGCTTCCCTGGTGGTGCAGTGGTTGAGAGTCCGCCTGCCAATGCAGGGGACACGGGTTCGTGCCCCGGTCCAGGAAGATCCCACATGCCGTGGAGTGGCTGGGCCCGTGAGCCATGGCCGTCGAGCCTGCGCGTCCGGAGCCTGTGCTCCACAACGGGAGAGGCCACAACAGTGAGAGGCCCGCGTACCGCAAAAAAAAAAAAAAAAAAAAATACAAACAGCTCATACAACTCAACAACAAAGAAACAAACCAATTGAAAAATGGGCAGAAGGCCTAAAGAGACATTTCTCCTAAGAAGACTTACAGACGGCCAATAGGCACATGAAAAGATGCTCAATGTCACAAATTATTGGAGAAATGAAATCAAAACTACAATGAAGTATCACCTCACACTGGTCAGAATGCCCACCATTAAAAAGTCTACAGATAAATTCTGGAGAGGGTGTGGAGAAAACGGCACACTCCTACACTATTGATGGAAATGTAAGTTGGTGCAGTCACTGTGGAAAACTGTATAGAGGTTCCTCAGAAAACTAAAAATAGAATTACCATATGATCCAGCAATCTCACTCCTGGGCATATACCCGGACAAAACTATAATTCAAAAAGATACATGTACCCCTATGTTCATAGCAGCACTATTCAGAATAGCCAAAACATGGAAACAACCTAAATGTCCATTGCCAGATGAATGGATAAAGAAGATGTGGTACACATATACAACAGGATACTAGCCAGCCATAAAAAAGAAGGAAATAATGCCATTTGCAGCAACATGGGTGCAAATAGAGATTATCATACTAAGTGAACTAAGTAAGAAAGAGAAAGACAAATACCACATGATATAACTTATATGTGGAATCTAAAATATGGCACAAATGAACTTATCTACAAAACAGAAACATACAGACATAGAGATCCAACTTGTGGTTGACAATGAGGAGTGGGGTAGGGAGAGGGATTGACTGGGAGTTTGGGGTGGGTAGATACAAGCTATTACATTTAGAATGGATAAACAACAAGATCCTAATGTATTGCACAGGGAACTATATGCAATCTCCTGGCATTAACCATAATGGAAAAGAATATGAAAAAAGAATGTATATATGTGTATAACTGAGTCACTTTGCCATACAGCAGAGATTGGCACAACATTGTAAATCAACTATACTTCAATTAAAAATGAAAATAAAATTATCATGTCAGAGTAGCAAAAAGTAAAAAGAATGAAAAAGAGTGAAGAAAGCCCAGAGGACTTATGGGACACAATAAAAGGAAACAATATCCACATTACGGGAATTCCAGGAGCAGAAGAGAAAGAGACAGAAAGTATATTGAAAGCAATAATGGCTGAACACATTCCAAACCTGGAAAGAGAAATGGACATCAAGATCCATGAGGGCTGAAGGTCACAAAATAAGGCTACACTGAGATACATTATAATACATTGTCAAAAGACAAAGATTTTGAAAGCAGCAAGGAAAAAGAGAGAAGTTACATACAAGGAAACTTCCATAAGAAACTTCGGGTCAGGAAAGAATGGAGTGATATTTTAGAAATATTTTTCTTAAATGTCAACCAAGAGTTCTATGCCTGGCAAAACTATCCTTCAGAAATGAAGCAGAGATAAAGCTTTTCCCAGACAAACAAGAGTGGAGAGATTTCATTACCACAAATCCTGCTGTAGAAGAAATGCTAAAGGGAGATCTTTGAGTGGAAGTAAAAGGACGCCAATTAACATAATCAAAATATAAGAAGGTAGTGTAAAACTTACTGGTAATGGTAGATATATAGTGAAATTTAGATTCCGTAATACAGTACTGGTGGTGGTTTATAATCCACTTACAACTCTGGTTTAAAACTTTAAAAGCATATGTAGTAAAAAATAATAACTAGAGAGTAGAAGCAAGAAGAACTACAATCCTGCAGCCTGTGGAACAAAAACCACATTCACAGAAAGACAGACAAGATAAAAAGGCAGAGGGCTATGGACCAGATAGGGGAACAAGATGAAACCCCAGAAAAACAACTAAATGGAGATAGGCAACCTTCCATAAAAAGAATTCAAAATAATGATAGTGAAGATGATCCAGGACCTCAGGAAAAGAATGGAGGCAAAGATCGAGAAGATACAGGAAATGTTTAACAGAGATCTAGAAGAATTAAAGAACAAACAAAGAGAGATGAACAACACAATAACTGAAATGAGAAATACACTAGAAGGAATAAGTAGCAGAATAACTGAGACAGAAAACGGATAAGTAACCTGGAAGACAAAATGGTGGAATTTACTGCTGCAGAACAGAATAAAAAAGAATGAAAAGAAATGAAGACAGATTAAGAGACCACTGGGACAACATTAAATGCAACAACATTCACATTATAGGGGTCCCAGAGGAGAAGAAGGAGAGAAAGGACCTGAGAAAACATTTGAATAGATTATAGTCTAAAACTTCCCTAACATGGGAAAGGAAATAGCCACTGAAGTCCAGGAAGTGCAGAGAGTCCCATACAGGATAAACCCTAGGAGAAACATGCCGAGACACATAGTAATCAAACTGGCAAAAATTAAAGACAAAAATTATTGACTGCAGCAAGAGAAAAATGACACATAATATACAAGGGAACTCCCATAAGGTTAACAGCCAATTTCTCAGCAGAAACTCTACAAGCCAGAAGGGAGTGTCATGCTATATTTAAAGTGATGAAAGGGAAGAACCTAAAACCAAGATTACTCTACCAGCAGGGCCTCATTCAGATTTGATGGAGAAATCAAAAGCTTTACAGACAAGCAAAAGCTAAGAGAATTCAGCACCACCAAACCAGCTCTACAACAAATGCAAAAGGAACTTCTCTAAGTGGGAAACACAAGAGAAGAAAAGGACCTACAAAACCAAACCCCAAAACAATTAAGAAAATGGTAATAGGAACACACATATCAATAATTACCTTAAACGTGAATGGATTAAATGCTCCAACCAAAAGACACAGGCTTGCTGAATGGATAGAAAAACAAGACCCATATATGTGCTATCTACAAGAGACCCACTTCATACCTAGGGACACATTCAGACTGAAAGTGAAGGGATGGAAAAAGATATTCCATGCAACGGGAAATCAAAAGAAAGCTGGAGTAGCAATACTCATATCAGATATAATAGACTTTAAAATAAAGAATGTTACAAGAGACAAGGTAGGACACTACATAATGATAAAGGGATCAATCCAAGAAGAAGATATAACAATTATAAATATATATGCACCCAACATAGGAGTACCTCAATACATAAGGCAACTGCTAAAAGCTATAAAAGAAGAAATTGACAGTAACACAATAATAGTGGGACACTTTAACACCTCACTTACACCAATGGACAGATTATCCGAACAGAAAATTAATAAGGAAACACAAGCTTTAAATGACACAATAGGCCAGATAGATTTAATTGATATTTATAGGACACTGTATCCAAAAACAGCACACTACACTTTCTTCTCAAATGCGCATGGAACATTCTTCAGGATAAATCACATCTTAGGTCACAAATCAAGCCTCAGTAAATCTAAGAAAATTGAAATCATATCAAGCATCTGTTCTGACCACAACGCTATGAGATTAGAAATCAATTACAGGGCCAAAAAAGTTAAAAAAAAAAAACACAAACACATGGAGACTAAACAATACATTACTAAATAACCAAGACATCACTGAAGAAATCAAAAAGGAAATCAAAAAATACCTAGAGATAAATGATAATGAAAACACGATGATCCAAAACCTATGGAATGCAGCAAAAGCAGCTCTAAGAGGGAAGTTTATAGCTATAAAACACTACCTCAAGAAACAAGAAAAACCTCAAATAAACAATCTAACCTTACATCTAAAGGAACTAGAGAAAGAAGAACAAAAAATCCCCAAAGTTAGCAGGAAGAAAGAAATCATAAAGATCAGAGCAGAAATAAATGAAATAGAAACAAAGAAACCAATAGCAAAGATCAATAAAACTAAAAGCTGGTTCTTTGAGAAGATAAACAAAATTGATTAACCATTAGCCAGACTCATCACGAGAAAGAGGGAGAGGACTCAAATCAATAAAATTAGAAATGAAAAAGGAGAAGTTACAACAGACATCGCAAAAATACAAAGCATCCTAAGAGACTACTAGAAGCAATTCTATGCCAATAAAATTGACAACATGGAAGAAATGGACAAATTCTTAGAAACGTATAACCTTCCAAGACTGAACCTGGAAGAAATAGAAAATATGAACAGACCAATCACAGTAATATAATTGAAACTGTGATTTAAAATCTTCCAACAGGGCTCCCCTGGTGGCGCAGTGGTTGAGAGTCCACCTGCCGATGCAGAGGACACAGGTTCGTGCCCCGGGCCGGGAGGATCCCACGTGCTGCAGAGCAGCTGGGCCCGTGGGCCATGGCTGCTGAGCACGCGCGTCCAGAGCCTGTGATCCACAATGGGAGAGGCCACAACAATGGGAGGCCCACGTACCGCAAAAAAAAAAAAAAAAAAAAAATCTTCCAACAAACAAAAGTCTAGGACCAGATAGCTTCACAGGTGAATTCTATCAAACATTTAGAGAAGAGCTAACACCCATCCTTCTCAAACTCTTCCAAAAAATTGCAGAGGAAGGAAGACTCCAAACTCATTCTATGAGGCCACCATCACCCTAATACCAAAACCAGACAAAGATAAGACAAAAAAAGAAAATTATACACCAGTATCACTGATGAATATACATGCAAAAATCCTCAACAAAATACTAGTAAACAGATTCCAACAACACATTAAAAGGATCATACACCATGATCAAGTGGGACTTATCCCAGGGATGCAAGGATTCTTCAATATATGCAAATCAATCAATGCGATACACCATATTAACAAACTGAAGAATAAAAGCCATATGATCATGTCAATAGATGAAGAAAAAGCTTTTGACAATATTCAACACCAATTTATGATAAAAACTCTCCAGAAAGTAAGCATAGAGGGAAGCTATCTCAACATAATAAAGGCCATATACAAAAACCCACAGCAAACATCATTCCCAATGATGAAAAACTGAAAGCGTTTCCTCTAAGATCAGGAACAAGACAAGGATGTCCACTCTTGCCACTAGTATTCAACACAGTTTTGGAAGTTATAGCCACGGCAATCAGAGAAGAAAAATAAATAAAAGGAATACAAATTGGAAAAGAAAAAGTAAAACTGTCACCTTTTGTAGATGACATGATACTATACATAGAGAATCCTAAGATGCTACCAGAAAACTACTAGAGCTAATCAATGAATTTGGTAAAGTTGCAGGATACAAAATTAATGCACAGAAATCTCTTGCATTCCCTTACACTAATGATGAAACTTCTGAAAGAGAAGTTAAGGAAATACTCCCATTTACCACTGCAACAAAAAGAATAATATACCTAGGAATAAACCTACCTAGGGAGAAAAAAGACCTGTATGCAGAAAACTATAAGACACTGATGAAAGAAATTAAAGATGACACCAACAGATGGAGAGATATACCATGTTTTTGGATTGGAAGAATCAACATTGTGAAAATGAGTATAGTACCCAAAGCAATCTATAGATTCAATGGAATCCTTATCAAATTATGCATGGCATGTTTTAGAAAACTAAAACAAGAAATCTTAAAATTTGTATGGAAACACAAAGACCCTGAATAGCCAAAGCAGTCTTGAGGGGAAAAAAACAGAGCTGGAGGAATCAGACTCCCTGACTTCAGACTAGACTACAAAGCTACAGTAATAAAGACAATACGGTACTGGCACAAAAATCGAAATATAGATCAATGAAACAGCATAGAAAGCTGAGAGATAAACCCATGCACCCAAGGTCAACTAATCTATGACAAAGGAGGCAAGGATACACAAGGGAGAAAAAACAGTCTTTTCAATAAGTGGTGCTGGGAAAACTGGACAGCTACATGTAAAAGAATGAAATTAAAACACTCCCTAATATCATACACAAAAATAAACTCAAAATGGATTAGAGACCTAAATGTAAGACTGGACACTGTAAACCTCTTAGAGGAAAGCATAGGAAGAACACTCTTTGACGTAAATCACAGCAAGATCTTTTTTGATCCACCTCCTAGAGAAATGGAAATAAAAACAAAAATAAACAAACAGGACCTAATAAAACTTCAAAGCTTTTGCAAAGCAAAGGAAACTACAAACAAGATGAAAAGACAACCCTCAGAATGGGAGAAAATATTTGCAAATGAATCAATGGACAAAGGATTAATCTCCAAACTATATAAACAGCACATGCAGCTTGATATTAAAAAAACAAACAACCCAATGAAAAAGTGGGCAGAAGACCTAAATAAACATTTCTCCAAAGAGGACACGCAGATGGCCAAGAAGCACATGAAAAGCTGCTCAACATTACTAATTATTAGAGAAATGCAAGTCAAAACTACAATGAGGTATCACCTCACACCAGTTAGAATGGGCATCATCAGAAAATCTACAAACAACAAATGCTGGAGAGGGTGTGGAGAAAAAGGAATCCTCTTGCACTGTTGGTGGGAATGTAAATTGATACAGCCACTTTGGAGAACAGTATGGAGGTTTCTTAAATCTAAAAATAGTTACCATCTGACCCAGCCATCCCACTACTGGGCATATACCCAGAGCAAAACATAGTTCAAAAAGACACATGCACCCCAATGTTCATTGCAGCACTATTTACAGTAGCCAGGTCATAGAATCGACCTAAATGCCCATCGACAGATGAATGGATAAAGATGATGTGGTACATATATACAATGGAATATTACTCAGCCATAAAAGGAATGAAATTGGGTCATTTGTAGAAACGTGGGTGAATCTAGAGACTGTCATACAGAGTGAAGTAAGTCAGAAAGAGAAAAACAAATATCACATATTAACCATATATGTGGAACCTAGAAAAATGGCACAGATGAACTGGTTTGCAGGTCAGAAATTGAGACACAGATGTAGAGAACAAACATATGGACACCAAGGGGGGAAAGCAGCAGCAGGTGGGGGTGGTAGTGTGATGAATTGGGAGTTTGGGATTGACATGTATACACTGATGTGTATAAAATGTATTACTAATAAAACCTGGTTATAAAAAATATATAAAATAAAATAAAAAAATAATAACTAGAATTATCTGTTATTAGATATAAATATAAAAATGTGTAAATTATAACATCAGTAACCTACAATGTGAGGGAAAGGAGAAGTAAATGTGTAGAAATGCTATTGAAGTTAATTTATTATCAGTTTCAAATAGGGTGTTATAATTTTAAGATATCTGATATAAACCTCATAGTAACCACACAGGAAATACCTATAGTAGTCACAAAAAGAACATGATAAAAAAAAAGTCAAAGCATACTGATACCAAAAGATATCAAAAAAGGGAGGAGGATAAGAAAGAACAATAGATCTACAAAACAACCAGAAAACAATTTACAAAATGTCAATCGTAAGTTCTTACTTATTAATCATTATTTAAATGTAAATGAATTAAATTCCTAATCAAAAGACACAGAATGGTTGAAAGGATTAAAAAAAAAACAACAAGATCCAACGATATGGTGCCTTTAAGAGACTAACTTTAGCCTTAAAGATACACATAGACTGAGAGTAAAGGGATGGAAAAACATATTTCAAGCAAGTGTTAACAAACAAACAAAGAAAACAAACCAGGGGTAGCCACTTATATCAGGCAAAATAGACTTTAATGTAAAAATGTAAAAAGAGACAAAGAAAGATATTATGTAATGATAATGGGGGTCAATCTATCAAGAAGATATAACAATTCTAAATATTTATGCACCGAACATTGGTGCACCTAAGCAGATAAAGAAAAAAACTAACATAGCTAAAAGGAGAAATAAAGAGCATTATATTATTACATGGAGTCTTTAATACCCCACTCTCAACAATGGATAAATTGTCCAGAGACTCAATAAGGGGACAGTATACTTGAATAACACTATAGACCAAATGGACTAACAAATATATACAGAACATTATATCCAACAGCAGCAAAATAAACATTCCTCTCAAACTCACATGGAGTACTTTCTAGGACAGAACATATATTATGCCACAAAACAAATGTTAGCAAATTCAAGAAGGTTGAAATCATACCAAGTATCTCCTCTGACAAAAATAGTATGAAACTAGAAATGAGTAACAAAAGGAAAACTCAAAAACTCATGAATACATGGAAATTAAACAACACTCTCCTAAACCAGTAATGAATTAAAGAATAGATTGAAGAGGTAAGAAAAAAGTATCTTGTGACAAACAAAAATGAAAATATATACCAAAACTTATGAGATGAAGCAAAAGCAGTTCTAAGAGGGACGTTTATAGCCAAAAGAAAAACAGAAGGCCTACATTAAGAACAAGAAAGATCTCAAATAAACAACCTAACTGTTCAACTAAAGGAACTAGAAAAAGAACAACAAACAGCCCAAAGTTAGCAGAAGGAAGGAAATAATAAAGATTAGAGCAGAAACGAATAGAGAACAGGAAAACAACAGAAAAGATTAACAAGAGTTTTGTTCTTTGAAAAGATAAAGTTGACAAACCCTTTGCTAGACTAACCAAGGGAAAAAAGAGAACCCAAATCAACAGGATAATAAATGAAAGAGTAAATATTACAATGGGTACCACAGAAAAAGAAAGGATGTTAGAGGCTACTATGATCAAAAATATGCCATCAAACTTCTAGGACAATCTACAAGAAATGGAAAATTTCTTTGATACATAAAAACTACTGAAGAGAGTTCCCAAGATGGTGGAGTAATAAGACCACGACTCTTTCAGTCATGCCAAAATTACAACTATTTACAGAGAAACTGTTGATGAGAAAGACCAGGATCTACAATAAAAGACCTTCTACAACCAAAGGTATAAAGAAGGAACCACAAGTAGATGAGTAGGAGGGATGGACTCATGGTACAGTCCTACCCACCAGTTCCAGGACAACTGCAACTCTGCAGCCTGACCTGTCAGACCCAGTCCACCCACCAGAAGAACATCAGCTGTGAGACACCTTGCGTCCCTCAGCCAGCTGCTCGTGGATCCAGCCCCACTCACTAATGGGTCAAAACAAGCTTTGGGAACCCCCCCCCCTTCTCTGAGATACCAGAGCCAGCTGTGTCAGGAATCAGCCCCATTCACCAGCAGTCCAACACCAGCTCTGGGACCCCTGAGCCCATAGACCCCAGGACATGGCTCTGCCTGTCAGTGGACCAGTAGTAGCCCCAGGATATGACTTTACCTGCCAGCAGGTGTGCACTGGCCCCAGGACCACAGTGTCCCTTCAGTCAGCCTGGTCAAGACCCAGCCAACACATAAGCAGGTCAGCACCAGCCCTGGGATTCCCTGGGTTCCAGCCCCACACAACAGTGGCCTGACACCAGCTTCAGGATCTCAAAGCCCTACAGTCAGAGTCTCTGAAACACAGCACCACCCACCAGTGAGACAGAATTAGCACTGGGACCCCCTAGGTCCCAACCCCACCCACCAGAAGGCCAAAACCCACTCTGAGATACCCTGGACACCTCAGAAAGTTGCCCTGGGATACAGCCCCACTCACCAGTGGGCTGACACAAGCTATGGGATAACTCAAAAGCCATAACCAGCCACGTCACGAAATGGCCCCACCTACCAGCAGGCTAACACTAGATCTAGGAACCATGGCCCTGTAACCACCCACCCCAGAACCTGCCTCTGCCCTCCAGTCAGCCAGCCACGGGACCTACTGGTGTTCTGCAGCCAGTCAAGCTATGACCCAGCTCCACAAACAAGTGGCTGGCACTCTTGCACAAGGCAGCGCTTGGCAACCAACTGGACTGAGGGACAGTTACACCTACCAGGCCACACACAGTAGTCAACCCACCACAACAGAAGGGTCTGTGCAGTCAACATAGCGGTTACCCATAGAACATATAGCTCTGGTGACTAGAAACGTGTGTGCTACTGGGATGCATAGGATGTCTCCTACAAAAGGACAAGTTCAGGAATACAACAAACATACCAGATACATAGAAATAAAGCCAGAAAGTTAGGCAAAAAGAGGTGACAGAGAAACATGTTTCAAAAGAAGGAACAAGAAAAAGAAGAAACAGAAGAACTAAGTGAAGTGGAGATAGGCAATCAACCAGATAAAGTTTTCAAGGAAATGATCATAAAGATGATCAAAGAACTCAGGAGAAGAATGGAAGAACAGACTGAAAAGTTAGAAGTTTTTAACAAAGAGCTATAAAATATGAGGAAGAACTAAAAAGAGATGAAAAATACAATAACTGAAATGAAAGATAAACTAGAAGTAATCAACAGCAGATTAAATAATACAGAGAAACAGATCAGAAAGCTGGAAGACAGAGTACTGGAAATCATTGAAGTTGAACAGAAAAAAAAGAAAGAAAAGAAAAAAGCATAAAAAGAAATGAGGACACTTTAAGAGACATCTGAGAAAATATCAAGCATAACAACACCTAGAAGGGGAAGAGAAAGAAAGGGGCAGGGAACAGATTTGAATTTGAATATATATTTGAAATATATAAGTACCCAAAAAAGGAGCACTTTAAGAGACGTCTGAGAAAATATCAAGCATAACAACACCTAGAAGGGGAAGAGAAAGAAAGGGGCAGGGAACAGATTTGAATATGGTAACTGAAAATTTCTTAACCTGGGAAAGGAAACAGACATCCAAGTTTGGGAAGCACAGAGAGCCTCAAAGAGAATCAACCCAAAGAGGATTGCACCAACACACATTATAATTAAAATGGAAAAATTTTAAAGATAAAGAGAAAACATTAAAAGCAGCAAGGAAAAAAAAAAGTAACAAGTTACACACAAGGGAATTCCCATAAGGCTATCAGCTGACCTTTCTTTTTTTAAAGAATTGAAAAAAATTTGTTTAATGTTTATTTATTTATTTATTTGGCTGTGCCAGGTCCTAGTTTTGGCAAGTGGGATCCTCATTGTCACGTGGGATCCTCATTGCCACATGTGGGATCTTTAGTTGTGGCATGCAGGAACTTTAGCTATGGCATGCAAACTCTTAGTTGCAACGTGTGGGATCCAGTTCCCTGACCAGGGATGAAACCCAGGCCCCCTGCATTGGGAGTGCAGAGCTCTAGCCACTGGACCACCAGGAAAGTCCCTGTTACCTTCACTTTCAGCAGAAACTCCGCAGGCCAGAAGAGAGTGGCATGATATATTTAAAATGATGAAAGGGGAAAACCTACAATCAAGAATATTCTACCAAGCAAGGCTCTCATTCATATCTTATGGAGATCTCAATAGATTTACAAATAAGAAAAAGCTAAAAGAGATCAGCACCACCAAACCAGCTTTACAAGAAATGTTAAAAGGACTTTTCTAATTTAAAAAAGGCCACAACTAGAAATATAAAAATTATAAAAGGAAAAAGCTCATTAGGAAAGGCAAATATACAGTAAAGGTGGTAAATCAACCACTTCAGGTCTACCAAGAAGGTTAAAAGACAGAAGTAATAAAATTATATCCACAATAAGCAGTTAAGGGATACAGAAAAACAAATAGATATAAAATACGATGTCAAAATGGTAATTGTGAGGAGAGGGGAGTAAAAAATGGAAGGTTGTTAAAATGCATTTGAAATTAAAAGTTCAGCAACTTTAAAAAATTACATATATATATATACACACACATGCACACACACACACACACACACAAAGAGAAAGAGAGAGATTGCCATATATAAACTTCATGGTTTATAATATAAACCATACATAAACCAAAAATCTATAATAGATACACACACACACACACACACACACACACACACACACACACACACACAAAGAGAAAGGAATCCACTCATAACACTAGAGAGAGTTATCAACTTACAAGAGAACAAAAGAAGGAGGAACAAAAAAGAACCACAAAATGATCCAAAAGCAATGAACAAAACAGCAATAAGTACATAACTATCAATATCATTTTGAATATAAATGGACTAAACTCTCCAATAAAAACACATAGTATAGATGAATGGATACAGAAATAAGACCCACATATATGTTGCCTATAAAAGACTCACTTCAGATCTAAACACACACACAGACTGAAAATGAGGGGATGGAAAAAGTTATTCCATGCAAATGGAAATCAAAAGAAAGCCAAAGTAGCAATACTTATATCAGACAAAATAGACTTTGAAACAAATAATGTTACAAGAGATGAAACAAATAATGTTACAAGAGACAAAGAAGGACATTACATAATGATCAAAGGATTAATCCAAGAAGAAGATATAACATTTAAAAATATATAAGTACCCAAAAAAGGAGCACCTAAATACAAAAAGCAAATATTAACAGATATAAAGGGAGAAATTGATAGTAACACACTAATAGTAGGGGACTTTAACATTACATTTAACATCAATGGACAGATGATCCAGATGGAAAATCAATAAGGAAACACTGGCCTTAAATAACACATTAGACAAGACTGACTTAACAGAAATATATAGAACATTCCATCCACAACAGCAGAATACACATTCTTTTCAAGTGCACGTGGAACATTCTCCAGGATAGATCACATGCTGGCCAGAAAACAAGCCTCAGTAAATTTAAGAAAATTTAAATCATATAGAGAATTTTTTCTGACCACAACCCTATGAGACTAGAAAATAAACTACAAGAAAAAACTCTCACTCCCCCAAAAACACACATGGAGGATAAATAATATGCTACTAAACAACCAATGGAGCATTGAAAAAATCAAAGAAGAAACTTTTTAAAAGCTGGAGACAAATGAAAACAAAACAAATGAAATCAGGCTGCAGCAAAATCAGTTCTAAGAGGGAAGTTTATACAAGACAACACTATCTCAGGAAACAAGAAAATGCTCAACTGAACAACTTAACCTTACACCTAAAGGAACTAGAAAAAGAAGAACAAACAAAACTCAAAGTTAATACAAGGAAAGAAATCCTAAAGATCAGTGCAGAAATAAATGAAATAGAGACAAAAAAAAAAAAAAACCCAATAGAAAAGATCAATGAAACTAAGAGCTGATACTTTGAAAAGATAAACAAAATTGATAAAACTTGAGCCAGACTCATCAATGATAAAAGAGAGAGTACCCAAATCAATAAATTCAGAAATGAAAAAGGAGAAATTACAACGGACACCACAGAAACACAGAGAATATAAGAGATTACTATGAACAACTATATGCCAATAAAATGGGCAACCTAGGAGAAATGGACAAATTCCTAGAAACGTATAGTCTCCCAAGACTGAACCAGGAATATATAGAAAATATACTAATTACCAGTAATGAAATTCAATCAGTAATTTTAAAAATTCCAAACAAATGAAAGTACAGAACCAGATGGACTCACAGGTGAATTCTACCAAATATTTAAAGAAGGGTTAACAACTATCCTCAAACAATTCCAAAAAATTTTCAGAGAAAAGAATACTTCTGAATTCATTCTACAAAGCCAGCATCACCCTGATACCAAAACCACATAAAGATATCACACAAAAAAAATTACAGGCCAGTATCACTGATGATCATAGATGCAAAAATCCTCAACAAACCATTAGCAAACTGAATTCAGCAATACATTAAAAGGATCATACACTATAGTCAAGTGGGATTTATCCCAGGGATGCCAGGATGTTTCAATACAGTTAATTGACCATTGTGATATACTGCATTAACAAATTGAAGAATAAAACCATATGATCATCTCAATAGATGCAGAAAAAGCTTTTGACAGAACTCAACAAAAATTTCTGATAAAAACTCTCTACAAAAGGGGTAAGTAGGGGACATACCTCAATGTAATAAATGCCATATATGACAAACTCACAATTAACATCATACTCAATGGTGAAAAGCTGGAAGCATTTCCTCTAAGATCAGGAGCACTACAAGGATGTCCACTCTCACCACTTTTATTCAACATAGTACTGGAAGTCTTAGCCACAGCAGACAAGAAAAGAAAAGGAATCCAAACTAGAAAAGAAGAATTAAAATGTCACTGTTTGCAGATAACATGATACTATACAGAGAAAATCCTAAAGATGTCACCAAAAACCTACCAGAGCTCATCAATGAATTTAGTAAAGTTTCAGGATAGAAAATTAATATAGAAAACTCTGTTGTATTTCTATACACTAACAATGAACTGTTGCAAAGAGTGCAAACAATGAACTGTTTCCATATAAGGAAACAATTCCATTTACAATCACATCAAAAAGAATAAAACACCTAGGAATAAATCTAACTAAGGAAGTAAAAGACCTGTACTTGGAACAGGATACTGATGAAAGAAATTGAAGATGACACAAACAAATGGAAAGATATATTGTGCTCATGGATTGGAAGAATTAATGTTGTTAAAATGACCATACTACCTAAGCAATCTACAGATGTCATGTAATCCCTAACAAAATACCAATGACATTTTTCACAAAACTAGAACAAGTAATTTAATAATTGTATTGAAATACAAATAACTCAGAGTAGCCAAAACAATCTTGAGAAAGAAAAACAGAGCCGACTTCAGATTACACTACAAAGCTACAGTCATCAAAACGGTATGGTACCAGCACAAAAACAGACACATAGATCAATGGACCAGAATACAGAGCTCAGAAATAAACTCATGCATTTATGAGTCAATTAGTCTATGACAAAGGAGGCAAAAATATACAATGGGGGAAAAGAGAGTCTCTTCAACAAATGGTGCTAGGAAAACTGGACACATACATGTAAAAGAATGAAATTAGAACATTTTATCACACCATATACAAAAAATAAATTAAAATGGATTAAAGACCTAAATGTAAGACTGCAAGCCATAAGACTTCTTAAAGAAAACTTAGGCAGAACAATCTTTACATAAATCGTAGTAATAATTTTTGAGTCTCTCTCCCAAGGCAAATGAAACAAAAGCAAAAATAAACAAATGGGACCTAATTAAACTTAAAAGCTTTTGCCCAGCAAAGGAAACCTGTGTCAAAATGAAAAGACAACCTACTGAATAGGAGAAAATATTTGCAAATGATATGACTGATAAGGGCTTAAAATCCAAAATACATAAACGTCTCATACAACTAAATATCAAAAAACAAAAAAATCCAAACAATCCAGTTTTCAAATGAGAAAAAGTTCTGAATAGACATTTTTCTAAAGAAGACATACAGATGGTTAACAGGCACACGAAAAGATACTTAACATTTCTATTCATCAGAGAAATGTAAATCAAATCCATAACGTGAGGAATATCTCCTCACACCCGTCAGAATGGCTATCATCAAAAAGACCACAAATAATAAATGATGGAGAGGATACAGAGAAAAGAGTGCTCTTGTACACTGTCAGCAAGAATGTAACTTTGTGTAACCACCATGGAAAAAAGTAGGGAGGTTCCTCAAAAAACTAAAAATAGAGTTACCATATGACCAAGCCATTTCACTCCTGTCTATGTATCCAAAGAAAATGAAAACACTAATTCAAAATGAAACATGTACTCCAGTGTTCTGAGCATTATTTACAGTTGTCAAAATATGGAAGCCATCTAAGTGTCCATCAGAAGATGAATGGATATAAAAGAAGTGATATATATATAGATACACACACACACACACACACACACACACACACACACATATACATACAGTGGAATACTACTCAGCCATAAAAAAGAATGAAATTCTGCCACTTGCAACACCACGGATGGACCTGGAGGGTATTATGCTTAGTGAAATAAGTCAGACAGGGGAGAAAGACAAATATTGTATGTTAGCACTTATATGTGGAACCTAAAAATACAAAACAAGTAAATGAATATAACAAAACCAAAACAGACTCACAGATATAAAGAACAAACTCGTGGTTACCAGCTGGGGAGAGGGAAGGGGGTGGGACAAGATAAGAGTAGCAGATTAAGAGGTACAAACTACTATGTATAAAATAAATAAGTACAAGGATATATTGTGCAGCACAGGAAATATAGCCAATATTTTATAATAACTTTAAATGGGGTATGGTCTATAAAATAAATGAATCATTATTCTTTACATCTGAAACTAATATATTTTAAATCAACTATCTCAATTTTTTTAATTTATGAAAAGAAAGACACAACCTACCAAGACTGAATCAGGAAGAAATAGAAAATCTGAAGCCACCAATTACTAATAAGGAAATTGAATCAGTAATCAAAAATCTAACAAGGAAAAGCTCCACTTAGCCTAGCTTAGCCTCGCCCTAGCTCCCAAAGATTTTCTTCTGTTTTCTCCTGAAAGTTTTATAGATTTTTTTTTTTTTTACAGTTAAGCTCATGATTCATTTTGAGTTAAGTCAAGGTTTGTGTGTGCGTGTGTGTTTTGTTTGTTTGTTTGTTTGTTTGGGATAGGGATTCCAATTGCTCCAGCATCATTAATAGGAAAGGCAAATCTTCCTATATGTAACTGCTTCACAATTTTGTCAGAAATCAGTGGGGTCTGTGTATGGGTTTATTACTGGGTTGTCTATTCTGTTCCATTGATCTATTTGTCTATCCATCTGCTAAATATCACACAGTTGATTATTGTAGCTATATAATAACTCTTGAAATCATGTAGACTGATTTCAAATTTTTCAAAATTATTTTTGATTATTCTAGTTTCTTTAAGTTTTTGTACATATTTTGGATTAAAATAGTCTATAATGACAAAAAATCTTGCTGAGATTAGATAGGCGTAGCTTTAAATCTGTATATCTATTTGGGGAGAATTGACATCCTTACTATGCCATCCACAAACACAGTATATTTCTCCATTTATTTCTTTTATTTCTTTCATCAAAATTTTGTAGTTTTTAGCATATAAGTTCTGCACATATTTTTAAAATTTTCACTTAAGTATTCCTTTTTGTTATTGTAAATTGTACTACATTTTAAATTTTGGTATTTATGTATTCATCAATAGTATATAGAAATACAATTGATATACAGTATCATATCCTGCAAACTTCCTGATATAATTATTATTTCTAGAAGTTTTTTTTATAGATTCCTTGGAATTTTCTATATAGATAATCATGTCTTCTGCAAATAGAGAAAAACTTTCTTCTTTCCTTTTTGAGCAGCATGCTGTTTATTTCTCTTTCCTGCCTTATTGTGCTGGGTGTAACTTCTATCACTATGTTGAAAAGAGTGGTGAGACAGGAACAAAAGAAGACATCTTGCCTTGTTTCTGACTTAAAATAATTCATTTAGTCTTTCACCATTAACATATAATGTTAGCTATAGGCTTTTTGTAGATGTTCTTTATCAAGTTGAGTAAGTTCCACTTCTATTTCTAGTTTTCTCAGAGTTTTTATTATGATTGATGTTATGATAAGGTTTTCTTCATTAGCCTGTTAATATGGTGTATGTCATTGACTGACTTTTGACTATGAACAAGTTTCCATCCCTGGAATAAACCCTGCTTGGTTATGGTATACAATTCCTTTTATATATTGCTGCATTCTATTTGCTAATATTTTGTTAAGGTTTTTTGCATCTATTCTTTAGTGATACTGGTTTGTAGTTTTCTTTTTTCTTCTTTTGTACCATCTTTGTCTGGTTTTGGTATCAGGGAATATTAGCTTCATAAAATGAATTAGGAAATTTTCCCTTCTCTTCTATTTTGTGGATGAGATTTTGTGGAATTGGTGCTTATTTTAAAAAATTCTCCAGTGAAAGCATCTGGATTTCTTTGGGGGGAGGTTTTAATTTACAAATTAAACCTCCTTAAAAGTTATAGAGCAATTCAAATGATCTACTTCATACTGACTTATGATAGTATTTCTTTTCATCTAAGTTGTTGAATTTATGTATGTGAAGTTTTTTTGTGGTATTCCCTTATACTTTTTTGATGTCTGTAGGATCTGTAGTAACATCTCTATTTCATCCCTGAGAGTGATGATTTGTGCCTTCTCTATATTTTTGTTGTCAGTCTCACTAGAGAATTGTCAAGTTTATTGGTCTTTTCAAAAAACCAGCTCTTTGTTTCATTTATTTTCTGTATTGTTTGCCTAACTTCATTTTCATTGACTTCCACTCCCCCTTTCATTATTTTCATGCCTCCACTTGCTTTGGGTTTATTTTGCTTTTCTTTTTCTTAGTTCTTAAGGCTAGAGCATAGACTATTTGATTTGAGATTTTTCCTCTTTTCTGATGTATAATTTAGTGATATAAATATTCTCAGCACAGCTTTACTGTGCCACACAAATTTTGATATGCTGTATTTTTTATTTTCTGTTCAATTTATTTTTTAATTTTCCTTAAGATTTCCTCTTTGACTTATGGATTACTTAGAAGTGCATTGTTTGCTTTCCAAATGCTTAGGATTTTCTCATTACCTTTTTGTTATTGACTTCTAGTTTGATTCTGTTGTGGTCAGAGAACACACTCTATATTACTTTAATTATTTAAAAATTTGCTTTGATTTGTTTTATGGCCCAGGATATGGTCCATATTCGTATATATCTGGGGACCACATGGACCAAATGTGTATTCTCCTGATGTTTGATGGAATGTTCTATAAATGTTGATTAGCTACTGATGGTTGATGGTACTGTTGAGTTCTTCTATAGCCTTCCTGATTTTTTATCTAGTTACCTGTCAATTGTTGAGAATGGGGTGTTGAAGTCTCCAACCATAATTTGTCTATTTCTCCTTTCAGTTCTACCAGTCTTTGCTTTACATATTTTGCAGCTCTGTTTTTTGATGCATACACACTTAGAATTTCTATGCCTTTTTGGTGTATTAATGCTTTTACCATGACATAATATCCCTCTTTGTCTCTGGCAGTTTTCTTTGCTCTGAAGTCTGCTTTATCTGATATTCATATAGCCACTTCTGCATTCTTTTGATTAATATGTACATGATATATCTTTTTCAATCCTTTTGATTCCAAATGCCTAAACTGTCATATTTGAAATTGTAGACAACATATAATTGGGTCATAACTCTTTATCCACTCTATTAATCTCTGTCTTTTAATTGATGTGGTTAGATCATTTACAGTTAATACATTTATTGATATGTAAGGGCTAAAGTATGCCATATCACTTTTTTGTTTTATGCTTCTTCTCTCTGACTTTTGTTTCTATTTTTTTAACCTACCTTCTTGTGGATTACATGAATATTTTCTAGAATTTTACTTTGAGTCATCTCTACTGGTTTCGAGTATATCTCTTGGTTTAACATTTTTAGTGGTTGTTCCAGATACTACATTATATGTATGCAAATTATCACAGTCTACTGGTGTCATCATTTTACTATTATACCAATGAAATATAAAAACCAGATGTTCCTTTACATCCCTTTACCTTCCCACATTTATATTTAACTATTTCCTCTATAGACATTTAGAACCACATCAGACAGTGTTATAATTTTTCCTTCAATTATCAACTATAATTTACAAAACTCAAGAGAAGAAGGAAAGTTTATTGTAATTAGCCTTAATTTTACCATATTCTTCCCTCCTGATGTTTCAACTTTCCTTATTCTGTTTTCTTTCTTCTTAGAGAACTTCCTTTATCTATTCTTTTAGGGTATGCCTTCTGGTGACAAATTCTTTTAGTTTCCTTTCATCTGAGAATGTCTTGATAATTCTAAAAGTATATTTTTACTATATATAAAATTCTGGGTTGAGAGTTTTTTCTGTTAGTATTTTAAAACTTTTCTGCTACTTCCTTTTAGCTTCCATGGCTTCTGATGAAAAATCTGTTGCCATAATTGTTTTTCCCCTATAGGGAAGGTGTTGTTTTTCTCTCAAACTGATTTCAAATTTTTTCTTTGTCTTTAGAATTCTAAAGTTTGAATACAGTATGATCAGTGTGTATTTCTTTGAGCTTCTTCTGTTTTGGGTTCTCTCCATTTCTTAAACCCATAGGTTTATGCCTTTTACCAAGATTTGATTAGTTTTCCACCATATTTCCGTGACTGATTTTTAAGTCCCACCCTCTTTCTCCCCTCCTTCTAAGATTCTGATGACAAATATCAGGTCTTTCATTACAGTCCCACAGGTCCCTAAAGCTCTATTCATTTTCTTTAATCTGTTTTCTCTCTGTTGTTCAGGCTGGATGAATTATACTGTTCTATCATTTGGCTCACTGATTCTTCCTTCTATTCCTTCCATTCTGCTATTGAACCAATACATTGAGGTTTTTATATTGGTTGTTGTACTTTTCAGTTTTAAAATTTCAATTTGATTTTTCCTCTATGTCTTTTATTTCTTTGCTGAGGCTTTTTTCCTTTGTTTCAAGTGTGTCTAATTGCTTGTTAATGCATTTTTATGATGACTGCTTAAATTTTTATCACATGATTCTAATGTTTCTATCATTTTGGTATTGGCATGTATTGATTGATTTTTTTCATTCTGCTTGAAATCTTCCTGGCTCTTGGTATAAAAGTAACTTTCAATTTAAACATGGACTTTATATTCATTATCTTATTTGACTCTGAATCTTATTTAAATATTCTGTTTCATCTGAATTCCATTCCTGTGGGTGAAAAGGGGAGGAATGCTACCTTGTTACTATCAGGCAGAGGCAGAAGTCTTGGTTTTCCAGTTGGCTTCCATTGACACTCAAGGGGGAGCTCCTCATGAATTCTGGTTATAGGTAAGAATTCCATCTCCTTAGTAACCTCCATTGATACCTCCCATGCTGGAAGGACAAGAAGAGGCTCCCCACATGGTCTCCACTGACACCATGCAGGTTTGGGTGGCCTCATTATCACTGGGTGGTGTTGAAAGTCCTGACTTCCTATTAGGCCTCTCTTGACAGCACCTCAGCAAGGAAGATTAGGGCACTTCATTACTGCCAGATGGGAGTGGAGGTAGGCTCCAATGATATCATGATGGGGAGCTTTGTTACCATGTGCAAGGATGAAAGTCCTGGCTGCCTGACTTGGCCTCCTTTGACACCATTCCAGTGAGGATGTTGTGATGGCTCAGGACAGCCTGGTGAGGGTAGAAATCTAGGCTCCCCACTCAGCAGTAACTGGCATGGATGGAAGTGGAGCTGTGGTATTTGACTAGAGTAGTTATTGTTCAGAATTTCTTTAAGAGGCTGCCCCTTTGCTGATCCTTTGGCTAGAGAGACCAGGATTTTATTTGTGCTTTATTTTTTGTCACTTGGCATTTCCAGGTTGCTGCCTTCTTCTACTCCAAGTCTGAAATATATTAGGCAAAATTAAATCCAAATGTAGTTATCACCATGTTGTTGAGTCCCAAGGTCTCTCACAGGTCTGTCTACTTCTCTCCACTTTTCAGAGCCTTATTATATTTATTTTATATATAATGTTTAGGATTTTCAGTTGTACTTAGAAAACGAACAGGGAAAGTTATCCATCTTTCTGGAATCACAAGTTCATGCCTTCTTGAACAGAGGTTGTTCCCCTATATTGGATGACTCTAGCTCATTATGGGAACTATCCATTATTATACCTATTATACTATCTCTGGTCTCTAATGAACAATTTAATAGGTCTGTTTATCCCAACCATAAGGCTCCAAGACCAGTATGCCTCAGGGATTCTTCTTTTCACTTTTCATAATTGTTTATGTCCATCCTTTAGAAATTTAGGTCTAAATGAATTTAAAACATTATTTAGCAATTTACCACTGTGTAATTTAAAGCAAATTATTATCTCTAATCCTCAGTTTTCTTACCTATTAGACTGTTGTATATTACTTTTCTGCTGTAATTGAGCCTATCTTTATCAGCCCCTCTTCTGCTTCTGATTTGCTATGTCTCAGTTGCCATGAGCAGAGAAAAAGCTCAGGTTAACTAAGAAAAACCATTCCAGGAAGGATTCTCCTGTGAATAATCTGTATGAGGTTAGCCTGGTTAGGGTCATTCCTGGCTTTCTTATTTGTTCTTACACGTAGCACACTCTCTCAGGATTGTGTCTTCCAGAACTACTTATAATTTTTCTGTCTTTGCTCTCATTCATTTACAAAGCTTAGAAATCACTTTCTAAAAGTTTAGTATATTGATTTCTGAGGAACTTAATATTTTGTTTGTTTTTTAATATCCCAGTTGGGGGGAGGAGTTAGAGACAAGAAGAATGGTATTGATTTAAAGGTTTCTAAGTGAGTTAAGTTCTGTGCTTCCTGAAATTTCCTACTTCCAACCACCATATTATGCAACACACAACTGCATTAGTTAGGGTATGATAAGCCATTGTAAAAATAAACACTAAAATGTAAAAGGACTATAAACACAATAGAAATCTACTTTTCATGAACACAGAAATCCAAGGCAAGTACTTCTGGTTAGCAGTGATTTGCTTACAGTGATTCAAGAACCCCAGCACCTTCCACCTTGTGACTCTGCTCCCAGCTAGGATCTAGTAAACATCTGCATACACCTAGTAGAAGCAGAGAGAATTATAAAGGGATCTTCTTAAAAGCCTTATATTTTGCTGGTCATGCATTCTAGCCATATGCCCACCTACAGCTCTCTTAATGAGAAAGGAAAGCAGCATACTGGCGGATGAAAAAAAATTTTTTTCCTGGAAATGTTTGTTGCAAGTAAACAAATTCTCACTTTCTTCCATGATTTCCTTGACCTTTACTTACATTGAGATGATTTTCCCTCAGGATAGTTATAGAAAGTTTAGTTTAAAAATAGGGGCTTCCCTGGTGGTGCAGTGGTTAAGAATCTGCCTGCCAATGCAGGGGACACAGGTTCAAGCCTTGGCCCAGGATGATCCCACATGCTGGAGAGCAACTAAGCCCGTGCACCACAACTACTGAAGCCCGCACGCCTAGAGCCTGTGCTCAACAACAAGAGAAGCCACCACAGTGAGAAGCCCATGCACTCCAACGAAGAGTAGTCCCCACTCGCTGCAACTAGAGAAAGCCCGTGTGCAGCAATGAAGACCCAACTCAGCTAAAGATAAATTTTTAAAAAAATTATTAAAATAATTTTAGGGACTTCCCTGGCAGTCCAGTGGTTAAGGCTCCATGCTCCCAATTCAGGGGGCATGGATTCAATCCCTGGTCAGGGAACTAAGATCTCACATGCCACACAGTGTGGCCTAAAAAAAATAAATAAATAAGAATAAAAATAATATAAATTTAAAGTGTCTAGAATAGAATCCAAAATTACTCTACTTATAAAGATTGGGGAAAATGTGACCAATTCTCAAGGAAAAGGTAATTTACAGATACTGTTCTTGAGAGGATTCAGAAGTTGGAATTATCAGGTAAAGATATAAAGCAGCTATTATTTCTAGGTTCCATGAGGTAAACACTTCTGAAATGAATAAAAAGATATATGTCCTTAACAGAGCAACAGAAACTATATAAAAAAAACAAATGAAAAATTTTAACTGAAAAATAGAATATCTGAAATTAATATTTTCCTGGATGATGCTATAGCAGAATGGAAAGGAAAGAGAAAAAAAGCCTGGACTTAAATATAGATTAATATAAATCAATCAATCAGAAAAAAACAGAGGGGAGGTGGCCAAGACAGCAAAGTAGGAAGACCCTGAGCTCACCTTCTTCACACAGGAACACGAAAATTACAACTATTTACAGAACAACTATTGATGAGAAAAAATGGAAGACTAGCAGAAAAGATCTTCTACAACTAAAAACATGAAGAAGGAACCAGAATGAGACATGTAGCAGGGGTGGAGACAAGTTATCCTCAAGAGCTATATCCCAAGTGGGCAAGACACAAATGGGAGGGTAATGATAGTTGCAGAGTTTATCTCCAAGGAGCAAGTGGTCCCATCCCCACATAAGGCTCCCCAGGCTGAGGGTCCTGTACTGGGAAGATGAATCCCCAGAATGATAGACTGTGAGGGCCAGGGGGACTTACTTTCAGGAGATCCAGGGGCTGTGGGAAATAGGGACTCCACTCTTACAGGGCACATATAAAATCTCACATGATCTGGGACCCAGGGAAGAAGCAGTAATTTGAAAGAAGCCTGGGTTAGACCCATCTGCTGACCTTGGAGAGCCTCCCTGAGAGGCAGGAGGCAACTGGAGCTCACCCTGGGGACACAGATACTGGTGACAACCATTTTGGGAAGCTAATTTTACCACATGGACACAGTGCTGGCAAGCAACATTTTGGAATCACCTAGCTTATTAGCAATGGGACCAAGCCCCACGCACCAGTCTATTGAAACCAGTATGGGGACACCTCAGGCCAAGCACCTAGCTAGGCTGAGACACAGCCCCACCCACCAGCAGGATGGCTGCTTTGAGACTTCCTCAGCAAAAGCCACCTTGGAGCTCAGCCCTGCCCGCCAGTGTGGTCACTCTACTCACCAGTGCACCAGCACTAGACCTAGGACCCCCCAGGGTCCTGTATCCAGAGACCCTGGGATGCAGCTCCACTCACCAGTCAGCCAGCATTAGGCCCAGAACCAGCTTCACCCACCACTGTGTAGGCACCAGCCCCAGGACCCCTGGGCTCCAGCCCCACCCACCAGAAAGCCAAAACACCAACTCTGGGACACCCAAGGCCCTGTAGCTAGAAACTGCAGAACACAACTTAGCTAGTGGGCCAGCACTAGCTCAAGGACCTGGCCTCACCCATTAGAGGAGGGGCACCAGGCTCTGAACCATGGCGGCCCCACAGCCTACCATGTCAGGACCCAGCCCACCTACCAGCAGGCCAGTACCAGCTCCAGGACCCCCTGGGCACTGGCCCTGCCCAAGAGCAGACTGACACCAGCTGTGGGACACAATGGACCTCAAGGTCAGCCATGTTAGGAACCCAACCCCACCTACCAGTGGCCAGTAGTCTGTACACAAGGCAGGGCCTGGCAACCAACCAGACCAGGGGACAGCCATGCCTACCAACCACACAAAATATCAGCCTGCCACAGCAGAAGGAGCCATACAGTCAACCTAGGGGGCACCCCTAGAGCATAGAGCTCTGGTGACCAGAAGAGAGTGCACTGCTGGGATGCATAGGATGTCTCTACAAAAGGTCATATCTGCAAGGTTGGGAAACATAACCAACCTACCAAATACATAGACTAAAAACAGCAAATTAGGTAAAATGAGATGACAGGAATATATTCCAAACAAAGGAACAAGATAAAACCCCAAAAGAACAAAGTGAAGTGGAGATAAACAATCTACCAGATAAAGTGTTCAAGGTAATGATCATAAAGATGTTCCAAGAACTCAGAAGAAGGTTGGATGCACAGAGTGAGCATTTAGTTTTTAATAAAGAGTTAGTAAGAACCAAATAGAGATGAAGAACACAATAGCTAAAATTAAAAAATACACGAGAAGTAGATTAGAGGAACTGAAGGGCTAGCTGGAAGATAGAGTACTGGAAATCACTGAAGCTGAACAGAAAAAAGAATTTTTAAACATGAGGACAGTTTAAGAGACCTCTGGGACATCCACCCCTATAAGATTTGCAGTATAGGTGGCCAGAAAGAGAAGAGAGAGAAAGGGGCAGAGAACATATTTGAAGAGAAAACAGCTGAAAACTTCCCTAACCTGGGAAAGAAAACAGACATCCAGGTCCAGGAAGAACAGAGAATCCAAAACAAATCAATCCAAAACCACACTAAGACACATCATAATTAAAATGGCAAAAATTAAAGATTGAATGTTAAAATCAACAAGTTACATAAAAGAGAATAATATCACTGATGAACATAGGTGCAAAAATCCTCAAAAAAATATTAGCAAACCAGGGACTTCTCTGGTGGTCCAGTGGGTAAGACTCCATGCTCCCAGTGCAGGGGGCATGGGTTTGATCCCTGGTTGGGGAACTAGATCTCACATGCATGCCACAACTAAGAAGTCTGCATGCCACAGCTAAGAGCCCACATGCTACAACTAAGATCTGGCTGGCGTAGCCTAAATAAATAAATAAGTAAGCAAAACAAATCCAACAATACATTAAAAGGATCATACACCATGATCAAGTGGGATTTATCCCAGGGATGCTAGAATTTTTCAATACCCACAAATCAAACAATATGAAATACCACATTAACTAATTGAATAAAAATCATATGATCATTTTAATAGATGCAGCTTTTGACACAATTCAACACCCATTTATGATAAAAACTCTCCAGAAACTGGGCATAGAGGGAACCTAACTCAACATAATAAACACCATATCTGACAAACTCACAGATAACATAATACTGGGTTGGCCAAAAAGTTCATTCATGTTTTCCTGTAACATCTTACAAAAATCCCGAATGAACTTTTTGGCCACCCCAATACTTAATGGTGAAAATCTGAAAGCATATTCTCTAAGATCAGCAACAAGACAAGGATGCCCGCTCTCACCACTTTTGCAGATGACATGACACTATGCATAGAAAATACCAAAGACTTCACCAGAAAATGACTAGAGCTCATCAATGAATTTGGTAAAGTTGCAAGATACAAAATTAATATAAAGAAATCTGTTGCATTTCTACATACTAACAATGAACTATAAGAAAGAAAAATTAAGGAAACAATCCCATTTAAATCACATCATAAAGAATAAGAATACCTAGGAATAAACCTACCTAAGGAGGTAAAAGACCTGTACTCAGAAAACTATAAGGCACTAATGAAAGAAATTGAAAATTACACAAATATATGGAAAGATACACTGTGTTCTTGGACTAGAAGAAATTAATATTGTTAAAATGACCATACTACCCAAGGCAATCTAGATTCAATGCAATCCCTAATAAAATACCAAGGGCATTTTTCACAAAACTCAAATAATTAAAAAATTTGTATGGAAACACAAAAGACCTGAAATAGTTAAAACATCTTGGAAAGAGAAACAGAGCTGGAGGAATCATGCTACTTGACTTCAGACTACACTACAAAGCTACAGTCATCAAAACACATGATACTGACATATGGTACTGAGACAAAAACTGACACATAGATCAATGAAACAGAATACAGAGCCCAGAAATAAGCCCATGCACTCATGGCCATTAATCTATGACAAAGGAGGCAAGAATATACAATGGAGAAAATACAGTCTCTTCAATAAGTGGTTTGCTGGGAAAACTGGACAGCTACATGTAGAAGAATGAACTTAGAACATTTTATCACACTAAATACAAAAATAAACTCAAAATAGATTAAAGACCTACTTGTAAGGCCAGGAACCATAAAACTCCCAGAAGAAAACTTAGGCAGAACACTGTTTGACATAAATCATACTGATATTTTTTTGGGTCTGTCTCCTAAAGCAAAGGAAATAAAAGCAAAAATAAACAAATGGGGCCTAATTAAACTTAAAAGCTTTTGCACAGCAAAGAAAACATCATCAAAATGAAAATACGACCTACTGAATGAGAGAAAATGTTTGCAAGTGATATGACCAAATATATAAAAAGCTCATACAAATCATCAAAAAAAAAACTGATTAAAAATGGGCAGAAGACTTGTATAGACATTTTTCCAAAGAAGACCTATAGATGGGGCTAACAGGCACATGAAAATGTGCTCAGCATCATTAATCATCAGAGAAATGCAAATTAAAACCACAATGATCTATCACTTCACACCTGTCAGAATGACTATCACCAAAAAGAACACAAATAACAAATGTTGGCGAGGATGTGGCACAAAGGGAAGCCTCTTAAAATGTTGGCGGGAATGTAAATTGGTGCAGCCACTATGGAAAACATTATGGAGGTTTCCCAAAAAACTAAAAATAGAACTACCATATAACTCAGCTATTCCACTCTTCAGTATATATCTGGAAAAAAAAATGAAACCACTAATTTGAAAAGATACATGCACCCCAATGTTCATGGCAGCATTATTTACAATTGCAGAGATATGGAAGCAGGCTAAGTGTCCATCAACAGATGAATGGTTAAGAAGAGGTGGTGTATATATATACAATGGAATACTACTTAGCCATAAAAAAGAATGGAATTTTGCCATTTACAGCAACATGGATGGACTTGGAGGGCATTATGCTACACGAAATAAGTCAGACAGGGAAGGACAAATACTGTATGATATCACTTATACATGGAATCTAAAAAAATAAAACAAACTAGTGAATATAACAAAAAAAGCAGTAGACTCACAGATACAGAGAACAAACTAGTGGTTACAAGTGGGGAGAAAAAAATGGGGCAAGCTAGGGATAGGGTATTAAGAGATATGAACTTCTATGTATAAAATAAATAAGCTACAGGGATATATTGTACAATACAAGGAATATAGCCCATATTTTGTAATAACTATAAATGGAGTATAATGTTTAAAAATTGTGAATCATTATGTTGTACACCTGTAACTTATATAATATTGTACAATTATACCTCAATAAAAAAAAGAAGAGAAAGAATTTTTAGCCAGAATATTGTGGAGAAATGACAGAAAGAGCCAGGCCTAGAATGCAACTGAGAAATAGTGAGACAAATGTGCACTTGAATACAAAACAGGATTTTTCTGTCTCATAATTTAAAAACAAACACACACTTAGAAAACTGCTCTAATCACTGCTCTATTTATTTGTTTTTCAATAGGACTGTAAACTCCATTAGAACAGGGGCTCTAGCACTGAACCCTCAGCATCTATCACATGTAAGTACTCAATTACTCTTTTTGAATGCTTGAAATTCCAGATTCACAAGGAAGAGAAAAACAAACACGTAGTGATATGCTAGAGCCGGGTTGTACCCACTCTCAGCGCTCAATTTTTGAATTTACAAGAGTTTTGCATGCCAATTACTAAACACAGCCGCTATTAAAAGTTAAATTCTATAAACTTACAATTAAATAAATTATATCAAAAACAAAGATAAAAAAGTTAAAAATAGAACTACTATATGATCCAGCAATTCCACTGCTGGGTATTTATTCAAAGAAAATGAAAGCTGCAGTTCTTTTACAAAACACTCACTGTATGATTCAGTAATCACTCTCCCGAGTATCTACCCAAATTATTTGAAAACTTATATCTACATAAAAAACATGCATAGAAATGTTTATAGCAGCTTTATTCATAATCATCAAACACTGGATTTAACGAAGATGTCCTTCAATAGGTGAATAGTTAAACAGACTCGTTAATCCATACAATGGAATATTATTCAGCAATAAAATAGAAGTGAGCTATCAGGCCACGAACAAACATGGGTGAACCTTAAATGCATATTTTTAAGTGAAAGAAGCCAGTCTGAAAAAGGTATATACTATATGATTCCAATTATACCAATTATATATATCTGGAAAATGCAAAACTACAGAGACAAAAAGATCAGTGGTTTCTAGGGGTTCTGAGTAAGAGAAGATTTAATAGGTGAAGCTCAAGGAACTTTTTAGGTAGTGATAATATTCTGTATAATATTGTAATGTTGGATATAAAATTATGCATTTGTCAAACTCATCAAATTTTAAAGCACATAAGTGAACCTTAATGTATACAAATTTTAAAAAGTATCTAGGAGGTTGGGGAATCCCAGGAAGGAAGGCAGACGATGACAAGATGTATTACAACTGTATGAAACATCCTCACTAAAGGAGATGAGGAGAGAATGTGCTGGCCTTAGCAACTCTGGAAATGATCTGAGTCTGTAAAACTAAAGTCATGAGGACTACACAAAAGCACTGCACTTTAGTTCTTAGGTGGGTAGCAGTTAATTTTGATACTTCTATACATAGACTGGAATTGAATAATTAAGTGGATAGCAGATTGTGGAAGCCAGGTTTTTCACCGTTGGAGTGGGAATTTATAGCTAATCAAGGGGTGGGGGCTAGAATGATCCCTGTAGTAATGGATTAGAGTTGGAGACATCTGTATGAACACATGTTTAATTAATATGGATACAGATGGCTACATATAGAAATTACACATGCACACACTGAGGTAATATATACACATACATTTTCCCCCTTTATCAGCTGAGAAGGCCTGAAGACAATAACAGCATCCAAGCAAGAAGCACACATACTGCCCAGATGTTGGTTTCTAATATCTTTCTACAATAAAAGGAACCAAGACCCTTTGAAGAAATGGCTGATTCTAGGACTGGAGCTATAAATATACAAGATGAGGCTAGAGCATCTTGTAGTGCTAGAAAGTGCGAAGTACTCAAACCAGGCATTAGTGGGACTATGTCAGAAAGACATAGGACCTAACTGAAAGAGCTCCCAATGGACAAAGCTTTTCTGAACAATAAAATATACAAAGTACTAGTGAATTATAACCCAAAGTACAAAAAGAAAAAGAAAAAGGATTCCATACTGATAAAAAGAAGTGAATGGATGTTTCAAGAGAGGATAGTAAATTCATCTCCCATGAACAATTCCAAGTAATTTATGTAGAAACTACCTCTCTGAGAAGGGGGAGCATAACTCTCCATGTTTAAGTATGGGCTGAGCATAGTGGCTTTTTCCCCAAAGACTGCAGTAGGGAAAGGGGGAGGGATGGGAGAGTAATTTTACAATAGAGAAACCTACAAACACTACCTTAGCTAGGTGATCAACGTCAACATCAACAGTGATAAATCATGTGACAGCATATACTCTTGATATGATGTGATGAAAATGGTACATTACCCCTTAGGTAAAAACTAAGGTAACCTAAAAGCCACTACCTGTGGGCTTTAGTTGATAATAATGTATCAATATTAGTTCATTAATCATAATAAATGTGCCACAGTAATGTGAGATATTAAAATGGAAAACTGGGTGCAAGATATTTGAGAACTCGCTGTACTATCTTCTCAATTTTTCTGTAAATCTAAAACTGTTCCAAAAAATAGTCTCTTTCTAAAAGTGAAAACCAGAAAAAAAAAAAGAAAATGAAAGCACTAATTCAAAAAGATATGTTCATTACAGCATTTTTACTGTAGCCAAGATTTGGCAGCAACCTAAGTGCCCATCATCAGTGGATGGATAAAGAAGATGTGATAAAGAAGTTATATATACATACCTATATATAAATTCAGCCATAAAAAAGAATGAAATATTGCCATTTGCAACCACATGGACATGGACCTAGAACATATAGTTCTAAGTGAAATAAGTCAGACACAGAAAGACAAATACTGCATGATCTTGCTTATATGTGGACCCTAAAAAACAAATGGTCAAACACAACAAAACAGAAAACACAGAACAAACAGTTGATTGCCAGGCGGGAGGCGGGCGGAAGGAGGAAAGAAATAGGTGAAGGAAATTAAGAGATACAAACTTCCAGTTGTAAAATAAATAAGTCACAGATATAAAATGTACCATGTGGGGAATATAGTCAATAACTATGCAATATCTTTGTATGGTGACATATCATAACTAGACTTATCACGGTGATCATTTTGAAATACATTGAAATCAAATCACTATGTTGTATAACAGGAACTAAGATAGTGTTGCAGGTCAATTATACTTCAAAAACAAACCAACTATAAAAAAAGAGATCAGGGGCTTCCCTGGTGGCGCAGTGGTTGAGAGTCCGCCTGCCGATGCAGGGGATGCGGGCTCGTGCCCCGGTCCAGGAAGATCCCACATGCCTTGGAGCGCCTGGGCCCGTGAGCCATGGCCGCTGAGCAAGCACGTCCGGAGCCTGTGCTCCGCAAGGGGAGAGGCCACAGTGGTGAGAAGCCCGCGTAGTGCAATAAAAATAAAAAAAAAGAAGATCAGATTTGTCCTTACCAGAGGCAGGTTTTAGAGGAGGGGGAAATGTATGAAGCAGTCAAAATGTACAAACTTCCAGTTATAAGATAAATAAATACTAGGCATATAATGTACAACATGATAAATATAATTAATATTGCTGTATGTTATATGTGAAAGTTGTTGAGAGTAAATGCTAAGATTTCTCATCACAAGGAAAATATTGTCTTTTAATTTCATATCTATATAAGATGATGGACGTTCACTAAATTTATTTTGATAATCACTTTATGATGTTATGATCATTATGACATATACCTTAAATTTATACAGTGCTGTACATCAATCATGTCTCAATAAAACTGGAAGAAAAAAAATGGAAAAAAATAAGCAGTGTCTGAGGGACCTGTGGGATAATGACAAAGTCTAGCATTCATGTAATTGGGTCCCCATAAGAGTACAGAAAGAGATCTGTGCAGAAAAATATATTTGAAGAAATAATGACCAAAACTTCCAGTATTGCTTAAAACATAAATCTGGGAATATATAAAAGGCTATCCTAAATTCTTTTACTGTATGAAAGCAAAAATATATCATGAAGAAGAGAGGGTGAAAAGATCTATATAGTTATAAGGCTTCTACATTTTACTTGCAGTAGCAAAGTAGACTTTGAAAAGTTTGGTGTGTATATTAAATCCTTAGAGCAATAACAACAGCAATGACAGTAACAACAATGACAAAAATGTACAAAGATATAGCCTAGAAACCAGTAGATATATTACAATGGAACAGTAAAAAAAATTTTTTTCAATAATTCAAAATAAGGCAGGAAAGGAGAAATAGAGGAACAAAAACCAGAAGAGATCAACAGAAAATAAATAATAATATAGTAAACTTAAATCCAACCATAGTAATAATTATATTAAATGTAATGTACTGACATAAGAAAGTCCATGTGAGGACACATCAAAAAAGCAGGCATCTACAAGCCAGGAAGAAAGGATTCCACAGAAACCAACTCTAATGGCTTCATGACCTCAGACTTCTAATACACAGAATTGTGAGAAATTAAATGTCTGTTGTTTAAGCCTTTCACTCTGTGATATTTTGTTACTGAAGTCCTCGCAGACTAATACATGTGTAATTTCATCAAGAAGAATTAACTACTCTAAATGCATATGTACCTAGCAAATGAGCTTCAACATGTATAAAGCAGAAGTTGACAGACCTATAAAAGGAGAAAAAAATTTTTAATCCACAACTGTACTTGAAAATTTCAACATACCATTTCAGTAATCAATAAAACCAGTAGACAGAAAATTAGCAATGACATAGATGACCTAAACAACACTATCAACCATCTTGACCTGAAGATATGGACAGACCATCCCAGCCAACTACAGACAGCTAAAGATACAAATTCTCTATGTGCACATGAAACCTGCATTAAGACAGACCATATCCTGGGCCAGTAAACAAATCTTAGAAAATTTAAAAGAACTAAACTCACACAAAGTATCTTCTCTGACCAAAATAATAATAATAATAAAATTAGAAGGTCAACAGCAGAAATGTATCTGGAAAATTCACAAATACTTGGATACTTTCAAAAGAGAAGAATCTCAAGGAAAAAATAGGAAATATTTTGAAATGAATGAAAATGAAATTACAACATATCAAAATTTGCAGAATGCAGCTAAATCAGTGTTTAGAGAAAATTTACAGCAAAAAATGTTGATGCTTAAAAAAGTGTAAAAACAATAATATAAGCTCTAACCTTAAGCATTGAGAAAAAAATACAAAGGAGAATGATGAAAATAATAAAGAATAGAAATCAATAAAATTATTATTAGAAAATAATAGAGAAAATCAAAAGCTGATTCTTTGAAAAGATCAATAAAATTAATTAGCCTCTAACCATACTGAACAATAAAAAGAAATAAAACACAAATTTTCAGTATCAGGAATAAAAGAGAGAACATTACCACAAACACTACAGATAGTAAAAATATAATAAAGGAATACTTGATTAACTCTATACTCATAAATCTGACAACATAGAAGAAAATGACCAATTTACTGAAGGACACAAACTATCAAAACATTACAGAAAAAAAAAGTCTAAATAGCACCTATTATAGAAAATGAATATGTAATTTAAAACTCTGCAGCAAAACAAACTTCAGGCCCAGATGACTTCACTGGAAAGTTATACCAGACACATAAGGGAAAAAGGTACCAATTCTACACACTGTCTTACAGAAAACAGAAGAGCAGAGACTTCCCAATGCATTTATGAAGGCAGCATTATCCTGATATGAAAACTAAACAACAAAAGAAGTACAAAGAATAAAAACTTCAAACCAGTATCTCCCAAGAACATAAACGCAAGACTCCTCAACAAAACATTAGTAAATCAAATCCAGCAATATATGAAGAGAAGAATAATAACTTGCTATCAACTGTAGCTTATTCTGGGAATGCAAGATTGATTTAACATTTGAAAATCAATGTAACTTATAATATTAATAGATTTAAAAAGAAAAATCTTACGATCATATCAACAGATAAGTAAAAAATTGACAAATTTCAAAATCCATTTTTGATTTTAAAAAAACCTCTCAGAAAATAGACAAAAGAAGAGAACTTCTTTAACCTGATAAAGTACATCTACAAAATATCTGTAGCAAACATCATACTTGCTGGTGGAAGATTTCATGCTTTCGTTCTAAGATCAAGAAAAAAGAAAGGATGTTCACTATCAGCATGCCTATCCAACATTGTACTGGAATTCCTACTCAGTGCAATAAAGCAAGAAAAAGAAATTGAAGGACTATAGATTGGAAAGGAAGAAATATAACTTTGTTTTCACTGATAAAAAAAAGGTCTATGTAGAAAATTTTAAAGAATCTACAAACAAGCTTCTAGAACTAAAAGTCTCAAGATACAAGATCAACAAACAAAAATCAATCATATTTCTATATATTAATAATGAACAATTATTTAAAATTAAAGTACTGCTTACATAAAAATGCACGAAATACTTAGGTATAATAAAATATGTGTAGGTCTGTATTTGGAAAGCAACACAACAGAGATAAAAGAAATCAAAGACCTAAATAAATAGAGAGATATACTACGCTCATGGGTTAAAGAAAAATAGTGTTTAAGATATCGATTCTCCCCAAACTGATCATAGATTTAATGCAATCCCTATCAAAATCCAAACATGATTTTTAGATCGTGATTTTTATTTCAAAATTAATCTGTTACTTATATGGAAAAGCAAAAGAACTAGAATAGTCAAAACAATGTTGAAAAACAAAGTCAGAGGACTTATACCACCTGGTTTTAAGACTACTTTAAAGCTACAATAATCAAGACAGTATAGTACTGTTGAAAAGTTAGATGCATAGATCAAAGAAACAGAATAAAGAATCCAGAAATAGAGCCTCGCAGATATGATCAATTGATTTTTTTCTAAACAAAGACACAATGCAACTCAGTGGAGAAAGGAGGATGTTTCCAAATGATCCTGGAACAAGTGGAATATGGCAAAGAAAAAACTCAAACTAAACTTCACATCATATTAAAAACTTGACTCAAGTTATAGACTTAAGTGTACAACTTACAACTATAAAATCTCTAGACAAAAACATGACATAATTACTGTAATATTGTATCAAGGAGTTCTTAGTTGCCACCACAAAGGTATAATTCATTAAATAAAAACACAACAAATCATACTTCTACAACATTAAAAACTTCTACTCTGCAGCACATACTGTTGAGAGAATGATAATGCAAGCCACAGACTGGGAGAAAATATGTGGATGTCACATATCTAAGAACTTGTATACCAAATAAATAGCAAAGCCTCAAAACAAAATAATAAGCAAATAACCAACCCAATAAAAATGGACAAAAGACTTCAATGAACACTTCAACAAAGGTACAGATGGGAAATAAACACTTTAAAAATGTTCAACCTCATTAGGCATTAGGGAAATGCAAATGAAACCACAATGAGATACCAGTATATACCTTTTGGAATGTCTAAAATATATTTTTTAAAAACTGAAAATATCGAGCACCAATGAGGAGGTAAAACAATTGGAGCTTTCACACATTGCTGTTGGGAAAGCAAAATGATACAGTCACATTGGAAAACCAAAAATTATAAAAATTAGAAAGAAGAAAATATATTGTCAAGCACCTCATAAATAACAAAATGCAAATGGCACATAAACAAGTGGGGAAAAGTTCAGGCCCAGTGCTAAGCAAATAAATGAAAAGTAAAATATCAGAGAGATACTAGTCTTTACAATTCACCACCAACAAGGATTTTTAAAATAATTTGCAAAATATTTATTTATTAATATTTAAATATTAATATTTAAATATTAATATTAAAATATTTGCAAAGATTCAGTAAGACACATATTCTCATAAACTACTGGTGACAATGTAATTTGTTAAAGCCCTCCAGAACATGATTTGTAAATATCTGTCATAAGCTATAAAAAATTTCATCCTCTTCAAATCAGTAATTTTACTCCCCTGAATGGATCCTAAGGAAGTAATCAAAAATGAAGACAAAGATTTATATATAAAGAAGTTCATCATGACGTTATTTTAATACCAGAACATTGGAAGCAAACTTAATACACAATTCAGCCAATAAAAATACGTATGAAGCGTTTTGGATGACATGGGAAATACTTCTGCTGCAATGATAAGTAAAAAATAGGATAGAAAACTATACATAATATGACCCTGGTAATATATCTATAAATATATATGTATAATTTTAAGAAGATTAGGATTATTTGTATGTGGATATATAGCATGTGCATGACTGCAAAGAAATACAACCATTAAGACTGCCAGACTGGACTTTGTGATTTTATTTTATTTTTTTAATAAATTTATTTATTTTATGATGATAATGATGGATTTGATCCAAGCACACTTCCAGATCCAGATAAGTACAGAAGCTCCAAAGAAGCAGATAATGAAGATATGGAAAATAAAATTAGTGATACCAAGAAGAAGCAGGCAATGAGGAAAAAGAACGACAGTGAAGTGGAAGACGTGGGACCCACAAGTCATGACAGAAAGAAGACCAAGTTGGAAACCTCAGAGCCTTTGGATACAGGCCTGTCTTTAGCCAAGGATGAAGAGCTGGTGTTACATCTGCTCAAAAGTCAAAGCTAAATAGTACTTGCACTTGTCTTCTCCTTGAAACTCTAGTCATGATTATGTGGGCAAGAAGTTGAAAAAACAGTTGGCTTTGGGACACTTACGTAACATGAGTCCCATGCCCAAAGGACTCATTCTTCAGACAGGAGCTATCATACCTCTAAGCCCCTTTCACAGGCCATGCTTGCACCATCCCAGAGCAAACTCACAGTGATGGTGGATTATAAAATTTCCTGATCCATTTTCCAGCCTGTGCTCTGTTAGATTTTATCCATGGGTTCCTACATCTTATCACTGGAAGTGCTTCCTTTGTTTTACTGGCAAGTTCTAGAGACCTTGTTTCACTGTTGGAAATTCCTGTTTTGCTTACCGTACAGAAGTTTCTCTATAATGTTAAACAAAATTGCTCAGAGAAAGAGTATGATGAGTGTGATGGACAAACACTGAGAAAAAATGAATATTTTTTAATTGCCATGATCAATAATAAATATATTTCCTATAAAAAATATATATTTATTTTATTTATTTTTGGCTGTGTTGGGTCTTCATTGCTGAATGTGGGTTTTTCTCTAGTTGCAGAGAGTGGGGGCTACTCTTCATTGCAGTGTGCGGCCTTCTCATTGCAGTGGCTTCTCTTATTGTGGAGCACATGCTCTAGGTGCACAGGCTTCAGTAGTTGTGGCTTGTGGGCTCTAGAGCGCAGGCTCAGTAGTTGTGGCGCACGGGCTTAGCTGCTCTGCAGCATGTGGGATCTTCCTGGACAAGGGCTCAAACCTGTGTCCCCTGCATTGGCAGGCAGAACCACTGCACCAGCAGGGAAGCCCTTTGATTATATTTTTTAAATAGTTAAAACATTTTCTTAAATCTTCTGGCATTTTTACATTAAAAAATTGTACTACTTTTATAATCAGATAATATAACCACATTATTTTAAAATAATGTTTTACTTTATCACAGGATCTGGGTTTTATACCTGTAAGAGGGCTGTGAAGGGAGATGAGTCTGGTTAAAGGTTTATCAATTTTGTTTATCTTCTCAAACAACATGCTTTTAGTTTGATCTTTGCTATTTTTTCTTTGTTTCTATTTCATTTATTTCTGCTCTGATTTTTATGATTTCTTTCCTTCTACTAACTTTGAGTTTTGTTTGTTCTTCTTTCTCTATTTCCTTTAGGTGTAAGGTTCCATTGTTTATTTGAGATTCTCCTTGTTTCTTGAGGTAGGCTTGTATTGCTATAAACTTCCCTCTTAGAACTGCTTTTGCTGCATTCCATAGGTTTTGGATCATCATGTTTTTGTTGCAATTTGTCTACAGGTATTTTTTGTTTTCCTCTTTGATTTCTTCAGTGGTCTCTTGGTTACTTAGTAACATATTGTTTAGCCTCCATGTGTTTATGTTTTTTACATTTTTTCCCTGTAATTGATTTCTAATCTCATAGCGTTGTGGTCAGAAAAGATGCTTGATATGATTTCAATTTTCTTAAATTTACTGAGGCTTGATTTGTGACACAAGATGTGATCTATCCTGGAGAATATTCCATGTGCACTAGAGAAGAAAGTGTAATCTGCTGTTTTTGGGTATAATGTCCTATAAATATCAATTAAATCTATCTGGTCTATTGTGTCATTTAAAGCTTGTGTTTCCTTATTAATTTTCTGTTTGGATGATCTGTCCATTGGTGTAAGTGAGGTGTTAAAGTCCCCCACTATTATTGTGTTACTGTTGATTTCCTCTTTTAGAGCTGTTAGCAGTTGCCTTATGTATTGAGGTGTTCCTGTGTTGGGTGCATATATATTTATAATTGTTATATCTTCTTCTTGATCTCCTGATCATTATTAGTGTTCTTGTCTCTTGTAACATTCTTTATTTTAAAGTCTATTTTATCTGATATGAGTATTGTTACTCCAGCTTTCTTTTGATTTCCATTTGCATGGAATATCTTCTTCTATCCCCTCACTTTCAGTCTGTATGTTTCCCTAGGTCTGAAGTGGTTCTCTTATAGACAGCATATATATGGGTCTTATTTTTGTATGCATTCAGCTAGCCTGTGTCCTTTGGTTCGAGAATTTAATACATTCACTTTTAAGGTAGTTATCGATATGTCTGTTCCTATTACCATTTTCTTAATTGTTTTGGGGTTTGTTTTTGTAGGTCCTTTTCTTCTCTTTTGTTTCCCACTTAGAGAAGTTCCTTTAGCATTTGTTGTAGAGCTGGTTTGGTGGTGCTGAATTCTCTAAGCTTTTGCTTGTCTGTAAAGCTTTTGATTTCTCCATCAAATCTGAATAAGATCCTTGTGGGGTAGAGTAATATTTGTTATATGTTCTTCCTGTTCATCATGTTAAGTATATCATGCCACTGCCTTCTGGCTTGTAGAGTTTCTGCTGAGAAACCAGCTGTTAACCTTATGGGAGTTCCCTTGTATGTTATTTGTCGTTTTTCTCTTGTTGCTTTCAATAATTTTTCTTTGCCTTTAATTTTTGCCAATTTGATTACTATGTTTCTTGGCATTTCTCCTTGAGTTTATCCTGCCTGGGACTCTCTGTGCTTCCTGGACTTGGGTGGCTATTTCCTTTTCCATATTAAGGAAGTTTTCAACTATAATCTCTTCAAATATTTTCTTGTGTCCTGTCTCTCTCTCTTCTCCTTGTGGGACCCCTATGATGTGAACGTTGTTGTGTTTAATGTTGTCCCAGAGGTCTCTTAGGCTGTGTTCATTTCTTTTCATTCTTTTTTCTGTTCTGCAGCAGTGAATTCCACCGTTCTGTCTTCCAGGTCACTTATCGGTTCTTCTGCCTCAGGTATTCTGCTATTGATTCCTTCTAGTGTAGTTTTTATTTCAGTTTTTTTTTTTGTTCATCTCCATTTGTTTGTTCTTTAATTTTTCTAGGTCTTTATTAATCATTTCTTGCATCTTCTCAATCTTTGCTCCCATTATTTTTCTGAGGTCCTGGATCATCTTCACTATCATTATTCTGAATTCTTTTTCTGGAAGGTTTCCTATCTCCACTTCATTTCATTGTTTTTGTGTGTGTGTGGTTTTAGCTTGTTCCTTCATCTGGTACATAGCCCTCTGCCTTTTCATCTTGTCTATCTTTCTGTGAATGTTGTTTTTGTTCCACAGGATGCAGGACTGTAGTTCTTCTTGCTTCTGGTGTCTGCTCTCTGGTTGATGAGGCTATCTAAGAGGCCTGTGCAAGTTTCCTGATGGGAGACCCTGGTGGTGGGTAGAGCTGGCTGTTGCTCTGGTTGGCAGAGCTCAGTAAAACTTTAATCCACTTGTCTGCTGATGGGTGGGGCTGTGTTCCCTCCCTTTTGGTTGTCTGGCCTGAGGTGACCCAACACTGGAGCCTACCTGGGCTCTTTGGTGGGGCTAATGGCAGACTCTGGGAGGGCTTACACCAAGGAGGACTTCCCAGAACTTCTGCTACCAGTGTTCTTGTCCTCACGGTGAGCCACAGCCACCCCCCTCCTCTGCAGGAGACCCTCCAACACTAGCAGGTAGGTCTGGTTCAGTCTCCTATGGGGTCACTGCTCCTTCCCCTGGGTCCCAATGTGCACACTATTTTGTGTGTGCCCTCCAAGAGTGGAGTCTCTGTTTCCCCCAGTCCTATCAAAGTCCTGCAATCAAATCCCGCTAGTCTTCAAAGTCTAATTCTCTAGGAGTTCCTCCACACTTTGCCAGACCCCCAGATTGGGTAGCCTGACGTTGGGCTCAGAATCTTCACTCCAGTGGGTGGACTTCCGTGGTATAAGTATTCTCCAGTTTGTGAGTCACCCACCCAGCAGTTATGATTTTATTGTGATTGTGCCCTTCCTACCATCTCATTGTGGCTTCTCCTTTGTCTTTGAATGTGGGGTATCTTTTTTGGTGAGTTCCAGTGTCTTCCTGTCGATGATTATTCAGCAGTTAGTTGTGATTCTGGTGCTCTTGCAAGAGGAAGTGAGCATCAGTCCTTCTACTCCACCATCTTGAACCAATCTCCTAACAGATCACTCCTAAACTTAGTGTTTAAAGCAATGACAACCTTTGTTTTTTTCAGAAGTCCACAGTTTGAGAAGGGCTTTGTGGAAATAATTCAGTCTCTGCTCCACTTCACAATAACTGTGAGAGCTAAGAGCTGGTGCCTGGAATCATCTGGATGTTTCTCACTCACATGACTGGAAGGTGCTGCTAGATGTTGACTAGAACATCTATGGTTATTACCCAGAAAACTACATGTGATTTCTCCATGTGGCCTGGGCTTCCTCACAACATGGTGACTGGGTTTCAAGGACTTCAAGGGCAAAAGTACAGAATGAGAGCTAAATGGGAATTCTATCCCCCTTTTTAATCTAGCTTTATAAGTCATAATATGCTACGTCCACTGCATTCTATTAATTAGAAGCAAATACCTAAAGCTGATATGCCCAAAGTTTGCAGAATTAGATGCCAGTTTCTATGGAAGGAGTCAAATTACTTGTGGATATGTTTTAAAGCCACTAGCATCTGTCCATTGGCATCAAATCATCTACGTTTCTCCCCTATGCAAAATACACTCAAACCCTCTCAAGATCCCTCACAGATTTCACTTATTACAGCAGACCCAGGCTCATCATTCATCTTAATTGTGTTTAAGTCTGGATGAAAAACTTCAGATGTGGTTCCTTAAGTACAGGTGCTCAAGTACAGCATCCCTTGAGTTGAGCACCTATAAACCAAATAGCCAAGTTTTATGCTCCAACTCACCCAACATGATAGTAGGAGAGGCATAGGATGACCACTTTTCCATTAACAGGGGGAAATAGGAGGTGCACAGAAGTCTGTGGTCCATAGCAATTCTGAAATCTAGGCAAGCACACATTCCCAGCTCCTCTATTGGGTTTCAGTCCTGCTGCCTTACAGTGATTCACCTTGGCTCTTGGCCCTCCTCTATGTGCTCGTCATCTTTCCTATTAGTTAACTATTGTTGCATAATAAGTCATCCCCAAACTTAGTGACTTAAAACAATAATTACTATTATCTCTCACTATTTCTAGGCATCAGGAATACAGGAGCATCTGGATGGTTCTTGCTCAAGGTTTTTGGAAGACTTCAGTCAAATATTGTCTATGGATGTAGTCATCTGAAGGCTTAACTAATCTGGAGAATCCAATTCTAAGGTAGCTTACTCATCTGGCCAGAAACTTGGGGTTGGATGATGATTACTTGCCTCAGTCCTTTTTTATGTGATCTTCTTCACAGGAATGCTTAAATGCTCTGGCTTCCCCCAGAGTAAGAAATCTAAGAGGGAGTCAGGTGGAAGCCACAATGACTTTATTACCTAGCATTGAAGGCTTATACTATTGCTTCCAGTGAATTTTGTTTTAAAAGAGGCAAAGGATTTAATGTAGGAGGGAACTACACAAAGGAGTAAATATCAGGAGGTATTAGGGGTCATCCACAAAGATATATTACTATGACTCATGAATAGAGGGACTGAAAAAAACCCAGAAATTGAACAGGTGCCAAGTTGCAAAATAATGTAATATATTTAAGCAGACTGGCAGAACTATGAAAGTCAAAGGTATACACAGAGGCAACAGGGAAGAGAGATGAGGGAAGAGATATAGAGAGAGATTCCTGAATAGTCTTACATTAATTGTCCTAAGCAGCAGGCTACATTGAAAACTTATTTTGGTGCTGAATTTGTCATTCCCAATCTGATCGAGTTTTAGATAAATTTACAGGCATCCTATTCCCAGAGAATGTTGTGGAAATCAGTCATGGCTGACAGAATCCAGAGGTCCTGTTAGCTCTGCCCTCTTTAGTGCTCTTCCAGTTAACCATGCTCATCAGTTCAGCTCTCTTCATTCTATCAGGTGTGCAGTGATGCTCTCATTTTGCCATCTCACTCCCCAGTCATCTTGGAAACAATCCCTAATGGCCTGTGGTGCTCTTCTTCACCGAAGTACTACAACCAGGTCTAGTCCACCCTATCACCATTCCCTAAAAGCACACAAATCATCTTCTCCCATGGACAACTGTCATAGCCAACTGGATATGGAATGTACCCTGAATCTATAAATGGTACCCTTTGTGTATCCAATATCAGGACTTGTTTTTCTATGTGGACAGCCAGCTGTACACTGTCTTCTTCCTAGATATATCACCTCTCTCACTCTGTAGTCTTCATAGTGACTCAGAACCCTTTCAGATACCTCTCATTAAGTTCTGTGGGACAGGTACTAGGGCCTCATTCAGAAAGTCAAGGAAAGAGACTTTGATCAGTTTATGTGAATATTCCAGGCTTAGATTGGCACTTCTAAGGCCAAGATATGATCGGAAACCTACTGGCTACCGTAAATCACATTGCCCAGGGCCAACCAGAATCTCAGTCCTGAACAGAGCAGCCTTGAATCCCTTTTCCAGGTCATGTGGATAACCACATAGCCCTGGGAGAAGTATACATGATGGAAAACATCTCTTGCCCTCAACCTCAGGATCAGCGAGCAAAAAGATCCAGGATCTTTCTCAGTCTGCACCTTGGGGTTTTCTCCCTTTGGCTTAGCCTGGGCTCCAGGCTGGGTTGGCTCAGAAGAGCTCTTCAGATCCCTGTGATGTGCTTTATAGTATGTTTTGAGACCTATCTCATCATACAGTCTCTCATCATACAGTGACTCCCCTGACATTGTCAGCAAGCTTTGAAGGCTCCATTTAATGTCTTACTATTTTCCTGATAGAGAAGCATACATTTAATGAATCCCAAAGGTCAGGAGATACTGAGTAAAGAAAAACCTTTGCTCTCTGATGGCCACAGGGTGCAATGGCCCTTTCCAATGGATAGGGAGTGAGTAGGTTCAGCTGGTCTGAGTCAGCTCATAAAAAAGACAGCAAATTTTCTCATTGGTATTCAAAGTCCCTCACTGAACACCTGAGTAATAAGGTTACCTTCTGGGCCAGGAATCCCCTTTGTATCATAGAATACTAGGTATTCCCTACCCCATCTTAATTTAGCCTGTAAATATGTAAAGTGGTGGTAGGGAGACTTTCTTCAATTGGAGTGCACATGCAGCTCTACTGCCTAAGCACACCTCTCTAAGGTATAATACTGCAACTGAGGGGATATTGTGTGCTTTACACTTTCCTGCTCTTAGTTCTTCTCAATAAAACTTGTCATTACGTACACCTTGGGTCATTAGTGTGGGGTCACCATGCACCTTGACAATAGTTTGGTTGTCATGTAAACCCTGTTCTGAGCAATTCCCTAGGACCTCATGAGCTCTATGGGCCTTCTGGGTCTCCAGAGGGGTAGGAGACATGTTCAAGGATGATAATTTAGAAATCGAATGGGGCTTGTTAGTACAGCCTAAATATGAACAGAGGGGATAGGATGGCCCTCTTCCATTTGGGAGTCCATTCAGGATACTTTAACTTGCAGATGTTATTAAGTCCTGACAGAATGTGCAAGTCAAAGTAACCCAGATGGGCTCTAACATGAAATAGGGTTATCTAATCATATTGTCATCACTCTTTTACATCATGCAACATGAGCATTTATCTAAGTATTTATATCTGGCTCCAGGCTGGGGGAAAACGTTCCTACTGTATTCAGTTAGCAATATTGTTATGCTAAGATGCAACCCAACTCACTCCAGCAGACATGTGGCTTCAACTAGACGTTCCCTTATGTTGGATTCCACCAAGGATGCTGCTTAAACTGAATAAACAGGAAAGATATAGAAGCTTGATTTTTGAAATTTCAGAGGAAGGATTAAGATTAATTTTACTGGAACCAGAAAAAAAATATTGCTCCTAGGGGCCTTCCTTAGGGTTGCAGCCACATTCAGTCATTCACCTAACCCTGCTCATAGTCACATTACCTAATGTTCGTCTGCTTTCCTGTGCAATCAATCCCCAGCAGGGCCAAGTATGTACATTGAGAGGACTTACTGCTGGTTGTCTTTTAAAAAAAAATCTTTTAGATATGATTTAGAGCTGTGAGAGATTTTTTTCCTAAAAAAAAGAAAATTTAAGCTAATGACTGTTCCAGTTCTTGTACATCAAATGTCATTTACAGGGTCAGTGAGTGGAATAAAAACGAAAATGACAGCCTTTGAGGAGACATATGGCTGGCATTTAACTACCAAAAAGCACAGAAATGGAGGTATTTTTTTAGATGCCCAGAGTACGGACTGGGAGGAAAGAGAACAGAGAGAAAATGTGTCATGATTTAGGAGGAAATGATGAGGAGGTTGAAGGGAGGTGTGGTGGCATGAAAAAGGACAAGAAACAAATAGGGATAAAGACAAAGAACATTTCTTCACTGCTTTGTAAACTTTGGTAGACTTCGTGTTTCAAAATGGAGATTTGAGCTCATGTAGTTATCTCACCTCCTTCCTAGAAACTCATTAGAATGACCAAGGAAATATAAAAATAAGAAAAAGATTTATAATAGCATTAAAAATAAGAAAGGAAAAACATTAGATAACAAGAAAACTGGAGGGACTTCTGTATAATATGAGGCATATGTTAGGGGTCTTCAGAGAAACAGAACAAATTGGAGATAGACAGATAGGTAGATGGGTAGGTAGGTAGACAGACAGACAGTGCGGGGGCAGGGAGGGAGAGGGGAAGTGGGAGAGAAAGAGTGAAAGAGAGGGTAAAGGAGAGGGGAAGACTGAGAAAAAAAGAGGGAGAGAAAGAGAGATTATGAGGAATTGACTAAATTATGGAGACTGACAAGTTACAAGATCTACAGTGTGAGTCAACCTGGGTACCCAGGAGAGCCAATGGTGTAGTTCCAGTTGGAAGTCTGACAGGCTCAAGACCCAGGAAAAGCCAAAGTTTCAACTCCAGTCCTAAGACAGGAAAAAGACTATGTTCAAATCTGAAGGCAGTCAAACAGGGGGAATTCTCTCGTATTTTGGAGAAGGTCAGCCTTTTTGCTCTCTCCAGGTCTTCAATGGATTGAATGAGGCCCACCCACATTAGGGAGGACAATCCCCTTTACTAAGTCTACAAATTTATGTTAATATCATCCAGAAACACCTTCCCAGAAACAGCCAGAATAATATTTGAGTAAACATCTGGACCAGTCAATTTTGGCACATAAAATTATCACAAAGCAAATGAGACTTTTTAAAAAAGAAATGCTGATCTATCATGCCCAGAACATGACTCCACAACTAAACTCAGTTGTGGTGGTGGGGGTGGGGCCAGACAAAGGACTTCATGTGGCGCTGGCCACAGCATGTCCTTGAGATTTACTTGATGTAGACTAAGTGGACATTCTCTGACCACATCCTTCATTTTTCTTACTTCCTACTAAAGCTCTGGCCAGACACTGATATGCCTAAATCCTACCAGCAGAGACTGGATGAGAGGGCAACCTGAGATATACTTGGGAGAAATTTGAGAACTTCTTTGGAGCCCTGCACATAAAGCATCTGCTTGCCTCAGCTCCCACCACTACCTCTGCTTAGGGCTCCAAATAAGGGAGGGCTGAGGATGGCCAGATACAGATGTGACTCAATACCCAAGCTAACTTAATGGGATAAGATGAGTGTGTTGGTTCCTTTTGCCTTCTTTTTTCCTCCCTTCTAAGTCTTATTTGCAAAGTCTTCTATCATAATAATGACTCCAAAGATATGCAATGGGTGGACAAGCAATATTAGCAGGAGAAATTCTGCTTGTCTCATTGATTCTCTGTTAACAGTAACTCCTAAAGACCTAAGCCTCAACTCAGAGAATTTTGAGAGTCTACCTTCCCTTGTAGGAAGGAGCCAAACTAAATATAAATGAGGAGGGAGTCATGTCCCCTAAGTTAACAATCATTTCTTCAGGATTCCTCCATAATCCCCTTTGAAAGTACAGCTCTGGACAGATAGAAGCACTCCTATGTTCCCAAGGCAGTGTTCAAAGGAGAAGAAGGGTCAGTGATCAGGCAGCAAAAGGAAAAGATCAACCTTGCAAAGAACTGAGTCTTCTAGGGACTAACATCCAGCGGGGCTCAAGGAGGTGAGGGGAAGAAAGTGCTCAGTAAAGCTGGAACACATGTAGCAGTTTCATCTCTCTCCTAAAAACCCTGGTGTAGCAAAAACAAAGCAAACAAAAAACGAGAGGAAGTGAAAATTTTCCCTGTTTCGATCTGCCAGAGATTTAAAAATTTAAACAGGAGCCTACACAATCTTAGGGAAAAAGCCATCAGAAATTATAACACTGAAAAGAAAAAGACCTACCTCTTAAATAATGAGAAAAGACAAATAACCAGACCCCAATAAACTCAGTATTCCAGAAGGGTCTCCTGAGGAATCAGACAAATATCACGCTATGAAAAGGCTCCTCTAGGAAATGTGAAAACTTGTACACATCTCTAGATCACTCTTCCAACATAGTTTAAGAGGGCATTACATCTGTGGAAAGAGTAAAATCTGAAATCAAGACATTAGGTTGAACTACATGAAAGTGCTGATATTTGATCATTTTTGAGCTGGAAAACTGACAGTTTTATATGGTTCAACCATTAGATTGCTTTCTAATGAAAAACTGAAGAGTCAAAGGGCTTGGGATAGGGACAGAAATAGATGTCATGGATGTAAGAAGAAATAAGAATTAAGTAGATATTACAAAAAAATCAAATGATTTAGCAATTCAGTTTGAGAAGCTATGGCAAGATTTAGAGGCAAAGGATAAAGTGATTGAGGTGACTGGTAAACAAATAAAAGACTTTCCAATCCAAAAAGAAAAAACAGAGAAAATGGAAGAGAAGTTATCATAAAAGATGTAATTTTTAAAATTCCCAGGAGTGATATCATCAAGATGGCAACATAGATCAATCCTGATTTCAGTTCCCCTCACAAGAAGACCAACCAGCCTCTGTCCATAGACAAGATACCACTGTGAAAATCTTGGAAACTGGAGATGGGGCTGAAGCACCCCTCTGGACAACAGAGACTGAGAAGGACCACATTAGGAGGGTAAAAGGAGCAGTTTAATTTTGACTGCATTGCCCCTCCCCCAAGTAAGCACAGAGCTGCACAGAGAAAGCCACGCTGGGCTTAAAGTTTCTTCAGTGGGAAAAAGATAACCCAAGCAGACATACAGCTTCCCTAGCATTAAGGGACACTTTCTGGGAGTTCTACTCAGGTCTCATATGATGAATACTGCTGGGGGAACCAGCAGAGCTCAACCACTGGCAATCAGTTAGATGCAGAGAAGGGGAGTGGGGCTAACAGCAACCAGGACTCAGATCTTGGCAGACCATGTTCCTGCTTGCAGTGGTAGCTGAGAAGAGATCCCATCCAGCAGTTCTTCCCATCTGCAAAGGCAAGCTAGTGGCCACGTTGGGCCAGGCAGCTCAGTTGGAAATTCTGCCTGATTTGGATCCCCAGCCAATGATGTGTACTAGCCATGGAGCCCATTTTATGGCCCCAACTGGGCAGGGGAGCAAATTATTGGTCCTGCCCAGCTACTCTCATCCAGTCCCATCCTTCTGGAAAACATGGCCACAGAGGAGCTCATCCTACAGCTGGTCCAGGCAGGTAGCAAAGCCAGCAGCCCTGCCCAACTGTTGAGCATAGCCTCTGGCCCCACAAAACCAGGGAGACAGAACAGTGGCCCTGAGCACACTCAGAGAAAAGCCTATGGCACTGCCTAGACATGGAGCACAGCACATGACCTTGCCCAGTTACTGAACATAGCTATGGCTTGGCCCAGTCAGAGATCCCAGCATGTGATCCTGCCCAATTGCGGAATGTAGTCTGGGGCCCCACCTGACCAGAAAGCTTAGACAGCAATTTCACATGACCACAGAGCACAATACTCAGCCTCACCAATCTGTGGGGTCAGCTGAAGACCTGGCCAAATGACAGAGCCCAATCAGCAACCTCTTCAATAGTGGAGGACAGCTAATGGCCTACCTGATTGCAAAGCCCATCCTGCAGTTCCACCTCAATGTGGAGTGACACCATCCAGTCAGGAAGAATAGCCTGAGGCCCCACTCAAACAGGAGCAATTGGAGAGAATGACCTGTGGCCCTGACAACTTGGGGAATCCAACCCATGGCACTGCCCTGCCAGGGGACACAACCTGAGACCCAACCTAAATAGAGGTGGGGCCCAGCTAGTGGCCTCACCTGACTACAGAACACATCCAGCAACACTGCCAAACCAGGGAGATCACCCAGTGGCCCCACTTGAATGTAGAGCCCAGCCAGCTACCATCCAACCATGAAGCTCAGCCAGCAGCACACCCTGACCTGAGAGCATGGGCAGTGGCCTCACCCAACAAGACACCACCAATAACAAGCCCCACCTGCCCACAGATGCCACCAGCTGACCCATTTGGTACCCCAACCTGAGGTATTTGCTGAAATTATTTTCCTGATGAAACAAATCTATAAAGTCTGGAAAAGGAGACCACTTACTCAAATGTGCAGATATCAGTGCAAGGCATCAAGGATCACAAAGAATCAGATAAATATGATACCACCAAAGGAAACTAATAAAACTCCAATAACTGACTATAAAGAAATGGATATCAATGAACTGTCTGCCAAAACATTCAGAATAATTCTCTAAAAGTTTAGTGAACTACAAGAACATGCAAACAACTAAATGAAATTAGAAAAACAATGCATGAACAAAATGAGAAGTTCAACAAATAAACAGTAACCAATCTGAACAGACCAATTACTAGTAAAAAGATTGAATCAGTGTTCAAAAACCTCCCAACACCCACATAAGGACAGCCCTTCAAGATCACAGCAGATAAATATTTCTCCTAAATTCATAGAGACAGAGAAATCATAGTAAAATGAAAATGGAGAGGAACTACTCCCAATTAAAAGAACAAGAGAAATCCCCTGAAAAAAACCCCAATGAAACAGACCTCTCCAATCTACTAAACCCCAAGTTCAAAAAGGAGTAATAAATATGCCAAAGGAATTAAGAAAGACTTTCGATAGCAATGCAGATCACTGTAACAAGGAACTAGAAACCATAAAGAGGAATCAATCAAAATTAGACAACTCAATTGCCGAGATAATAAACCAATCTAAAAGCAATGAATAGCAGACTAAATGATGCAGAAGAATGAATAAGTGATCTGGAAGATGGAATAATGGAAATCATCCAATCATAACAGCAGACAGAAAGACAAATTAAAAAATGAAAGCAACATGTGAAATCTATGGGATAATATAAAGCATGACAACCTATGCATAATAGGGGTTCCAGAAGGAGAAGAGAGAGAGAAGGGGATCAAAAATGTATTTGAAGAAATCACGGCTGAGAACTTCCTAAACTGAAAGAAGGAAACAGATATCCAGGTAAAGGAAGCACAGAGGGTCTCCAAACAAGATGAAACCAAACAGACTCACACCAAGACATATTATAATTAAAATGGCAAAAGTTAAAGATAAAGAGAGGATTCTAAAGGCAGCAAGACTGTTATAAGGGAAGACTATAAGACTACAAGACTGTTATAAGGGAAGACTATAAGACTATCAGGTGAGTTCTCCACAGAAACTGTGCAGGAGAGAAGGGAGTGGCATGACATATTCAAAGTCCTGAGAGGGAAAAGCCTGCAACCTAGGACACTCTACTCAGCAAGATTATCACTTAGAATAGAAAGAAAAATAATTTATTAGACAAGCAAAAACTAAAAGAATCAGCAATACTAAACTTAACCTAAAAGAAATATTGAAACACCTTCTCTATAGAAAAGAAGCAAAAGTCTATTAAAAAAAAAAAAAGGAAAATCACAACAGGAAAGTTAAATATATAAAAGGATTGAAGATCACATAAATAAGCCAGTACATAGATTAAAAACAAAAATTTGTTTTTGATTTTAAAACAAATAAAAATTTAAAACAAACAAAAATTAAAAACTAAAAATTTTTGTAAAAGGAATTATAACTACTATGAATAGAATAACGGATAAACACGAAAATGTAAAATAGGACATCAAAATCACAGAGCATGATGGAGGGGAGTAAAAAAATGTAGATCTTTTAGAATGTGTTTGAACTTATATGACTATCAGTCTAGAGCAAGTAGGTATAGTTATGGGTTAACATACTTGAGAACCAGGGAAACCAAAAATCAAAAATATACAATAGATTGACAAAAACCAAAAAGAAAGTAACTCAAGCATAATACAAAAGAAAACCATCAAACCACAAAAGGAAAACAAAAAGCAACAGAAAGGAATAAAGAAGAACTACTAAATCAACTGGAAAACAAGGATTAAAATGGTAATAAATACACACTTATCAATAATTATTTTAAATGTTAATGGACTAAATGCTCTGATCAAAAGACATAGAGTGGCAGATTAGATTAAAAAAAAAGAAAAAAGCCAAGAACCTACAATATGCTGCCTACAAGAGACTCACTTTAGGGTGAAAGACACACATAGATTGAAAGTGAGGGGATGGAAAAAGGTATTTTATGCAAATGGAAACAACAAGAAAACAGGGGTAGCAATACTTACATTGGACAAAATAGAGTTTAAAACAAAGTCCATAAAGAAAGACAAAGAAGGACACTATGTAATGATAAAGGGATCAATATAAGAAGAGACTACTGCACTTGTTAACATATATGCACTCAATATAGGAACACCTAAATATATAAAACAAATACTAACAGACATAAAGGGAGAAATTGACAAGAATACAATTGTAGTAGGAGATTTTAATGCCACTCTGACATCAACAGACAGATCTTCCTGAAAGAAAATCATTAAGGTAACAGAAATCTTAAATGATGCAATAGAACAGTTGGGGACTTCATTGATATCTACATAGGACACTACATCCAAAAAAACAAAACAGACGAACAAACAGAATACACATTCTTTTCTAGTGTGCATGGAACATTCTCTAGAATACACCATGTACTAGGACACAAAACAAGCCTCAGCAAATTCAAGAGAAGATAAATTATTTTAAGCATCTTTCCTGACCACAATGGCATGAAACTAGAATCGACCACAGAAAAATAAAATGGGACAAATATGATCATGTGGAGACTAAACAACATGCTACTAAAAACTGCCCCCCCCAAATGGGTCAATGATGAAATCAAAGAGTAAATTAGAAAATACCTCAAGACAAATGACAATGAAAACACAACTTTATAAAATCTATGGAATGCAGCTAAAGCAGTTCTAAGAGGGAAGTTCAGAGCAATAAAAGCCTTCCTGAAGAAACAAGAAAAATCTCAGATAACTAAACTGCTACCTAGAAGAATTAGAAAAAGAACAAACAAATCCTAAAATCAGCAGAAGGAAGGAAATAATGAAGATCAGAGAGGAAATAAATAAAATATAAATCAAAAAACCAATAGAAAAGATCAATAAACCAAGAGCTGGTTTTTCAAAATGATAAACAAAATCAACAAACCTCTAGCCAGGCTAACCAAAAAGGAAAGAGAGATGACCCAAATAAACAAAGTAAAAAATGAAAGAGGAGAAATAACCAATACTGCAGAAATATAAAAAAAAAAAAAATGAGAGAATACTATGAACAATTAAAATTGGACAACCTAGAAGACACAGACATGTTTCTAGAAACATATAACCCACCAAAACTGAATCAAGAGGAAACAGATAGAAGCTGGAGACAAGATGGTGGAGTAGAATGACTTGAGCTCACCTCCTAGCATGAAAACACCAGAACTGCAACTAACTGCTGAATAACCATCAACAAAAAAGACTCCAACCTACTGAAAAAAGATATTCTACACCCAAAGCCAAAGAAGAAGCCACAGTGAGGTGGTAGGAGGGGTGCTGTCAAAATATAAACAAATCTCATACCCACCAGGTGAGCGACCCACAAACTGGAAAATAATTATGCTGTAGAGGTTCTCCCATAGGAGTGAGAGTTCTGAGACCCATGTCAGGCTCCACAGCCTGGGGGTCTGGCATCGGGAGGAGGAGTCCCCAGAGCATTTGGCTTTAAAGGCCAGTAGGGCTTGAGTGCAGAAGCTCCACAGGACTGGGGGAAACAGAGACTCCACTCTTGGAAACTGCAAACAAATTTTCATGTGTACTGGGACCCAGGGCAAAGCAGTTACTCCATAGGAGTTGGGTGCAGACCTACCTGTGGGTCTTGGAAGTTCTCCTGGGAAGGCAAGGGTCACTGTGGGGGCAAGGACAATGGTGGACACCCCAAAGAATACCCATAAGTGTGAGCTCTCCCAGAGGTTGCCATTTTGGCACTGAAACCTAGCCCCACCCAACAGCCTACAGGTTTCCAGTGCTGGGATGCCTCAGGCCAAACAACCAACAGGGTGGGAACACAGCCCCACCCAGCAGCAGACAGGCTGCTAAATTCGTCCTCAGCCAACAGCCACCTATGAAGACATGCTTTGACATGCCCATGCCCATGCCCACCAGAGGGACAAGGCTCATATCCACCCACCACTGGGCAGGCACCAGTCCCTCCCACCAGGAATCCTGCAGAAGCCACTGGACCAACCTCAACCACCAGGAGGCAGATACCAGAACGAAGAAGAATTAAAATCCTTCAGCCTGGGAAACAGAGACCACAAACATACAAAGTTTGACAAAATGAGATGGCAGAGGACTATGTTCGAAATGGAGGAACAAGATAAAACCCCAGAAGAACAAGTGAAGTGAAGATAGGCAATCTACCTGAAAAAGAATGCAGAGTAATGATAGTAAAGATGATCCAAAATCTTGGAAAAAGAACTAAAGCACAGACCAAGAAGATACAAGAAATGTTTAACAAAGAGCTAGAATATTTAAAGAACAAACAGAGACGAATAATACAAAAACTGAAATGAAAAATACACTAGAAGCAATCAATGGCAGAAAATGAGGCAGAAGAATGAATAAGTGAGCTAGAAGACAAATTGGTGGAAATCACTGCCATGAAGCAGAATAAAGAAAAAAAAATGGAAAGAAATGAGGACAGTCTAAGAGACCTCTGAGACAACATTAAACACAATAACATTTGCATTCTAGGGGTCCCTAAAGAAGAAAAGAGAGAGAAAAGGGCTGAGAAAATATTTGAAGACATAATAGCTGAAAACTTCCTGAACATGGGAAAGGAAAACAGTCACCTAAGTCCAGGAAGCTCAGATAGTCCCATACAGGACACACCCAAGGGGAAACACACTGAAACACATATTAATCAAATTGAAAAACTTAACAACAAAGAGAAAATATTAAAATTAATAAGAAAAAAGTAACAAATAACATACAAGGAAATCACCATAAGGTTATCAGCTGATTTTTTTCAGCAGAAACTCTGCAGGCCAGAAGAGAGCGGCACAATATCTTTAAAGTGATGAAAGGGAAATACCTAAAACCAAGAATACTCAACCCAGCAAGGCTCTCATTCAGATTTGGTGGAGAAATCCAAAGCTTTATAGATAAGCAAAAGCTAAAAGAATTCAGCATCACCAGACCAGCTTTGCAATAAATGCTAAAGGAACATCTCTTGGCAGAAAAGAAAAGGCCATGCTAGAAACAAGAAAATTATGAATGGAAAAGCTAACTGGTAAAGGCAAATATACAGTAAAGGTAGGAAATCATCCACACACATATATATCAAAATCAGCAATTGTGAGGAGAGTACAAATGCAGGATACTGGAAATGCATTTGAAATTAAGGGATCAGCAACTTAAAATAATCTTGTATATATTTAGACTGTCTATCAAAACATGGTAACCGCAAACCAAAAATCTACAAAAGATACACACAAAAAAAGATAAAGCAATCCAAACACAACACAAAGATAGTCATAAAATCATAAGGGAAAAGAACAAAAGAGGAAGGGAAGAAAAAAAGGCACACAAAAACAAATCCAAAACAGTGGACAAGATGGCAATAAGAACATATACATCAATAATTACCTTAAATGTAAATGGATTAAATGCTCCAACCAAAAGACACATACTGGCTAAATGGATACAAAACAAGACCTGTATACATGTTGTCTACAAGAGACCACTTCAGATCTAGGGACACATACAGATTGATAGTGAGGAGATGGAAAAATGTATTCCATGCAAATGGAAATCCAAAAAAAAAAAAAGCTAGAGTAGCAATACTCACATTAGACAAAATAAATTTTAAAATAAAGACTGTTACAAGAGACAAAGAACACTACATAATGATCAAGGGATCAATCCAAGAAGAAGATACATCAATGGTAAATATATGTGTACCCAACATAGGACCACCTCAATATATAAGGCAAATACTAACAGATATAAAAGGAAAAATCTATAGTAACACAATAATAGTGGGGGACTTTAACATCCCACTTACCTCAATGGACTGATCATCCAGACAGAAAATCAATAAGGAAACACAGGTATTAAGTGACACATTAAACCAGATGGATTTAATTGATATTTATAGAACATTCCATCTGAAAGCAGCAGAATACACATTCTTCTCAAGTGCACATGGAACATCCTCCAGGATAGATCACTTGCTGGGCCAAAAAGCAAGCCTCAGTAAATTTAAGAAAATTGAAATAATATCAAGCATCTTATCCAACCACAACACTATGAGATAAGTCAATCACAACCAAAGAAGATATAAAGATGGCAAGAAGCACATGAAAAGATGCTCAACATCGCTAATTATCAGAGAAATGCAAAATCAAACCTACAATGAAGTATCACCTCACACTGGTCAGAATGACCATCATCAAAAAGTCTACAAACAGAGAGAGGGGGAAGATGGCAGAAGAGTAGGACACAGAGATCACCTTCCTCCCCGCAGATACATCAGAAATACATCTACACGTGGAACAACTCCTACAGAACACCTACTGAATGCAGGCAGAAGACCTCAGACCTCCCAAAAGCCAAGAAACTCCCCACGAACCTGAGTAGGGCAAAAGAAAAAAGAATAAACAGAGAAAAAGAATAGGGACGGGGGCTTCTCTGGTGGCACAGTGGTTGAGAGTCTGCCTGCTGATGCAGGGGACACGGGTTTGTGCCCCAGTCTGGGAAGATCCCACATGCCATGGAGAGGCTGGGCCCATGAGCCAAGACCGCTGAGCCTGCACCTCTGGAACCTGTGCTCCGCAACCGGAGGCCACAACAGTGAAAGGTCCATGTACCGGAAAAGAAGAAAAAAAAATAGGGATGGGACCTGCACCAGTGGGAGGGAGCCATGACGGAGGAAGGGTTTCCACACATTAGAAGCCCCTTCGTGGGTGGAGACTGCGGGTGGTGGGGTGGGGGAGCTTTGGCGCCGTGGAGGAGAGCGCAGCAACAGGGGTGCAGAGAGCAAAGTGGAGAGATTTCCGCACAGAAGATCGGTGCTGACCAGCACTCACCAGCCAAGAGGCTTGTCTGCTCACCTGCCGGGGTGGGCAGGGCTGGGAGCTGAGGCTCAGGCTTCCGGTCGGAGTGCAGGGAGAGGACTGGTGGCGTGAACACAGCCTGAAGGGGTTAGTGCACCACGGCTAGCCGAGAGGGAGGCCGGAAAAAAGTCTGGACCTGCTGACGAGGCAAGAACTTTTTCTTCCCTCTTTGTTTCCTGGTGTACGAGGAGAGGGGAATAAGAGCGCTGCTTAAAGGAGCTCCAGAGACGGGCGTGAGCTGCAACTAACAGCACGGACCCCAGGGACGGGCATGAGACACTAAAGCTGCTGCTGCCGCCACCAAGAAGCCTGTATGCGAGCACAGGTCACCATCCACACCCCCGTCAGGGGAGCCTGTGAAGCCCGCCACTGCCAGGGTCCCAGGATCCAGGGACAACTTCCCCAGGAGAATGCATGGCATGCCTCAGGCTGGTACAATGTCACAGCAGCCTCTGCCACCATAGGCTCACCTCGCACTCCATACCCCTCCCTCCCCCTGGCCTGAGTGAGCCAGAGCCCCCCAATCAGCGGCTCCTTTAACCCCATCCTGTCTGAACGAAGAACAGACGCCCTCCGGCGACCTACACGCAGAGGCGGGGCCAAATCCAAAGCTGAATCCCGGGAGCTGTGCAAACAAAGAAGAGAAAGGGAAATCTCTCCCAGCAGCCTCAGGAGCAGTGGATTAAATCTCCACAATCAACTTGATGTACCCTGCATCTGTGGAATACCTGAATAGACAACGAATCATCCCAAAATGAGGACGTGGACTTTGAGAGCAAGATTTATTATTTTTTCCTCTTTTTGTGAGTGTGTATGTGTATGCTTCTGTGTGAGATTTTGTCTATATAGCTTTGCTTTCACCATTTGTCCTAGGGTTCTATCCATCCTTTTTTTTTTAAAGTTTTTTCTTAATAATTATTTTTTTATTTTGATAACTTTATTTTATTTTACCTTATTTTATTTTCTTTTATCCTCTTTATTTCTTTCTTTCTACTTTTTCTCCCTTTTATTCTGATCCATGTGGATGAAAGCCTCTTGATGCTGCAGCCAGCAGTCAGTGCTGTGCCTCTGAGGTGGGAGAGCCAACTTCAGAACACTGGTCCAAAAGAGACTTCCCAGCTCCACGTAATATCAAATGGCGAAAATCTCCCAGAGATCTCCATCTCAACACCAACACCCAGCTTCACTCAACGAACAGCAAGCTACAGTGCTGGACACCCTATGCAAAACAACTAGCAAGACAGGAGCACAACACCACCCATTAGCAGAGAGGCTGCCTAAAATCATAATAAGTCTACAGACACCCCAAAACACACCACCAGACGTGGACCTGCCCACCAGAAAGACAACATCCAGCCTCATCCACCAGAACACAGGCACTAATCCCCTCCACCAAGAAGCCTACACAACCCACTGAACCAACTTTAGCCACTGGGGACAGACACCAACAACAACAGGAACTACAAACCTGCATCCTGCTAAAAGGAAACCCCAAACACAGTAAGATAAGCGAAATGAGAAGACAGAAAAACACACAGCAGATGAAGGAGCAAGGTGAACACGCACCATACCTAACAAATGAAGAGGCAATAGGCAGTCTACCTGAAAAAGAATTCAGAATAATGATAGTAAAGATGATCCAAAATTTTGGAAACAGAGTAGAGAAAATGCAAGAAACATTTAACAAGGACACAGAAGAACTAAAGAGGAAAAAAACAATGATGAACAACAAAATAAATGAAATTTAAAATACTCTAGAAGGGATCCATAGCAGAATAACTGAGGCAGAAGAACAGATAAGTGACCTGGAAGACAAAATAGTGGAAATAACTACTGCAGAGCAGAAAAAAGAAAAAAGAATGAAAAGAACTGAGGACAGTCTCAGAGACCTCTGGGACAACACTATATGCACCGACATTCGAATAATAGGGGTCCCAGAAGAAGAAGAGAAAAAGAAAGGGACTGAGAAAATATTTGAAGAGATTATAGTTGAAAACTTCCCTAATATGGGAAAGGAAATAGTTAATCAAGCCCAGGAAGCACAGAGAGTCCCATACAGGATAAATCCAAGGAGAAACACGCCAAAACACATATTAATCAAACTATCAAAAATTAAATACAAAGAAAACATATTAATATCAGCAAGGGAAAAACAACAACACACAAGGGAATCCCCATAAGGTTAACAGCTGATCTTTCAGCAGAAACACTGCAAGCCAGAAGGGACTGGCAGAACATATTTAAAGTGATGAAGGAGATAACCTACAACCAAGATTACTCTACCCAGCAAGGATCTCGTTCAGATTTGACAGATAAATTAAAACCATCACAGACAAGCAAAAGCTGAGAGAGTTCAGCACCACCAAACCAGCTTTACAAGCACTGCTAAAGGAACTTCTCTAGCCAAGAAACACAAGAGAAGGAAAAGACCTACAATAAAAAACCCAAAACAATCAAGAAAATGGGAATAGGAACATACCTATCAATAATTACCTTAAATGTAAATGAATTAAATGCTCCCACCAAAAGACACAGACTGACTGAATGTGTACAAAAACAAAACCCATATATATGCCATCTAAAAGAGACCCACTTCAGACCTAGAGAAACATACAGACTGAAAGTGAGGGGATGGAAAAAGATATTCCATGCAAATGGAAACCAAAAGAAAGCTGGAGTAGCAATTCTCATATCAGCCAAAATAGACTTTAAAATAAAGACTATTAGAAGAGACAAAGATGGACACTACATAATGATCAAGGGATCAATCCACGAAGAAGATATAACAATTGCAAATATTTATGCATCCAACATAGGAGGACCTCAATACATAAGGCAAATACTAACAGCCATAAAAGGGGAAATCGACAGTAACACATTCACAGTAGCGGACTTTAACACCCCACTTCCACCAATGGACAGATCATCCAAAATGAAAATAAATAAGGAAACACAAGATTTAAATGATACATTAAACAAGATGGACTTAATTGATATTTACAGGACATTTCATCAAAAAACAACAGAATACACAATTTTCTCAAGTGCTCATGGAACATTCCCCAAGATAGATCATATCTTGGGTCACAAATCAAGCCTTGGTAAATTTTAGAAAATTGAAATTGTATCAAGTATCTTTTCCAAATACAACACTATGAGACTAGATATCAATTACAGGAAAAGATCTGTAAAAAATACAAACACATGTGGGCTAAACAATACACTACTTAATAATGAAGTGATCACTGAAGAAATCAAAGAGGAAATCAAAAAATACGTAGAAACAAATGACAATGGAGACATGATGACCAAAAACCTATGGGATGCAGCAAAAGCAGTTCTAAGAGGGAAGTTTATAGCAATACAATCCTACCTTAAGAAACAGGAAACATCTCGAATAAACAACCTAACCTTGCACTTAAAGCAATTAGAGAAAGAAGAGCAAAAAAACCCCAAAGTTAGCAGAAGGAAAAAAAATCATAAAGATCAGATCAGAAATAAATCAGAAAGAAATGAAGGAAACAATAGCAAAGATCAATAAAACTAAAAGCTGGTTCTTTGAGAAGACAAACAAAATTGATAAAACATTAGCCAGACTCATCAAGAAAAAAAGGGAGAAGACTCAAATCAGTAGAATTAGAAATGAAAAAGGAGAAGTAACAACTGACACTGCAGAAATACAAAAGATCATGAGAGATACTACAAGCAACTCTATGCCAATAAAATGGACAACCTGGAAGAAATGGACAAATTCATAGAAACGCACAACCTGCCAAGAATGAATCAGGAAGAAATAGAAAATATGAACGGACCAATCACAATCACTGAAATTGAAACTGTGATTAAAAATCTTCCAACAAACAAAAGCCCAGGACCAGATGGCTTTAAGGCGAATTCTATCAAACATTTAGAGAAGATCTAACACCTATCCTTCTCAAACTCTTCCAAAATATAGCAGAGGGAGGAACACTCCCAAACTCATTCTACGAGGCCACCATCACCTTGATACAAAAACCAGACAAGGATGTCACAAAGATAGAAAACTACAGGCCAATATCACTGATGAACATAGATGCAAAATTCCTCAACAAAATACTAGCAAACACAATCCAACAGCACATTAAAAGGATCATATACCATGATCAAGTGGGGTTTATTCCAGGAATGCAAGGATTCTTTAATATATGCAAATCAATCAACGTGATACACCATATTAACAAACTGAAGGAGAAAAACCATATGATCATCTCAATAGATGCAGAGAAACATTTTCACAAAATTCAACACCTATTTATGATAAAAACCCTGCAGAAAGTAGGCATAGAGGGAACTTTCCTCCACATAATAAAGGCCATATATGACAAACCCATAACCAACATCATCCTCAATGGTGAAAAACTGAAAGCATTTCCACTAAGATCAGGAACAAGACAAGGTTGCCCACTCTCACCTCTCTTATTCAACATAGTTTTGGAAGTTTTAGCCACAGCAATCAGAGAAGAAAAGGAAATAAAAGGAATCCAAAACAGAAAAAAGGAAGTAAAGGTGTCACTGTTTGCAGATGACATGATACTATACATAGAGAATCCTAAAGATTCTACCAGAAAACTACTAGAGCTAATCAATGAATTTGGTAAAGTAGCAGGATACAAAATTAATGCACAGAAATCTCTTGCATTCCTATACACGAATGATTAAAAATCTGAAAGTGAAATCAAGAATACACTCCCATTTACCACTGCAACAAAGATAATTAAATATCTAGGAATAAACCTACCTAAGGAGACAAAAAACCTGTGTGCAGAAAACTATAAGACACTGATGAAAGAAATTAAATGAATTTAATTAATAAATAAATTAAATTAAATTAAATGATACAAACAGATGGAGAGATATACCATGTTCTTGGATTGGAAGAATCAACATTGTGAAAATGACTCTACTACCCAAAGCAATCTACACATTCAATGCAATCCCTATCAAACTACCATCTGGCATTTTTCACAGAACTAGAACAAAAAATTTCACAATTTGTATGGAAACACAAAAGACCCTGAATAGCCAAAGCAATCTGGAGAACGAAAAATGGAGCTGGAGGAATCAGGTTCCCTGACTCAGACTATTCTACAAAACTACAGTAATCAAGACAGTATGGTACTGGCACAAAAACAGAAATATAGATCAACGGAACAGGATAGAAAGCCCAGAGATAAACCCACGCACATATGGTCACCTTATCTTTGATAAGGGAGGCAGGAATGTACAGTGGAGAAAGGACAGCCTCTTCAATAAGTGGTGCTGGGAAAACTGGACAGGTACATGTAAAAGTATGAGATTAGATCACTCCTTAACACCATACACAAAAATAAGCTCAAAATGGATTAAAGACCTAAATGTAAGGCCAGAAACTATCAAAGTCTAAGAGGAAAACATAGGCAGAACACTCTATGACATAAATGACAGCAAGATCCTTTTTGACCCACCTCCTAGTGAAATGGAAATAAAAACCAAAATAAACAAATGGGACCTAATGAAACTTCAAACTTTTGCACAGCAAAGGAAACCATAAACAAGAGCAAAAGACAACCCTCAGAATGAGAGAAAATATTTGCAAATGAAGCAACTGACAAAGCATTAATCTCCAAAATTTACAAGCAGCTCAATAACAAAAAAAAACAAACGACCCAATCCAAAAATGGGCAGAAGACCCATGTAGACATTTCTCCAGAGAAGATATATAGACTACCAACAAAGACATGAAAGAATGATCAACATCATTAATCATTAGAGAAATGCAAATCAAAACTACAATAAGATATCATCTCACACCTGTCAGACTGGCCATCATCAAAAAATCTAGAAACAATAAATGCTGGAGAGCGTGTGGAGAAAAGGGAACACTCTTGCACTGCTGGTGGGAATGTGAACTGGTACAGCCACTGTGGAGAACAGTATGGAGGTTCCTTAAAAGTCTACAAATGGAACTACCATATGACCCAGCAATCCCACTACTGGGCATATACCCTGAGAAAACCATAATTCAAAAAGAGTCATGTACCAAAATGTTCATTGCAGCTCTATTTACAATAGCCCGGAGATGGAAACAACCTAAGTGTCCATCATCGGATGAATGAATAAAGAAGATGTGACACATATATACAATGGAATATTACTCAGCCATAAAAATAAATGAAATTAAGCTATTTGTAATGAAGTGGATGGACCTAGAGTCTGTCATACAGAGTAAGTCAGAAAGAGACAGACAAATACCGTATGCTAACACATATGTATGGAAGTAAAAAAAAATGTCATGAAGAACCTAGGGGTAAGACAGGAATGAAGACACAGACTTACTAGAGAATGGACTTTAGGATATGGGGAGGGGGAATGGTAAGCTATGACAAAGTTAGAGAGTGGTATGGACATATATACACTACCAAAGGTAAAATAGATAGCTAGTGGGAAGTAGCCGCATAGCACAGGGAGATCAGCTCGGTGCTTTGTGACCACCTAGAGGGGTGGGATAGGGAGGGTGGGAGGAAGGGAGATGCAAGAAGGAAAATATATGGGAACATATGTATATGTATAACTGATTCACTTTGTTATAAAGCAGAAACTAACGAACCATTGTAAAGCAACAATACTCCAGTAAAGATGTAAAAAAAGTCTGCAACCAATAAATGCTGGAGAGGGAGTGGAGAAATGGGAACCCTCTTGCACTGTTGGTGGGAATGTAAATTGGTAAAAGCATTATGGAAAACAGTATGGAGGTTCCTTAAAAAACTAAACATCGAACTACTATATAATCCAGTAATCCCACTCCTGGGCATATATCCAGAGAAAACCGTAATTCAAAACGATACGTGCACCCCCAATGATCACTGCAGCACTATTTACAATATCCAAGATGTGGAAGCAACCTAAACGTCCATTGACAGAGGAATGGATAAGGATTATGAGGTACATATATACAATGGAATATTACTCAGCATAAAAAAGAAGGAAATAATGCCATTTGCAGCAACATGGATGGACCTAGAGATTATCTTACTAAGTGAAATAAGTCAGACAGAGAAAGACAATTGTCATATGATATTGCTTATATGTGGAATCCAAAAATAATGATACAAATGAACTTATTTACAAAACAACAACAGACTTACAGACTTCGAAATCAAACTTATGGATACCAAAGGGGAAAGGTGGGGAGATGGGTAAGTTAGGAGCTTGAGGTTAACATACACACACTACTATATAAAAGAAAGATAACCAACAAGGACCTACTGTATTGCACAGGGAACTCTATTCAACATTCTGTAATAACCTGTATGGGAAAAGAATCTGAAAAAGAATGGATATATGTATAACTGAATCTCTTTGCTGTACACCTGAAACTAACTCAACATTGTTAATCAACTATATACTCTAAGATAAAATAATAGTTAAATTTTAAAAAAGAAGAAATAAATTGTTTGAACAGACCGAACACTAGAAGTGAAATAGAACCTATAATATAAAAACTCCTTGCAAATAAAATTCCAGGATCAGTTAGCTTCACTGGGGAGTTCTAACAAACAAACAAAGAAGAACTTATACCAATACTTCTCAAACTCTTCCAAAAGAATGGAGGGGAGGGAATACCCTCAACATCATTCTATGAAACCACCATCACCCTGATATCAAAAACAGACAAAGATACCACCATAAAAGTAAAGTACAGGCCAGTATCTTTGATGAAAATAGATGCAAAAATCCTCAACAAAATATTAGCCAATCAAATCCAACAGCACATAAAAAGGATCATACACCATAATCACATTGGATTGATTCCAGGGTCACAGGGATGTTTCAACATACGTAAATCAATGTGATACACCACATTAACAAAAGAAAAGACAGAAGTCACATAATCATCTCAATAGATGCAGAAAAAGCATTTGACAAAATTCAACATCCACTCTTGATAAAAACTCTCACCAAAGTCAGTATAGAAGGAACATATCTCAACACAATAAAAGCCATTTATGACAAACCCATAGCCAACATAATACTCAATGGTGAAAAGCTAAAAGCCTTTCCACTAAAATCTGGAACAAGACAAGGATGCCCACTCTCACCACTTCTATTCAGCACAGTATTAGAAATCCTAGCCACAGCAATCAGACAAGAAAAATAAATAAAATATATCCAAATTGGAAGTGGAGAGGTAAAATTATCATTTTATGCAGATGATATGATACTCTATGTAGAAAACCCTAAAGACTCCACACAAAAACTATTAGAATAAAATGAATTCACAAATATAGCAGGATACAAGATTAACATACAGAAACCTATTGATTTCTTTACATTAACAATGAAATATCAGAAAGAGGAAGTAAAAAAAAAAATCCCATTTAAAATTGCCTCAAAGAACAAAAAACTAAGAATAAATTTAACCAAGGTGGTGAAAGACCTATATGCTGAAGACTATAAAACATTGATAAGAGAAACAGAAGATGTCTACAAATTTAATGCAATCCTTATCAAAATATCCATGACATTTTCCCACAGAAATAGAAAAATAATCCTAAAATTTATATGGAACCACAAACGACCCAGAATTGCCAAAGCAATCCTGAGGAAAAAGAACAAAGCTGGAGGCATAACCCTTCCAGATTTCAGACAGTACAACATAGCTATAGTAATCAAATCAGTGTGGTATTAGCACAAGAACCCACACATATAGATCAATGGAACAGAACAGAAATCCCAGAAATAAACCCACACACCTATGGCCAATTAATCTTTGATAAAGAAGCAAGAATATACAATGGAGAAAAGACAGTCTCTTCAACAAGTGGTGTTGGGAAAGCTGGACAGTTACATATAATTCAGTGAAAGTAGAACACTGTCTCATACCATATACAAAAATAAATTCATAATTATTCAAAGACATAAATATAAGACATGACATCATAAAATTCCTAAAAAGAACACAGGCAAAACATTCTCAGATATAAATCATAAAATATTTTCTTAGTATGGAGATTCCTCAAAATATTAACAGGAGAACTACCATATGACCCAGTTATTCCACTTCTGGGTATTTATCCCAAAAACACTAATTCAAAATGATATATGAACCCTATGTTCATTGCAGCATTGTTTACAATAACCAAGATATAGAAACAACCTAAGTGTCCAGAGGTGGCTGAGTGGTTAAAGGTATAATAGATATAGATATATGGATATATATAAATAAATACTACTCAGCCATAAAAAAATAATGAAATTCTGCCATTTGCAACAACATGGATGGACTTTGGAGATATTTTGATAAGTGAAATAAGTCAGATGGAGAAAGACAAGTACCATATGATTTCACTCATATGTGAAATCTTGAAAAACAAAACAAAAACAAACTCATAGATACAAAGATCAGATTAGTAATTGTTACCAGAGAGGCAGGTGGTTGGAGGTAGGCAAAATGGGTGAACAGGATCAACTGTATAGTGATGGAAGTTAACTAGACTTATGGTGGGCATCATTTTGTAGTGTATACAGATGTCAAATCATAACGTTGTACACCTGAAACTTATATAATAAAAATATGCAAAGATATAAAACAAAGAAGTTGTGGTGTATCTATACTGAAATATTATTTAGCCATAAAAAGAAGGAAATCCTGACAATATGGATAGACCTCAAGGGTATTATGCTAGGTTAAAGCAGTCAAAGACAAATACCATATGATCTCACTTATATAAGGAATGTAAACAAACAAAAAAGCCAAGCTCATAGATTCAGAGAACAGATTGGCGGTTGCCAAGGGTGGCATGTAGGGTGGGTGAAAAAGTTAAAGGAGTCAAAAGGTACAAATGTCCAGTTATAAAATAAATAATTCATGGGGATATAAAGGACATAATTGTGACTATAGTGAATAATACCATACTGCATATTTGAAAGTTGCTGAGAGAGTAGATCTTAAAAGCCCTCATCACTAGAAAATAATTTGCAACTATGTATGGTGATTGATATGAACTAGACTTACTGTGGTTATAATTTATAAATGTATACAAATATTGAATCATTATGTGTACACCTGAAATGAATGTAATGCTATATGTCAACTACATCTCAATAATACAAAAAAAAAGAGACAAGGTATGAAATCAGGCATAGGTCTTGTTAGATGACACAGGACTCCCAAACTTCCTGGGTTAGGGACATTTCAGCAGGAGAAAGATTATATGATTCATTCATTAAAACATCTAATTGGTACTACAAAAACCATTCATTTGTCCAGTCAATAAGTATGTTTTGAACTTTTACTTTACGCCAGACACAGCGCTTGGCACTGAAACAAGGAATGCCCAGCTCCACTGCCTTTCTGTCATATTAGTGGGTTTTTAAATCCCATATCATTCTACTTCCACCCTTTCAATGGTTAGAGCCATTTCTTTTCCCTTTATCTTCTTCAGTAGAAATATTTATCTAAAACTCAAATATTAAGTGGCTCTAGGGAAGAAACCCATAATGCTTCCCCTATTAACAATAGGTCCTGCAGGATGTGATGCCTTCACAGTCCGCAGCGGGACGCTCCACACTCACTGTTCTCTATCCTTGGTCCTGACACAGGCCCCGGATTTCAGAGGGTGGCAGGAACCTATTTTCCACAAACTCCTTAGTCCTGAACAAAGACCGGACTCTATGATAGCATAATCTACCAGAATTAATAGGAAAAATGGTATTGCTTCCATAATATGCTCCATAAGAAATCTCAATGGTTTATTTAACATTATTAGTAAAATTATCATTTATGTATGACAAGTATGTTCAGGTGAAGAGACCAGCCCACAGGCCTTGTTCAGGTCAAGGACTGCCAGGCAGCCCTCACGACTCACCACTAATCTCAAACTCTACTTGGATAATTCATGATATGGATTTATCTTCTGATGGCCATACAAAAAACGTTTCACATCTTTACTCTGAAGTTTTCCATCAAATTTATATGTAAACTACGGAATACGGAGCTAAAAGTAGTCAACTCTGATGGGTCATTTCACTGTCCCCTTGATTCTTCTTATTCCTCTGCCATAACTCCCCATCAGGTTCCCCACTGTTCTTTTTAAAGGGGGACTGTTCAGAAGGCAAACTATTTTGCCCTTGCCATCCTCCTTACTGCTACCTGGAATGTGGATGTAATAGCAGTAACAATAATTTCCATCTATCATAAGGTAGCCTTGAAGGATGGAAGGTGTATGCTGAGAATGGCAAAGCAGAAAGAGAGGGAGTCAGTTCTGTTGTTTATGGAGCTGCCATACCAGCGCCAGAAGTTGGCTTAACTGCAGAACTCTTTGTTTGAGAGAAAAATACACCTTTATTTTGTTTAAGTTGCTGTGATTTGTATTTTATATTACAGGCAGCAAAAATTAATCATAACTGGTAAAGAGGGAAAACAAAGCTAGAAGTAAAAAGACACATTGACAGGTTTCTGCATAAAGACAGGTGGTAGATTCCCCTCAGTAGTAAAGGGGATGAAGGACAGTGGATGGATTTGGGAAATATTAATGAGGTATGATGAATAAGATTTGTGATTGATTGGAGGCAGGTAAGGAAGGGGAATTTAAGTTCCAATTTTCTGGCTTCAGACAATGGAGATGACAGATCATTATCGGTTACAACAAACTTTCAAAATGTTTGACATTGAAATTTAGACATCCTCAAAAACTCAGAATCTGTCAAATCTTTGCTCAACTTTCAACTATGCCCTCCCCCTACAAAACATATAATAAATTCCATAAGGTTCTAAGCAAACCTTGAAATCAATCTTATCAAATCCCACCCCTAAAACCTTCGAAGTTTTTTTTTCTTCCAGTTTTATTGAGATATAGTTGACATACAGCACTGCATAAGTTTAAGGTGTATATAGCATGATGATTTGACTAACATACGTCATAAATGATTGCCACAATAGGTTTAGTGAACATCCATCATCTCATATAGATACAAAATAAAAGAAATAGAAAAAGAGAGAACTCTAAGGATTTACTCTTAACTTTTATATATAACATATAGCAGTGTTAATTATATTAATATTTTATATTACATCCCTAGTGCTTATTTATGTTATAATAGAAAGTTTGTACCTTTTGATCACCTTCATCCAATTTCTCCTCTCTCCACTCCCCACCTCTCGTAACCACAAATTTGATCTTTTTCTATGAATTTGTCTGTTCATCATTGAAGTATTAATGAAGTATTAATTAACTAACCTACAACACTATTTAGTTCCTGGTACACAATAATATAGTTATTCGATGTTTCTATACATTTCAAAATGATCATAATAAGTCTAATTTTCATTTGCCACATACAAAGATATTACATAATTATTGAATATTCCCCACTGTACATTTCATAAAAATTACTCATTTATTCTGTAACCAGAGGTCTGTACTTCTTAATCTCCTTCACCTATTTCTCTCATCATCTAACCCACCTCCCCTCTGGCAACCACCTCTTTGTTCTCTGTTTTTGTTTTATTGTGTTTGTTCCTTTTTTTTTTTGATTCCACATAAAAGTGAAATCATACAGTATTTGTCTTTCTCTGTCTGACTTATTTCACTTAGCATTATATATTCTAGGTCCATCCATGTTGCTGGAAATGGCAAGATTTCATTAGTGTATATATATACACACACACACACATGACATACACACATATACATATATGTATCACATCTTTTTCCATTCATCCATCTATGGGCACTTAGGTTGCTTCCAAATCTTGGCTTCTGCACATAATGCTGCAATGAACAAAGGGGTGCATATATCTTTTTAATTAGTGTTTTCATTTTCTTTGAATAAATAGGCAGGGGTGGAATTCCTGGATTGCAGGGTAGTTCTATTTTTAATTTTTGAGGAATCTCCATAACGTTCTCCATAGTGGCTGCACCAATTTACATCCCCATCAACAGTCCCTTTTCTTCACATCTTGCCAACACATTATTTGTTAATAACAAGTTTTTCATAGTAACACGTCTGACAGGTGTCAGGTGATATCTCATTGTGGTTTTGACTTGGATTTCTCTGATGATTAGCAATGTTGAACATCTTTTCATTCCTCTGTGTTATCTAATCTACTGTTGATTCCTTCTAGTTCATTTTTCACTTCAGTTATTATATTCTTCAGCTCTGGTTCTTCTTTTATATTCTAACTCCTTGCTAAACTTATCACTGTGTTCATTCATTCTTTTTTTTAATTATTATTTTTATTTAAATTTTTTTTAACATCTTTATTGGAGTATAATTGCTTTACATTGTTGTGTTAGTTGTTGCTGTATAACAAAGCAAATCAGCTATACGTATACATATATCCCCTCCCTCTTGCGTCTCCCTCCCACCTCTCTAGGTGGTCACAAAGCACAGAGCTGATCTCCCTGTGCTATGCGGCTGCTTCCCACTCGCCATCTATTGGACATTTGGTAGGGCACATATATACAATGGAATATTATTCAGCCATAAAAAGAAATGAAATTGAGTTATTTGTAGTGAGGTGGATGGACCTAGAGTCTTTCATACAGAGTGAAGTAAGTCAGAGAGAGAAAAACGAATACTGTATGCTAACACATATATATGGAATCTAAAAAAAAAAAAAAAAGGTTCTGAAGAACCTAGGGGCAGAACAGGAGTAAAGACGTAGATGTAGAGAATGTTCATTCATCCTTACCTCAAGTTCTTTGAGCATTTCTATGATCACTGCTCTAAACTCTTTACTGGGTAGATTGCTTATCTCCACCTCACTTAATTGTTCTTCTGGGGTTCCTCTGTTGCCTCATTTTGCCGAATACTCTTTTTTTCCCTATGTAGTAGGTAGGTCAGTGACGTTTCCCAATCTTGGAGAAGTGACCTTGTATATGAGATATCCTATGGGGCCCAGCAGCGTGCTCCTCTCTGGTCAACAGAGCTATATGCTTTAGGGGTTCCCTCTATGTGGGCTGCATGAGCCCTTCTGTTGTGGTGATACCACGTATTGTGGGGATGCTGGTAGGCATGGCTGGACCCTTGTGCAGTTCACTGCCAGTCCCTGACTAATAAGGAGGCTTCCAGTCACTGGTAGGCAGGGTCAGGTCCCGGGTGGCTGGTTGCACAACTCAGGATGTCCCAGTGCTGGTGCCCACCTGCTGGAAGGAGGGGCCAGGTCACAGGTTAGCTGGTTGTGAGGCTGCAGGATCCTGGTCCTGGTGCCCACCTGCTGGTGAGCAGGGCCATGGGGGTCTGGAATTGGTGTTGCCTGCTGGTGGGCATGGCCTGGGCCTGGGGCTCTATTGGTCCACTTGTGGGTAAGGCAACTGGTGGAGGGACCCAGTTCAATTAATTCTTGGTCCCTTTGAACGTAAAACCTAAATTAACTGAAAAAAGGAGAGAAGTAGAGACTTTCATGGTTTAATTTTTTTTTTTTGTGTGGTACACGGGTCTCTCACTGTTGTGGCCTCTCCCGTTGCGGAGCACAGGCTCCGGATGCGCAGGCTCAGCGGCCATGGCTCACAGGCCCAGCCGCTCCGCGGCATTTGGGATCTTCCCGGACCGGGGCATGAACCCGTGTCCCCTGCATCGGCAGGAGGACTCTCAACCACTGCGCCACGAGGGAAGCCCCATAGTTTAATTTTTCCCACCTTTTTCATGAGTAAGTTATCTATCCTTCAAATTTAAGACACCTTCATGCCCATAAATGTATAAATTGTTATAGCATTTACAGTCCTCAGGTATGCATGTGAATTCAGGGAAATGCAGATAGTTGCTATGGTTTTTTAGATGTTTCCTCTATTCCTGAAACTGTTCCCAACTTGGCATGGATAGATTTTCACACCTTTTGAGGCTCAACTCAAATGTTACTTCTTTCATGAAGCCTGTTTTTATCACTAAAGCTGGAAGCAGTTCTGCCTTCTCTAAACTTACATGCTTTTAAGGATTTACTGGATACCTTTTACTCAATAGTCAAGTTAACTGGGCCAATTAAATGAGTTAGGAATGCTGTGTATATTACAGTCATAAAACCAATTATCTCACTGTGAAGAATTCACTCTGACCTGGGGTTTTTCTTTTCTTCCATTTTTGCAACACAGAAAATTTGCTTTTGGATGCCAACTCTTCATTTTTTTATTACCTATAGAGGCACTAAATACATTGAAACTTACTTATGACAAACTTTGTTTTCCACATCATGTCGAAGCTATCATTCCTATTCTAGTCATTTTATCTTACAGACTTATAGGAAATTAAAAGGAAACATTAAAGAACAAAGGCATTTAGTCGTTTCATTGCCTGAACTTGAAAAATAGAATGACAGGAGGTATAGAGAGGCAGTTTTACTTGAGTAGCCATTTTGAAAATCTGAAAAATGAGAGGAATTACTTACTATTCTTAGCACTGCGCAAGGTACTAAAAACTCATTTTGCACTTTAATTTAACAAGTATCTGTCGAGCATCCTCTGTGTTACATGCCATATGCAGATCTGTGGCAGTGGTGTGCTGGAACCAGCTCTGTAAGCTGGCAAGAGCTGATACTTAAAATTTCTGGAAATTTTTGATCCAGTTGTTAGTCCATTGGTCGTTTGAAATTGGCTGTGGTGGGAGTATTTACCCTGCAGAAATTGTCAAACACTACAAATCTGGGCTTTTTACTTTCAGGGAGCCAGTTTACCAGCACACCACTGGAAACACAGTCATGAGTGAAATGCATTCTGAGTCCTCAGAAGCTTGCCTCCTTGTTGAGGGATAAGGCAAGCACAACAATGATCAAAACACAAGGCACAATTAACTGGGCTAACATCCATATGTTAAAATAACAATACATAAGTCTCAGTCCAGAGCAGCATAGCATTAAAAGAAATAGTCACAAAAGAATTCTAATTGTGTACCCTATAAGAACACAACATGAATCCAAGGACACAGTATAACACAACTCTTAGTAGGACACTATTATCTCTGACAATATGATAGACTAGAGATTCTGAAATTCTCTGATCACAAGGTAGGTAATAATTTTGCATCACACACATACACACTTTTAAATGAATGGACAATTAATTTAAAAAGAGAGAAATCCCTTGAGGTAATGATTGAAAAGGGAGATATAAAGAAAGCAGAGGCTAAGGAGAGAAGTGAGCATAGTCATTGCCATCAAGGCCTCTTTGGATCCTTCCCTTCCCTTCCCAAGTCTAGGTTCTAGTTACAAAGTAAAAAAAAAAAAAAAATTAAATTTAAAAACAGCCTTTCCTGAGCTTCTATAATCATAAACTAGCCCTAGACAGAAGTCACACAACTCATTTGGGGCTCAAAACCTCGCAAAGAAGTTCTACTTAATGTTGACCTGCATCTGAATGAATCCAGGTCCCTGAGAGAAACAAACAAATCCTCCCAGGAGAAATGCAACCCAAGTTTCAGAGAAATTACAGAAAGTATCCACTCAAAGTATAAGTTCCCAAACAAAAAAATTACCAAACATATGAAAAAATCATCCTGAGTAAGAGAAAGCAGAAAGAAAAAGCTACAATGATAAACCATATCTATAAAAACTTCAGATACCAGAATTGTCAGACATAGGATAAGTATATACTTATCAGAAGTGGTGTAATTAGGTATGTTAAATGTACTTGAAGAAGCAAAAGAGAATTAAGAAATGAGTAAAAGAGTATTAAAATTAATAAGCAGATCTGAAAATAGTAGAATTTCTGGGAATAAAATATATAACAATTTAGTTTTTAAAGCCCTGTAGAAAAGTTAATGAACACACAGTAAGATGAAGAAATTATTTGTGAACTGACAGGTAGCTCTGTACATTTGGGGACTGCTATTTAGACATCAGGTGCAATATTTTAGGTATTTCTTTAATGAAGAATTATATTCCAAAAACTTTTTTTTTTAATTTGAAAACATCCTATTTCATCCTCATTCTTTATATTTCCAAATTTTTATCATGAAAAGATTTTAAATATAGAATGGTTGGAAGAGTAGCACAAAGCTAAAAACTAGTATGTTTATATGTAAATTTATATACCTACTTTTTTGCTGAAGCATTTGAAGGTAAACTGCGAACGTCATGACGTTTCCGCCTTAAACGTTTCAGCATGCTTCTATTTAAGGGTGGGAAAATGAGATTCAAGGTGTGAAAGACTGAGTTAAAAGGCCCAACAAACAACGGACGCTAAGAGAAAGAATGAAGGAGACGCAATATTTAAAGGGATGATGGTTTAGATTTCCTAAAATGGAAAAAATATAAAGTGTAAGGCTCAGGAAACCCAATGCAAGATAAACAGAACGCCACACCTAGATACAATATAGTTAAATTGCAGAACACCAAAGAGAAAGAAAAGATCTTAAAGTCAGCTGGAGGTTCTTAAAAGCAGAATCCTTAAAAGGACACACACACAAAAGACTTACCAGACATCTCCACAGCTACAAAGGGAGCAAGCAAGCATTTTAAAAGCGTTTTCAAAGTGCAGGGACGGGGCGCGGAGGGATTATACCTTCCTATTGTGTAACTACAAAAAAAAAAAAAATCTTTCAAGAATGACGCTGAACCTTAATCATGTGATTACATTTAGCATCTCTAATGCTATGAAAAAAGACACCAGACAAATCCAGAAAGTGAGACTTTTTATAAAACAACTAGATTTTAAAATGTCAATTCATTAAAAAAAAAATAAAGGGATAGTTTTACGTTAAAAGAAGCTAAAGAGATTTAACAACCAAATATAATGTGAACCTGATTATAAGGCAGTAAAGTTAAGGTGACATATAAGCTATTAATATATTTTGGGAGCAACTGAGAAATTTTGAATATGTACCAAATATTAGATATTATGGAATTATTGTTAGTTTTTTTCAGTGTAATGTGAACCTGATTATAAGGCAGTAAAGTTAAGGTGACATATAAGCTATTAATATATTTTGGGAGCAATTGAGAAATTTTGAATATGTACCAAATATTAGATATTATGGAATTATTGTTAGTTTTTTTCAGTGTACTAATGATTCTGTGGTTATATAGAATAAAGTCTGTAATGATATATGTGTCTTACTTTCAGATGATTCAGCAAAAAAAAATTTATTAAAAAATGTATATATACTATTTTTTCTTTGTGCTGTACTTTCAACCACTCTGCATTTTAAGTGCTTTCATAATACAAAGTTGGAAATGTAAAGAAAATAGTTAACATGTGGATATTTAAACAAACATTGATGGAATTTAAAATGCTAACAAGGTGAAACCAAATATCTGGACAATAATAGCACCCAGGCTAGGAAAAAAAGATTGATGTTAAAATATTCTAAATTTCTTATACTGATCAGTAGGAGGATAAATATATTAATTTAGACTTAATTATGGATGTGAGAATTTTAAAAGGATAAAATTGGAAACAGATCTTTCAAACTAGTACAAGGAGATAAATGGAATGAGCAAAGAATCTAATTAAATAAAATAAGGATATTTTTTCTAAATGGAAAAAAATTGGAAATAGATCTTCCAAACTAATGCAAGGGGAAAAAATGGAATGAGCGAAGAATCTAATTAATTAAAACCAAGGCAAAGAAGACATAAAAGGAAACAGGAAAAGCCTAATAAAAAGCACAAAGTAAGCTGACATAAATAAAATGAAGTATTTCATCACAATAAATGAGAATGAAGTGAAATTTCCTGCTCAAACTCATGATTTTCTGACTTGATTTTTTGAAAAATCCAGCTGTATGTAAAAGATTCCTAAGATATATAGAGAAAACTTGAAAAACTATAGAAAAAATATTCATGTATATACTAAAAATGAAAGCTGGTGTAGCTGTATTAATATCAAACAAATGAATTTTATCATTAGTAAAAAACCATTAGTAAAAATTAGAAGTATAAAAGTTTTAATCCCCTGGGAAGATGTATTGAATCTAAATTTGTAAGTACCTAATAAAATAGCTTAAACAAACAAATAAAAAAACAGAATAAAGATTGATTTAAGATGTCAAAGATCTTTTTATGTACTTATTGCAATCCATCCATAGTCTTTAGTGAAATGTCTATTCAAATCATTTGCCTGTTTGTTTCATTGTTTGTTTTCTCATTATTGGATTTTGAGAACACTTTACATCTTCTAGATACAAGTCCTTTATCAGATATATATGATTTATAAATATTGTCTCCCAGTCTGTAGCTTTTTTAAAATTCTCTTAATAGAGTCTTTTGAAGATCAAAAGTTGTAAATTTTGATGAAGTCCCTTTTTTTAAAATAAAAAAAACAGATTGTGCTTTGGTGGTATATCTAAAAAATGCTGCCCATTCCAAATTCACAGACTTTTATTTTTTCTAGAATTTTTATTGTTTTAGATTCACATTTAGGTGTATGATCCGTTTTAAATCCATTTTTGCATATTGTGTGAGGCATGCATGGAAGTGCATTCTTTGCATATATGATTGCATATAGGCAATCATCATAGCACCATTTTTTGAAAAGACAGTTCTTTGTTCTAATTGTTTTTGTATCCTTGTCCAAAATCAATTACCCATGTATGTCATATATATGTCTAGTTCATGACTCTATTCTGTTCCATTAACATATTTCTCTATCTTGATGTCAATACTATATTCTTAATTACTGAAACCTTTTAATAAGTTTTGAAATCAAGTAGTATTAGTCCCCCAATTTTGTTCTTTTTCAAAGTTGTGTGACTATTCTAAATCCTTTAATTTTCATAGAATAACTTTTGTAAGGTTTTCCCTGTGTATTTACAATTTTTATGCTGTTCTAGATACTATTTCTTTTTAGTTACAATTTTCAATTGTTCATTGATGTTATATAGAGATACAATGATTTTGTATGTTGATCTTTTATCCTGAAACCTTGATTAGCCTACTTATTAGTTCCAGTAGTTTTGTAGATTCTATCAAATTTTCTACATAAACAATCAGGTTATATAAAGGCAGTTTTACTTAGACCTTCCAATACAGATGCTTTTTATTTATTTATTTTTCTTCATTTACTGTAACAGTTAAAATATCCAAAACAATGTTGAATGGGGGTGATAAGAGTATCCAGTGTCTTTGAAAAAGCAAAATGTTTCTATTTTGAGGAAGTCATTGTGATTTTTTTTGTGCCTTATCTTAGGAATCATTGCCTAAGTCAATATCAGTAAGATTTTCTCCTGTGTTATTTTCTAGGTATTTGATCATCTTAGCAGCTACATTTATGTCTGTGGTCTATTTCAACTTAATTTTTATATATGATTAATTTTTTAAATGATCAGTGATTAAAAACTGTCAACGAATTAGGAATAGAAGGTAACCTGAATTTCATCAAATGTTTCTTCTACAACTATGACATAGGCTTTTTGTTTGTTTTGTCTGTTAATATGAATTTGTTTGATTTTCAAATGTTGAAGCAACCTTGCATTCCTGGGATAAACTTTACATGATTATGATGTTCTATCCTTTTCATGCATTGTTGTATTCAATTTGCTAATGCTTTGGTAAGGATTTTTACATTTATGTTCATAAGAGATACTGGTCTGCTTTCTTCCAACATCTTTGTCAGAAGTGCTCCTTGACTTTCCATTATCTGTATGGTATTACTATTTTTTAAATGTTTGGTAGATTCTACTAGTAAAGCTATATAAGCCTGGTGATTTATGTGTGAGAAAATTTAAAATATGAATTCGATCTCTTTAATAAATTTAAGAGAAATCATGGTACTTGTTTCTTCTTGAGATTTGTTTTTTCTTTCAGAAACTGAGATTTGATCTTTCAGGAATTTGTTCAATTCACTTGTCTAATTTATACCCTATGTTTAGAGTTATTCATAATATACTCTTAACTATTCTTTTAATGTTTCTAGGGATGGCTCTTCTCTCATTACTGAGAGTGGTAATTCTTATCTTCTTTCTTTTTATTATTATCTGTTAGCTGTACCAGGTTCTCAATCAGGAGTAATTTTACCCTCTCTGGGGGGCATTTAGCAATGTCTTAAGACATTTTTGGTTGTCACAACTGGGTCATTGTTGCTGGCGTCTAATAAGTACAGGCCAGGAATGCTGCTAACTATCCTGCAATGCACAGGACATCCCCAACAACAAAGAATATTCCAGCCCCACATTTCACTAGTGCTGATGTTGAGAAATCCTGGGCACCAGAGTTTCACCATTTCATTGTTTTTCTCAAAGAACCAAGCTTTGGTTTCCATTATTTTTCTCTATAACATATTTTTTGTTCTCTGTTTCTGTGCTTATCTTTCAATTGTTATTTTTAATTGTGGCAAAATATACATAACTTAAAATTTACCATTATAACCAGACCTCTTTATCATGCAAAACTGAAACTATACACATTAAACAACAATTCTCCATTCCCTCTTCCCCTGGTCACCATCATTCTACTTTCCATCTCTATGAATTTGACTACTCTAGGTATCTCACATAAGTAGAATCATACACTGCTTGCCTTTTGTGACTGGCTTGTTTCACTTAGCATGCCTTCAAGTTTCATTCACAGCACATCTTCAAGTTTCATTTACATTATAGCCTAGGTCAGAATGTCCTTTCTTTAAAGCTGTATAATATTCCACTGAATGTATATACAGCATTTTGTTTATCCATTCATCTGTCAGTGGACACTTAGGGTTGCTTCCACCTTTTGACTATTGTAAATAATGCTGCTATGAACAAAGGTGTATTCTACTCTCACCTTTAAAATGTCCTTTATTCTGCTTACTTGGGTTTAATTTGCTCTTCTTTTTCTTGTTTCTTCAGGTAGAACTCAGATCACTGATTCAAGACATTTTAGGGGCTTCCCTGATGGTCCAGTGGTAAAGAATCTGCCTTCCAATGCAAAGGATGCGAGTTCAATCTCTGGTTGGGGAACTAAGATCCCACATGTTGCAGGGCAACTAAGCCCGTGCGCCACAACTACTGAGCCTGCGTGCCTCAACTAGAGAGCTCACATGCCATAAACTACAGAGCCCATGCTCTCTGGAGGCTGGATGCCACAACTAGAGAGAGAAAACCCACATGCCACAACTAGAAAGAAGCCCATGCGCCACAACTAGAGAGAAGTCTGCGCTGCTGCAACAAAGAGCCCACGCGCCACAAGGAAAGATCCCATGTGCCATAACTAAGACCCAGTGCAGGCAAAAATAATAAATTTTTTTTTTAGAAAGGATTTTTAAAATTATTGTGAACATTTAAAGCTATAAACTTGCTTCTATTTTCTGTTTTTCAGTGAACCCCACAAGTTTTAATAATTATGTTTTCGTTTTCATTCTGTTCAAAATATTTTCTACTTTCCCTAGTGATTTTTCTCTCTGACTCAGTGGTTATTTAGAAGTGTTGTTGAAATTCCTAACATTGGGAGAATTTAAAAATGTTTTTCGGTTCTGAAGAACCTAGGGGCAGGATAGGAATAAAGACGCAGACACAGAGAATGGACTTGACAGAGGGAGTGGGAAGGGTAAGCTGGGATGAAGTGAGAGAGTGGCATGGACATATATACACTACCAAATGTAAAATAGATCACCAGTGGGAAGCAGCCACATAGCACAGTGAGATCAGCTCGTGCTTTGTGACCACCTAGAGGGGTGGGATAGGGAGGGTGAGAGGGAGATGCAAGAGGAAGGAGATATAGGGATATATGTATATGTATAGCTGATTCACTTTGTTATACAGCAGAAACTAGCACACCATTATAAAGCAATTATACTCCAATAAAGATGTTTAAAAATTAAAAACTAAAAAAATTTAAAAATGAACATTTTTCTGTTAACTGGATAACTTAAGTACTTTGTGATCAGAAAACATACTGTATATGATTTCAGTGCTTTAAAATCTACTGAGACTTGTTTTATGGCACAGAAAATGGTCTTCATTGGTAAATGTTCTGTGTGCACTTGAAAATATTGTATATTATACTGTTGTTGGGTACAGTATTCTATAATTGTCAGGTAATAATATTGTTCAAGTGTGCTGTATCTATACTGATTTCCTGTTAACTAGGTCTATTAATTATTGAAAGAAGAACATTTAAATCTCTAACTAAAATTATGCATTTCTATTTCTCCTTTTGGTTCTTCAGTATTTGCTTTATGCAATTTGAATCTGTTATCAGATGCACACACATTTAGGAATTTTATGTCATCTTGATGATTTTACTCCCTTATCATTATAAAATGACCCCTGGTAATATTTGTTGCTCTGAAATCTACTTTAATATTGATATTGCCACTCTAGCTTTTTTTTTGGATTAGTACTGGCATGGTATCCCCTAGTTCTTTTGTTTTTAACCTATCCTGTTTCTACAATTAAATAGGTGTGTTGCAAAGAGCATACAGTTCAGTTGTGCTTTTTACATTCAACCTGACAATCTTCTTTTAATTTGGATGTTTAGAACATTTACATTTAATATGGTTATTAATATTGTTTGGTTTAAATCTATCATCTTTAGAGTTGTTTTCTATTTGCCCCATAGGGTCTTTCTTCCTTTCTCCATCTTTCTCTGACTGCTTTGTATTAAGTGAGCATTTTTATATTTCCTTTTATTTCTATAATAGATTTATTCACTATAATGTTTTTAGTGATTACATAGGGCATTTAATATACATTTTTTACTTACCAGAGTTTTCTTACAAATAATATGTCACCTCACATATAGTGTGAACATGGCAAAAATATTCTTCCATTTTCCCTGTTGGCCTTTGTGTTATCGCTGTCATGCATTCTAATTTAACAAATGTTATAGATTATACAAATATATATATATATTTATGTTTATATATAGAATTATATTCATTTGTACGACTTTGATTCTTGCTTTAGAGAGTGAATTGTAATTTTTAAAAATTTTAAGGTTAAGAAAAAAGTATTTTATATTTTTTTATATATGTACCACTTCTAATCCTCTTCATCTCCTTGTATAGAGCCAAATACCCATCTGGTATCATTTTCTGTCTGCCCGAAGAAATTCATTTAACATTTTTCTAGTGCTAGTCTTCTGGCAATGAATTCTTTTAGTTTTTTATATCTGAAAAGGATTTATATTTCTTTTTGATATACTGATTTCAGACTATAAAATTCTTCAAGGAATTTTTTTCTTTCAGTATAAAATGTCACTACACTGTATTGTGGCTTTCATTGTTTCTGACGGTATCTGCCATTATTCATATTTGTGTTCATTTGTGTGTAACGTCTATTTTCCATGGCTGCTTTTTTTTTTAAACAACTTTCTTGGAGTATAATTGCTTTACAATATTGTGTAAGTTTCTGCTGTATAACAAAATGAATCAGCTATACGTATACATATATCACTATATCCCCTCCCTTGTGTGTCTCCCTCCCACCCTCTCTATCCCACCTCTCTAGATGGTCAAAAAGCACCAAACTGATCAACATGTGCTATGCGGCTGCTTCCCACTAGCTATCTATTTTACATTTGGTAGTGTATATATGTCCATGCCTCTCTCTTACCTCATCCCAGCTTACCCTTCCCCCTCCCCATGTCCTCAAGTCCATTCTCTATGTCTGCATCCTTATTCCTGTCCTGACCATAGGTTCTTCAGAACCATATTTTTCTTTTTTATTTTTAGACTCCATATATATGTGTTAGCATACAGTATTTGTATTTCTCTTTCTGACTTACTTCACTCTGTATGACAGATGTGAGGTCCATCTACCTCAGTACAAATAACTCAATTTCATTTCTTTTTAGGGCTAAGTAATATGCCACTGTATTTATGTGCCACATCTTCTTTACATATTCATCTGTCGATGGACATTTAGGTTGCTTCCATGTCCTGGCTACTGCAAATAGAGCTGAAATGAACATTCTGGTACATGACTTTTTTGTTTGTTTGTTTATTTTAACATCCTTATTGGAATATAACTGCTTTACAATGGTGTGTTAGTTTCTGCTTTATAACAAAGTGAATCAGTTATACATATACATATGTTCCCATATCTCTTCCCTCTTGCATCTCCTTCCCTCACACCCTCCCTATCCCACCCCTCTAGGTGTTCACAAAGCACCGAGCTGATCTCCGTGTGTTATACGGCTGCTACCCACTAGCTATCTATTTTACGTTTGGTAGTGTATATATGTCCATGCCACTCTCTCACTTTGTCACAGCTTACCCTTCCCCCTCCTCATATCCTCAAATCCATTCTCTAGTAGGTCTGTGTCTTTATTCCCATCTTACCCCTAGGTTCTTCATGACTTTTTTTCCCTTAGATCCATATATATGTGTTAGCATACGGTATTTGTTTTTCTCTTTCTGACTTACTTCACTCTGTATGACAGACTCTAGGTCCATCCGCCTCACTACAAATAACTCAATTTTGTTTCTTTTTATGGCTGAGTAATATTCCATTGCATATATGTGCCACATCTTCTTTATCCATTCATCTGATGATGGACACTTAGCTTGCTTCCATCTCCTGGCTATTGTAAATAGAGCTGCAATGAACATTTTGGTACATGACTCTTTTTGAATTATGGTTTTTTCAGGGTATATGCCCAGTAGTGGGATTGCTGGGTCATATGGTAGTTTTATTTTTAGTTTTTTAAGGAACCTCCATATATTCTCCATACTGACTGTATCAATTTACATTCGCATCAATAGTGCAAGAGGGCTCCCTTTTCTCCACACCCTCTCCAGCATTTACTATATGTAGATTTTTTGATGATGGCCATTCTGACTGGTGTGAGCTGATACCTCATTGCAGTTTTGATTTGCATTTCTCTAATGATTAATGACGTTGAGCTTCCTTTCATGAGTTTGTTGGCAATCTGTATATCTTCTTTGGAGAAATGTCTATTTAGGTCTTCTGCCCATTTTTGGATTGGGTTGTTTGTTTTTCTGATATTGAGCAGCATGAGCTGCTTGTAAATTTTAGAGATAAGTCCTTTGTCAGTTACTTCATTTGCAAACATTTTCTCCCATTCTGAGGTCTGTCTTTTCATCTTATTTATGGTTTTCTCTTCTGTGCAAAAGTTTTTAAGTTTCATTAGGTCTGATTTATTTCTGTTTTTATTTCTGTTTCTCTAGGAGGTGGGTCAAAAAGGATCTTGCTGTGATTTATGTCAGAGAGTGTTCTGCCTATGTTTTCCTGTAAGAGTTTTACAGTGCCTGGCCTTACGTTTAGGTCTTTAATCCATTTTGAGTTTATTTTTGTGTATAGTGTTAGGGAGTGTGCAAATTTCATTCTTTTATATGTAGCGGTCCAGTTTTCCCAGCACCACTTATGGAAGAGACTGTCTTTTTTCTATGTCTCCTTTATCAAAGATAAGGTGACCGTATGTGTGTGGGTTTATCTCTGGGCTCTCTATCCTGGTTCCATTGACCCATATTTCTGTTTTTGTGCCAGTACCATACTGTCTTGATTACTGTAGCTTTGTAGTATAGTCTGAGTCAGGGAACCTGATTCCTCCAGATCCGTTTTTCTTCCTCAAGATATCTTTGGCTATTCAGGGTCTTTTTGGTCTCCATAAAATTGTGAAATTTTTTGTTCTAGTTTTGTGTAAAATGCCATTGGTAGTTTCATAGGGATTGCATTGAATCTGTAGCTTCCTTTGGTTAGTATAGTCTTTTTCACAATGTTGATTCTTCCAATCCAAGAACATGGTGTATCTCTCTATCTGTTTGTATCACCTTTAATTTCTTTCATTATTGTCTTATAGTTTTCTGCATACAGTTCTTTTGTCTCCTTAGGGAGGTTTATTGCTAGGTATTTTACTCTTTTTGTTGCAATGGTAAATGGGAGTGTTTCCTTAATTTCTCTTTAAGATATTTCATCATTAGTGTATAGGAATGCAAGAGATTTCTGTGCATTAATTTTGTATCCTGCTACTTTACCAAATTCATTGATTGGCTCTACTAGTTTTCTGGTAGCATCTTTAGGATTCTCTATGTGTAGTATCATGTCATCTGCAAACAGTGACAGTTTTACTTCTTCTCTTCTGATTTGGATTCCTCTTATTTCTTTTTCTTTTCTGATTGCTGTGGTTAAACTTTGAAAACTATGTTGAATAATAGTCATGAGAGTGGACAATCTTGTCTTGTTCCCTATCTTAGAGGAAATGTTTTCAGTTTTTCACCATTGAGAATGATGTTGGCTGTGGGTTTGTCATATATGGCCTTCATTATGTGGAGGTAAGTGCCCTCTATGCCTACTTTCTGGAGGGTTTTGATCACAAATGGATATTGAATTTGTCGAAAGCTTTTTCTGCATCTATTGAGGTTATCATGGGTTTTATCCTTCAATGTGTTAATATGGTTTATCACATAAATTGATTTGCGTATATTGAAGAATCCTTGCATTCCTGTGATAAACCCTACTTGATTATGGTGTATGATCCTTTTAATGCGCTGTTGGATTTTGTTTGCTAGTATTTTGTTGGGGACTTTTCCATCTATGTTCATCAGTGATTTTGGCCTGTATTTTTCTTTCTTAGTGATGTCTTTGTCTGGTTTTGGTATCAGGGTGATAGTGGCCTTGTAGATTGAGATTGGGAGTGTTTCTCCCTCTGCTGTATTTTGGAAGAGTTTGAGAAGGATAGGTGTTAGCTCTTCTCTAAATGTTTGGTAGAATTCGCCTGTGAAACCATCTGGTCCTGGACTTTTGTTTCTTGAAGATTTTTAATCCCAGCCTCAATTTCAGTGCTTGTGCTTAGTCTGTTTATATTTTCTATTTCTTCCTGGTTCAGTCTTGGAAGGTTGTGCATTTCTAAGAATTTGTCCATTTCTTCCAGGTTGTCCATTTTATTGGCATATAGTTGCTTGTAGTAATCTCTCAGGATTCATTGTATTTTTGCAGTGTCACTTGTTACTTCTCCTTTTTTCATTTTTAATGCTATTGATTCGAGTCTTCTCCCTTTTTTTTTTTTTGATGAGTCTAGCTAATGGTTTATCAATTTTGTTTATCCTCTCAAGGAACCAGCTTTTGGTTTTATTGATCTTTGCTATTGTTTCCTTCATTTCTTTTTCATTTATTTCTGCTCTGATTTTTATGATTTCTTTCCTTCTGTTGACTTCGGGCTTTTTTCTTCTTCTTTCTCTAATTGCTTTAGGTGTAAGGTTAAGTTGTTTATTTGAGATGTTTCTTATTTTTTGAGGTAGGATTGTATTGCTATAAACTTCTCTCTTAGAACTGCTTTTGCTGCATCACATTGGTTTTGGGTTGTCATGTTTTCATTGTCATTTCTTTCTAGGTTTTTTTTTTTTTTTTTTTGCAGTACGCAGGCCTCTCCCTGTTGTGGCCTCTCCCATTGTGGAGCACAGGCTCTGGATGTGCAGGCTCAGTGGCCATGGCTTACTGACCCAGCCACTCTGTGGCATGTGGGATCTTCCCGGACCGGGGCACAAACCCATGTCCCCTGCATCAGCAGGTGGACTCTCAACCACTGCACCACCGGGGAAGCCCATTTCTAGGTATTTTTTGGTTTCCTCTTTGATTTCTTCAGTGATTTCTTGGTTATTAAGTGGTGTATTCTTTATCCTCCATGTGTTTGTATTTTTTTCAGATATTTTCCTGTAATTGACATCCAGTCTCATAGGATTGTGGTGGCAAAAGATACTTGATATGATTTCATTTTTCTTCCATTTACCAAGGCGTGATTTGTGACCCAAGATATGATCTATCCTGGAGAATGTTCCATGAGCTCTTGAGAAGAAGGTTTATTTTGTTGTTTTTGGACAGAATGTCCTATAAATATCAATTAAGTCCATTTTGTTTAACGTATCATTTAAAGCTTGTGTTTCCTTATTTATTTTCATTTTGGATGATCTGTCCATTGGTGAAAATGGGGTGTTAAACTCCCTACTATGATTGTCTTACTGTCAATTTCCCTTTTATGGCTGTTGGCAATTGCCTTATATATTGAGATGCTATGTTGGGTGCATAAACATTTACAATTGTTATATCTTCTTCTTGGATTCATCCCTTGATCATTATGTACTGTCCTTCTTTGTCTCTTATAACTGTCTTTATTTTAAGGTCTTTTTTATCTGATATGAGAATTGCTACTCCAGCTTTCTTTTGATTTCCATTTGCATGGAATATCTTTTTCCATCCCCTCACTTTCAGTCTGTATGTGTCCCTAGGTCTGCAGCAGGTCTCTTGTAGACAGCATATATATTGGTCTTGTTTTTGTATCCATTCAGCCAGTCTATGTCTTTTGGTGGGAGCATTTAATCCATTTACATTTAAGGTAATTATCAATAGGTATGTTCCTATTCCCATTTTCTTAATTGTTTTGGGTTTGTTATTGTAGGTCTTTTCCTTCTCTTGTGTTTCCTGCCTAGAGGAGTTCCTTTAGCATTTGTTGTAAAGCTGGTTTGGTGGTGCTGAATTTTCTTAGCTTTTGCTTGTCTGTAAAGGTTTTAATTTCTCTGTCAAATCTGCATGAGATCCTTGCTGGGTAGAGTAATATTGGTTGTAGATTTTTCCTTTCATCACTTTAAATATATCCTGCCAGTCCCTTGTGGCTTGCAGAGTTTCTGCTGAAAGATCAGCTGTTAACTTTATGGGGATTCCCTTGTATGTTAGTTGTTTTTCCCTTGCTGCTTTTAATATTTTTCTTTAATTTTTGATAGTTTGATTAATATGTGTCTTGACGTGTTTCTCCTTGGATTTATCCTGTATGGGATCTCTGCGGTTCCTGGACTTGATTGACTATTTCCTTTCCCATATTAGGGAAATTTTCAACTCTATTCTCTTCAGATATTTTCTCAGTCCCTTTCTTTTCCCCTTCTTCTTTAGGGACCTCTATAATTTGAATGTTGGTGTTTAATGTTGTCCCAGAGGTCTTTAAGACTGTCCTCAATTCTTTTCACTCTTTTTTCTTTATTCTGCTCTGTGGTAGTTATTTCCACTATTTTATCTTCCAGGTCACTTATCCGTTCTTATGCCTCAGTTATTCTGCTATTGATTCCTTGTAGAGAATTTTTAATTTCACTTATTGTGTTGTTCATCATTGTTTGCTTGCTCTTTAGTTCTTCTAGGTCCTTGTTAAGCATTTCTTGTATTTTCTCCATTCTATTTTGAAGATTTTGAATCATCTTTACTATCATTACTCTGATATCTTCTTCCGGTAGACTGCCTATTTCTTCTTCATTCGTTTCATCTGGTGGGTTTTTACCATGCTCCTTTATATGCTGTGTGTTTCTCTGTCTTCTCATTTTGCTTAATTTACTGTGTTTTGGGTCTCCTTTTTGCAGGCTGTAGGTTTGTAGTTTTTGTTGTTTTTTGGTGTCTGACCCCAGTGGGTAAGTTTGGTCCAGGGAGTTGTGTAGGTTTCCTCATCGAGGGGAACACTGGTGCCTGTGTTCTGGTGGATTAGGCTGGATCTTTTCTTTCTGGTGGGCAGGACCGTGTCTGTTGGTGTGTTTTGGAGTTTCTGTGACGTTATTATGATTTTAGGCAGCCTCTCTCCTAATAGGTGAGGTTGTTTTCCTGTCTTGCTAGTTGTGTGGCATAGGGTGTCCAGCACTGTAGATTGCTGATCATTGAATGGAGCTGGATTTTCACGTTGAGATGGAGATCTATGGGAGAGCTTTCATCATTTGATATTACATGGAGCCGGGAGGTCTCTAGTGGACCAACGTCCTGAACTCGGCTCTCCCACCTCAGAGGCACAGGTCTGACACGCAGCCTGAGCACCAAGACCCTGTCAGTCACACAGCTTTCTCTTGTGTGTCATAGTCCAGAGGAAGATGGTGTGACTGTAGATTTCATTATGGTGTTCCAGTTCCCCTCTGCTGCAGCAAGGGCAGTGAGAAAGAGGAGAATCTGTAACATCCATGATGTTGCCGGCAAAACCCACTGGGGTCCCCAGGAAAAATATGATGAAATCTAGGTGATAAGGTCTACATTCTTTTGTGCTTAGTTTAGTTTCTCTTGTCTATAGAAGCTGCGTGCTGAAATCTTGCACCTAACACATCGGATTAGCGTTTCCAGAATAGAAACACTTTTCTGTTTAGGTTATTATGCATTTTTTGACTGAGGTTTTTTACATTGAGTTTCTGTATTTTTTTTTAACGTTTTCATTGGAGTATAATTGCTTTACAATGGTGTGTTAGTTTCTGCTTTATAACAAAATGAATCAGTTGTACATATACATATATCCCCATATCTCTTCCCTCTTGCATCTCCCTCCCTCTCACCCTCCATATCCCACCATTCTAGCTGGTCACAAAGCACTGAGTTGATCTCTGTGTGCTATGAGATTGCCTCCCACTAGCTATCTATTTCACATTTGGTAGTGTATATGTGTCTGTATATACACTACCACTCTCTCACTTTGTCCCAGCTTACCCTTCCCCCTCCCCATGACCTTAAGTCCATTTTCTAGTAGGTCTGCATCTTTATTCCTGTCTTGCTCCTAGGTTCTTCATGACCATTTTTGTTTTTTGTTTCTTTTTTAGATTCCATATATATGTGTTAGCATACGGTATTTGTTTTTCGCTTTCTGACTTACTTCACTCTCTATGACAGACTCTAGGTCCATCCACCTCACTACAAATAACTCAATTTCATTACTTTTTATGGCGAGTAATATTCCATTGTATATATGTGCTACACCTATTTTATCCATTCATCTGTCAATGGACACTTAGGTTACTTCCACATCCTGACTATTGTCAATAGAGCTGCAATGAACATTGTGGTACATACTGTTTTTGAATTATGGTTTTCTCAGGGTATATGCCCAGTAGTGGGATTACTGGGTCATACGGTAGTTCTTTTTTTAGAACAGTGTATGAGGGTTCCCTTTTCTCCACACCCTCTCCAGCATTTATTGTTTGTAGATTTTTTAATGATGGCCACTCTGACCGGTATTAGTTGATATCACATTGTAGTTTTGCTTTGCATTTCTCTAATGATTAATGATGTTGAACATTCTTTCATGTATTTGTTGGCAATATGTATATATTCTTTGGAGAAATATCTATTTAGGTCTTCTGCCCATTTTTGGATTGGACTGTTTGTTTTTTTGATATTGAGCTGCATGAGCTGCTTGTAAATTTTGGAGATTAATCCTTGGTCAGTTGCTTCATTGCAAATATTTTCTCCCATTCTGAGGGTTCTCTTTTCATCTTATTTATGGTTTCCTTTTCTGTGCAAAATATTTTAAGTTTCACTAGGTCCCATTTGTTTATTTCTGTTTTTATTTCCATTTCTTTAGGAGGTGGGTCATAAAGGATCTTGCTGTGATTTATGTCATAGAGTGTTCTGCCTATGTTTTCCTCTAAGAGTTTGATAGTGTCTGGCCTTACATTTAGGTCTTTAATCCATTTTGAGTTTATTTTTGTGTATGGTGTTAGGGAGTGTTCTAATTTCATTCTTTTACATGTAACTGTCCGAGTTTTTGTATATTTTGAATATTAACCCCTTGTCAGTCACATTGTTGCAAAAATTTCTTCCATAGTGTAGGTTTTCTTTCATTTTTCTATAAATTTATTTTATTTATTTATTTTTGGCTGCATTTGGTATTCGTCACTGTGCATGGGCTTTCTCTAGTTGCGGCAAGTGAGGGCTCCTCTTCATTGTGGTGCGTGGGCTTCTGATTGTGGTCAATCTGTCTCCCAATTCATCCTCCCACAACCCTTTCCCCCTTGGTATCCATACGTTTGTTCTCTACATCTATGTCTCTATTTCTGCTTTGCAAATAAGATCATCTATACCATTTTTCTAGATTCCACATATATGCATTATTATATGATATTTGCTTTTCTCTTTGAGTTACTGCACTCTATGACACTCTCTAGGTCCATCCACATGTCTACAAATGACCCAATTTCATTCCTTCATAAGGCTGAGTAATATTCCATTGTATATATGTACAACATCTTCTTTATCCATTCCTCTGTTGATGGGCATTTAGGTTGCTTCCGTGACCTGGTTATTATAAAAAGTGCTACAATGAACATTGGGGTGCATGTGTTTTTTTGAATTATGGGTCTCTCTGGGTATATGCCCAGTAGTGGGATGTTGGGTCATATGGTAGTTCTATTTTTAGTTTTTTAAGGAACCTCCACACTGTTTTCCATAGTGGTGTATCAACTTGTATTCCCACCAACAGTGTATGGGTGTTCCCTTTTCACCACACTCTCTCCAGCATATATTGTTTGTGGATTTTTTGATGATGGGCATTCTGACCTATGTGAGGTGATACCTCATTGTAATTTTGATTTACATTTCTCTAATAATTAGTGATGTTGAGTGTCTTTTCATGTGTTTGTTGGTCATCTGTATGTCTTCTTTGGAGAAATATCTATTTGGGTCTTCTACCCATTTTTTGATTGGGTTGTTTGATTTTTTATATTGAGCTGTATGAGCTGCTTGTATATTTTAGAGATTAATCTTTTGTCAGTTGCTTCATTTGCAAATATTTTCTCCCATTCTGAAGGTTTTCTTTTTGACTTGTTTATGGTTTCTTTTGGTATGCAAAAGCTTTTAAGTTTAATTAGGTTTCATTTGATTATTTTTGTTTTAATTTTCGTTACTCTAGGAGGTGGGTCAAAAAAGATATTAGTAATAGCTGGTAATTTTTTATTGGATGCTAGGCATTATAACTTTTTTTACTTTTAGAGATAGATTTTGTGGCATTCTGTTAAATATGGTTGGGCTATTTTGGGGGGAAAGTAACATTATTTGTAATCATTTTTATCCATTTCACTTTTGTTTTAAAGTTATTTTATGGCAGATTAAAAACGATCTATAGGTTTAGGCTACTTTGACTCCACTACTGCAGCACTATCATTTTTATGAGGCTACCATATGCCATGTCTATTAGGAAGTCTTTCCATTCTAGCTGATGGGAATGGAAACTATTTGGGGCCCTGTGTGAGTTTAGAAAATTTTTTTCTTATTCTTTTATGGGGGTCCTTTCCCCAGCCTCAGTAGTTTCCTTATATGTATTTGCAGATCAGAAATCAGCCAAAGACTCAAGAGGATCTATCAGAAGATCTTTGGACCTCTGTCTCTTCAATTGCCTCCTCTCCAGGATTTTGCTCCAATATTCTAGCTTCCTTGGTTTTTCTGAACTAAGAACAAACTGCTAGATTCTGTTTGAGTTTCCCCTCCTTGTGCTGTAGCCTGAAAACTTTCCTTAAGCAATGAACAGTGGCACTTAAAGGGCTCACCTTGCTTTCTTAGAAATCACTGTGCCATGTTCTCTGTTGTCCAATATCTGAAAACCATCATTAAGTTTTTAGTATGACCCATTTTCTGGTATTAATGGAGGAGGGTAAATCTAGTTCCTTATCTTCTATCATTCCTCTGACATACCAAATTTTAAGTGAATATGGAAAAGAAAAAGACCAGGAGTAACCAAGATACACTTGAAAAGAACCACCAAGTTGGTATATTTTCTTATTAGATATCAAGACTTTTTATACATACATAGTTTTTATGACAGTCTGGTTGTGGTAAATGGATGAAAATAATTTAAAAAAACAATAAACAGATCCACATGTATATACAAGTTTAATATAGCTCTGGGGAAAGACTGAATTATTTAATAAATAGTGGTAGGATTTATTACCAAGCTTGGAAGAAGTCAATTCATTCCTACCTCATACCATGTACAAAAATTAAAGCCAGGTATGGTAATGAATCTTGCACTTAGGCTCAGGTAGATATGTCCAAGAATAATAGTAGCAGCATTGTTCATAATAAGATAGAAATAAACAAATTATGCATCAATAAGAAAATGGACAGATAAATGTAGTATAGTCACAAGGGGAATACTATGCAGAGATACAAATAAATGAATGAAAACTACAGTCAGAAAAAAGCCAGCATTGATTCCCAGATAAGATGGCAGAGTAGAAGGACCTAGCTCACATTCTCTCATGAAAACACCAAAATCACAACTAACTGCTGAATAGCCATTGACAAAAAAGGAATGGAACATACCAAAAAAGATTTTCTCCTTCCAAAATAAAAAGAAGCCACAACAAGACGGGAGCAGACACTAGAAGTAAGAGGAACTATAATCCTGCAGCCTGTGGGACTACAAACACAAAAAGTTAGACAAAATGAGATAACAAAGGAATATGTTGCAGAATAAGGAAGAAGATAAACCCCCAGAAGAACAACTAAGTAGACATAGGCAATCTACCTAAAAAAGAATTCAGAATAATGATAGTAAAGATGATTCCCATTGACAGATGAATGGATAAAAAAGATGTGGCACATATATAAAATGGAATATTACTCAGCCATAAAAAGATACGAAACTGAGTTGTTTGTAGTGAGGTGGATGGACCTAGAGTCTATCATACAGAGTGAAGTCAGTCAGAAAACAAATACCATATGCTAACACATATATATGGAATCTAAGGGGGAAAAAATAGTCATGAAGAACCTAGGGGCAGGATGGGAATAAAGACACAGACTTACTAGAGAATGGACTTGAGGACATGGGGAGGGGGAAGGGTAAACTGGGACAAACTGAGAGAGTGGCATGGACGTATATACACTACCAAATAGCTATTAAAACTAGTAGCTAGTGGAAAGCAGCTGCATAGCACAGGGAGATCAGCTCGGTGCTTTGTGACCACCTAGAGGGGTGGGATAGGAAGGGTGGGAGGGAAGGAGATGCAAAAGGGAAGAGATATGAGGATACATATATATGTATAGCTGATTCACTTTGTTATAAAGCAGAAACTAATACACAATTTTAAAGTAATTATACTCCAATAAAGATGTTGAAAAAAAAAAAAAGATGATCCAAGATCTCAGAAAAACAATGGAGGCAAAGAATGAGAAGACACAAGAAATGTTTAACAAAGAGCTAGAAAATGTAAAGAACAGATGAATAACACAATAATTGAAATGAAAAATACACTGGAATGAATCAATAGCAGAATAAATGAGGCAGAGCAATGCATAAGTGGGCTAGAAGCCAGAATGATAGAAATCACCGCCACAGAACAGAATAAAAACATAAATAAAAAGAAATGAGTTAAAGTTAGGAGAAAGAAAGATTCTTAAAGAACAGAGCAGAAATGAATGAAATAGAAACAAAGAAAACAATAGCAAGATCAATGGAACTAAAAGGTGGTTCTTTAGAAGTTAAACAAAATTGATAAACAAAATTGATGCACCCTTAGCCAAAATCAAGGAAAAAAAGGAGAAGGCTCAAATCAATAAAGTTAGAAATGAAAAAGAAGTTACAATGAACACCATAGAAATACAAAGGATCATAGGAAACTACAAGCAACATATGCCAATAAAATAGACAGCCTAGAAGAAATGGACACATTCTTAGAAAGATACAACCTTCCAAGACTGAACCAGGAAGAGATAGAAAATATGAACAAACTAATCACAAGTAATGAAATTGAAACTGTGATTAAAAATCTTCCAACAAACAAAAGTCCAGGACCAGATGGCTTCACAGGTGAATTCTCTCAAACATTTAGAGAAAAATTAACATCTAACCTTCTGAAACTTTTCCAAAAAGTTGCAGAGGAAAGAATAGTCCCAAACACATTCTATGGGACCACCATCACCCTGATACCAAAACCAGAGGAAGATATCACCAAAAAAGAAAATTACAGGCCAATGACACTGATGAACATAGACGCAAATATCCTCAACAAAATACTAGCAAGCAAAAGCCAACAACACATTAAAAGGATCACACTCCATGATCAAGTGGGATTTATCCCAGGGAAGGAAAGATTTTTCAATATCTGCAAATAAATCAGTGTGATACACCACATCACAAACTGAAGAATAAAGCCATATGATCATCTCAATAAATGCAGAAAAAGTTTTTGACAATATTCAACACCAATTTATGATAGAAACTCTCCAGAAAGTGGGCATAGAGGGAACTTACTGCAACATAATAAAGGCCATATACAACAAACCTACAGCTACCATAATTCTCAATGGTGAAAAACTGAAAGCATTTCCACTAAGATCAGGAACAAGACAAGGATGTCCACTCTCACCATTCTTATTCAACATAGTTTTGGAAGTCCTAGCCACTGCAATCAGAGAAGAAAAAGAAATAAAAGAAATAATAATTGGAAAAGAAGAAATAAAACTGTCACTGTTTGCAGATGACATGATACTATACATAGAGAATCCTAAAGATGCAACCAGAAAATTACTAGAGCTAATCAATGAATTTGGTGAAGTTGCAGGATACAAAATTAATACACAGGAATCTCTTGAATTCCTATACACTAACAACGAAAGATCAGAAAGAGAAATTAAGGAAACAATCCCATTTAACATCGCATCAAAAAGAATAAAATACCTAGGAATAACCCTGCCTAAGGAGACAAAAACCTGTACTCAGAAAACTATAAGATACTGGTAAAGAAAACAAAGATGACTCAAACAGTTGGAGAAATATACCATGTTCTTGGATTGGAAGAATCAATATTGTGAAAATGACTATACTACCCAAGTTAATCTACAGATTAAATGGAATCTCTACCAAATTACCAATGACATTTATTGCAGATTTGGAATTAAAAAAATTTAATTTTTTATGGAGACACAAAAGATCCTGAATAGCCAAAGCAATCTTGAGGAGAAAAAGAGCTGGACAAGTCAGGCTCCCTGACTTCAGATTATGCTACAAAGCTACAGTAATCAAAACAGTGTGGTACTGGCACAAAAACAGAAATATAGATCAATGGAACAGGATAGAAAGCCCAGAGATAAACCCATGCACCTATGATCACCTAATCTATGACAAAGGAGGCAAGAATATACAATAGAGAAAAGACAGTCTCTTCCATAAGTGGTGCTGGGAAAACAGGACAGCTACATGTAAAAGAATGAAATTAGAACATTTTTTAACACCATACACAAAAATAAACTCAAAATGGACTAAAGACCTAAATGTAAGACCAGATACTATAAAACTCTTAGGGGAAAACATACGCAGAACACTCTTTGACATAAATTGCAGCAAGATCTTTTTCAATCCACCTCCTAAGTAATGAAAATAAAAACAAAACTAAGGAAATGGAACCTAATTAAACTTAAAAGCTTTTGCACAACAAAGGAAACCATAAACAAAAAGACATCCTTCAGAATGGGAGAAAATATTTACAAATGATGCAACTGACAAGGGATTAATCTCCAATATATACAAACAGCTCATGCAGCTCAATATCAAAAAACAAGCAGCCCAATCACAAAATGGTCAGAAGATCTAAATAGACATTTCTCTAAAGAAGACATATGGATGGCCTACAGGCACATGAAAAGATGCTCAACATTACTAATTATTTGAGAAATGCATATCAAAACTAAATATAATATGATGTATCACCTCATGCTGGTCAGAATGACCATCATCAAAAGTCTACAAACAATAAAATCTGGAGAGGGTGTGGAGAAAATGGAACCCTCCTACACTGTTGGTGGGAATGTAAATTGGTACAACCATTATGGAGAACAGTATGGAGGTTCCCTTAAAAACTAAAAAATAGAGCTACTATATGATCTAGCAATCCCACTCCTAGGCATATATCCAGAGATAACCAGAATTTGAAAAGATATATGCACCCCAATATTCATTGCAGCACTATTTACGATAGCCAAGACATGGAAGCAACCTAGGTGCCCAGCAACAGATGAACTGATAAAGAAGTGTGCTATATATATACAATGGAATATTTCTCAGCCATAAAAATGAATGAAATATGGGACTTCCCTGGTGGTCCAGCGGTTAAGACTCCACACTTCCACTGAAGGGGGTACAGGTTCAATCCCTGGCTGGGGAACTAAGATCCTGCATGCTACATGCAGTCAAAAAAATAAAAAATAAAAAAAGAAGTAGTAGTAATACGATTTGTAGCAACATGGTTGGATATAGAGATTATCATAGTAAGTGAAGTAAGCCAGACAGAGAAAGACAACTATCATATGATATCACTTATATGTGGAATCTTAAAAATATGATACAAATGAATTTATTCACAAAACAGAAACAGACTCACAGACTTCAAAAACAAACTTATGATTACCAAAGGGGAAAGGTGGGTGGTGGCGGAGGGATAAGTTAGGAGGTTGGGATTAACATATACACACTACTATATATATATATGTATATATATATAAAATAGGTAATAAACAAGGACCTACTGAATAGCACAGGGAACTCTACTCAATACTCTAATGATCGATATGGGAAAATAATCTGAAAAAGAATAGATATATGTGTATGTATAACTAAATCACTTTGCTGTACACCTGAAACTGATGCAACATTGTAAATCAAATATATTCCAATATAAAATTAAGAAAAAAAAGAAATCTTTGGAAAAAAACTACACTCATGAACATGGATGAACCTTTGAAATATAATTTGTGTGAAAAGAAGTCACAGAAGAATACATATAGTATGATACCATTTTATGCAAAGTATAAAACAAGAAAAATGAAATAAAGATTCTATTTAAACACACAACCATATGTGACAAAGCCATAATGAAAGCAATGGAAGGATAAAAATTTTAGAATAGTAGTGGTTACTCTAGTTGGTGGGACCAGGTGGGTGATGAGATTGTGGGGGCAGATGGGGTCTTTGGATTGGAGGACAGCATTGGAAAGTTTCAATGTAGTCTGTAATGCTCTCTGTCTTAAGTTGGGAAGTGGACTTACGAGTGTCTACTTTATGATTGTTTCATAATTTATAACATATTACATGTATTACCTTTTCTATATTACATATAATAAACTTCATAAAACCTGAGAAACAAACAAAAGTAAACTCTATTGTTATATTCTTGAGTACCCTGCAACTTCCGGGAGCCCTTTGCACGGATGGTCCAAAAGAAATCCTCTCAGCTTCGCATGGACCCATTTTTCCATCCTGCCCGAGATTACTTCTCTCTACTACCTCCCCTATTTTGCATAATGGGCTGGGAACTCATCAAGTCATCCCACCCTACCACTGCCACGGCAGAAAGTAGTCCCTCCTCAGTTTGCCTGCTTTCCTTTCACAAATTTGCCCTTGATATCTTCAGAGTAGGTAGAGTGGTTCTCTAACACCTTTAGCACAGCTAAAACAGAAGAGTCTGAATGCTGTGTTGGGCAGAGGAAAAAAGTATAGGCTGTAAGTATACATGTTGACAATTGTGGAACGGAGTCCTGCAGAGAAAACAAGTAAGGGGGATGGGAACTCTGGCTGGGGGTTGTGGAAAGCCTTCAGACAGAAGGCAGCATTAGAACGGGGCTTTGAAAAGTGTGTAGGATTTTGATAAATGAGAGAATGAACATTCTCTTTAGAGGGAAATGTCATCGTGAGAGAACATTATAGGGCTTTTGGACTTTGGTTTGACTCGTTCACAGGGGAAAAGAGTAGGTGACAAACTTGGATTGAGGTAGCCCCATAGAGTGAGGATGGTATGTTAAGGAGTTAGATCTTTATTCTTCAGAGCATATGAATCCACTGAAAATTGTTGAATGAATGTTTACATGACGAGACCTCTCTATGAAGATTTAAATAATTAATCTTGAGAACTTACTGGGGACAAGGCACTTCATGTGTGTGTGCACGGGGTGTGGGGAAGGCTACAAAGAAACCAAGAAACTTAAGATATGATCACGGCCCTCATGACTCATAACCCAGTTGAAGTTAAAGAACATAATCAAGGGAGCAGGGTGAAGAAACAGGACAGTTTTCCAGCTTCCCTGAAACAGGTCTTTAGTGTGTGGTTTCCTTATTTGGTTGGACTCAGTGTGACTAACCAGAAGTGTCCAGATTAAAGTACAAAGGCAAATAATAAATTTCTGCCTTGCTCAGCCCATTATAAATTGAATGGAGTGGTAATTAGGTGGTATAATGCTAGGAGAGATGTCATTACCAATTCTTAGGAAACGCACATTCCCTTTTATAGGAATAACCACAGGATCCATGTCCACAAGTCCCATGGACCCTATTTTTAAGGTACAGACAGCAGGAATCTGCACGGCCACATGGTGTGTGAATCAGTGTGATGCCCATTAGAGGATGGATTTGCCTTTCCTGGGCAGTAAACTCCAAGGAAGGAGCCTCTCTCCCAGACAAGCAGCAGGTTTTTGATGCTGTGTCAGATAGAATCCTCTTATGCATCCCCTCAGTCTGATTTTCAAATTGCTTGAATTGTGAATCCCCTCATCTATCAGTCTAGATAAATGCAACAACCTGCCTCAGAGGTTGGTGAGGTGATCTATTTCTCTTTATCACTGTATATTGACGGATCTTTATGACATGGAGCAAGCTGGGTCTCTTCTCCTCTCCACTTATGCATCATCCCCTAAGCGCCAACACACCCTATTGAAAAGGAAGAGGCAGCAAAGACATTTGCTAAAATTATATTGTATTTCACCTTACTTTGGAAGTAATGAGATCGTTTAACATGACTCCGTGTGCAGCTACTGACACATCAGTAAGAGGTGTGGAATGAAACCTGTTCCTTTCAGAAAATGAGCGTCTGCTGAGAGAGCTGGACAGAAAGCAAGGATGTAGCGGGTCTTTGAAGACTTTGCCTGTGCCTCAAGCTCATCTCCCTACTGGTTCACGATACCTTACTCTGGGCTCCACACAAAGTCTGGTTCACAGTGAAGAGAAGCCTTCAAACACATGTATATTCAGCTAACTCCAAAATGAGACACCAAGAAGCAGCTCAATCCGTACTCTTTTCCCTTTTCCTCCCCTCACCTGCTTCAGAAAATGATATGCTTTCCTTCCAGGACACAAAAAGATGCCAGTTAGATCAGCAGTGTCAGGTGTATTTATTATCCCTCAAGGGGTGTAACATGAGGAATTGGCAGCACTGGGTGGGGCTGGAAGTGTAGTCTTCTGGAAAAATTTCACATTCAAAGCGAAGTCACATCTCATAAGGCAGCTAATAGTTTCAGATTCACATATTTAAGAAGAAAGTGGTAATTGTATGGTAAAATATTAGCAAAGCTCAAAAAACTAGAGCTAAAACGTAGTCTCTGGGGGGAATGCTATATGAGATGTGAGAGTTGTTACCAATGTTACCTGTAGGCATCAATAATAACAACCTCTATTGCTATAATGTAAACACATGATCAATATAAAAATTAGGACAGTCAAAAAATAGAGATAGAGATACAGATGCTAGGTATGTTAAGGGAATAGAAGGTGATGGCTCCAGGAGATTGGATTTGGGCTTGCTTCATTATTATTACTACTTTTGAGTGTGTTTTAGTGTTATTCAACAGTCAAAACCATAAAGTAGAAGGCAGGTAAAGAGTCATATACCTTTTACTTGGCTTCTGCAGGAACTAGCTGGGCAACCTTGAGCAAGTCACTTCGCCTCTTTTGGCCTCATTTTTTCTCACCTACAAAAGGGAGCTATTATTAGTGCTATGGTTAGCGCATATCTTATGCTTATATAAAGCACCTGGTATATGTATTTTTAAAGCTCATTAGGTGTTTTTAAAAGGTATTAAAAGTGCCCAATAAAGCGTTTTCAGTGTGGTCCACAGACCAACAACGCCCACATCACCTTAAGCTCACTAGCAATGCAGACTCTGGTGAGTCACTCCAAACCTACCTCATTGGAATCTGCCTTTTAACAAGCGTCAGGTGATGCTGATTAGCTCTTAAAATGCTGATCTGCATGCAGTATATCTGGGGTAGAGACTCAGGTTCTGCCTTCCTAACAAGCTCCCAGGTGATGCCAATGCCTCTGGTCCAAGGGCCACAATTTGGGTAGCAAGGGTTTAAAGATTGTCTGCCATATTGGAGGTGCTTAATACAACCGCCTAAAGCACTGGTTCTTGAACTGGGTGCATCAGGATCACCTGGAAGGCTTGTTAAACCACAAATGAATAGGCCTCACCCCCAGAGCTTTGAGCTAGTGGATCTGGGTGGGATCCAAAATTTGCATTTCTAACAAGTTCCCAGGTGATACTGATGCTGCTGGTCCAGGGATCACATTTTGAGAATTATTGGTCTACAGACTTAAGTTAAAATAAAATAAAAGATTACTGTTACAAGAACAGGAAAAGCAGGATAACAAGCTAGTACAGCATGATTTTTAGTTATAAATAATGTACATGTTAAAATTTAGAAGGAAATGTACAGTAGAGATTGCTTGAACGAATTGGTACTAAAGAGAAATTTTGGGATTTCTCTATTTGCCAAATTTAATTGACAGTAAAAGATTATCCCCCTTCAAATCACCCCTTTCTTCCTAGGCTGCAGTTCCAGAAGCAGCAGCTCTCCTAATCCCCTGACCTTTTCCAGTTATACAAGGAGGCTGTTGGCTTTTAGAGATAAACACATTGATTTGAATTGAAAAAGGAATGAGATTAAGAAGGACAGGGGATGCAATGATTTAAAATGCAGGCATAAATGAACAAATGGGTGAGCATGTCGAAGGTTAGACATCCTCACAGATTCAGCAAGGTGGATATGTCCATATATTCACCATTTGATTTGTTTTTTATTTATGTCCCACTGTGCTCCTAAAAGTTTTTAAAATATTTTGAAAATGAATTGTGGCTTTATCAACCTCAAGGTGTTGAGCTAGGGAATATTGTCTCCATAGAGCAGAAAGTGCAGTACCAAGTCACCATCATCACACTTTGTCACAGTGGAGCTGTAAGCTAGGCTCTGTCCTTTGCAGAGAGGCATCTCCACTGGGCACGTACAAGCATACGAAGTCTGGAGGTCCAATTCCACAGGCCCTAGCCCTTCAATGTAAATGCCCTCAGATTTAAGAATGTCTAACATTCCCCGACTCCAAACCAGTGGATGTCCTATAAAGGTTTGTTGTATTTCAAAGGACAGATACCCCATCTCCTGAGAAAGAGCTGATGCTTCAGAATTGGGGGAACAAAGGCAAATTATAATAATCATAATTTAAAACTCTTATATGGTATAATGGAATAACCCTAAGAAAATAAGAGATATTCATTGTAATTATTTAGACAGTGACAGATTGTCAACAACTTATTGCCCAGCATTTGGTCAACAAAACTTCATATAGCCATTAAAAATTATGTCTGCGAATACCAAAGGATAACTATTGTATTTTGGCAATAAACATTTTCTAGGTTAGGTTAAAAGAGAAAAAAGGGATACAACATTTCATCTACAGCTTAATTACTGCTGTATTTTTGAAATTCCATGCCTAAGAAGCACCTGAAAGAAAAACATCTAAAATGTAGGCATTTTGTGTTTGCAGTATTCTTTCAAATTTTCCCTTTTCCCCCTAATCATTGTTTAATAAGTATGCACTAAACTTATCATGAAAAATGAACCATTTTGTAAACTATGACTTTTAAAATTATTTTATTTTAATGCTGATAACATTAAGAGTAAAAAGAATTTATTACTCTCTAATTACAGTTACGCTAAAATATCTACCTGTTAAAAAATAGAAGTCAGTGCATTAACAGTGATAGTTTTTATTGGGATTTAGAGCAATGGAGGAGGGGTATTCTCTAATTGCCAAATGTATTGTGTGGTTTTAGAATGAAACAAATGCAAAATATAATGAGAAAATGAATGTTTTTGTCAGTAGCATTGCCCTTCATATACGCACAGGAGATTTCTCAAAGAAGCACCTGAAATTTGGGGGACTCATCTTTACTTAAAATGAAATTGAACAACAGCTTGCTCTTTGGCTTGTTTCTCTCGTTGAGGAGCTCTGGGGACATATCCTGGCCTCTCTCAGCCACCCCATGCCTAAGCCTGGACTCCCACATGACGGCAGTGTGACAGGGGGCTCACTGCTCTCTTCACTTGGATGAGAGCCCAGCGGAGGAGCATGCTTCACTTCTCAGTGCCTCAGGAGAGGTCACAATGCCTGAACCAGCATCCTGTCCCTGGCAGCCTCACTCCCATAGGCACTGGCTAACATGGCTCTGTGCCCATCAACTATGTAACATAGCAACTTCATATGACTACAGATTTGGGGCTCAGCATGCACTCACTTGTAGAGAGAAGTAATCCTGTTTTTAACCATCCATGCCCAAGGAGGGCCACGTGTCTATCAGTCAAGGTACCATTTGGTGACTCTTTTCAGGGTCTCATAGGAAAACAAAAGGTCCTTTCACATTAAGTCCTAGGAATTTTGCCAGTAATCTTGGTGAAACTGAACTCTTTTTCACACTGTGAACCCCATTGAGATGTTAAAATGTGTTCCTACCAGTCTCCAAATAATTTTCTCTAATGGTTCAGACTGTCACATAGCAAACCATTCCCCTAAAGTAGGCAAAAGGACCCAGGGATTCATTCATTTATTCACTCACTCATTCAACAACTACTCCTTGAGTGCCTTCTGTGTGCAAATAGCATGCCAGGTGCTAGAGGTAAGTGGTGCGTGAGATACAGCAGCCACCCTCAAGGAGCTCGAGGTCCAGATTCAGAGACAGAAGTAAAGAGGCAGGTTCAGTGGAATGTGAGAAGGCTCTCCATGAGGTCAACGTGAGGAGTTAAAGAAGGACAGAGGACTTTCTGGAAGAAACAGTGTCTAAGCTGAGAAAGGAAGCACAGGTTGAAGTTAACCTGGCAAAGGTGAGGGCGAGTGGAAGGGGAAGAACTTTCTAGAAAGTTCAGCCAGGACAAGAGCAAAGGGATAAGAGAGAACTCTGGGGGAAATAAATAGAATGGGAGGTGGGTGTGCAGCAGGGATTATAAAGGGCTTTATAAGCATGTTGTCTTGGTAGTGCACTTCAAAGCTGCCTGACTCCCCCACCTGTTAATCTTGGGGAGGAAGAAGGGAGCTGATGTCAGTCAGAGCCCAGGTCATGATTGGGTCAGTGTCATTGGTTATGGAGCTTTCCCTGTAAATTCAGTGAGCTTGACAAAGTCCAGCCTGTAGTCACATTCTCTTGGGCTTGACTGTTTGCATTCCTTTCATTGGCCTCTTCTTCAGAATCTGCTATTTTCTCTTGGATTCCTTTCCTCTCAGAGCATCTAGTACCTACGGGATGCCTGGAGCTGCCTCTTGTTCTGGAAGGATCCTGTCCTGTGGAGGCCATGTGGGAACTGGGGTGGAACCCAAGGGTGGGGAGGCAACCTCCATACCCTTAAACCTACCCGCTCTCTGCTCAGAGACATTTGGCTGGTGGCTGTGACCTCAGCATGATAGCTACAAATGTTTGTTCATCAGATAATGTATATAACTGGATGCATAAAAGGCTGCTAAGGTTGTCAATGTACAAAACAATAGGTTCTATGGAATTAATATACAAAAGTGGAAGGATTGCTTAGACCTTTCTTGCAAAGGGATTGAGACAATGAGATCATATTGGGATCTAGCTCAAAGCAGATTTTTAGTACAAACCTTCCTCTCATCTCCTTTATTGCTCTCTGAGCCCTAGGGTTCACAAAAACCTGGCCAATTAAAATCAGCTGGGGAAATCCACAAACGGGACCTTAAAGAGAATAACAAAGCATGAACTGTTTTACGGGGAAAACAAGTCATTTTACCCTGAACACACAGTCAGGGCTGATTTTCTGTTAGGCATTGTGCAAGGGCTGGTAGCAAGCCACTTTGCTCTTGGTAACCTGTCAGTCCCCCGGTGAGAGAAGTCCACCCAAATGACAAAATTGGTGCCTCAAAATACGTGCACATAAAGAGCCAAGAGAGGTAGCCACTGGAAAAGGTGCCCTCCCACCCAGCTGGGAAGGCTATAGGTGGATTTGTGGAGGAGGGGGCATTTGAAAGAGAGATAAGATTTGGATTCCAGGGTAAAGGGAACAGAAAGACCCAAGGTAGGGAGGAGGGAAACATGGGAAAGAGAAAGAAGTTCAGTTGGGTTGTGCCTGAAATGAATCAGATGTTGGAACCAAAGGAAGGCAGATTGGAAAGTCCTATTGGGATCAGGTGATGGCAGGTCTAGAGGGCCAGCTTTCTGCCAGCTCCAGGAATTCCATCCTGCCTGGCTGGGGCACCCTGAGGACTGGGGCAGGATGGGCACGGTGAGTGAGCATGGCTGACAAACACTTGTGACCACTGACAACGCATATTCACACTTTAAGTGCCCATGTTGCTGGAGTGCCTGGCCAAGCCTCCCACTGACTGCACAAAAGGAGCAATTGCCCTATTTCCACCCTTGGTAGCTTTATACCTGGCCCCTCTCCCCTCATCATATTTCAGAAAACCACCACCACCCTCCCAAGGCTGACCCATCCTAGGCAACAGGGTCAAAAGTCACAATCAAGATCCAGGATACAGACCTGCAGCAGAGCAGCCTGGGATGACTAACTACAAAAGGTGGTCACAGTCCTGGCCTCTGCTTAGCAGATTCAGGGCAACAGCTGTGGAAAAGCAGCACCTGCTTCATTTCTGCATTTTCTACGTGGCCCCCAAGCCCTCAGCTGCTGAGAAGAGCACAAAGTATCCCATGTGTGCCTCCCGAGAAATGCCAGGCTCCAAATGCTGTTTTTCCCGAAGGCCCTTTCATTCCAGTATGTTTCCATGTCTCAGTGTTTACTGCCCTTATATCCTAACTTGCCTGTAGCCAACAGCTGTCATATTCAAACATTTAGACAAACTCAGAGTACCCCCCCTCCTCCATCAGCCCCAAACAGTCCTGTCAATCCTCTTCACGTCTGTATTCCATACGGTAAAAGGAACACCCTCTGCCAGGAGTGATCAACAATTACAATTATGAGGTATATTTCCAACTGAATGCCTTGTTAAACACATATAATCAACCCCAAATAAAATGACATGTTGCTGATAAGGAACCACTGGCCCCATGGGGATGATCCCAGGGAGAAACATAAATTCCGTGACCAAATCTCTGACATAATCAGTAAGGAGGCACCCACCTCTAGAAACGAGCCAATAAAATCTAACAGCAAGCCGGATATTGAGGAAAATCAGCATTATTATTATTGGCAGATTTAAACTGTGCTCACAAAAGACTCGGATTTTTTTAAGCCCTAATTTCTGAAGAGATTTTCACTTGAAAGTGCATTGTATAAAATAAAATAGAACCCTTCCTTTTGATAGAAACGATGATGGCTAAGGTCACAGACTAGTCAATACAATTCTATTAACCAATAATTAAACTGAAGAGCAGCACTGCTAAACCATTCTTGAATACAGTCTGCATCCCCATCTCTGTCTCCTCTGATGTCCTTTGCTTATGACCACCTGTCAAATCCTCCTCGTTATCGAGATGCAGAGCAGGAAACGCTTCCTCCATGAAGACTTCCTTACAACTTCAGACAAAAGAAAACTCTGTCCCTTTACACTCCTGGAATACTTTTACTCCCTATGGCAAATTGCCACATTGTGGGCTATAATACATGTGTCTTCTTCACCCTGTTCACCTGGGAGTTCCTCGTTGGGAGAGAGTATATCTTAATCATTTTTGTACATCCTACAGTAGCTATCTTGATGTCTTTCGAAGACTAGTCCTTTCATAAAAGTGTTTTAACTGAAAAACACATGCCTGATGTTAAACCAAGCAGAATAATGAAGAATAAATGGAACTTTGAGAAAATGACTGATAATGCCTTATCTACAGTTGGATGCACAGGAAAAGCTAATCAAATTTAAATCTGAAAAACAACAGAAAGAAGAAATGTTTTTCTTTGGACAGCATTCCATTGTATGGCTAGGCCATACTTTATTTAATCAACCTCTAATTATTGAAAACATGATGTGGTTTTTTCATTGATAAAGAATCCTACAATGAGCAAAAATGAACTATCAATTTTGTGGGTGTAATTATTACTTTAGAATAAACTACTGGAAGACAGTTTGACCCCATAAATGTGCATATGTGTTTTTAAGAGTTTATATAAATTGATACTTCTAAGGGGCAATTCTAATGTTTTGCAAATAGGTGTAACTTTGCTTTTGTTTTCTGCTAGACATACTCAAGTTAGGGAATTTCCCTTTCTTCATAGTTATAGTTTGGCTCTTGAATGTGTGCTGGACTGTATCCAGTGTTTGTTCTCTGCTCCTTTTCTGGGTCTCACTCTGTGGGGCACTCTGATCCACCTTTTCCAGCCTGCTCTGTGTGGGGAGGGGGGCTTGCTTGCCCTCTGGCAATTGGCTGTGTTCAGCCAGTGGGAGGGACCTTTAAGAAATCTAAAGATGCCAACAAACACATGAAAGGATGCTCAACATCACTAATCATTAGAGAAACGCAAATCAAAACCACAGTGAAGTATCACCTCACACCAGTCAGAATGGCTATCATCAAAAAATCTACAAACAATAAATGCTGAAGAGGGTGTGGAGGAAAGGGAACCCTCTTGTACTGTTGGTGGGAATGTATACTGATACAGCCACTGCAGAGCTCTGTATGGAGGTTCCTTAAAAAACTAAAAATAGAACTACCATATGACCCAGCAATCTCACTACTGGGCAAATACCCTGAGAAAACCATAAGTTAAAAAGAGACATATACCACAATGTTCACTGCAGCACTATTTACAATAGCCAGGACATGGAAGCAACCTAAGTGTCCATCGACAGATGAATGGATAAAGAAGATGTGGCACATATATACAATGGAATATTACTCAGCCATAAAAAGAAACAAAATTGATTTATTTGTAGTGAGGTGGTTGGACCTAGAGTCTGTCATACAGAGTGAAGTAAGTCAGAAAGAGAAAAACAAATACTGTATGTTAACGTGTATATATGGAATCTTAAAAAAAAAAAGGCTTTGATGAACCTAGTGGTGGGATGGGAATAAAGACAGATGTAGAGAATGGACTATGAGGACATTGGTGGTGGGGGAAGGGTAAGCTGGGACAAAGTGAGAGAGTAGCATCGACATATATACACTACCAAATGTAAAATAGATAGCTAGTGGGAAGCAGCTGCATAGCACAGGGAGATAGGCTTGGTGCTTTGTGACCACCTAGAGAGGTGGGATAGGGAGGGTGGGAGGGAGGCTCAAGAAGGAGGGGATATGGGGATATATGAGTACATATAGCTGATTCACTTTGTTTTACAGCAGAAACTAACACAACATTGTAAAGTAATAATACTCCAATGAAGATGTAAAAAAATAAAAAAGAAGAAAGAAAGAAATCTAAAGAGGTGTTGGTGGGGAAGAGGGAGAAGCTCAGCACATCCATTCTCTTGGCATTCTCCCTATTGCCTTGTCAGTAGACGCACTTCTCTACCAAAGAACACAGCTTCTGTTAGATGCCCCCACCCCACAGTTTCTGGAAACTATTCCCTCCTATTGCCCTTCAGGCCTTGGGTTGCAGGGAATATGCAGGTAGCAGCTCTCCACTCTTACTAGTCCTGGGATGTTTCACCATGCCTTCTGGACTCCTGCAACTCAACCCACATCTCTGCAGAGGCCATTCCTTTAACTCTCCCATTCATCCTTCTGAATGTTCTAACTGTTTCTTGACAGGCTTGGACTGACATAGTAATTGGTACCAGGAGTAGTCCAGGGGCTGTGTGGCAGCACTCAACCGTTAGAGACAACACAGTTTCTAAAATTAGCAATGTTGTCTTTTGTGAAAACGGAAGTATTTTGACCCACAGAACGTGTGACAATGGCTAATTTGATGGGATTCCTAGAAATGAAATAAATGGACAGCTTATCAGATGTACTTAACATTCTGGTTCTGGTGGACAGGATCTTAATATAAGTCACTGCCATGGGTTTTCATGGCCTCATATACATTTCCCAGACATAAACTGGTTCACAGACCCAGAGTAGGTTGTATCCTTTGAGAAAGGGCCCTACAATGTAGCCACAGGTATATACTATGAATTTTCCTCCAGGCCTTCCCCAGAGGAAAGGAAATACCTAGGAAAAAGAATACCTAGATCTTCCAAAGTTTATAAGAGTCTGTCTCTGAACTGATGTCAAGCCCTGGAGATTGACTAGTGGACCATCTGGCAATTCAGAGTGGTGACTTATGGAAACTATATGATGCATGGAGTTTTGGACTGAATCCATCTTTCCATCAGTCTAGTGGGACTCATCATGGATTTTTTGTCCAGTTCCAACATGTAGAGGTCCACAATCAAAGACTTTAGAGATACAGGAGTGGTAGCTCTTAACACAGTTGCATTTAACAGGCTTATTTGACTCATATAAAACCCAGATAATCTTTCAAGACTACAGTAGAAAATTGTTTCTCCTAAACTTACAGAGTAGGAGAAATGTAGGTAAAATGAAGAAGGACAGGAACCACTCCCACTTAAAAGAGCAAGAGAATTCCCCTGAAGGAACAAATAATGAAACAGACATATTCAGTCTAACAGACACTGGGTTCAAAAAGAAAGTAATGAAAATAATGAAGGAATTAAGAAAGGCTGTTGATAGAAATGCAGGTTACTGTAAAAAAAAGAACTAGAAACTATGAGGAGACAAGAAAAATTAGAAAATTCATTTGCCGAGATGAAAGCTGAGCTAAAGGCAATGAATAGCAGAATGAATAATGAAGAATGAATAAGTGATCTGGAAGACAGAATAATGGAAATCACCCAATCAGAACAGCAGACAGAAAGCCAGATTTAAAAAAGGAAGCAATATAAGAGACTTACGGGATAATATAAAGCATGCCAATCTATGCATAACAGGGATTCCAGAAGAAGAAGAAAGAGAAAGGGGGATTGAAAGTGTATTTGAAGAAATTATGGCTGAAAACTTTCCAAACCTAGAGAAGTAAACAGATGTCCAGATACAGGAAGCACAGATGGTCCCAAACAAGATGAACCTAAACAGACCTACACAAAGACATATAATAAAAATGGCAAAAGTTAAAGAGAAGATTCTAAAGGCAGCAAGAGAAAAACAAAGAGTTAATTACAAGGGAACCCCCATAAGGCCATCACCTGATTTCTCTACAGAAATACTACTGGTCAGAAGGGAGTGGCAAAATATATTCAAATCTTGAAAGGAAAAATCTGCAACCTAGAATACTCTATCCAGAAAGATTATCATTTAGAATAGAAGGAGAAAGAATTTCTCAGACAAGCAAAAACTAAAAGAATACAGCAATACTAAACCTATCCTAAAATAAATATTGAAAGTTCTTCTCTAAATAGAAAAGAAGAAGATACAGGAAAGAGGATATAACAATTGGAAAGTAAATCACTTAAGTGAGTATACAGATCAAAAAGAAACAAATCTATTTGTGAAAGCTATAATAAACACAATGAACAGCAAAAGGATAAACATGAAGATGTAAAACAGGACATCAAAATCATAAAATGTTGGGGACAAGAGTAAGAAAATGTAGATTGTTTTTTTAAGAATGTGTCTGAGCCTATATGACTATCTGTCTAAAGCAAGCAGATATAGAAAGGGCTTAACATACTTGAAAAACAGGATAACCACAAATCAAAAACATACAATAGATTCACAAAAACCAAAAAAAAGAGAACACAAGCATAAAATAAACAGAAATCATCAAACCACAAAAAGGCAAACAAAATGAAAAAGGAACAAAAAAGAAACATAGAATCAACTGGAAAACAAGGTTTAAAACGGCAATAAATACATATGTCAATAATTACCTTAAATGTCAATGGACTAAATGCTCCAATCAAAAGACAGAATAGCAGGTTGGTTAAAAAACAGGAACCTACAATACGCTGCCTAAAAGAGACCCACTTTAATGCAAAGGACACACATAGATTGAAAGTGATGTGGTAGAAGAAGATATTTCATGCAAAAGGAAATGACAAGAAAGTGGGGGATCTCAATACTCATATCAGACAAAACAGACTTTAAAACAAAGGTCATGAAGAAAGCTAAAGGACACTTTATAATGATAAAAGGATCAATACAAGAAGAGGATTGTACATTTATCAACATATATGCACCTAACATAGGAGTACAAAAATACATAAAACAAATACTAACAGACATAAAGTGTGAAATTGTTGGGAATACAATAATAGTAGGAGACTTTAACACCTCACTCACATTAATGGACAGATCTTCTAGACAGAAAAATCAATAAGGCAACAGATATCCTAAATGATACAATAGAACAGTTAGACTTAACTGATATTTTTGGGACATTACATCAAAAAAATCCCAGAATATACATTCTTTACAAATGTGCATGGAACATTCTCTAGTACTGACCACATACTAGGGCAAAAAACAAACCTCAACAAACTTAAGAGTACAGAAATTATTTCAAGCATCTTCTCTGACCACAACACCATGAGCCTAGATATCAATGACAGGAAAAGAAATGAGATAAAAACAGATTACATGGAGACTAAACAATATGTTACTAAAAACACCAATGGGTCAATGAGGAAATCAAAAAGGAAATTTAAAAATACCTTGAGGCAAATTACAATGAAAACACAACTCGACAAAAATCTATGGGATGAAGAAAAAGCAGTTCTTAAGGGAAGTTCATAGTGATTACAGGCCTTCCTCAAAAAAACAAGAAAAATTTCAAACAACCTAACCTACCACATCAAAGAATAGAGAAAGAGGAACAAACAAAACTGAAGTCAGCAGAAGGAAGGAAATAATAAAGAGCAGAGAGGAAATAAAGATTAAAAAATCAATAAAACTAAGAACTGCTTCCTTGAAAGGGTAAACAAAATTGACAAACCTCTGGCCACACTCACCGAGAAGAACAGAAAAAGAACCCAAATAAACAAAAATAAGAAATGAAAAAGGAGAAATATTAAACAATACTGCAGAAAAAAATACATAAAAGAACACTAGGAAGAATTATATGTCAACAATTTTGACAATCCAGAAGAAATGGACAACTTTCTAGAAACATGCAGCCCACAAAACTGAATCAAGAAAAAATAGATAATTTGAACAGACCGATCACTAGAAGTGAAATAGAAACTGTAATGGAAAAACTCCCTACAAACAAAAGTTCAGGACCACATGGCTTCGCAGGAGAATTCTTCCAAACATACAAACAAGAACACTTACCAATCCTTCTCAAACTATTCCAAAAGGTTGAAGAGGAAGGAACACTCCCAAAGACATTCTATGAAGCCAATATCACCCTGATACCGAAACCAGACAAAGATACCACCAAAAAAAAAAAAAGAAAATTACAGGCCAGTATCTTTGATGAATATAGATGCAACAATTCTCAGCAAAATACTAGCAAACCAAATCCAACAACACATAAAAAAGATCATTCACCACAACCAAGTTAGATTCATCCCAAGTTTACAAGGATGGCTCAACATATGTAAAATCAAAGTGATACACCACATCAACAAAAGAAAAGACAAAAACCACTTGATCATCTCAATAGATGCAGAAAAACATTTGACAAAATTCAACATCTATTCATGATAAAAACTCTTACCAAAGTGGATATACAGGGAACATTATCTCAACATATTAAAAGCTATTTATGACAAACCCACAGCCAATATAATACTCAATGGTAAAAAGCTGAAAGCCTTCCTAGCAAAATCTGGAACAAGACAAGGATATCCACTCTCACCAATTCTATTCAACATAGTATTGAAAATCCTATCCACAGCAGTTGGACAAAAACGTATCCAAATTGGAAAGGAATAGATAAAATTGTCACTATATGCAGATGACATGATCCTATATGTAGAAAACCCTAAAGACTACACACAAAACTACTAGAACTGACAAATGAATTCAGCAAGGTAGCAGGATACAAGATTAATGTAGAGAAATCAGTTGCATTTCTTTACAATAACACTGAAATATAAGAAAGGGGATATAAAAGAACAATACCTTTTAAAGTCGCAGGAAAAAAATAAAATACTTAAAAATAAACATGAGGGGGAGGTGAAAGACTTAACATGCTGAGAACTACAAAACATTAATAAAGGAAATTAAAAATAATTCAAAGAAATGGAATGATATCCCATGCTCTTGGATTGGAAGAATTAATATTGTTAAAATGACCATATACTACCTAAATCAATCTACAGATTTAATGCAATCTCTATCAAATTACCCATGACATTTTACACAGAATTAGAACAAATAATCCTAAAATTTATATAGAAACATAAAAGACACAGGATTGCTGAAGCAATCCTGAGGAAAAAGAACAAAGGACAAAGCAGGAGGCATAACCCTCCCAGACTTCAGACAATAGTACAAAGCTACAGTAATCAAAATAGTGTGGCATTGGCACAAAACCAGACATACGGATCAATGGCACAGAACAGAGATCCCAGAAATAAACCCACACACCTATGGTCAATTAATCAACTAAGGAGGCAAGAATATAAAATGGGAAAAAGACAGTCTCTTCAGAAAGTGGTGCTGGGAAAGTTGGACAGATGTATGTAAATCAATGAAGTTAGAACACATCCTCACACCGTGCATGAAAATAAACTCAAAATAGCTCAAAGATTTAAACATAAGACATGATACAATAAAACTCCTAGAAAAGACCATAGGCAAAACATTCTCTGACATAAATTTTACCAATGTTTTCTTAGGTCAATCTCTCAAGGAAATAGAAATAAAAACAAAAATAAACAAATGGGACCTAATCAAACTTACAAGCTTTTGAACAGCAAAGAAAACCATAAACAAAATGAAAACACAACCTATGGAACAGGAGAGAATATTTACAAATGAGGGGACTGACAAGGGCTTAATTACCAAAACATACAAACAGCTCACACAACTCAACAAAAAAAAGCAAACCACCCAATCAAAAAATGGGCAGAAGACCTACATAAACATTTCTCCAAAGAAGACATACAGATGGCCAACAGGCACATGAAAAGATGCTCAGTGTCGCCAATTATTAGAGAAATGCAATTCTAAACTACAATGATGTACCACCTCACACAAGTCAGAATGGCCATCATTAAAAAGTCTACAAACAATAAATGCTGGAGAAGGTGTGGAGAAAAGGGAACCCTCTTGCACTCTTGGTGGGAATGTAAATTGATACAATCACCATGGAGGATAGTATGGAGGTTCCTTAAAAAACTAAAAATAGAATTACCATATGACCCAGCAATCCCACTACTGGGAACATACCCAGAGAAAACCATAATTCAAAAAGACACATGCACCCCAATATTCATTGCAGTATTATTTACAATAGCCAGGTCATGGCAGCAACCTAAATGTCCATCAACAGATGAATGGATAAAGAAGATGTGGTACATATATACAATGGAATATTACTCAGCCATAAAAAGAAATGAAATTGGGTCATTTGTAGAGATGTGGATGGACCTTGAGACTGTCTTACAGAGTGAAGTAAGCCAGAAAGAGAAAAATAAATATCGTATATTAACACATGTATGTGGAATCTAGAAAAATGGTACAGATGAACCAGTTTACAAGGGAGAAATAGAGACACAGATGTAGAGAACAAATGTATGGACACCAAGAAGGGAAAGAGGGGTGGGGTGGGATGAATTGGGAGATTGGGATTGACATATATACACTAATATGTATAAAATAGACAACTAATGAGAAACTGCTGTATAGCACAGGGAACTCCACTTCACTGTACAGTAGAAACTAACACAACACTGTAAAACAACTATACCCCAATAAAAGAAAAATAAAGAAAAAATAGTCTACAAATAACAGATGCTGGAGGGAGTGCAGAGAAAAGGAAACCCTCCTATACCATTGGTGGGAATGTAAGTTGGTGCAGCCGCTATGGAAAACAGTATGGAGGTTCCTCAGAAAACTAAAAATAGAATTACCATATGATCCAGCAATCCCACTCCTGGGAATATATCCAGACAAAACTATAATTCAAAAGATACATGTACTCCTATGTTCATAGCAGCACTATTCACAACGGCCAAGATATGGAACAACATAAATGTCCATCGACAGATGAATAGGTAAAGATAAATGGGTACATATATACAATGGAATATTACTCAGCCATAAAAAATAATGAAATAATGCCATTCATAGCAACATGGATGGACCTGGAGATGATCATACTAAGTGAATTAAGGCAGAAAGAGCAAGACAAATATCATATGATATCTCTTATATGTGGAATCTAAAACATGCCACAAATGAACTTATGTATGAAACAGAAACAGACTCACAGACATAAGGAACAGACTTCTCTGTTTCAAAAGAAGCCTTGACCTAGAATTTCTATCTTGAACACTGATTTGGTGTAAATTTCTACATCTAAGTCAGGGATTGGAGGCCTGTAGTCTGTAGTGCAAATGTGGTCAGATATATTTTCTGTCCAGCACAATATTATTAATTTTATAATACATTTGGATGAAAGACTGGAATCATACTGCAGAGGACATGACTGATGTTCACCAGTATTGGGGTCTTTTCCTCTCCTGGTGATAAAGTGACCATATTAGCCCCTTGCAGTTGGAAAGGGCCATAGGACTTGTTTGCATAAATGAAATGTGAGAAGTTAACTATATCACTTTCTGGCTATTCTCGTCTCTGTTCCTCTATGGCAGCAACTACAGGAACCACCTATCTCAAATGCTGGAGTCACGAAATGGTAGGACACAATCAGACTGAATTCCAGTCTGACTGTAGACCCACATGAGTCCACCTTTGATGTATAAAGGCAAAGATTTTGAAATTGTTTTTGAATACAACATAATGGTTCATTCTGATTATTTTGTATTTGGGTTTTCTTCTTTCTCCACATAATACATCAGCGTTTTTCCATGCCCTTAAAGATCATCTAAGAACAAGATTTTTAATGGCTTAATAATATTTCATCATAAGTTTATGTACCATAAATTTATTGAACTAACCCCCTATTGTTGAACACCTCATCAGAAGCATTTTTAGAAACTAATACTGAAATGAGCTTCATTGTGTTTGGCACTGGTTCTTTATCAAATTAAATTAGTGCTACTCCTATAATTAGGATTAATTACTGTTGCAAGTAACATAAAGCCTCATTGTAACAAGTTTAAAAAATATATAGTCTTTGTTAGAAGATGACATGATTGTTTATATAGAAAATCCTAAGGAATCTAACAACTAGAATAAGTGAATTTAGCAAGATCAAACCATATAAATATGCATAAATCAGTTGTATTATATATGCTAGTGTGCAAACAATTGAAAAATGGAAAGAATTTATAATAGCATCAAAAAACCAAAATGCTTAGGATTTAGTTTATAAACAAAAGACACATGATAGAGGGACGAGAGACAAGATGGAGGAGTAGAGGACTTGAGCTCACTTCCTGTCACGAAAACACCAATATCACAACTAACTGTTGAACAACCATCGACAAAAAAAACTCAAACCTACCAAAAAAAGATTCTACACTCAAAGACAAAGAAGAAACCACAACAAGACAGTAGGAGGGACACTTTCATGATATAATAAAGTCCCATACCCACCAGGTGGGTGACCCACAAACTGGATCATAATTATATTGCCAAGTTACTCCTACAGGAGTGAGTTCTGAGCCCCACATCAGGCTCCCCAGTCTGAGGGTCTGGCATTGGGAAGAGGAGCCCCTAGAGCATACGGCTTTGTAGGCCAGTAGGGCTTGAGTCTAGGAGCTCCATAGGACTGGGGGAAACAGAAACTCTACTCTTGGAGGGTGCACACAAGACTTCACATGCACTGGGACCCAGGGCAAAGCAGTGACACCATAAGGCCAGTGACACCCTCCAAGATCCGCAGGTAGGTCTGGCCCAGACCTGGGTCAGACCTACCTGTGGATCTTGGAGGGTCTCTGGGGTTGGCAGGGGTGGGCTGTGGCTCACCATGGGGGCAAGGACACTGGTGGCAGATGCCCCAGGGAATACTCATCAGCATGAGCTCTCCTGGAGGTTGCCACTTGGGCACTGAGACATGGACCCACCCAACAGCTTGCAGGCTCCATTGCTGGGATGCTCCAGGCCAAACAACCAACAGGGTGGGAACACATCCCCACCCGTCAGCAGACAGGCTTCTTAAATTCATCCTGAGCCAACAGCCACCTATAAACACACACACTGACATGGCCCTGCCCACCAGAGAGACAAGACCTACCTCCACTCACAAGCCCCTGGAACAAACTCACCCACCAGGGGGCAGACACTAGGACAAAGAATTACGATTCTGCAGCCTGAGGAATGGAGACCACAAAACACAGAAAGTTAGAAGAATGAGATGGCAGAGAAATATGTTCCAGATGAAGAAACAAGATAAAACCACAGAAGAACTAAGTGAGGTGGAGATAGGCAATCTACCTGAAAATGAATTCAGAATGATAGTAAAGATGATCCAAGATCTTGGAAAAGAATGGAGGCATAGACCGAGAGGATACAAGAAATGTTTAATAAAGAGCTAGAAGCTTTCAAGAATAAACAAACAGATGACCAATAACTGAAATTAAAAATACACTAGAAGGAATCAATAGCCGAATAAATGAGGCAGAAGAACAAATAAGTGAGCTGGAAGACACAATGGTGGAAGTCACTGCTGCAGAACAAAGAAAAAAGAATGAAAAGAAATGAGGACAGTCCAGAGACCCCTGGGACAGCATTAAATAAACCACCATTCTCATTACAGGGGACCCAGAAGGTCATGTGAGAAAGGGCCTGAGAAAATATTTGAAGAGATAATAACCAAAGACTTCCTTAACATGTGAAAGGAAACACTGACTCAATTTCAGGAATCACAGAGAATCCAATACGGGATAAACCCAAGGAGGAACATGCCAAGACACATATAAAATTGACAAAAATTAAAAACAAACAGAAAATATTAAAAGCAACAAGGGAAAATTAACAAATAACACGCAAGGGAAACTCCATAACGTTATTAGCTGATTTTTCAGCAGAAACTCTGCAGGCCAGAAGGGAGTGGCATGATATACTTAACGTGATGAAAGGAAAAAACTATAACAAGAATACTCTGCCCAGCAAGGCTCTCATTCAGATTCGGAGAAATCAAAAACTTTACAGACAAACAAAAGCTAAGAGAATTCAGTACCACAAAGCCAGCTTTACACCAAATGCTAAAGGAACTTCTCTAGATGGAAAACAAAAGGCCACAATCAGAAATAAGAAAAGTACAAATGGGAAAGCTCACTGGTAAAGGCAAACATACAGTAAAGGTAGGAAATCATCCTCACGCAAATATGATATCAAAACGAGCAATCAAGAGAAGATGAGAGTACAAATGCAGGATAATGAAATGCATTTGAAGTTAAGAGACCGGAAAATTAAAACACTCTTGTATGGATATAGACTGCTATATTAAAACCTCATGGTAACTGCAAAACAAAAATCTACAATACACACACAAAAAAGAAAAAGCAATCAAAATACAACACTAAAGATAGTCATCAAGGGCTTCCCTGATGGCGCAGTGGTTGAGAGTCCGCCTGCCGATGCAGGGAACACAGGTTCGTGCCCTGGTCCAGGAAGATTCCACATACCATGGAGTGGCTGGGCCCATGAGCCATGGCCGCTGAGCCTGCACATCCAGAGCCTGTGCTCTGCAACAGGAGAGGCCACAGCAGTGAGAGGCCCACGTACCGCAAAAAAAAAAAAAAGATAGTCATCAAATCACAAGAGAACACAAGAGGAAGGGAAGAAAAAAGACCTACAAAAACAAATCCAAAAGAATTAAAAAGATGGCAATAATTACCTTAAATGTAAATGGATTAAATGCTGCAACCAAAAGACATAGACTAGCTGAATGGATACAAAAATAAGATCTGTATATATGCAGTCTACAAGAGACCACTTCAGACCTAGGGTCACATACAGCCTGAAAGTGAGGGGATAGAAAAAGATATTCCATGCAAATGGAAATCCAAAGAAAGCTGGAGTAGTAATACTTATATCAGACAAAATAGACTTTAAAATAAAGACTGTTACAAGGGACAAAGAAGGATACTACCAAATGATCAAGGGAACAATCCAAGAAGGTATACCAACGGTAAATATATTTGCAGCCAACACAGGAGCACCTCAATATATAAGGCACTGCTAACAGACATAAAAAGGGAAATTGACAGTAACACAATAATAGTGGGGGTCTTTAATACCCCACTTTCATCAATGGACAGATCAGCCTGGCAGAAAATCAATAAGGAAACCCAGGCCTTAAATGACATATTAGATCGGGTGGACTTAATTGTATTTATGTAACATTCCAGCCAAAAGCGGCAGAATACACATTCTTCTCAAGTGCACAGGGAACATTCTCCAGATCACATGCTGGGCCACAAATCAAGCCTCAGTAAACTTAAGAAAATTGAAATCATATCAAGCATCTTTTCTGACTAGAGCACTATGAGATTAGAAGTCAACTACAATTTTAAAAACTGTAAAAAAAAAAAAAACACACACAAACACATGGCAGCTAAACAATATGTCACTACACAACCAATGAATCACTGAAGAAATCAAACAGGAAATTTTAAAAAATACCTAGAGACAAATGAAAATGAAAACATGATGATCCAAAACCTATGGGATGCAGCAAAGGCAATTCTAAGAGGGAAGTTAATAGCAATGCAACCTTACCCCAGGAAATAAGAAAAATCTCAAACAACCTAAACTTACACTAAAGCAACTAGAGAAAGAAGAACAAACAAAATACAAACTTAGTAGATAGAAAGAAAGCATGAAATAAGAGCAGAAATAAATGAAATAGAGACAAAGAGAGCAATAGGAAAAACCAATGAAACTAAAAGGTGGTTCTTTGAGAAGATAAATGGAATTGCTGAAACTTTAGCTGGACTCATCAAGAAAAAAGGGAAGAGGGCTCAAAGCAATAAAATTAGAAATGAAAAAGAAGTTACAACTGACACCACAGAAATACAAAGGATCATAAGACACTACTACAAGCAAATATATGTCAATAAAATGGACAACCTAGAAGAAATGGACAAATTCTTAGAAAGGTACAATCTTACAAGACTGAACCAGGATGAAATAGAAAGTATGAACAGACCAATCACAAGTACTGAAATTGAAACTGTGATTAAAAAACTTCCACACAAAAGTCCAAGACCAGATGGCTTCACAGGTGAATTCTATCAAACATTTAGAAAAGAGTTAACACCTATCCTTCTGAAACTATTCCAAAAAATTGTAGAGGAAGAAAACACTGCCAAACCATTCTATGAGGCCACCATCACGCTGAAACAAAAACCAAAGATACCACAAAAAAGAAAATTACAATCCAATATGTCTGAGGAACATAGATGAAAAAATCCCCGACAAAATACTAGCAATCGGAATCCAACAATACATTGAAAGGATCAAACACCACGATCAAGTGGGATTTAATCCCAGGGATGCAAGGATTTTTCAATATCCACAAATCAATCAGTGTTAAACACCACATTAACAAATTGAATTAAAACTATGTGATCATCAATAGATGCAGAAAATGCTTTGGGTAAAATTCAACACCAATTTATGATAAAAACTCTCCAGAAAGTGAGCATAGAGGGAATCTACTTCAACATAATAAAGACCATGTATGACAAACTACAGCTAGCATCATACTCAACAGTGAAAAACTGAAAGCATTTCCTCTAAGATCAAGAATAGGACAAGGATGTCCAATCTCATCACTTTCTAAATACTTTAGAAAGTCCTAGCCATGGTAATCAGAAGAAAAAGAAATAAAGGGAATCCAAATTTGGAAAAGAAGTAAAACTGTCAGTTTGCAGAAGACATGATACTATACATAGAAAATTCTAAAGATGCTACCAGAAAACTGTTAGAGCTCATCAATGAATTTGGTAAGGTTACAAGATACAAAATTAATACACAGAAATATCTTGCATTTCTATACACTAACAATGAAAGATCAGAAAGAGAAATTAAGGAAACAATCCCATTTACCATCACATCAAAAAGAAATAAATACCTAGGAATAAACCTACCTAAGGAGGCAAAAGACCTGTACTCTGAAAATTATAAGATACTGGTAAATAAATCAAAGATGACTCAAGCAGATGGAGAGATATACCATGTTTTTGGATTGGAAGAATTAATATTATCAAAATGACTATACTACCCAAAGCAATCTACAGATTCAATGCAATCCCTATCCAATTACCAATGGTAATTTTCACAGAACTAGAACAAAAGATTTTTACAATTTGTATAGAAACGCAGAAGACCTCAAATTGCCAAAGAAATCTTAAGAAAAATGGGGCTGGAGGAATCAGACTCCCAGACTTTAAAAAATACTACAAAGTTACAGTAATGAAAACAGTGTGGGACTGGCACAAACACAGACTTATAGATCAATGGAAAAAGATAGAAAGCCCAGAAATAAGCACATGCACCTATGGTCAATTAATCTACAACAAAGAAGGCAAGAATATACAATGGAGAAAAGACAGTCTCTTCAATAAGTGGTGTTGGGAAAACTGGACAGCTAAATATAAAAGAATGAAATTAGAACATTCTATAACACCATACACAAAAAATAAACTCAAAATGGATTAAAGACCTGAATGTAAGACCAGATCCTATAAAACTCATTGAGGAAAAAATAGGCAGAACATACTTCAACATAAATTGCAACAATTTCTTTTTGGATCCACCTCCTAGAGTAATGGAAATAAAAACAAAAATAAACAAATGAGACCTAATTAAACTTAAAAGCTTTTGCACAGCAAAGGAAACCATAAACAAAATGAAAAGACAACCCACAGAATGGGAGAAAGTATTTGCAAACGAAGCTACCAACTAGGAATTAATCTCCGAAATTTACAAATAGCTCATGTAGCTCAGACAACCCAATCAAAACATGTATGAAATCTAAGTAGACATTTCTCCAAAGTAGACATACAGATGGCCAAAAAGCACATGAAAAGATGCTCAACATCGCTAATTATTAGAGAAATGCAAATCAAAACTCCAGCGAGGTACCACCTCACACCAGTCAGAATAGCCATCATCAAATATCTACAAACAACAAATGCTGGAGAGGGTGTGGAGAAAAGGGAACCCTCCTACACTATGAATTGGTACAACCATTATGGAGAACAGTATGAAGGTTCATCAAAAAACTAAAAATAGGGCTTCCCTGGTGGCACAGTGGTTGAGAGTCTGCCTGCTGATGCAGGGGACACAGGTTTGTGCCCGGGTCCGGGAAGATCTCACATGCCGCGGGGTGGCTAGGCCCGTGAGCCATGGCCATTGAGCCTGCGCATCCGGAGTCTGTGTTCCACAATGGGAGAGGCCACAACAGTGAGAGGCCCACATACCGCAAAAAAAAAAAAAAAAAAACTAAAAATAGAACTACCATATGATCCAGAAATCCTACTCCTGTGCATATATCCAGAGAAAACCATAATTTGAAAAGATACATGCCCAATGTTCATTGCAGCACTAAGTACAATAGTCAAGACATGGAAACAACCTAAATGTCCATCGACAGAAAAATGGATAAAGAAAATGTGGTGCATATATACAATGGACTATTACTCAGCCATAAAAATGAAATAATGCCATTTGCAGCCACATGGATGGACCTAGAAATTATCATACTAAGTGAAGTAAGCTGGACAGAGAAAGACAAATATCATTTGATATCACTTATATGTAGAATCTTTAAAAATGACACAAATGAACTTATTTACAAAACAGAAAGAGACTCAGAGTTTGAAAACAAAGGTATGGTTACCAAAGGGGAAAGGTGGGGGGAGGGATAAATTAGTAATTTGGAGTTAACATATACAAACTACTTTATATAAAATAGATAATCAACAAGGACCTACTGTATAACACAGGGAACTCTATTCAGTAATCTGTAATAAGCTATATGGAAAAAGAATCTGAAAAAGAATATGTATATGGATAACTAAATCACTTTCCCATACACCTGAAACAAATACAACATTGTAAATGAACTATAATATAAAATAAAAAGACACAGAAGACCTCTATATTGAAAATTATAAAACATTGCTGAGAGAAATTGAAAAGTAAATAAGTAATACACCATTTTCAACTAATGGGGGTAAAACAACTAAATATTCATATGAAAAACAATGAATCTTGACCCTCTACCTCATATCATACCCAAATACTAATTCAAGATGCATCATAAACCTAACTGTAAAAACTAAAATTATAAAGCTTCTTGAAAAACTTAGAATATCTTTGCAACCTGTGGGTAGACAAAAGTTTTTTAGATGGGACACAGTAAGCAGTAACCATAAATGAGAAAAATTTGATAAATTAGACTTTATCAATAACTTTTAATATCAAAAGACATAATTAAGAAAATTTATGGACAATCCATAGAGAAATATTTACAAAACAAATATCTGACAAATGCAGCAACTCAATACAAATTCAGTAAGTCAAGCCACCAAATAAATGGGAAAAATATGTGAACAACTACTTCACAAAGGAAGATACATGTATGGCTGATAAGCATATAAAAAGATGCTTGACATCATTAGCTAACAGGGGAGTGCAAATTAAACCACAGTGAGATACCGCTATACACTCACTAGAGTAGCTAAAATTTAAAAAGACTGATAAAACCTAATGTTGGTAAAGATGTGGAGAAAAAAATTAAATTAAATTAGAAATTAAATTTTTAAAAAGTTGTGGAGCAACTGGAACCTGCATACATTGTTGGTAGGAATGTAAAATAGTGCAATACTCTGAAAAAAGGTCTGATAATTTCTTATAAAACTAAGCTTATACCTATTCTATGATCCCAAAATTCCATGCAAGAAAATGAAAACACATGTCCACAAATTGTAAAGACTGTTCATAATAGGTTTGTTCATAGTTGGCAAAAACTGCAATTTGACCAGGTGTCCATCCAGAGAATGGATAAACAAACTTCAATATATTCATTTAATAGAATATTGCTCACCAACAGAAAGGAGTGAACTACTGGTAAATGCAACATCATGGCTTACTCTGAAAACATTTTTTCACATGAAAAACAGTCCTACACAAGAGAGTACGTACAACATGATTCCATTTATATAATGTTTTAAAACAGGGAAAATTAATATATGATTAAAAAACAATAGCTGCCTCTGAAGAGGGCGGTGGAAGCAAGGGTTTATTGTGTAAGGGCGTGAGGAAACTTTCTGGAGTCATGATATTTTTCTATATGTTGATGAGGATTTGTTTCATACAGGTGTATACATCTGTCGAAATCAAATATTACAGTGAAATATGAGTATATCATTTTATGTAAATTTTATCTCAAAAGAAAAATAAGAACTGTAAACAGATATTAAACTCTGGGTAGTGGTACACAATGTTTAGGGGTATATAGGGGTGGAATTTATTGATGTCTGATAGTTACTTTGGAATGTGCCAAAAATAAGATGGATCAGTGGATAGATAGAGGGATGGATAGATAGATAAGTGATAGAACAAGTATAGAAAAATGTTAACTATAGAAAGTAGGTGCTAGATATTTACTATACAATTCTTTCAAGTGTTCTATATATTTGAAATTTTTCTTAAGGACATGTTGGAAGAAAAGAGGTTTATTTCTCATAAATGTAAAATGTTGGTTGAGAAATAGGCAGCCCAGAGCTTATATGGCAGATCTATCATTAGGAATCCAGGTTCCTTCTGACACCTCATGGCCCAAGATGGCTGCTAGATCTCTCAGCATCTAATCCACATTCCAGCCAGCAGGACACTCAAAGCATTGCAGTGATTCTTTCCTGTCTCTCCTCTGCATCAACAATTTCTCTTTATTGGATCATTGTCACTGACATGCAAACTTGTGGTTCTTTCTCTCTTCTTTAAAAAATCCTTTTCTTGACCCAACTTCCTCCTCTACTGACTGTCAACCTGTTTCTTTGCTCTCCTTTACACAAAACTGAACAAATTGATGCCTATGTCGGCTGTCTGATTCTACCCTCAGTCCTCTTCTTGTATCTGCAGTACTCTCTCCTTCATATAGCTTCTGGGACACCACACTTAGTTTTCCTCCTACTTCCCTATCTCCCTAGTAGTACTGTCTCATTCTCCTTCACAACTTCTTCCTCTTCCCCCTCTTCCAACATTCAATGTTGGAGTGACCCATGGCTCGGTCCTTGGCCCCTGTGTCTCCTCCACCCAAGCTGGTTCAAAGGATTTAATGCCATTCATTTGCTTATGACTCTCACACTTATATCTCTAGCCCAGCCTCTCACCCTAGCTCCAGAGTCATACCCAACTCCTACAAATCAGGCATTCATCTTCATGTCTAATAGATACCTCATACACAACATGTCCAAAACCAAATTCCTGATCCTTTTCCCCCAAGCCTAATTTCGTCTCAGTTTCCCCTCTCTTAATGATGCCAGCTCCATACTCCAGGTGGTGAGGCCAAAAAACATGGTCATCCTCTTCTCTATTTTTCCCATACCCAATCCATCAGGAACCCAAGCTAGTTCTACTGTCAGGATATGCCTAGAATCTGCCACTTCCCATTGCCTCCCTGCTGCCACCCTGGCTCAGTTTACTGCTATACCTTTCTAACTGGTTCTCCTGCTTCTTTTGCCCCCTAACAGTCTTTTTGTAACAGAGCAGCCGAACTAATCCCTTTAAAATGTAAGTCAGATGTTATCATTTCTCTGCTCAGAACACTGCATGGCTCCCTACTTCCCCCAGAGTAAACTGAAGACATTCAGTGGCCTACAAGACTGTGTGATTTGGGGCCCCTCACTGCCTCTGGACTTCACATGCCCCTTGTGTACCAACTCCAGCCATGCCAGCCTCTTAGTGATCCCTGGAACGTGTTAGGCATTCTCTAGCCTTGAGGTTTCTCACTAGCTGTTTCTTCTGCCCGAAACACTTTGTCCAGATTTTTCACTGGATAATGCCCTCTCCTCCTCCAAGTCTTTGCTCAGATGGATCCCAAGCACCTGCAGTAGTGCTAGTACCTAGACCAATCCATGCTCAGTAAGTAAATAAGTGAAGCATACAGAACCGTGGGATCAAACCTCCACAAGCCCTTTAACCAGCTACATTTGATACTTTTGGTATATTTCCTTCCTCCAACAAAAACAGATTTATCTTCTGATCAACACAGTATTATCCAAAGTTTTTAAATGCATTCCCCCTAACCAGTCTTAAGTGTAATCAGGACCCAGGAGATGAGGAGAGGCGGACTTGGTTGAAAAAGAAATACCATTTAAGTCTATTCCCAGATCAAAGGACTGCAGTCCAGTAGGCTCTGTACTCAGGAATACAGAACCAAAAAACAGTGTCACTCAAATACATGGTGATGATCCCTAGAGTCATCTTTATTTAGAATGAAAACAAAACTGAAACAAAACAAACACCAAGAGCAATTTTTTTTTTTTAAAAAAAGGTCATCTCTCCTTAATTCCTGCTCAGTTTCTAAGGAATTATGTTCAAATCTTAATATGCAACTTTCTCCCTTCCAGGTCTGGTGGGCTTATTTTTCTTCTTAAGGATTTGCCTAAAGCAAAAGTAACCATCACAACCATCTGTTGCACAAAAAGGATTAACTTTACTTCCAATCAAAAGGCAAACTGCTGCCCCTGAGATTTGCTGCTTGTCACAAGTAGCTAAGATTCAAGGTACAGCAGTACAGGTAGCATCTCTGGGTCTCCTAAGCACCCTCATTTTTATGCTGCCACTGCACTGTCATCAATGGTTAGGGATCTAGTCCCAGAGCACATCCATGACTGGAAACTCAGAGGTGGTACTCCAGTGGCGAGCTTCCTGTAGTCCTGGAATTTTCATTGCCTGTAGCCAATTCACAACTTCTGCATAATTTCGAGGAGGGGTGTGGCTCTCAAATATGGCCCCTGGCACCTAGTCATTGGTCAGCTTTTACATGGACACAATTGTTTTTCCACTGGCAATCACTTGCAGTAAAGTAAGGAGTAATGAAATCAGCCAGAGTCTAGATTTAGATCACAGCATGAGTCTGATGTCAGCTACTGACTACACCATTTATGCTATCAGAGCGGGCAGAGAAAAACAAAAGAGTTTTGATGGCATATATAATACAAAGTTCAGAAAGTCTGGAGAAGCCACAAGTCCCTTATTATTATTGCTGCAGCTGTTGTTAATTAATTGAATGATTTATGTTGAGTCATCTTTCCAGTATCTCTTGAAGCTGAGTATCACTCTGTTTTCCTGGTTACCAGGGCAAGGTCAGGTCAAGTGTGTGGGCATGAATAACCTGTATCACACCATGTAGACTACTCAAGTTAAACAGAGGGTAGCCCCTTTTCTAAGGTCTCCAGCTCAAACAAGAGTAACTTCATCCCAGCACACTACTCCCTGCTGTCAATGTCAGTTCTCTTAAAACATTATAATGACAGAAAACCAAAGGACTTCATGAAAAGCTCTTTGAGCACCTTCATATCCCATAGAGTCTTGGTCTGGGTGAAGCATTGCTTCCTCCTGCAGATAATATAGCAGTTTAGTAAAACCCAGCAAGTCAAACTCATTCCAAAAGTAAAATATTCCTGATTCATCTTAGCCTGTTCTTACCTAAACTGACACATTTGCTCATGAAAATCAGTTGAGATGTCTCTATATTGAGAGGTAGGAACTATTCTTTACACTTTAGCAGTTCTTAAAAGCAAGTAATACTTGAATTTGTCCCTCCTAAGAATGAAGGGGAGGAAGGGTCAAGGAAGTGATAACAGTAAGAGCAAGAAAGTATCTAAGGAACTGATAACTATGTTTCTTTTAATCAGCTGTTACTGAAAAGGAGCTCATCTTTCTTCACTGTTCTACTCTTAACCAATGGCTGGCTTGCACTTGGTCACTCCTAGGACTCAAGTAGCCCATGTGACCATGGACAGCAAACCCTTGAGCTGCCAGGGCACGTCAGAGCTTGGTTCATGGGGGATGCCATGGAGCACACAGTTTCTGTACCATATCAGAAGTTTTTCTCTAGTCCAAATGACAAGAGTCTCAAATTGCTCCCACAATCATAATTGGCCCCAGAGACACAGAATCTAGCATAGGGCTATGAGGCCCCCTCAGGACAGTTGTCATTGCTGTGTAATCAGCAGGTGTGGCCAGAACAAGTTAAAGGAGAGGGTATAAACCCTTCCAGAAACTCCATTATTAAAAGCATCTATTTAATGTGTGGATACTGAGCAGTTTGGGATGGAGAGGAAGAATTCTCTCCAATTGACACTGGCCAGTCCGAAGCAAAACCAGTGTGGGCATGAAGTTTATATGGGTTTGGGATGTATAAAAGACTTAGAAAACTGAAAGTGATCCAAACTGGCACATAGGTATTTCTTCTGCAATGTTTCTTTACATGATTTCTTCTGGGAAGAGTGCCTCTCATCTTATAAAAGGCCTTCAATAATCCACCCACCATAACAACCCTCTGTAATAGCAAGTGTCCTCTCTATGCCACAGGGACACCATGCTTGAGGCTACCTGTGCCCCACATCTGTAACTTCCTCCTGCCTGTTCAAATCTTCCCTCTCCTTCAAGGCCCAGTTGAAGAACTTCTATATGAAGAAGTTCATGAAACTCTAGATGACTCCAGCCCCAAAGATCTCTCTTATCTCTGAATTCATGTGCCACTAATATCCCACTTTATTACACATCATTTGATACTGTCCTATAATGCCACCCATGGTGTGTCCCCCAATAAAACCATACTCTTCTCAAAGTCAGAAACTGAAACTTTTACTTTGTTGTTTGTCCCCACTGTACCTGGCACAGGCATGGACATATGGTAGACAGTGTAAGAGCAGTTGGATTGTTCAAAAGTTAAAAACCAGCACATAGATTAAAAAGAAACAGAAGCCTAGGGCTTCCCTGGTGGCGCAGAGGTTGAGAGTCCGCCTGCCGATGCAGAGGACACGGGTCCAGGTCCTGGAAGATCCCACATGCCGCGGAGCGGCTAGGCCCGTGAGCTATGGCTGTTGAGCCTGCGCATCCGGAGCCTGTGCTCTGCAACAGGAGAGGCCACAACAGAGAGAGGCCCGCGTACCACAAAGAAAAAAGAAAAATCCTAGACCAGGTAAATCCCCCTCATCAAAGATGTCCAAATTACATGTAGATCCAAAATTATATTCTTTTAAAAAAAGAAGGCAAATAACAGAGTTTGAGCCATTTGGAATACAGTGAAGGATAAAAAATATTTCAGCAATGACCTCAAATTGCAGAGACAATATAGTTATAGGAAAAAGGGAGGGAATGAAGGAGGGAGGGTAAGATTTTATTCCAAATTGACCTTTATACAGCATTCAGAGGATGCTGAAGGAAAGCTAAAGATGACAGACAGCAAGCTAGGTGCTGCCTTACAGAGTGAAAGAATGACAAGAAAAACAAGCACTAATTGTGAGGGAAGGAGTATGTGAAAGGGCATTACATGAAGGACAGAGAGATAAGAGCCCTGTGTACCAGGCCATGAGAACTACATTCCATTTTGACAGCCTTCTTAGGCAAAAGATGTAGATAAATTAGAAGTTATGCAGAGTGAACAAAACTATCTGAATGACTGGGAAATTCACAAAGCATATTCTATAACATGAAATAGTTATAAAATCTCTCATAATTCATATGGATCACTCTGAATCAAACCATAGTCCTCCCTTTTCTAGAAACATATATAGTGTTTTTAGCATATATGATGTGCCTGGCACTTTACACACACCACCTCTAAACTGCACACCAACATAATGTTAGCAGTGTTACTCTTATTTTACAGCTGAGGATACCAAGGCTCAGAGGATTAAAGTTATTTACCTATTCACCCATTCAACAAGGATTTATTGTTGCCTTACTTTGTTCTAGGAACAGAGTATTAAGTTGGGATCAGGACAGCAACTTCTGCCCTCACAGGAGCTTACATCCTAAAGCTCATTGTCACAGAGCTGGAGAGTCTGGATAAGATTTGGACTCTGATTCTAAACCAATAGTTGTCTCTTTTCTTTTCTACTCTAACAAAGAAAGACTACAAATTGTTTTCTTTTTAGACCTGTCAAAACAACCTAATAACATGGTTATAAAAACTTTTTGTCTCAACAACGCTTTTTGAAAAGACTGTTTAAACTACCAGAGGGAATATGAAGTGTGTGGAAAACTTAGAAAAAAGACTTTTCTTACCTTTTATTTAGATTACAAAAGTGATACACTGAAGCCTTCTATAGTAGACTGAGAATACATAGGGGGCTCCCCTTTCTGTGACAAACAGAAATTGTGGGAAAGGATTATCAAAAAATTATAAAACTCAGCTTGAAAACAAAACAAGAAAAGGAAAACCTGAGATTCCAGAGATAAAGAACCTCAAAGCTAAGTGACTACAGTAAGAGGAGTTCACGGACTATGGCTCCCATGGGTACTGAACCCAGACAAATTCTAGGGGTTAGGGTTTTGAAACCCATGAGAGGTGTCAAACCTAGGAGTGGGGGAGCTAGGTATAAAGCCCTGCACCTAGAGCCATAAGAGCTACTTCATCTTCTAAAAGAAGACAACAAAACTTCACCCATAATCTTGAGAAAGGGGCAAAAAAATTTGTCCTCCTGGGTCCAGAGATAAATAAAAATGAGTCAACTGTAAGAAATGGATGGATGCATAGTCCAAAATTAAGCCACATAATGAAGAAAACCCAAGCTGAGAAAGGAAATCTAGCCCTGAACCAGTGAAACTCCCAGAACACTTGCTAAAGCAAACCCAAAATTCCACTACACAGACACTTCCACAACCCATTATAGAGGCAAAAAACCCTACTAGAGATAAATTCACAATAAAAATAAGTCCAATGAGAAAATGAAATACAATGAGGGTGGGTCTGCAAACACATCAATTAGAGCATCAGAGCTAGTAGGACAGTCTGAAAAAGGCTATAAAATAAGCAAAAGAATTAAGGAGATGGAAGAAGCAACAGAACAATAATGAAAGTATAGTTCAGAATTTTTGGAAAGACATATTTTAAAGAGAATTAATGGGGCTTTAGAAATTAAAAAACTTAGTCACTGAAATTGAAAATCCCAGTGCACATTCAGTAAGCAGATTAGACAGATGTAGCTGATGAGAAAAGTAAGTCAACTAGAAGAAAGAACTAAAGAAATACTCCTAATACCGTAGAGAAAAAAAAGAGATGGACATTATTAAATAGCTATCAGAATACATGAAGAATAGAATAAGATTAAACATCTATGTGATGTCAGTTCTAGAAGTAGACACTGAAAAAAGGGAGAGAAGTTTAGTCAACAAAAATGGATGAAAATTGTCCCCAAGTTTAATAAGACACGGGTTCTTACTTTGAACAGCACACAGATTCATCAGAAGAATACAGAAATATTCATTCCAGCAACATTATAGTGAAGGTATAAAATACTGAAGGAAAAAATATTAAAAACTAAAAAAGAAAAATAAGTCACAAATCACCTACAAAGCAATGGCAATCAGAAAACATATTTTATACTAGCATCAATATATGCCAGCATTTTATCCCCAAATGGCTGGGGGAATCTATCAATCTAAAATTTTATACCTAGATAATCTGTCATAATGTTGTTCAACATGGAATATGGTAGCCACTAGTCAAATGTGGTTACTGAGCACTTGCAATGTAGTTAGCCCAAACTGAGGTGGGCGGTAAGTGTAAAATAAACTCGGGGGGTGGGGGAACCTTCAAGATAGCAGAGAAGTAAGACATGGAGATCACCTTCCTCCCCACAAATTCATCAAAAATACATCTACATGTGGAACAACTCCTACAGAACACCTACTGAATGCTGGCAGAAGACCTCAGACTTCCCAAAAGGCAAGAAACTCCCCACCTACCTGGATAGAGCAAAAGAAAAAACAGAGACAAAAGAATAGGGATGGGACCTGCACCTCTAGGAGGGAGCTGTGAAGGAGGAAAAGTTTCCACACACTAGGAAAACACTTTCACTGGTGTAGATTGGGAGTGGGGAGGGGGAAGCTTCGGAGCCATGAAAGGAAAGCCCAGCAACAGGGCTGCGGAGGGCAAAGCAGAGAGATTTCCACACAGAGGATTGGTGCCAACCAGCACTCACCAGCCCGAGAGGCTTGCCTGCTCACCTGCCAGGGCAGGTGGGACTGGGATCTGAGGCTCGGGCTTTGGAGGTCAGATCCCAAGGAGAGGACTGGGGTTGGTTGAGTGAACACAGTCTGAAGGGGGCTAGTGCACCACAGATAGCCGGGAGGGAGTCCAGGAAAAATTCTGGAGCTGCCTAAGAGTCAAGAGACCACTCTTTTGGGGGTGCACGAGGAGAGGGAATTCAGAGCACTAACTAAAAGAGCTCCAGAGATGGGTGCAAGCCGCAGCTACCAACACGGACCCCAGAGACGAGCATGAAAGGCTAAGGCTGCTGCTGCAGCCACCAAGAAGCCTGTGTGCAGGTTCAGATCACTATCCACACCTCCACTCCTGGGAGCCTGTGCAGCCTGCCACTGCCAGGATCCCGTGATCCAGGGACAACTTCCCTGAGAGAACATATGGTGTGCCTCAGGCTGGTGCAACATCACCCTGGCCTCTGCCGCTGCAGGCTTGCCTGCATTCCATACCCCTTCCCTACCCCAGTCTGAGTGAGCCAGAGCCCCCTAATCAGCCGCTCCTTTAACCCCTTCCTTTCTGAGAGAAGAACAGATGCCAGAGGGCAACCTGCATGCAGAGGTGGGACAAATCTAAAGCTGAACCTCAGGAGATGTGTGAACAAAGAGAAAAAAGGGAAAGTTCTCTGTGCAGCCTCCAGAGCAATGGATTCACCTCCACAATCAACATGATGTACCCTGCATCTCTGGAATATTTGAAAAGACAAGGAATCATCACACAATTGAGGCGGTGGACTTTGGGAGCAACTGTAGACTTGGGGTTTGCTTTCTGCATCTGATTTTTTTCTGGTTTTATGTTTATCATAGTTTAGTATTTAGAGCTTTTTATCATTGGTAGATTTATTTATTGATTTGGTTGCTGCTCTCTTCCTTTTTTACATATATAGGTTTTTTCCCCTTTTTCTCTTTTTGTGAGAGTGTATGTGGATGATTCTTTGTGTGATTTTGTCTGTATAGCTTTGCTTTTACCATTTTTCCTAGGGTTCTGTCTGTCCGGGCTTTTTTTATCTTTTTTTTTTTTTAGTATAGTTTTTAGCATGCGTTATCATTGGTGGATGTGTTTATTGGTTTGGTTGCTCTCTTCTTTCATTTTTAATTACTTTTTAATTTTAATATTTATGTTTTTATATTAATAACAAACATTATTTATATTATTTTCTCTTTTTTTTTTTTCTCTCCCTTTTCTACTGAGCCATATGGCTAACAGGGTCTTGGTGCTATGGCTGGGTGTCAGGCCTGAGCCTCTGAGGTGGGAGAGATGAAGTTATGACACTGGTCTACCAGACACCTCCAAGACATATGTTAATATCAATTGGCAAGAGCTCTCCCAGAGATCTCCATCTCAATGCTAAGACCCAGTTATACCCAATCACCAGCAAGCTCCAGTGCTTGATACCCCATGCCAAACAACTAGCAAGACAGGAACACAACCCCACCCATTAGCAGAGAAGCTGCTTAAAATCATAATAAGTTCACAGACACCACAAAACACACCACTAGATGTGGTTCTGCCCACCAGAAAGACAAGATCTAGCCTCATCCACCAGAACACAGGCACAAGTCCCTTCTACCAGGAAGCCTACACAACCCACTGAACCAAACTTTCCCACTGGGGGCAGACATCAAAAACAGTGGGAACTATGAACAGGCAGCCTGCAAAAAGGAGACCCCAAACACAGGAAGTTAAGCAAAATGAAAAGACAGAGAAATACACAGCAGATGAAGGAGCAAGGTAAAACCCACCAGACCAAACAAATGAGGAAACAGGCAGTCTACCTGAAAAAGAATTCGGACTAATGATAGTAAAGACGATCCAAAATCTTGGAAATAGAATGGAGAAAATACAAGAAAGATTTAACAAGGACCTAGAAGAACTAAAGAGCAAACAAACAATGATGAACCACACAATAAATGAAATTAAAAATTTTATACAAGGAATCAATAGCAGAATAACTGAGGTAGAAGAATAGATAAGTGACCTGGAAGATAAAAGAGTGGCAGTAACTACTGCAGAGCAGAATAAAGAAAAAAGAATGAAAAGAATTGAGGGCAGTCTCAGAGACCTCTGGAACAAAATTAAATGCACCAACATCCGAATTATAGGGGTTCCAGAAGAATAAGAGAAAAACAAAGGACTGAGAAAATATTTGAAGAGATTATAGTTGAAAACTTCCCTACTATGGGAAAGGAAATAGTTAATCAAGTCAAGGAAGCACAGAGAGTCTCATACAGGATAAATACGAAGAGAAACACGTCAAGACACTTATTAATCACACTATCAAAAATTAAATACAAAGAAAAATATTAAAAGCAACAAGGGAAAAACAACAAATAACATTCAAAAGAATCCCCATAAGGTTAACAGCTGATCTTTCAGTAGAAACTCTGCAAGCCAGAAAGGAGTGGCAAGACATATTTAAAGTGATGAAAAGGAAAAATCTACAACCAATATTACTCTACCCAGCAAGGATCTCATTCAGATTCGACGGAGAAATTAAAACCTTTACAGCCAAGCAAAAGCTAAGAAAATTCAGCACCACCAAACCAGCTTTACAACAAATGCTAAAGGAGCTTCTCTAGGCAGGAAACACAACAGAAGGAAAATACCTACAATAACAAACCCCAAACAATTAAGAAAATTAGGAACTGACATATTGGTAACTACCTTAAACGTACATGGATTAAATGCTCCAAACAAAAGACAGAGACTGGCTGAATGGATACAAAAAAAAAGACCCATATATACGTTGTCTACAAGAGACCCACTTCAGACGTAGGGACACATACAGACTGAAAGTAAGAGGATGGAAAAAGATATTCCATGCAAATGGAAAGCAAAAGAAAGCTGGAGTAGCCATTCTCATATCAGAAAAAAGAGACTTTAAAATAGAGACTATTACAAGAGACAAAGAAAGACACTACATAATGATCAAGGGATCAATCCAAGAAGAAGATATAACAATTGTAAATATTTAACCAACCAACATAGGAGCACCTCAATACATAAGGCAATTGCTAACAGCCATAAAAGGGGAAACTGATAGAAACACAATCATAGTAGTGGAATTTAACACCCTATTTTCACCAATGGACAGATGATCCAAAATGAAAATAAATAAGGAAACACAAGCTTTAAATGATACATTAAAAAAGGTAGACTTAATTGATATTTATAGGACATTCCATCCAAAACAATAGAATACACTTTCTTCTCAAGTGCTCATGGAACATTCGCCAGGATAGATCATATCTTGGGTCAAAAATCAAGCCTTGGTAAATTTAAGAAAACTGAAATTGTATCAAGTAACATTTCCAACCACAACGCTATAAGACTAGATATGAATTATAGGAAAAACCTGTAAAAAATACAAACACATGGAGGCTAAAAATACACTATTTAATAATCAAGAGATCACTGAAAATATCAAAGAGGAAATCAAAAAAATACCTAGAAAAAAATGACAATGAAAGCACGACCCAAAATCTGTGGGATGCATCAAAAACAGTTCTAAGAGAGAAGATTATAGCAATACAATCCTATCTCAAGGAACAAGAAACATGTCAAATAAACAACCCAACCTTACACCTAAAGCAATTAGAGAAAGAAGAACAAAAAAATCTCAAAGTTAGCAGAAGGAAAAAAATCATAAAGATCAGATCAGAAATAAATGAAAAAGAATTGAAGTAAACGATAACAAAAATCAATAAAAATAAAAGCTGGTTCTTTGAGCAGATAAACAAACTGAGAAAACATTGGACAGACTCATCAAGAAAAAGAGGGAGAACACTCAAATCAGTATAATTAGAAATGAAAAAGGAGAAGTAACAACTGACACTGCAGAAATACAAAGAATCATGAGAAATTACTACAAACAATTACTATAAACATTACATTACTATATGCCAATAAAATGGACAACCTGGAAGAAATGGACGAATTCTTAGAAAGCACAACCTTCTGAGAGTGATCCAAGAAGAAATAGAAAATATAAACAGACCAATCACAGGCACTGAAATTGAGACTGTGATTAAAAATCTTCCAACAAACAAAAGCCCAGGGACAGATGGCTTCACAGGCGAATTCTATCAATCATTCAGAGAAGAGCTAACACCTAACCTTCTGAAACTCTTCCAAAATAGAGCAGAGGGAGGAACACTCCCAAACTCATTCTATGAGGGCACCATCAACCTGATACCAAAACCAGACAATGATGTCACAAAAAAAGAAAACAAGTCAATATCACCGATGAACATAGATGCAAGAATCCTGAACAAAATACTAACAAACATAACCCAACAGTACATTAATAAGATCATACACCATGATCAAGCGAGGTTTATCCCAGGAATGCAAGGATTCTTCAAAATACACAAATAAATGTGATAAATGATATTAACAAATTGAAGGATAAAAACCATATGATCATCTCAATAGATGCAGAGAAAGCTTTTGACAAAATTCAACACCCATTTATGATTTTAAAAAATCCCTCCAGAAAGTAGGTATAGAAGGAACATACCTCAACATAATAAAGGCCATATGTGACAAACTCACAGCTAACATCATCCTCAATGGTGAAAAACTGAAACCATTTCTACTAAGATTAGGAAAAAGACAAGGTTGCCCACACTCACCACTATTATTCAACATAGTTTTGGAAGCTTTAGCCACAGAAATCAGAAAAGAAAAAGAAATAAAAGAATCCAAATTAGAAAAGAAGAAGTAAAGCTGTCACTGTTTACAGATGACATGATACTATACATAGAGAATCCTAAAGATGCTACCAGAAAACTACTAGAGCTAATCAATGAATTTGGTAAAGTAGCAGGATACAAATTTGATGCACAGAAATCTCTTGCATTCCTATACACTAATGATGAAAAATCTGAAAGTGAAATCAAGAAAACACTCCCATTTACCATTGCAACAAAAAGAATAAAATATCAAGCAATAAACCTACATAAGGAGACAAAAGACCTGTATGCATAAAATTATAAGACACTGATAAAAGAAATTAAAGATGATACAAATAGATGGAGAGATATACCATGTTTCTGATTGGAAGAATCAACATTGTGAAAATGATTCTACTACCCAAAGCAATCTACATATTCAATGCAATCCCTATCAAACTACCACTGGCATTTTTCACAGAACTAGAACAAAAAATTTCACAATTTGTATGGAAACACAAAAGACCCTGAAAAGCCAAAGCAAGAAAGGACAGCCTCTTCAATAAGTGGTGCTGGGAAAACTGGACAGGTACATGTAAAAGTATGAGATTAGATCACTCCCTAACACCATACACAAAAATAAGCTCAAAATGGATTAAAGACCTAAATGTAAGGCCAGAAACTATCAAACTCTTAGAGGAAAACATAGGCAGAACACTCTATGACACAAATCACAGCAAGATCCTTTTTGACCCACCTACTAGAGAAATGGAAATAAAAACAAAAATAAACAAATGGGACCTAATGAAACTTCAAAGCCTTTGCACAGCAAAGGAAACCATAAACAAGGTGAAAAGACAAGCCTCAGAATGGGAGAAAATATTTGCAAATGAAGCAACTGACAAAGGATTCATCTCCAAAATTTATAAGCAGCTCATGCAGCTCAATAACAAAAAAACAAACAACTCAATCCAAAAATGGGCAGAAGACCTAAATAGACATTTCTCCAAGGAAGATATACAGACTGCCAACAAACACATGAAAGAATGCTCAACTTCATTAATCATTAGAGAAATGCAAATCAAAACTACAATGAGATATCATCTCACACCAGTCAGAATGGCCATCATCAAAAAATCTAGAAACAATAAATGCTGGAGAGGGTGTGGAGAAAAGGCAACCCTCTTACACTGTTGGTGGGAATGTAAATTGATACAGCCACTGTGGAGAACAGTATGAAAGTTCCGTAAAAAACTACAAATAGAACTACCATGTGTCCCCGCAATCCCACTACTGAGCATATACCCTGAGAAAACCATAATTCAAAAAGAGTCATGTACGAAAATGTTCATTGCATCTCTATTTACAATAGCCCAGAGATGGAAACAACCTAAGTGTCCATCATTGGATGAATGAGTAAAGAAGATGTGGCACATATATACAATGGAATATTACTCAGCCATAAAAAGAAACGAAATTGAGCTATTTGTAATGAGGTGGATAGACCTAGAGTCTGACATACAGAGTGAAGTAAGTCAGAAAGAGAGAGACAGGTACCGTATGCTAACACATATATATGGAATTTAAGAAAAAAAATGTCATGAAGAACCTACAGGTAAGACAGGAATAAAGACACAGACCTACTAGAGAATGGACTTGAGGATATGTGGAGGGGGAAGGGTAAGCTGTGACCAAGCGAGATAGAGGCATGGACATATATACACTACCAAACGTAAGGTAGATAGCTAGTGGCAGGCAGCTGCATAGCACAGGGAGATCAGCTCTGTGCTTTGTGACAGCCTGGAGGGGTGGGATAGGGAGGGTGGGAGGGAGGGAGACACAAGAGGGAAGAGATATGGGAAGATATGTATATGTATAACTGATTCACTTTGTTATAAAGCAGAAATTAACACACCATTGTAAAGCAATTATACTCTAATAAAGATGTGAAAAAAAATAATCAAAATTAAAAAAATTAAAAATAAATAAAAAATTAAAAAAAGGAAGTGGAAACTCTGAAGTTCATGCTTAATATAGAATCAAATTTTGAGCTAGACCATTCCTCTGATCCAACTCTCTCATGTTAGAAGGCCCAGGAATGCTGAGTGACTGGCCCAGCATCACACAGCAAGGTAGGAGCAAAGATGAAACAAGAACCAAAGCATGGCAAGTAGAGTAATTAAGAGTAGACCAACCTTGGATGTGTTCAAGGTATAGACTTGATTTTTCAAATAGTTGCCAAACCTGCTTTGAGCTAATTGGCACAGAGGTACTGTAGAAACACCTGGATTTTATGAAAAGAGGAGCAAGGATTTTACATTGCAAGTTCAAGGGCAAATATCCACATTTGCCAGCCCATGCTGAGTCTCAAGAGACTCCAAGATCGCACTTCACCTCCATGCTGACAGCTACAGAGACTGCCTGTACTCAGAGTGCAGTCACACTGGGAGCCTCTCAGAGTATTTTATCCTTAATTTAAATCCTATTGATTATTCAGCATGTTCAAGAGTTTAACCAGTCATCAAAGTTTAAACCGCCTCGGTTCTGCATACAGCAAGGCAGGAAATTAGCTCCTCAGCCCTGAATCCAAGTGGAAATAAAGATGGACTGGTGAGAAACTGACCCTGCTTTTGTACATATGACTCCACCTAAAGCTCTGCTGAGAGGAAGGCAGAGGGCACACACCTCCAATAGCCCCAAAGCAGACACTGGCATCCCTCGATGCCCAGAGACAGCAAGTTCTTCCGGGGGGCACGCGTGTTGCTGGATGGATGGAAGAAACCTCCTGCCCCCTGTTCTTCCCACACTGCAGTACTTATCTTTAATATCCCATGCAGAAAAGAGTGCAGCAAGGAGACCCCCAATTTTTGAGCCATCGTGTAGCAAGCACCTTAGAGGATGAAGGTTTTCCTGGCTCAAAGCCTGTGACAGGAACTGTTTTAAAGTAGACTCACCCTTGAAGCCTTCTATCACCGAGTGAGAGAAGATCATTTAATGGATCATGCCCTTCACAATGACGAAACGGAGAATGCTTTTTACCAAGCATCAGCCTCCCAGACAGTTGAGTAGTTTATATGTACACACATATTTGAGTATGGAAACATTGCAGGAAATGGAAAGGGCTGGGAGGATAAAAACCACATCAGCAAGACCCTCACAGAATACAAAGTTTATGTGTCTTCTCAAAAATCTGTCTTCCTGAATACGTCTCTTCCTAAATCAGGATCAGGCCCCCACCCACCATGACCACCTCTTTTCCCTACTCAGCCCTACACAGTGCCCAGCAGAGCCATCAGAGGCTGTTTTGCTAGGTGTTGGATTAGGGCAAATGGTACAAGACAGAGTCAACACTCAATGGCGTTTTGCCAATTGACTGAGATTAAATTACATCAGGCACCCCTGGAATTGATGGAGATGTTTCCAATTATCTGTCTAAGCAGGTCCCCACTCTGCTCCAGCCACTTCTCCTGAGGGAGAGGCAACCCCATGGAGGTCTCCTCCTTCAATCCATTCATAAGCTGTGTTTCAGATTATTCCTTCCTTGAGAATTTTGTCTGTTCACATGTGTTTCATCTTTACTTGATTTTCTAAGCATTGGCTGTGGCATCTCAACCTAATAGCTGGATCAGCTGAGTGTGTAAAAGCATCACAAGATTCTCCATCCCCTGTCACTGTGTTGAAAATAGGGAATCTAAACATAGAATGACCTTTACTTTTGTGTATATAATTTTATTTCCTCCTATTTAAAGGAAGAGTGGTTCATTATGAAGTACTTAGAAAATATAGAAAAGTAGAAAGAAAATTCTGCAAATCCATCATAACTCTACCAAAATAAAATTATTGACTAACCCCTCCTTTACCCTTTATTATACACATTTACATGTACATAGAAAACTAAGAGTTACATTTATTGAGTACTTTGGTAAGTGTTCAGACACGTTATTTCATTGAATTCTCACTGTAATTCTAGGTAGTAAGTACAACTATCACCATCTGTGATTATACTGTATATGAAATTTTGTTGGAATTTTTTTTGCTTTTAACATTAAAAATAAGCATTTTCCACTTTTCTAAAATTTTTATGGCTTTTTTTCTTTTGAGTTTTTGTGGTATAATATTTAGTCATCTTGGCTGGTTTAATCACGTTGTTGTTATTTTTTGGCCGTGCCACGCAGCATGTGGGATCTTAGTTCCCTGACCAGGAATTGAACCCACACCCCCTGCAATGGAAGTGCAGAGTCTTAACCACTGGGATGCCAGGGAAGTCCCCTGTGGCTATCATTTTTAATGATTTTATATTTTTACTTTAGACGTACTTTACGATGTTTTTATTAAAGATTTAAGTTGTTTTCAATTTGTTGTTTTATAAATAACACTATGATGAACATCTTCATGCCTGTTTTCTGTATTTAACATTATTTCTTTAAGATAGTTTCTCAGAAATGGAACAACTAGGTCAAATGGGTATAAATATTTTTAAAAGGTTTATTCAGTTATTTGCAGAACAGATCCCTGTGATTTAGAGCAATTTTATGTAATTTAAAGAATGTGATATATGTCATTATCAGAAGTTACTAATTATATTATCCTAAGAGCGAAACAGCACTTGAAGCAATCTTAAAACTGTAACGTTTCACCCCAAACTTTCATGCAAAACTAAAAATGCTACTTAATATAAATGAGTAAAAGCTTTTTAAAAGTGTGCTAGTGTAATACAAGCTGTTTGTGGGTAGTTTGGTAAATAAAAGCATAAAGCATCTAAAATTTAGCCATACTCACAGTAGCACCTAGAGATTGTCAAATTTAAGATTTCAGTGGGTTTCTTTCCATTCCTTAGTAGGGAGGTTAGATAAATAGATAATAGTGTGTAATCCATTTTTTATACTTTTTTTTCTTTTACTGGATACAATACAATATAAACCTCCTAAAGGATCTTGATGCTTCTACTCATGTGATTCCCAGGGGTATCATACAAATGAACACACTCCACAGTTTTTGGGGAGTGCAACTGCAGGCTGCCCAGCAGCTAGAGAACAGACTGTTCTCCATGGTTTGATTAGGGGATGACATAGAGTCAATCCCTTGCTACTAAAGCCCAGATCCCAGCGAGAAGAAGGTTCTCTGGCCTCTATCACTGTTGTGTCAGACCGGATGCCTGAGCATTCATGCTTGTATTAAACAAAATGCCCATCAGCTCTCTGCTGACCTGGGGAAGGTGACAGATTTCAAGAAAATGAAACTTTGACCAGGGACGGACTCCTCTTAGCTGAGCAGCGGGAACTTTGATGACTAATTTGTCCAGCCCACCAAGATAGAGTATGTGCTGCTAAAGGTATTTTTAGAAGTCTAATCTAGCTGGGGGAGGGTGGTGTTGAATCTAGTTTTGTACTTAGATTCAGAGACAAACAGTGTAACCTATCGAAAGCACCTCCTGACCTCAGCTAAGGGGAGAGGACGCCACATTGATTGCCGGGCACTCCTTCACCCCCAGGACTGTTGGTCACGGCTTGCAGAAAGCATGCTGCTCCTGCTTCTCTAGAGCCTCTGCTCACAGTTCTCAGCTGTCATCTCCATTTCAGAATGAGGAGACGCTGAGACTCAGAGGAGATTCATCTGTGCCTGGTCTCTGCAGTTCATGGTACTTAGGAGCAAGCAGGCTGCAGTAGGGGGGCGCTGACAAGGACCAAGACAAAAACAAGCTTTTCAACTGTAAAAGAACAGTGACTACCCAACTGGGCTCTCTCGAGTTTGTCATGGTTGGTGCAGCTCTCGTACAGACCCACCCCAGTTAAGAATTCTTGAAATTAGAGCAGGAAGAGACCTTGGAAATAATGTGGGTGAGAAATTACAAACTGCTGCCCTTCACAGATGGAGTGCCAGCAACTGATATCATCCCCAGAAGTGGATTTAAAACATTTAAGTGTGTTGCCAAAATGTAAAGTTCAGGCGGTTTCACGTCAAAGTCTGTGTTTCTGGCTTACCTTGAACAATTGAGACATCTTCCAGCAGCGAGTTTCTTTCTTGCTTGAAAGCATGAGCTGCACTCCTTCGGGGGTGTGTAGTCTCCAGTTTGCCACATCACCCCCTTTCCCTACTACATCACATGCTTCTTACCTAGCAACACCCAGATTTCCTAAGACCTCTTTTGCAGATAAGCACATTGACCTCTGGAGACTCTTATGACCTGCCCAACGTCAGACAACTTATTTCCTTGCTCTTGGCCACAGGCATGCATCAGCCGCAACTACATACTGCTTACGAGGTCTCTGCAAAATGGCTTCACGGTCTTTTATAAACTTCTAGGACCTCCTCCCTTCCTTTTAAAGCCCAGGTGATCTCTTTCTTCATTTCTGAATTAAAGTCCTTCTTTTATCAGTAAAGTGAGTAGGGTGGGGATGGGGGAAGATAGAGCTTTTCAATAGAAAACCCCTGTTCAGTGACTCTCAACGCTGGGAAGCATTTGTGGTCTCTCTAACCTCAGCTGCACATTATAATCAGATGCCCTGGCCTCACCCCAGACCAACTAAGTCAGACGCTCTGGATCCAGGTGTTGGTAATTTGTAAGCTCCTCAGATGATTCCAATGTGTCATCATGATCTCTGCTCACTACCTGAGGTTGTGAACCCAGCTTCCCTGCTGAGGGCTCATGAGCCCTTCTGGGTAATTTACATCAGTTTGAAGCGTTCTGGAAAATGAGGAGGATAGATTAGGTTTATGATTTCCAACTTGGGATGCTTTGTCCCTTGGAATCCACCAGGGAAATTATGAGGTCATTGAGCTACTTTCTGATAGAGATTGCACACTTACCCATGTTAAGGCATATTTACACATGTTAATAAAGATGTTAAGTTTATTTGCTTCTGCTTGGAATTACATTTACTTGTGTGGTGATTCTACTTGTAAAATATGGGGTTTCTGGAGGGGAGAGGAAAATATTGGTGATTAAAAACTGAGAGAAGGAGGAAGGGAAGAAGGAAGGAAGCGGGGGAGGGAAGGAGGAAGATATTTAGAGAAAGAGAGAAAGGGAAAGAGAGAACAGTCTGGCACTCTGTGGTTTGATGATTACACCTGGAAAGAGAAAAATGACTTCTGAGGGAGTGCATAGTCTTTGAACATCCCTCTACCTTAAAAGAATTATATTCTAACACAATTCTTTTTAAACAGAACTTCCTTCCTAGCCCCCTTCTTTGTGGAATGTTCTAATACCTGGACGCCAACACCCCTGAAAAAGATTGGCCCTTAATTCAGGGACCCCAACCCAGGAGGCCTGTTTTACCTTAATGAGCCCAGCAGTTTGACAGCCAGAACCAGGCAAGGCAACAGGTACAAAGACAATGTTGTTGGGATACATGTCAGTGGGCAGTGACAAAAAATAAAACATTTTGCTACATGACAGATAAGTGCTCCTTGATGATCTGCCTGCTTTTATTTTTTCGAAGTCTTCTTCCTGCTTTATTCTCACCCAGCCATTAAGTTATTCTAGCCAACATGACCATTTCCTCAATAAATATTTTCTTTGCCTAAAACTAGGAGGAATTTCATCAAGGAAGCAGAGGATGTGTTCATTAGGCTGGTTTTTCTCTTTGCTGCATCTCCTGGGGAATTGCCCCCTTGAGTTTCACTCTTGTGAATGAAAGCAGATCTGGTGACAATTGCTAGGCAACGTGTCATCATAAATATTTCATCAGTGAAAGAGTCTGTCTCAGAGAAGCCATCCTTCATCTGTTCTGATACTTCAGCTCTCCTTTATAAAAAGAATAGAAAAAAAATAACAGAACTCCATGACCCCTACATTCCCTGATATCCATGATGAGAAACTGATGACAAAGGAATCAAGTAGAAAATTCTTAAAATCCAGGCAATGGCAATCATTAGAAAATATAATTCAAAAAAAAAATCCCATTCACAATATTGTCTTAGTCAGCTTGGGCTGCTATTAGAAAAATGTCATAGACTGGGTGGGCTAAACAACAGACATTTATTTCTCACAGTTCTAGAAGCTAGAAGTCCAAGATCAAGGTTCTGGCAGATTCTGATCTTGGTGAGGGCCCTCTTTCTGACCTTAAGTTGATTGCCTTCAATGAGATATCACCTCACACAAGTCAGAATGGCCATCATCAAAAAATCTACAGACAATAAATGCTGGAGAGGATGTGGAGAAAAGGGAACCCTCCTACACTGTTGTTGGGAATATAAATTGGTACAGCCTCTATGGAGGACAGTATGGAGGTTCCTTTAAAAATTAAAAATAGAGCTATCGTGTGATCCAGCAATCCCACTCTTGGGCATATACCCAGAGGAAAGCATGGTTCAAAAGGATACATGCACCCCAATGTTCATTGAAGCACTGTCTACAATAGCCAGGACATGGAAACAAGCTAGATGTCCATCAACAGATGAATGGATAAAGAAACTGTGGTACATGTATGCAATGGAATATTACTCAGCCATTAAAAAGAATGAAATAATACCATTTGCAGAGACATGGATGGATCTAGAGATTGTCATACTAAATGAAGTAGGTCAGACAGAGAAAGACACATATCATATGAGATCGTTTATATGCAGAATCTAAAAAAATGATACAAATGAACTTATTTACAAAACAGAAACAGACTCACAGACTTAGAGAATGAATTTATGGTTACCAGGGGGAAGGGTAAGGGGGAGGGATAGACTGGAACTTTGAGATTGACATGTACACACTGTTATATTTAAAATAGATAATTAACAAGAACCTATTGAAAATAAATAAATAAAAAGATGATTGCCTCCCTGCTGCATCCTCACATGGTGAGAAAGGAAGCACTGATGTTTCTCCTTATAAGGACACTAATCCCATCATGGGGGCTCCACCCTCATGACCTCATCTAAACCTAATCACCCCAAAAGTCTCACTTCTTAATACCATCACACTGAGGGTTAGGGTTTCAACATATGAATTGGGGAGGGGGGGACACAAACATTCATTCTATAACAAGTATCAACTAAAAAATTGTAAATTATGCTCATCAAACATTTGCAGTGAAACATTGGCACATTATTACAAAGAAAATAAAGGATTCGATGGTGACTGAACACTATAATTACAACTATTTCTTTTCAAAAAAATACCAAAACATAATGGTGACAAAAATCTAGAACATAACCAAAATATCAAGAGAAGTTTTCTTAGGGGATTTGAACTATGGGTGTAGTAGACAGAATTCTAAGGTGGCCTTCCCAAGATTCCCACCTTCTCATGTGTATGCTGTATAATCCTTCACTTGAGTGTGGGCAGGACCTAAAAACATGATGGAATATCACTCCTATAGTTATGTTATGTTATATGGCAAAAAGGGATTTTTCAGATATAAATAAGATTCCTAGTCGATTGAATTAAAAGGAAGATTATCCTGGGTGGACCTGACCTAATCAGGTGAAAGAAAGGCTATGAACTGCCTATGGGGACCATGTGGCAAGGAACTGTGAGTGACCTCTAGGAGCTGAGAGTAATCCCCAGCTGACACTTAACAAGAAAATAGGGACTTCAATTCTACAAGGAACTGAATTCAGCAACAACCTTGAATGAGCTTGGAAGATGACCTCAAACTCCAAACGAGAACCAGAGCATAGCCAACACCTTGATAGTGCCCCCTGAGACCCTGAGCCAAGACCCAGGTAAGCTATGCCCAGACTCAACCCACAGAAACTATGAGATAATACGTTTGTGTTGTTTTATGATGCTTGTGGTATTTTATTATACAGCAATAGAAAACTAATATGGGGGGGTGATTGTCCTTTTCTGTATTTCTTGTATAACAAACTGAGTACAAAGTTGAAGACTCCATTTGAAACACAGAATTTTTAAAGACTAAGTACATCATCATTGGCATCCTGAGCAGATAAAGTTTCCCCCTAATTTCCTGGCCCTTGGGCCACTTTCACAAACTTCCTTTCTGATCCTCACTAAGTGAGAGAGTTGCATCGTGGCACTAACTCAGAATCTATTTTTTTAGAAGTATGCCTTGTAAATGCACCTTACTCTGGGATAAACTTCCTAAGGAAATAATTAGAAAAGATCATAAGAATGGATATAAAGAGATGTCCATCACTATCTTGCTTATGAAGATAAAATTCAAAACATACAAAGGGTCTAGTAATCGGAGACTGATTAACCAAAGTATGTTTCATTCATTCAATGGAATACTATGCACCCATTTTAAAGATTATATACCTCAGTGTTATTAATATAATGTTTCTGATATAGGGTCATGAGTAAAAAAAAAACAGGTTACAAGACCTTATGTTTAACAGAATCTCAATTTGTTAAAAAAAAGAGATAGATATGTATATTGATACACATATGGATCTAGAGATAGAGATAGATTAAAAGGTACCTGAAAGGAGGTACATCAAGGTGAAAAGAGTAGTTATCTCTAGAGGTTGTTATATGGTATTTTTCTTTTTGTTCATTTGGACATTCTAATTTTTCTTCAATGAAAATAGATTTCTGTTCAATTTTTCAAATGCAAAGAAAAAATTAACTGTTCAATAGATTAAAAATGTAGAAGATACATGAGACAGCTCATTATAAGAAAGATTTCCATTTCTATTTAATAGTTGATACCTTTGGCTTTCATTAAGTTTTGTTAATATTCCTGTTTGTCCTCATGTTTACAGTAACAGTTATGTCTATTGATGGATTCTAAGAAAGATTTGGTCTCCATAATACTCAAATAATTCTGCTTTTTAGCATTAATGGCGTATTTTCCAGATGCAAATCTTGGAAGTCAGTACTCAGTTATGCTTGTTGTTGTGGTTTCAAAACCTACAAAAAGCACGGGGAATGCCACATCCATGATATTTACCGATGCTTCCATTATGAAACTCCCAGTAGAAGACAGTCTTACAGAGAAAATAAACCCTTTCAATCATCTTCCATTCACCTTAAACTGAAGTGCGGGTAATAATCTCACTTTTTCAGGTTCAGAGTTCTCATGTTCTCTGCCAAAGCCATCAAAACAAAAACCACTTAAAGGCATGGGATTGCACTTCAAGATGGCAGAGGAGTAAGACATGGAGATCACCTTCCTCCCCACAAATACATCAAAAATACATCTACATATGGAACAACTCCTACAGAACACCTACTGAACTCTAGCAGAAGACCTCAGACTTCCCAGAAGGCAAGAAACTCCCCCACCTACGTGGGTAGGGCAAAAGAAAAAAGAAAAAACAGAGACAAAAGAATAGAGACGGGACCTGTACCTCTGAGAGGGAGCTGTGAAGGAGGAAAAGTTTCCACACACTAGGAAGCCCCTTCACTGGTGGGAAAAGGGGGTGGGCTGGGGAGAAGCTTTAGAGCCATGTAGGAGAGCACAGCAACAGGGGTGCAGAAGGCAAAGTGGAGAGATTCCCGCACAGAGGATCAGTGCCGACCAGCACTCACCAGCCTGAGAGGCTTGTCTGCTCACCCGCCAGGGCAGGTGGGGCTGAGAGATGAGGCTCGGGCTTTGGACATCAGATCCCAGGGAGAGGACTGGGGTTGGCTGCATGAACACAGCCTGAAGGGGGCTGGTGCACCACAGCTAGCTGGGAGGGAGTCTGGGACAAGTCTGGACCTGTGTAAGAGGCAAGAGACCATTGTTTCGGGGTGCGCGAGGAGTGGGGATTCAGAGCACCACCTAAACGAGCTCCAGAGATGAGCATGAGCCACAGCTATCAGCACAGACACCAGAGACGGGCATCAAATGTTAATTCTGTTGCTGAAGCCACCAAGAAGCCTGTGTGCAAGCACAGGTCATTATCTACACCTCCCCTACCAGGAGACTGTGCAGCCTGCCACTGCCAGGATCCCATGATCCAGGGACAACTTCCCCGGGAGAACACACGGTGTGCCTCAGGCTGGTGCAAAATCACACCAGCCTCTGCTGCTGCAGGCTCAGCCCGCATTCTGCACCCCTCCCTCCCCCAGGCCTGAGTGAGCCAGAGCCCCCTACTCAGCTTCTCCTTTAACCCTCTCCTGTCTGGGCAAAAACAGATGCCAGAGGGCAACCTACATGCAGAGGTGGGGTCAAATCCAAAGGTGAACCCAGAGAGCTGTGCGAACAAAGAAGAGGAAGGGAAATTTCTCCATGCAGCCTCAGAAGCAGTGGATTAAATCTCCACAATCAACTTGATGTACCCTGCATCTGTGGACTATCTGAATAGACAATGAATCATTCCAAAATACAGGCAATGGACTTTGGGAGCAACTGTAGACTTGGGGTTTACTGTATGCAACTGACTAGTTTCTTATTTTTATGTTTATCTTAGTATAGTTTTTAATGCTTGTTATCATTGGTAGATTTGTTTATTGGTTTGGTTGCTGTCTTCTTTTTTTTCTTACTTTTAAATATTTTTATTTTAATAATGTTTCTTTTAATTTATTTTATTTTAATTTATTTCTTTTTTTTTCTACCTTTTCTTCTGAGCTGTGTGGCTGACAGGGTCCTGGTGCTCTGGTGGGGTGTCAGGCCTGAGCCTCCGAAGTGGGAGAGCTGAGTTCAGGACATTGGACCACCAGAGACCTCCCGGCACCACATAATATTAATCAGCAAGAGCTCTCCGAAACATCTCCATCTAAATGCTAAGACCCAGCTGCACGCAATGACCAGCAAGCTCCAGTGCTGGACACCTCATGCCAAACAACTAGCAAGACAGAAACACAATGCCACCCATTAGCACAGAGGCTGTCTAAAATCATAAGTTCACAGACACCACAAAACACACCACCGGATGTGGTTCTACCCACTAGAGAGACAAGATCCAGCCTCAACAGCCAGAACACAGGCACCAGTCGCCTCCGCCAGGAAGCCTGCCCAACCCACTGAACTAACCTTAGCCACTGGGGGCAGACATCAAAAAACAATGGGAACTATGAAACTGCAGCCTGCGAAAAGGAGACCCCAAACACAGTAAGTTAGCAAAATGAGAAGAAAGAGAAATACACAGTGGATGGAGGAGCAAGGTAAAAACCCACCAGACCTAACAAATGAAGAGGAAATAGGCAGTCTACCTGATAAACAATTCAGGGTAATAACAGTAAAGATGATCCAAAATCTTGGAAATAGAATGCAGAAAATACAAGAAAGGTTTAAAAAAGACCTAGAAGAACTAAAGAGCAAACAAACAATGATGAACAACATGAAAAATGAAATTAAAAATTCTCTAGGAGGAATCAATAGCAGGATAACTGAGGCAGAAGAATGGATAAGTGACATGGAAGATAAAATAGTGGAAATAACTACCACAGAACAGAATAAAGAAAAAATAATGAAAGAATTGAGGACAGTCAGAGACCTCTGGGACAACATTAAATGAACCAACATTCAAATTGTAGGGGTAAGAGAAGAAGAAGAGAAAAAAAAGCGTCTGAGAAAATATTTGAAGAGACTATATTTGAAAACTTCCTTAATATGGGAAAGCAAATAGTCAATCAAGTCCAGGAAGCACAGAGCCCCATACAGGATAAATACAAGGAAAAACACACCAAGACACATATTAATCAAACTATCAAAAATTAAATACAAAGAAAAAATATTAAAAGCAGCAAGGGGAAAACAACAAATAACATACAAGGGAATCCCCATAAGGTTAACAGCTGATCTTTCAGCAGAAACTCTGCAAGCCAGAAGGGAGTGGCAGGACATATTTAAAGTGATGAAAGGGAAAAACCTACAACCAAGATTACTCTACCCAGCAAGGATCTCATTGAGATTTGACAGAGAAATTAAAACCTTTGCAGGCAAGCAAAAGCTAAGAAAATTCAGCACCACCAAACCAGCTTTACAGCAAATGCTAAAGGAACTTCTCTAGGCAGGAAACACAAGAGAAGGAAAGACCTACAAAAACAAACCCAAAACAATTAAGAAAATGATAATAGGAACATATATATCGATAAACACCTTAAATGTAAAAAGATTAAATGCTCCAACCAAAAGACATAGATGACTGAATGGATACAAAAACCAGACCCATATATAGACTGTCTACAAGAGACCCACTTCAGACCTAGGGAAACATACAGACTGAAAGTGAGGGGATGGAAAGAGATATTCCTTGCAAATGGAAATCAAAAGAAAGCTGGAGTAGCCATTCTCATATCAGACAAAATAGACTTTAAAATAAGATTATTACAAGAGACAAAGAAGGACACTAAATAATGATCAAGGGATCAATCCAAGAAGAAGATATAACAATTATAAATATTTATGCACCCAACATAGGAGCACCTCAAAACATAAGGCAAATGATAACAGCCTTAAAAGGGGAAATCAACAGTAACACAATCATAGTAGGGGACTTTAACACCCCACTTTCACCAATGGACAGATCATCTAAAATGAAAATAAATAAGGAAACTAAAGCTTTAAATGACACATTAAACAAGAGGGACTTAGTTGATAATTATAGGACAGTCCATCCAAAAACAATAGAATACACTTTCTTCTCAAGTGTTCATGGAACGTTGTCCAGGATAGAACATATCTTGGGTCACAAATCAAGCCTTGGTAAGTTTAAGAAAATTGAAGTTTTATCAAGTATCTTTTCCAACAACAGCACTATGAAATGACATATCAATTACAGGAAAAAAATTGTAAAAATTACAAACAAATGGAGGCTAAACAATACACTACTAAATAACCAAGAAATCAATAAAGAAATCAAAGAGGAAATCAAAAAATACCTAGAAACAAATGACAATGAAAACACGATGACCCAAAACCTATGGGATGCATTAAAAGCAGTTCTAAGAGGGAAGTTTATAGCAATAAAATCCTACCTCAAGAAACAAGAAAAATCTCAAATAAAAAACTTAACCTTACACCTAAAGCAAATAGAGAAAGAAGAAGAACAGCAACAACAACAACAAAACACAAAAGTTTGCAGAAGGAAAGAAATCGTAAAGATCACATCAGAAATAAATGAAAAAGAAATGAATGAAATAATAGCAGAGATCAATAAAACTAAAAGCTGGTTCTTTGAGAGGATAAACAATATTGATAAACCATTAGCCAGACTCATCAAGAAAAAAAGGGAGAAGACTCAAATCAACAAAATTAGAAATGAAAAAGTAGAAGTAACAACTGACACTGCAGAAATACAAAGCATCATTAGAGATTACTACAAGTAATATATGACAATAAAATGGACAACCTGGAAGAAATGGACAAATTCTTAGAAATGCACAACCTTCTGAGACTGAACCAGGAAGAAATAAATAGAAAATATAAACAAACCAGTCACAAGCACTGAAATTGAGACTATGATTAAAAATCTCCAACAAACAAAAGCCCAGGACCAAATGGCTTCAAGGCGAATTCTATCAAACATTTAGAGAAGAGCTAACACCCATCCTTCTCAAACTCTTCCAAAATATAGCAGAGGGAGGCACACTCCCAAACTCATTCTACAAGGCTACCATCACCCTGATACCAAAACCAGACAAAGATGTCATAAAAAAAGAAAACTACAGGCCAAAATCACTGATGAACATAGTTGCAAAAATCCTTAACAAAATAGTAGCACACAGAATCCAACAGCACATTAAAAGGATCATATACCATGATCAAGTGGGGATTATCCCAGGAATGCAAGGATTCTTCAATATACACAAATCAGTCGATGTGATACACCATATTTACGAATTGAAGGATACAAACCATATGATCATCTCAATAGACGCAGAAAACGCTTTTGACAAAAGTCAACAACCATTAAAGATAAAAATCCTCCAGAAAGTAGGCATAGAGGGAACTTACCTAAACATAAAAAAGGCCATATATGACCAACCCACAGCCAACATCATTGTCAATGGTGAAAAACTGAAACTATTTCCACTAAGTTCAGGAACAAGACAAAGCTGCCCACTCTCACCACTATTATTCAACATACTTTTGGAAGTTTTACCCACAGCAATCATAGATGAAAAAGAAATAAAAGGAATCCGAATTGGAAAAGAAGGAGTAAAAGTGTCACTGTTTACAGTTAACATGATATTATACATAGAGAATCTTAAAGATACTACCAGAAAACTACTAGAGCTAATCAATGAATTTAGTAAAATAGCAGGATACAAAATTAATGCACAGAAATCTCTTGCATTCCTATACACTAATGATGAACTATCTGAAAGAGAAATTAAGGAAACACTCCCATTTACCATTACAACACAAAGAATAAAATACCTAGGAATAAACCTACCTAAGGAGACAAAAGAGCTGTATGCAGAAAACTATGAGACACTGATGAAAGAAATTAAGGATGATAAAACAGATGGAGAGATATACCATGTTCTTGGATTGGAAGAATCAACATTGTGAAAATTACTATACTACCCAAAACAATCTACATATTCAATGCAATCCCTATCAAACTACCATAGGCATTTTTCACAGAACTAGAACAAGAAATTTCACAATTTGTATGGAGACACAAAAGACCCCGAACAGCCAAAGCAATCTTGAGAAAGATAAACAGAGCTGGAGGTATCAGGCTCCCTGACTTCAGACTATACTACAAAGCTACAGTAATCAAGACAGTATGGTACTGGCACAAAAACAGAAATATAGATCAATGGAACAAGATAGAAAGCCAAGAGGTAAACCCATGCACATATGGTCACCTTATCTTTGATAAAGGGGGCAAGAATATACAATGGAGAAAACAAAGTCTATTCAGTAAGTGGTGCTGGGAAAACTGGACAGCTACATGTAAAAGAATGAAATTAGAACACTCCCTAATACCATAACATAAAAATAAACTCAAAATGGATTAAAGACCTAAATGTAAGGCCGGACAGTATAAAGCTCTTAGAGGAAAACATAGGAAGAACACTCTTTGACATAAATCACAACAAGATCTTTTTTTGACCCACCTCCTGGAGAAATTAAAACAAAAATATACAAATGGGACTCAGTGAAACTTAAGAGCTTTTGCACAGCAAAGGAAACTATAAACAAGACTCAAAGACAACCCTCAGAATGGGAGAAAATACTTGCAAACGAATCAACGGACAAAGGATTAATCTCCAAAATATATAAACAGCTCATGTAGCTCAATATTAAAAAAGACAAACAACTCAATCAAAAAATGAACAGAAGACCTAAATAAACATTTCTCCAAAGAAGATATACAGATTGCCAACAAACACATGAAAGGATGTTCAACATCACTAAGCATTAGTGAACTGCAAATCAAAACTACAATGAGGTATCACCTCACACCAGTCAGAATGGGCTTCATCGAAACATCTACAAACAATAAATGCTGGAGAAGGTGTGGAGAAAAGGGAATCCTCTTGCACTGTTTGTGGGAATGTAAATTGATACAGCCACTATGGAGAACAGTATGGAGATTCCTTAAAAAACTAAAAACAGAACTAACATATGACCCAGCAATCCCATTACTGGGCATGTACCCTCAGAAAACTATAATTCAAAAAGAGTCATGGGCTTCCCTGGTGGCGCAGTGGTTGAGAGTCCGCCTGCCGATGCAGGGGACATGGGTTCGTGCCCCGGTCCAGGAAGATCCCACGTGCCATGGAGAGGCTAGGCCCGTGAGCCATGGCCACTGAGCCTGCGTGTCCAGAGCCTGTACTCCTCAATGGAAGAGATCACAACAGTGAGAGGCCCGCGTACCGCAAAAAAAAAAAAAAAAAAAAGAGTCATGTACCACAGTGTTCACTGCAGCTCTATTTGTGATAGCCAGCAGATGGAAGCAACCTAAGTGTCCATCGACAGATGAATGGGTAAAGAAGGTGCGGCACATATATACAATGGAATATTGCTCAGCCATAAAAGGAAACGAAATTGAGTTATTTGTAGTGAGGTGGATGGACCTAGAGACTGTCATACAGAGTGAAGTAAGTCACAAAGAGAAAAAATAAATAGTGTATGCTAACACATATATATGGAATCTAAGAAAAAAAATGACATGAAGAACTAGGGGTAAGACAGGAATAAAGACACAGACCTACTAGAGAATGGACTTGAGGATATGGGGAGGTGGAAGGGTAAGCTGTGACAAATTGAGAGAGTGACATGAACATATATACACTACCAAACGTAAAATAGATGGCTAGTGGGAAGCAGCCATATAGTACAGGGAGATTAGCTCAGTGGTTTGTGACCACCTAGAGGGGTGGGATAGGGAGGGTGGGAGGGAGGGAGACACAAGGGGGAAGACATATGGCAACATATGTATATGTATAACTGATTCACTTCATTATAAGGCAGAAACTAACACACCATTGTAAAGCAATTATACTCCAATAAAGATGTTAAAAAAAAGAAGGAAAAGAAAAAGGAAATATCTTCCCAGTGAGGTTAAACCCTTGGTTGGAAGAGCACATCTCTGTACATGATCCAGGGAATAGAAAATCCTTTACTACTTGGAGGGTGGGTGTGAGTGAGGGTTTTGCTACCAGCTGGATAACCTAGACCTGTGGTTATCAACTGGGCATGATTTTGGTCCCCAGGGGACATTTGGCAATGTCTGGAGACATTTTGCTTATCAAATCTGGAGTGAGGAATGCGCTATTGGCATCTAGTGGATAAAAGCCAGGGATGCTGCTAAACATTCTACAATGTACAGGACAACCTCACACAAAAAAGGATTTCCAGTCCCAAATGTCCATAGTGTTAAGCTTGAGAAAGCCTGGCTAGAGTGTCAGATACATACAAAACAGGTGATGTGAAGGACCTGAAAGAGGTAGGAACAGAACTCTCTTACAAGCACAGACACCCATACACAGAGCAACAGCAAAAGTTACACCCAATAGCAGACAATATGGGATAATCAGGAGCAGATTTACCCTCCTGCCTTACACGACTAAGAAGCTAGAAAAATATATCAAAAACAACATTTATCAAACATTAGACAATTTGCGGGGAGGCAGGATGAAGCTGTGCAAAACGGATCTTGAGTCTTCGGCTGGGTATTGATCTACTGCTTGAGGCGAAATGTTTCAGACATGTTTGAGTGTACTGAGGACTGGGGAAGGAACTACCAGAAGAGTGAATAGAACAATTTCCAGGGCTCACACAGGGCTGGGTATAGTTTATGTTCCCAAAAGCTGGAGTGGAATAACCTCTTAATATGTGTATGATGGGCAAGCTCCTCAGAAACATATTGACTTAGCTGTGGGGCCAAATTAGCCCTAGACTAAAAGCCTCTGTGACCAGCCCTAAGAAAACTTAAAAGTAAAGAAGATGTGGCATGTATACACAATGGAATATTACTTGGTCATGAAAAGGAACGACATTGAATAGTTTGTAGGGAGGTGGATGGACCTACAGTCTGTCATACAGAGTGAAGTAAGTCAGAAAGAGAAAAACAAATACCATATGCTAACATATATATATGGATTCTAGAAAAATGGTACTGATGAACCTAGTGGTAGGGCAGAAATAAAGATGCAGACATTGAGAATGGACTTAAGGACACAGTAGGGGAAGGGGAGGCGGGGACATAGTGAGAGAGTAGCATTGACATATATACACTACCAAATGTAAAACAGATAGCTAGTGGGAAACAGCCACATAGCACAGGGAGATCAGCTTGGTGCGTAGTGATCACCTAGAGGAGTGGGATAGGGAGGGTGGGAGGGAGACCCAAGAGGGAGGGAATATGGGGATATATGTGTATGTATATCTTATTCACTTTGTTATACAGCAGAAACTAACACACCATTGTGAAGCAATTATACTCCAATAAAGATGTATTTTAAAAAAAGAATCAATCTCATTCCAAGTAATTGAACTGCACACCAAAACAAAATTCAATAATCTATAAAGGAATACAGCAAAATCCAGCAACCAACAACATAAAAAATATACAGTATCCGGAATCTAATTAAAAATTACCAGACAACCAAAGAAGCAGGAAAATAAGATCTGTAACCACTAGAAAAATCAACTACCAGAAACAGACCCAGAAATCACAGAGATGATAGTAATAGGAGACAAGGACATTTAAAAAGATTTTATAATTATGTTCTATATGCTGAAGAAGGTGGAGGAAAACATGACCAAGATGAGGTAAGAAAAGAAAACATAAAATACTGAGAGGGATGATATATTTCTTCACTCTGGCACTTATGAACACGTGCTGTGCTAGGCATTGGGACAAGAGAGATGATTAAGTCGCAGCCTCTGTTCTTCTGAAGTTCATCCTTTAATAGAAAAGGTAGATGCAGAAATGATTAAATATGATAGACTGAAGTATGTCAGTGCTAGAGGAACATGGAAAGGTTGTGGGCAGCAACTACCTAGGGCCTAGGGTAGGGTTAGGGTTCTTTATCATAGGGACAAATAATAATAATAGCCAACTTCATGCAACAATAAAAATTATTGAGTAACTATATGCAAAACATATTAGAAGCTTAGGAACAAAATGGAGACATAAAAACAAAAATGAACCCTTTCTCTCTCAAAGGTAGCATTAATTGAACCCTTAAAACTCTGTGTCATTTTGTCCTTGTAACAATGCAAGATAGATACTATTATCACCCACTTTGATAGATCACATTAATGACCCTTAATCCTCTAGTCCTCTGTGTATGCATTCCTTTTGACCTGTGACTTTGAAGTTCTTCCCCTAAAGTGGCAGAGTACATTTCCCTGCCCCTTCACTTTGGTGACATGACTTGTTTGGACCAATGAAATATTAGTAGATGTGATGGGACTAAAAACTTGGAAAATGCCAGTGCACTTGGGTTTATTTTCTGGAATATGTGCCATTACATGAGAAGAGTATGCATGAGGCCAGGAAGAGGATAAGAGACAAGTGGAACAGAGTCAACCCAGCTAACCCACAGACCTACGGTGAGAAGCAGCGTCTCTGGTGTAGATCAGCTGAACCCTAGCCCAACCCACTGATGTGTAACCTGGGACACAACCTTACTGCTGTGTCCCACTGATATTTTGGACTTGTTTGTTAGGCATCAATACCTAACTGTTATGTACCGTCTAATGAAGAGAGGGAGGTTAGAGTGACATACAGCTACCTAGTAAACAGTAGAACCAGGATTTGAATTTACATCTGCCTGACTCCAGAGCAAGCGTTTTTACACATTTACTGCTTCCCTAGAACCTCACTCCTGGGAATTTGCTCTAAGGCAACAGTTCCATGCACATATATATGCACCAACGTTTTTCTTAGGACCTCCCAAAATTGAAAATGACCTAAAGTCTCCAAAATGAGAAAAGAGCTTAAGTAAACTGTGATATACCATCTCAAAGGAATAGCTCATGCTTACAAAATGTCAATTGAGAAGAATTTGCTACATACAGGGAGGTCTATATTCTAATGATAATCTTCAAAACTAAAATATATTTTGTAGGTCAACTAAAAGTAAAAATGTATGTGTGTAGATATGCATATATACGTGTTTTTATAACTATATGCAAATAGAAAAGGACAGAAAAGCAGCTTATTAAATGAAATCAATTTCATAGAGTTGTGGGATTAGAAGCGATGTATTTTAGTCTTCTAATTTTCCATTAGAGTTGCTATAGTAAAAACAGTGATTAAACTGACACACACACAGCTCTGGTGTCACACCTAATCCATTCAAAGGGCTTACACAGCCACCCACTATCTTATCCACTCCAAACCTTTGGAGTCTTCAGGATTCCTGGGCATCACAGACATCTTTCTCTCCAGTGCTGTGAGCAATGTGCTTCTGAGAGCATCTTCCCATGACAAGCCCCCACCAGGGGTACCATGGCTTATACTCGGCCTTAACAAAAGAAGGAGGAAAGCCCTTAGTCCCCAAAGGCTTTGCATTTGTCATCCAGGATAGATTTCTCCACCAATAAATTCTTTCATGTCAAAGTTGGAGTCAATTTTTATCCTGGTTAGAGAATGAGGAGGTCTGGATGTGATACGGGGGCATTTGCCTACTTCCTTCAACCTTTTCAGTGATCATAACTCACTGTATGGAACACTTACTGGTGCCACAGCTCTCTGCTGGGCATGATGTGTATGTCATCCCACTCAATCTCCCAGTAACGGTATCACCTCATTTTCTAGGTGGCCTTAGAGAAGTTGAGTAATTGGCACCAAGTGGCCTTGGGCGATAGTATTGGATTAATCAGTAAACAAGTTGGTACCAATTTTATCTTCCCCCAGGCAATTAAAACCCAGTCCCCCAGTGACTCCAACTGGAAGGTCTTCACATACTTTGAAGGGAGATTGGAGAAAATACTCTTTGGGGGACATAGGAGAGGGACCTTCTACTTTGATCCAGGCCATTAGCTGGCTACTAGCTCTTCCTTGAGCCATGGCCACAGAGGAGTCACTGTCTCCCTTTTTCCACCCTCATTCCCTCTGATCCATCCTCCTCTCAGTAGCTAGAGTGGTTCCTTAAAAGCATAGCCATCACAGCATTCTTCTTTACAAGTCCTCAGTGCCCCCCACCCAGCACCTTTCAGTGGAATTTCAGAACACCTCAACATGATGTACTGGGACTTTGTATTTTGGCTCTGCTATCTCTTAACATCATCTTCCCTGCTCTGCAACTGAAAGTTTACCCTTCATTCACCCAGGGCTGCTTAACAGACCCCCCAATACACCAATGCAGGATTTCAGACCTTTTCCCAAGTGTCCTCTCCCCTTGGTCCATCTGTGTTATGGACTGATAGTTTTTCTCTCCCCAAAACTCATATGTTGAAGCCCTACCTCCCAATTTGATGGTATTTGGAGGTGGGTCCTATGGGAGGTAACTAGGGTTAGATGAGATCATGAGAGTGGGGTCTCCATGATGGGATTAGTGCCCTTAAAAGAAGACAAAGAGAGACCAGAGCATTCTCTCTCTCTCACCCATGTGAGGACACAGTTAGAAGGCAGCCAGCCATCTACAAACTAGGAAGGAGGCCCTCACCAGGAACCAAATCTGCCAGCACCTTGACCTTGGACTTCCCAGCCTCCAGAAATGTGAGAAATAAATGTTCTCTCTGTTTAACCCACACAGTCTATGGTATTTGGTTATAGCAACCTGAGCAGACTAAGTCTGCTTAAATAGACTAAAGGGAAGCTCCTTTTCTCTCTCAAATGGCACCTTTTGATTATTCACCCCTAGAGAGGGGGAGAGAATTATCCCTGTAATTATCCTATAATACTGTGTTCTGTAAACTTTGTCCAGTGAAACAACTAGTGTGGCCTTTCTCTGGTACCACAATTATGTTTACATGTCTATTTCTCCTCCTACGTTGTGACCTTCTTGAGGACAAGGACTTTTTCATTGGATTCATCTTTGTGTTCCCTGCGATAGCACATGCACAACACAGAGTAGAAACTCAATTAACACTGGTCAACTGGAACTCCACTTAAAATAGCCCCAACTCAAAGAGGCTTTATCGTTAAAAATAAACTAAAAATATATGACAGTGGTTTCAATGTTGTTCAAATTTTCCCTATATTTACTTCTACCTATTTACTGATTTTCTATTTTATCAATTATTAAAGAGGGATATTGAAATCACTAATTCTTTGCAATTCTGTTAGATTTTCTTCACGTATTTTGAAGTCCTCTTATTAGATACATAAATATTTAGGAATCTTATGTTCTCTTGATGAATTGAGCCCTTTATTATTATAAAATGACCTTCTTTATCCAGGACAATAGCCTTTGTTCTAAAGCCTATTGTATCTCATATTAATATAGATATATTAGCACAATTTTGATTAATGTTAGCTTGTTATATATTCTTTCATCACTTTACTCTTAATCTTTGTGTCTATATATTTAATGTGCTTGTTGTATACAGAATAAAGTTAGGTCTTGCTTTATATATGTCTTTTAGTGGGAGTATTTAGATCATTTACATCTAATATGATTATTATACGGTCAGAAATAAATGTATGATTGCTAAAAATATATATAAAGAGAAAAAATTATTTAAATAAAATAGCCCCCACTCAAAGAAGAGAAGGGGGACTAACCATTCATTTAGTGCTCACTGAATGCCAGGCTCTGGATTAGGCTCCTTACCATGTTGTAACCTCTGGTGTCTCATTTAATCCTCACAATAACCATGTAAGGTGGCTGTGATAATCCCCATTTGCAGATGGTGACAAGGACGTTCAGGGAGGTTCCATGACTTGCCCACAGTCATGGAGTCACTAAGCAGTGGAACCAGGGTTTACTCCCATCTCTGTTTGGCTCCAAAGCCTGCACTTAGGATCTCTCCCTGAACCCGATGCCTCGTGCTCAGAAGAGGTGCACATTCCTGCACCCACTGGGTGAGCCGAGTCTTTCCAGACATTCTTCACCCGAGGAGCAGAGTCTCCACCACACTCATCATGAGTTCCATTATGCCTCTGGCCTGGAGGAGTCAACTTCTTTAGGTGCCACCAGGAGAGGACACCTCTGCACTCAGTTTCCTGGCTGGCAGGGGGCAGAGGCTCCTGCTGAGCAGGCACCTTGCAAGGTTCTCATGATCAGGAGGGTGCTGAACACAAGGCACAGGGCCACAGGCTGGCCTTCCGGGAGCAGAGTGATTCACCAGCTTGGGAAGCATCCTTATCCACCGAGGGCACTGGTGGGAACCCCTTGAGGTTTTCAGCAGCTGCCAAATGCAAACCCAGTGCAACAGGTATTCAAGCCATCTAGGGCTTTCTACCACGTTTCCCTCAATTCTTCCAGCCTCTGCTCATTACCCATTGCCAAAGCCACTTCCACATCTGTAGGTGTTTGTTACAGCAACACCCCATTTCCTGGGAGCAGAATCTGTGTTAATTTCCTAGGGCTGCCGTAGTGAATTGCCACAAACTTGGTGGCTCCAAACAGCAGGAACGCATTCTCTCACAGTTTTGGAAAACAAAAGTCTAAAATCAAGGTGTTGGCAAGGCCATGCTCTCTCTGATGCTCTAGGGGAGGATTATATCTTGCTTCTTCCAGCTTCTGGTAGAGCCAGATGTTGCTTGGCTTGTGGCACCATAATTCCAACCTCTGCCTCTGAATTCACATGGTCTTCCCCACCCCCCCACCCCACCCCCCCACCTCCCCACTGTGTCGCTCTGTGTCTCAAATCCCCCTCTCCTTTCTTTTATAATGACACCAGTCATTGGATTTAGGGCACACCCTAAATCCAGGATAATCTCATCCCAAGATCCTTAACTTAACAATCTATGCCAAGACCATATTTCCAAATGAGGCCACATTCATAGGTACTGGGAGTGAGGACCTGAACATATCTTTTTAAGGGATACTACTAATCTACTACAATGCCCTTAAAAAAAAAATAGAGAATCTCATTTAATTTTTTTGTTCAGGAACCAAAAGATAGAAAATTCATAAGGAAATGACGTTCTTCCTGCATCTTAAAATAATTTTGAGTCTTGTTAATGGCTTGCATTGCCCTGGTGGAATCCATGCAGCTGACTGTTGATGTATGAAATGAAAATTCCTTGCCTACTACAAGAGGGACAAATAGTACTGAAGTTGACTCAGATGTGGTTACAAATATCTATTGGTCAAAGAATTGAGTACATTTTAAAATGGATATGAATATACGGATGGAGATTCTTCTTTCTCTTGGCTATCTCTTAATCACTGTTAGATAGCAGATAGGTCTGGAGTCAGAGAGACTCAAGTTCAGATCTTGATTTTACCCCTCTTAGCTGTATGTCTTTCAGCAAGTTGCTTGACATTGCCAAGTATGTTTTCCCATTCATAAAATGGACATGAAAATAATAACAAAACATGCGCTTCCAACCTCCCAGAGTTTTTCTGAAGATCAAATTGTGTATCTGTCGGCACTATGCAAATATCTGTGGCTATTTTGAGCTAGTCTTGAAGAGCCTTGGTTGCCAAAGTGAGTCTCTCATGGTAAGATGACCATGCATATAGAAGGTCAGACACTGGAAGAGCTTAAATCCCAGTGGTGGCCTTTCCCTAGAGCCTAGTTAAATAAACTGTCGTGTTAGGCATTGATGATGAGAAAGAATTTGAAAGAATCAGCTAGCTGCCTGCTATGTTGTCTTTCCTAATCCCATTTCAAGGCTCTGTAAGTATCAGGGCAAACATTGTCTCCTCCCTTTAGAACTCTAGCAGTACACGCACAAATGTACTCAAAAATGCTTGATAACTCACAGCAAACTTATATGTACCTCCTACAAGATTATTCCCGATTTCACTGTATAAATTATGTGTTTATTTTCTACAGAGCCTTCCTCCTTCCTTTACATTATTACAGTTTTAGTATTCACTCAACAAATATTTGCTGATCACCCATACTGAGCCAAGCCTTGGGCTACCACTAATGCTATAGATTATGGAAGGCAGGGCCTCTACCCCCATGAATATCATGATCTAGTAAAGAAAAAATACCTAAATAACCAAGTATACCATGAGATGTGCCTTTGCAAGAGGAAGTAAAGCTTTCATGGGTTGGGGGAGAATAGCCCAGGCAGAGGGCTCATCAGGAGCACAGAAGCAAAGGGGTGAGAAAGTGAGGCTTGATGAGAGGGTGGTCCACGCGCTGGAGCTGCCGGGTGTAGAACAGAAGGGGAGCGGAAGCATGAGGCAGGGCTTAGAAGACTAGCTGGGCCCCAACCTGGAGAGCTTTCTATGTCAAATGGGAGGGTTTCAATTTTATCCCTTAGCCAAAGGGAGCCCAGAGGATTGTAAGCAGGACAATGACCATATCAGACATGCCCTACCCCTACGAGGTGCAACTTTGGGGAACACTTCCCACAGGAAATACAACACAGCAATTATCCTGGTTGGGGAAGTCTGTTTTCCTTCGTGGGTCAAGAGAATGTTATGTCAGCAAATGGCTTGACACTCCTATAATCCCTACAGCAATGTCCTAACACAGTTCAGAATAAAAACATCCACCTGGCTTGGTGCCCCTTAAAATCTCCTGCTAGAAATAGCACCTTGGAGAGTAAATGTATAAAGGGAGTTATGAAGGGCATCCAGGAAAGGCAACTGGAAAGTGCCACGAGACGTAGGGAGGGAGATGGGAAAGAGTGATGAAAAAACAAGCAGAGAGGGGCTTCCCTGGGGGCGCAGTGGCTGAGAGTCCGCCTGCCGATGCAGGGGACACGGGTTCGTGCCCCGGTCCGGGAGGATCCCACATGCCATGGAGCGGCTGGGACCGTGAGCCATGGCCGCTAAGCCTGCGTGTCCGGAGCCTGTGCTCTGCAACGGGAGAGGCCACAACAGTGAGATGCCCTCATACCACAAAAAAAAAAAAAAAAAAAAAAAAAACAAGCAGAGAGATGGTCCAAAAATGGTTGGACGCTCCCTCGGTGCCCCAGGAACAAGGAGGTTGAGCAAAACATCAATAACTCATTTCCTGATCAGGGCATAACTCACAAAATTATCAGAAAGTCAAGATAAGAGACAAGCATATTCCAGAACCATACAGGAACTTCTGCCAGCAAACATACTTACAGATGGCTTTAGCAACCAACGACCAGGTAAATTAAAATGAGATGGCTTATATTTTCCATTTGTTGCTGTGCCTCAGGTGGCTTTAGGACCCTCAGAGTAGTGCTGATGGGCTCCGAGAGCAGAAATGATAAAAGAATAGATTGGTAGATTTGGCAATCTAAAAGACAATACTCCTACATATTGAAAATCTACAGGTGCAAAATGAAAAGGTAAATCCAGAGAACAATAACTTTTATGCACAAAGCCGTCTTCCATAATTTCATTTATTCTCATCAAAACTTGGAGACAACCTAATAATCCAACAATCAACTTTTAAAAGGAAGTTATGAGGACCAGTAAATGTGGAAAGCACTTACAAATGCATCTAGCTAAGTAATAAAAGCAGACGATGACGTTTTGAACATATGTTGTGATTTTAACTATGTACTAATAAAAATGCTATGCATTAAAAAATCTAGAAAAAATTTTTAAATGTTTGTTATTTCTTATTCCCTTGGGTAAATGAAATAAACCGGAAGTAATGAAGGTTCAGTGTTAGCTGTCAAATCCTTCTACTGGGGCTTCATCTTGCTTTCGGAGTCTGATGCCTCAGCTCTGTTTGGGAAAAGCTGTCTAAGGAAATACACGCGTCCTTAGACGGAATGACATGACTCTTTTTTTGCCATCTGGGGGACATTAATAGATGTAATTACTTATGCTCCAGACTGGGAATCCCCCGATGACACAGACTCTGGTGGTGCTGTTTCTCTCTCCTTTCTAGTACCTGCCATGGCCCTCATATTCTGTTCTGTGAAGGCAGGGGTGAGAACCTGAGTGTGTAGAGAAGGAACATTGCATGCATTCAAGCAAAGGGTCCCCTTGAGTATCTATGGTTAAATGCTAGTTAAAATGTATCAGAAGCATAAACAAATTAATAGGTTAAACCAGGCTTCTGGTATGAGACAAATAAATGTCATATGAAGGTCAGAGTTTATTTCAAAAACAAACGAAAGATAAAAGACTCTGTTGGGCTCTTTTGTGTCTCTCTGGGAGAAAAAAGTTGTCACTTTTGCAAACGATGTGAACTCTTGCCTAACTCCTGCACATCTGCTCCGGCTGGCTTGTGGAATCTAAAAAGAGCATTTCCCTTTCTGGGTCAGCAGCAGCATCACATGCAGAGGCGGACGGTGGGTGTAGATGAATGTGCAGAATGGCACCAGCCCCTGGGGACTCCTAACACATGTGACGCACATCCTAACAGTCATGTGCTCATGTGGAGCAGGGACAAACTGGTTAGGATCAAAGGGAAAGACTACAGAATGGAAGAATCAAAGTTCCCCATGGAGGCAGGGAGAAATAGGAATGGACACAAACTTCTGTGATTTCCTGCCAAGGCTCTACTGCAAGAGCCTGCTTGTCACCTGCTTCTGGAGAAGATCTCTCTGGATGCATCAATGCCATTTACAAGTAGGTTGCTTCTCCCTATTCTGGCATTGATGTGGGCAGGGAGTGTGGGGGGAGTTATAAAAGGCTGAACTAGAGAACAGCCTTGCTCTATAAAGGCAGCTTGGTTCTCTTGAGTATGAAAAGACCTGAATTCAAGTCCCAGGCTGGCCCCTGGCCAACTGTATGGCCTTGGGTAAGTCCCAACTCCTACACTGACATTTTGGCATTAGGTAGAAAGTGGAGGTGATACATTTGGGGCTTCCTACTCCTCTGGGCTGCTACTGGCATCAATTAGCAGAGTGTTTTGACAACCTGAAAACTTCCTCAGGGACCACTAGGAACCAGGGGGACAAGCACATGCAGGGTCTCCACTGTAGCACTCAGGGAAGGGAAAGTCCTGGCCTCCAAGGGTTCCGGGACAACAGAATGACTGCAGCCCCATGTGGACCATGCCCAGATGGTCACAGTTCGTGATTTATGTATCCTCCAAATATCCCCAGTGTAGCTCTCCATTTGCTTATGCAGTGGCTATGTATCTAGTTCACAGAACTGAGGTCTGCAAGAAATGTGACTTTATTTTGCTACAACTCAACTTAAATTCTAGAAGCTCCATTCTGTTTGAAGGCAGAAAATGAAATCTTAGTCAATTTTATATAAATTTAGCCTTTCAGGTTTAAACTCAAACAGTTCCGGATATCCCCATCCACTTTCTTTTCCCAGGAGTAACATCACAGTTTAGGGAGCCTCACACAGCATCATAGCATTGGTCCTGGATAGGAGGAAGGAAAGGGTTCATATTCCCCAGTCCTTGTATCTAGGTGGGGAGATGTTTGTAGACCCCAAGATCCTTCCCTCAGTCCTCTGTGAGGTATCTAAGAGAAGGAGGTAGGCCTTTCCCTCCCAGTACCTCCCTTTTGGGGGAATCTGTCTGCAGAAAGAACCCATTTCACTCTGCCCCTCCCAAGGAAGGGCAGCAGTGGCCTATGACTTCTGTGAATGAATTAGTCCACTGAACACTAGCGTGCAGTACAGGTAGGCCCATAATTGCCACTCAAATCAGCAACATCTTCCTATCTTGCCTGTCTCACGTATAAAGATGATATTTGGATTTAGAACTGCCTGACTTCTGTGTCAATCTGTCAATTATTTATGAACTTAGGTGAAGAACAGTGATGTCATTTAAGTCCTTATGGGTGGTCCACCCATGGAGGAATCTGCTGATGTATCTGTATTCCTCTCTGGTCCCCAGCACAGGGTCCCATCCAACATCAGCTGATGCAAACCCCATCATGACCAGTGCTTTTGGCTAACTCCCCTCTCAAGGACTCAGGAAATTCATATTCCTTCCCACACTCCACTGAAAACTCTTGGGGTCTCTCTGACCTTGACAGCCTCCTCCCATGCCATAGTGGTGCAAGGATGCTGCTTCCTGGGTATCTCTCTACTCTCAGATCCCTAAATTCCTCTGGGAATTGTGCTGTACAGCATGTAATAGTTTCTGAGGGCTGCTGTAACAAATTAACACAAACTGGGTGGCTTATAACAACAGAAACAGTTTTGGAGGCTAGAAGTCTGAAATCAAGGCATCAGGAGGGCCATGCTCTCTCTGAAGGTGCTAGAGGAGGATCTTCCTTGCTCTTCTAGTTTCTGGTATTTGCTGGCAACCGCTGGTATTCTTTGGCTTATAGATACGTCACCTAAATCTCTGCCTTTGCCTTCACATGGCCTTCTCCCCTCTGTCTGTCCATGTCTCTATGCCCAGATCTCCTCTTTTTATAGGGACACCAGTCACTGGATCTAGTATGACCTCATCTTAACTTGATTTCATCTATAAAGACCTTATTCACAGGTTCTGAGGGGTTAGGACTTCATATCGTTTGGGGAGAAAAATTCAACTCATAACACAGCCCCTTCCTTGAAGTAAATCTCAGAATGGCATTACCTGTCCCACTCACTTCATTTCCAACTCTTCCTTCTCTTGCAACCCAAAGATATCTTAAACTCTTTTCTGGAAAACATTACCTTTGGTAGTGATTCTACTAAATCTTCTTCCCTTAGGAGTGGACAGTAGTTTTTCATTTGTTTATTTCACTTAAAAGCCAGAAATTTCATGCCCTTTGTTTTCTATCTTCTGGGATGCCCCTTCCTTGAGGCAACAGAGGTCTTCTGTCAAGAGGCAGGAGAGGGTCCTCAGGAAAGGGTGTGGATGGAAACACATCTTTCTCACTATTATCCTGACACACATATGTTTCTTTCAGAATATTTTCTGAGTCTTCTTGATTTTTACCATTTTTTCAGCTTCCTGCAACCACTGGGATCTTGTGGCTCTGAAAATTCCTGTTAAGAAAGAAGATAAAAGACAAGGGGCATACCACATGTGCAGAACTGGCCCTCCTTGTAAAGGCTTTGCAGTCTGTTGATGAGAAAGCTGGAGTTAGAACACCTCTATCTAAAGACCTGGGTCTGACAAAAGGATGTCCCAGATGGAGCCCAAGGTTCCATTTTAGAGGTTTATTTTAAGGAGTTTGGCGCATGTCTCCAAGAGTCCTTCTTTAAAATATAGACATCAGTGAGAGTCATGCAAACCTTAATGATAGTTATATCCACATTTATCACTATTTCCAAATGCAATCCCTCTTTTGACAAACGTAAAATCTCATGGCCTTCTTTACAGTTATTTGGGATTTCAAAGTGAGTAGAACATCATAACGAAAAGCAAGACAAAGCAATAACTGTTCTGATTACATTTCTTCGATCTGCATGTCTCTCCCTGAAGAATCAAATCCCCTCACTAGAGGGCGTCGTGCCCATCTCCCTGCTCAGCGATAATTGTTACTTTAGGGGCTTTAAAATCCCGATGGTCCATTTAGATTTAGAGAACAAGGTCTTGGGAGAATGCATCCTGGACTGATAAGTTTGGGGGATAGGTGTTTGGGGGTTGGTGGAAAGAACGGCAGGAGTTCTTACAAGCAAGAGCAGACCTTGCAATGTGTCCCAGCAGAGAGATGGGGCATAAACTCACACATCTGGAGGAGGCCTTGGGGAAGTTGGGTCTGCATCCATACGGGGGAGTGGAGAAAACGTTGCACAAGGAGTCAGAAGACCCTGGTTTGAGCCCCAGGTCTGCTGCTCACAAGTCACATGAGTGTGGTTGACTTCCCCAAGAAAACCTACAATCTCAGCACTGACCTATGTAGTACCAGGCTGACCATTCAAAATTAACCTGGGGATCAGGGGAGGTAGTTCTTTATGAAGTTGCTAATCTCCTGATTCAGACGAGCCTTTCAGTAACAATCCCTTCACCGGTGGGAGGTGGAAGGCTGAATCCAGTGTAGAAATAGTCTGGTTCTTAGGTCATTTTATCCCTGACCTCTTCTCCAGGCATGGCCCACCAATGATTTGTCCCAAAGCCATTCCTGCCATCAAACATTGGTGGCTTAGGGACAAATATGATATCACTTATATGTGAAATCTAAAATATGGCACAAATGGAACAGACACACAGACATAGAGAACAGATTTGTGGTTGCCAAGGGGGAGGGGAGAGGCAGAGGGATGGACTGGGAGTTTGGGGTTGGTAGAACTATATCTTATATCCTGTGATAAACCATAATGGAAAAGAATATTTAAGAATGTCTATATGGGTATAACTGAGTCGCTTTGCTGTATAGCAGAGATGGCCACAACACTGTAAATCAACTCTACTTCAATATAAATAAATAAATAAATAACACTCAATTTAATTTGTAGGGTTTTTGAAGTGTGTTGTGAGTTTTCCATCAATATGTTATTCTGTATCACCAAATACCTTTTAGAAATTAATCTAAACCCAAGGGGGCATTTAGGGAGGGGAAGTAGGGGAGAGATGGATTGGGAGTTTGGGATTAGTAGATGCAAACTATTATGTATAAGATGGATAAACAACAAGGTCCTACTGTATAGCACAGAGAACTGTATTCAATATCCTGTGATAAACCATAATGGAAAAGAATATGAAAAAGAATGCATTTATATATATATATATGTATGTATGTATGTATGTATGTGTGTGTGTGTATAACTGAATCATTTGCTGTACAGTAGAAATTAACACAATATTGTAAATCTACTATACTTCAATAAAATAAATATTTAAAAAACAAAAACAAACAAACATAAAACACTGGTGGCTTAGGAGCCTCTGTTCAAGAGCTTTTGTGTAACCCCCCGAGTTAGTCATATTCTGACGACAAGGGCCATCCTGAGCTGAAGTGGCAGTGTCTTTGCCATCGGATGCCTGAATACGTTTTAACTCCAGAGGTTCTGTGGAGGCTGGGAGGTGGTTTAAGCTCTACCAGGCAATGACAGGTTGCTGCCTGCAGGTAATCCCCTCATCATCAAAGTAGATGAAGTAGATGCATTCAAAGGGAGAGAAAAGAATGTTCTCTTGGGATGTTCATTACAAATACAGTTCTGGTGCCAAGCAAGGAGTTAAGCTTGCTGTTAACCTTTAGAAGCAGGAAAAAAAATAGATGGGATATAAGATTGAGATCTCCAGTTAGTGTTTTTTAAAAAACCTGTCAGATTTAATTAAATCATCACAAGTGCCTTTTAAAGGGCTCTGTGTGGTTGTCCTGCACAGTTGGAGGAACCTGATCCAAGAGGCAGCGGGGTTTGCTGGCTCGCCAACTTCTGTCCTTTCCCAGGCAAAAAACACAAGTCAGCCCAGTAGTGCTCATCATCATGTGGACCCAGAAGGCCATCAAATGCAGAGCTGGCATCGGGTCCTGAGGCTCAGCACTGTGCGGGAAATTTGCCAGAAACTCTGATGCCCACATCTTTTGTCCATCAACTGGCTAGACTTTCTCTGCAGTGCTTTGTATCTACTGAGTTCCTAAGTTACAGCCTCCCCTTCCTCTTCACTCCCTGTAGCACCAGAGACACAATATGCAGGACTTAACTTCCATTCTCTCATCCAAGAGACAGCTACTGTGCTAAATGAGAAGTCTCTATTGGTAAAAATATTATAATACATATTATTATATGTGAATGATATAGGTAAAAATGACAGTAGGAAACACTTCTTCAGGAAATCGACACTGTTCTCAATACTTTACATATTTCCAAACTCCAAGACAAATCAAAAGCTAAGTGCGAAACTGTGCGTGGTAATCAATCATGTTGTTTACCAGAGAATCCTGGTTCTCTGTTAGTTTGCAACTTCAGGAGCTGCCCAGGTATAATCTGAAACCAGCCCCATCCACAGAGGGCTGGGAGAGACCAAAGAAAGATGCAGGTTACTCCAGGTTGGTAGGTGGCAGGTTTAATAAACAAGGGGACTTCCATATGAGGGTTGTCTTGGGCACCACAAAACGAGTAGATCTTAGCACCCACCTGCCAGAATCTTAAAGTGTTTATAGAGAACTTAACAGGGTTCAGTCACATATTCCATCTAGATGGTCTCAGCAACACCCTCCTGGGTTGTGTCCTTGGGCAGCTTCTGGGGTGGGGAAGGCAAGCAGAATGTACATTCCAAGGACAGGAGAGGGAGTGAGGCACCTCTGATTGCCTGGGTCCAGCTCTTATTCTTTCATTGACCTCTTCCAACACTCCACACCTCATGACCAGCTCTTACCATTTCATAAGGCCCCCTCTTCTGCAATGTGCCCTGAACAGTCAGCAAGGGGTTTTACTATCATGGAGGTGGCTTTTTTGGTAGCTATCTGGCTGCATTGGAGGCAGATGTCACAGCAATAGTATAGGCACATGTAAGAGAAAACACAGATGAAAATAATGCTTCCCAAAATAAGTAATATTTTTTTTTACCAAGAACCCCATGATATGAACCACTAACTTATTAAATCTCCTAAGCTTGGGAGGAGGGGTCTGATCACTCAGTGTACTCATGTGTGTTTTTATGTGATTTAATAAAGATGAACATTAGCAGACTCATCAGGTATGAGCACACAACATTTTAATTGGATAATGGCACAAGTGCCTCCTTGCGAGGCAATAATGATATCTAAGGCCATTCTATTTTGGAGGACAGCTTTTCTCATTAGAGACATTTCAGACATTAGAGGACAGGCTTTGCGAGCTATCATTTAAGCCCTGCTGGGTGAATTTATATTTACATAAAGTAACCTAAAGAAAGTTTAGTATCACTTATTTGACAATGCTTCCCATGTAATTTAATGTATCAAATAAGCCTAATTAATTTAATATCTCTCTTTTATGAAAAGAAAGAACACATCTTTTGAGATGTTTCAGGGACCCTCTGGAAAAATCCCAAAGTTAGTTAAAGGTCAACAAGACTTCATTTAGAATTTGATTTTGTGGAAGTTTGTCAAAAATATCAAAAGGTTTAAACCAGTTGATTACATAGGTCACTGTGAAATAATACTTAGTCATCCATTTAATGAAAACAATAAAGACTTCAAAGACAAATATACAAATTTACATAGTTATAAAAAATCTTGGTCCTTTTAATAAAGAAGGTGCAGTTTTCTTAAGTAATCAAAAACCTGATAAAGTCAACAAGAAACACAAGAAATTATTTTGATAAAACATAGAATCTTTGTTTCCTAGGCAGATTGCTTAAAAGGTAAAGAAAAACCTTTCACAATCCCATCAAGAACAGACAAATAGTCCAAAAAAACCTCTGTCCTTTTAGCAGATGAAAGAAAATTGTTTTATTTTTACGTAAGTACACTATTGATATTAACATTTATTTTTCTTTAAGCCAGTAAAATAGAGCTCTTTTACTAATTAATTTTGGTAGTACCGCTGAAGGTAGAAAAATATCACATGTATATAACATATACCCATAGACATACATAAGCATAACACAACACAACATTTGCCACAGCTACTGAGCCTGCATGCCACAACTACTGAAACCCGCGTGTCTAGAGCCCATGCTCTGCAACAAAGAGAAGCCACGGCAATGAGAAGCCCGTGCACTGCAACAAAGAGTAGTCCCCGCTCACCACAACTAGAGAAACCCCGTGTGCAGCAATGAAGACCCAACGCAGCCAAAAATAAATAAATAAAATAAATAAACATTAAAAAAAAAAAGACTTGCATTTGTCCTTTACCAGTAATCTTATGGAGGCTGTGGACTGATTTCGGACAAGGGAACTTCTATAGCCATATGTATTTTAAATAACCTCTTTTTTTCCTTCCGTCTCAGGCAATTGTGGGTAGTGTCTTCATTATCTCCTGGGCTGTGTATATTTCAGACTTGATAAGATTTACAACTTCAAGTATCAGAGGAAGAAGGCAAGTTTTCTCCTAGGATATTGGGAGTCTATTATCAGAAATCTAGGGTAATTGCTATTTAACATGTTCCTTTGTATTAGGGACTGGACGGCATGGGGAACTCTGTCCATTTCATTGACAATCATCACAACATCGTCCCCTTAATTCTCCTCACTTTCCTAGGGCTTCTACTTCTTAACATCTTAATCACACTTTGTCACAAGTACTCGGACCTTAATCCATGAGAGCGTGTGCCCTCGAAGCTTTGCAAAATGGCAAGCTCAGGTCTCCAACTTGTTATTTTGCTCTCCCACCTTGTCTGTTAGTCCTGAAGCTAGCAGAGTAGTGGACAACTGTACATCCTTCTCTAACTTCAGCTGTTCTCCCAACTTCCTAACTTGAGCTTCAGCCTCTAGTCAGGAATGGATGGCCAGCTGAACTGCCCACAGTAGAGGTTAACCTATTGCAGTAGCCATTTGTTTCCCTTATTTGTCACAGTGCACTATGCACAGTTTCTAAAAAAAACACATTAAAGTAGCTCATGTTTTCAGGGCATCCTGTACTCATGCAGCAGTCTACAAGCATCTAACTCAGGATTTCCCCCACAGATACCTCTTCCCCCAGGCCCATTTTTTTGGATTCCTGGCTGGCTCACCAATTGTTAGTTCACATCCTTGAGAGCTTCCTGGGAATAATCTTAAACTGGCTTCTATAAATGGAGGGCAAGCAGAGATTGAAGAATGAGGTAGACACTACAGATTGGTAAGTGGCAGGGTTAATAATCCAGGGAACATACATACAAGGCATGCCTTGGGCACCACAAGATAAGTAGATCTCAGCACCCGCCCACCAGAATCTTAAAGTTTATATAGAGGTCTTAAGTGGGTTCAGTCACATGTACCATCCAGATGGTCTCAACAACAACTTACTATCTCAAGGCTGTGTCCTTGGGCAGCTTCTTGTACAGGGAAGGCAAATGGAATACACATTCCAAAAACAGGGGAGGGGGTGAGAAGCCTCCAACTGCCCAGATCCAGCTTTCATGTCAACTGGCAGTCACATCCTCTTGATGACCTCCTCCAACACTCTCCCCTTCTGAACACATGGTTGGTTGGACACCCTGGCTCCATTGTAGTTGGAAGGGGCTGTGTGACTCATTCTGGCCAATGAGTTTTGAGTGAAACTGATGCATGTCACTTGCAGACTAGAGCATTTAATTGCCAGTGGAAGGCCCTCCATTTATCTCTTTCTCACTGGGACAGTGACTGGCATCTTTTGGGAGCAGAGCCCCCTACCAACCCAACAGGGATATGTGGCATTGTGTATTTTTAATTTCTGAGCCACAATTATTTGGGTTTTTGGCTAGCAAGTCTATCTGATTAAACATATATTCATAGGTTACTTCTGAAAAGAGGAAAATTTTGACAACAGTAAGAGAAGAAGAATCAGAAGTGGGAGGGATTTTATACTTTCATTTTTTGTGCTTTGTTTTGTTTAGCATGCCCATGTATGAATGCCTTCCCCCCTCCTCTACCATGAAATTTTTAAAAATGAATGAATAAAATATACTGAGCAGCACTATATGCTAAGCATCACACTAGGCAACTGGGAGACACAGTTTGAAGCTGTTCTATTTTCCTAGCCAAGGTTCTGTAGGGCCAATGTTCCCGAGTCTTCTCTGGTCATCTACATCTTGCTCAAATGGGCCCTGGGCATACCATACAGTTCTCCTCCTCCATTCACAGCCAGGGAGGCAGAGAGAATGGAGCTGGAATCTTTCTGCCCATGTCAGAGAGGTCTAAGTGAGCCTCTCCATCACCATCACTGACATCTAGGGTGGAGTGAGCTCGGGAAAGGCTGTGATGATGCCTGAAGCCTCTCAGCTCACTGTGTGGACAAGCAGTGCTCCAGCTGGGTCACTTAAGGGGCCACTTCCCAGCCATATGGACATGAGCCTGAAGCAGGCTGTGACCTGAAAAAGCTTCTGTTATAAGTGAGCCCATAAACAGCCCTCCTTGCCAGAGGCTGGGGCTAGTATACCAGTTAGGATTCTTCATTCAGCTACAGAAACCCAACCACAATGGCTTAACGAAATAGAGTTATTTTCCCCCATAACAAAGAGCCCAGGGGAGGCTGTGTGAAGTGGTACAGCAGCCCATGGTGTTATCACTGTCCCAGGCTTCATCATCCGTATTGTGTGGCTTTCACTCCTTGCACTTGTCACCTCAAGGCCCTAAGATGATGGCTGTACCTCACATCTCTCATTGGCATTACTGGCCAGAAGAAAAGAAGCCATCTCAGGAAAGCACAAACTTTCTCAGAAATCCAATTTATATTGGCTGCAACCAGCCAATTATAATAATTAAGAGCATTGACTCTAAAAACTAACTGGGTTCAAATTCTGGCTCCACCATTTAATAGTTTGTTCTTGGGCTATTTACTGAACCCCGCTGTGTCTCAGTTTTCTCATGGGTAAAATAGGAATAGTAGTACGTACATCATAGGAATGTTAGGAGGCCTAAATTACAAAGTGCTTACAGTCATGCCTGGACCATAGTAAAGACAACATAAGCCACCCAAGGCCTTGGCTCTAACCTTAGCCTCTCCCATTTTCACCAACCACCTCGAGTAAAGGGCCAATCCTCAACACTAAGGGAGGATCTGCAGAGACATGAGACTGTCCTGTAGGACACTGCATTTGTCCTCACTCAGAGGCACTTGACTGGGGCATGTGGGAATTTTAGGCAGGGCCTGGATGCGGAGTCAACCAGGAGACCTGGGGAAGGAAGGAGCTCTGAGGCAGTGCTAATGAGGCCCCTGTCACTCTTTAGATCTGTGACAACACAGAATTGGTGTATGTACATAGTAGGTGTATCTGGCAGTGATGCTGGAGAAGGGTGGTCCACTAAACTCAAAGCAAGATTCTAGTCAGCAGTCAGGGATGCAGGATGGGATGTAGGGAATGGGGCAGAGCACAGGTTCCCAGGGGAAGGCTGGGCATGGGTCAGAACATGGCTTCAAAGATGGCTCCCATCCAGCTAGGAACTAGAGAGCAAAACCAAAGATATCAGGAGAGACACCTGGACTCACACACATAGGGTGATACTCAAAATAGTGCACAACCAGTAAGGTGAGGCACCTGAACCAGTAACATTCTAGACTAGGAACATGGAGCCCCTGCTGTGCCAGGAACACTGATTATTTAGTTCCTAGACCACGGAGAGCTCTGGGTGTCCAAAGGGAGCCCAGGGAAGGGGGTGAGGCAACCAAGCAATTCAAGGGCATTTAGACAGCAGACACAACTTTCCAATTGCTAAGAAAGCATTTCAGGATTTTAACAGCTAGTTTATCTGTACAGGTGCCTTCTAGAAAATGTCAGCCCTGCTCTCACCAGCTAAATTCCAGACACTGTCCCCACCACTTGGGTGTACATTTTTGAAGGGCCCCTTTCCTGCTCAGAATGGCTCAGGAAGAAGCAAGACTTAATCTGCAGGTATGAGGTCTCAGTGCCCGCAGACCCAGGGGTAAGGCTGACCCATTTCCCCTTTCTTCTTCCTCTAAATTGTCCCATCTGTAAAGGTTCTTGTTTTCCATTTTGAGATATTTGTGGGGGATCAGGTAGCTGTTTGGGGGTGTCTGCTCAATGCCCAGCCCCAAAAGGGATTAAGCAGCGGGGGCACAGGCGGGTTCTGGAGGCCCCGCCTTCCTGGAACAGGTAACACAGAAATGACAGGGCTCATCCTCTGTTAATTGCTCCATTTCTTCAGGCAACAGGATTTTTCATAAAAACCCAATCTTGTTTCTACTGTATCGCCCTCATCTCCATCCCACAAGCTGCTTTCTACCAACAAAAATTTCAAAACTGATCTTTGAAATGACTCCTCATTTAAATCAGTTTCTGAGTTTTAAAGGGTAAGAAAATGTCTCTCGCTCATTTAGACTAAAATAATGTGCCTATTAACCACGTTGAAGACACACAAAGTCTACTGCCTAGAAATTATCCATTAGCCTCATTTCAGGCTCTCCCACCTGTCAGCCTTCTTCCTACACTGCCTCAGAGTTCTAAATCTCAAACTTCATCTTGGCGTTCCCCTCTTCCAAAGACTAATGTTCCATGGCTGTCCATTGTATTTTTTTTAAATTTTAATTAATTTATTTTTTAACATCTTTATTGGAGTATAATTGCTTTACAACGTTGTGTTAGTTTCTGCTGTATAACAAAGTGAATCAGCTATACATATACATATATCCCCATGTCCCCTCCCTCTTGCGTCTCCCTGCCTCCCACCCTATCCCACCTCTCTAGGGGGACACAAAGCACGGAGCTGATCTCCCTGTGCTATGGGGCTGCTTCCCACTAGCTATCCTGTCCATTGTCTTAAGGGTAAAATCCAAAATCCTCAGCCTGTGACCTAACTTTAATCTTCTTTCACCATGTCACTCCCTCTCTCTGGCCTGGGAATTCCAGGCTCCACCTCCACTAGACATATCACAACTTTATCCCAATTGTTCTGCCTTTTCCACCTGGAGAGACTTCATCCCATCTCCACCTGTCAAGTCCTAGCTGTCCTTCAAGAGAGGGAGTTAACTCCAGCCTTCTCTAAGAAGTCTTCCCAAATCCTCACGTCTTAGAGGATTACAAGCTCTCTCCCACCGCACCTTGTTCTCACCTATTACAGAAGCCCAGTCCCTCTCTCCTGTGCCCCAGCTCATCCTTTCTTCTCCATCTTTGTCTACTCTTTATTATCCCTTGAAGGCAACTTGCTCTAGAGTGTTTCTTGTGCCTCTGTATATGTTTATCCCTGGATGATCTTCTCTCCCCTTATCTGTCCAGCAAACTCAAACTCATCCTACTGAAGCAGTGGGTCTCAACCTTGACCACACATTAGAATCAAATGGAGAGCATTCAAATGGGAGGTGATACCCAGGCTTCACCCCCTCCCCGCAGCAACTAAATCAGAACCTCTAGGGGTGGAATCCAGACATCAGCACTTTTAAAGCTCCCCAAGTGATTCCTACGTGCTGCCAAGATTGAGTACACTTGTTCTGGAATCGCCTCAAGCTTTCACCTACTTTGTTCAGGTTAATTATTATTTGTATCCAGGAGCTTAGCATTATGCTTGTAACTAAATAAGTTGCTATTGAATGACTAAATAAATGAATGACTGGATGATTGGATAGAAGGAAGGGAGGGAGGGAGGAAGGAAGGAAGGGAGGAAAGGAGGGGGGGGAGGGAGGGAAGAAGGGAAGGAAAAATGGAAAAACTGATGGATGCTATGTACCTCCAGAATAATCATATGCTGCCTCCCACTTCTAGACTTATTCTTGGAAGGAAAGTATTAATCCCATACCTCTAGCAAGACAACTCCTGTTGATTTCTTCGGTCTCTCCTTGCCCATACACAGAGGGCAAGGAGAGACCGAAAAAAGAGGCAGACCACCCCAAATTGGTAGGTGGCAGATTTATTAAGCAAGGTGTGTGGTTAGGCTATTCAAAATGGCTGTTTTTTTGCTCTCTGTACGTCCCCTGTTCGACCAGCCCCTGCTTCACCCACATGACTATCCAATCCTCTTAATTATAGGGCTTAAGTAGTCCCTGCCAATGATGAGCCCAGCTGATATCAATCTCCCCTATAAATGGTAGCCTTATCCCCCAAGCAGTAAAGACTGCTGCCATGTCCTGTCTGCCACGCATGGTGGGGTGTCACCCCAGGACCTTTTGTATAAGATACCCCTGTCCAATAAACCATTGATGTCTCCGTCGCTGACTCCCGGCCCTTTCTTTGGTCTTGAGACTGCCGGCTTGTAGGCCTGCGGGGTGCAGCCCAGCACAAGGGAACTTACTTATGAGGCTTGTCTTGGTTTCCACAAAATGAGCAGATCTCCACATTCACCCCACAGAATCTTAAAGTGTATATAGAGGCCTTAATGGGGATCAGTCACTTATACCTTCTAGATGGTCTCAACACCACCCTACTCTCTCTAGGCTGTGTCCTTGAAATAGCTCCCACTGTGGGAACAGTGGTCAGAGCATACATTCCAAGGACAGGGGAGGGGGTGAGGAGCCTCCCATTGCCCTGGTGCAGCTGGCAGGTCAGTGGATGGTCACATCCTCTCACTGACCTCCTCCAACCACTCCCTTACACAGCACGGGTACTGAGTAAATATCTGTGGATTTAAACTGAGCTGTGGCATCACACAATTGTCAAGTTATCCACCAGAGCAGCAGTTCTCCAACTTTGCCCACAAAACACTCAGTTTTGACTTATGTCAAAAGGGACCACTACTAAAAATGAAGTGATAAAAGTCTATCTTCTCCTAATTTGCAGAGGAACTTGGAATTTACTCCGTTTTATATTTGTCCTTCCAAAAATTTTCTTAAAATTTTGCCTCCCTGCTGCCAACTTTTTTGCTAGCAAGTATTGATAAATTAATATGATGATTAAACATAAGAGTGAATAAAGGAAAATCTCTAAAATATGATTAGAAAATAACATCTGGAGAATGTTTCCTCTGGCTAAATTGATTACCTGTCCTCTCCTTCCTCCCACTCTCTCTCCCTCCATCCCTTCCCTCTTTCTTTTCCTCCTTCTTTCCACAAACATTTATTTATCATGTACTAGGTGCCAGGCACTGTACTAGGTTTAATGGCACAATACAGACATGAGCTTTTCCCACAAGAAATTTACTGCAAATATTTGACTATTCCATGCTTCTCACAAGGTATGCTATGACTTCCAGAAACTCCACCTCCTGGACAAGGTTAAGACCCACTAATATTTCACAGCCAGGGTTCCACTGAATACAACACTTGCACTTAAATGTCAGATTAAGTTGCTCTTGGTGAGTGAGCAGAACCAGAGAAGTCAGGACCAGCTAGGGGCGGGGGCTTGGGCATTCCTTCTAAGGACCCTACTTTCCCTTTGGGAATGAGCTGTGGGATCCTCTCAGGATCCTGACTGCCTCCACAGTCAGGCTCAAACTTGCCCTTTTGCTCTCAGGGCCCCAGACTCCAAGATCTTCCTGGGTTCCTTGCCGTTGTACCTTCCATAACCATACCAGCAGGAACCCTGGGATTTTCCACCTCCCTGTCCATACCCATCTTATGGTAAAAAGACACACAAACTTTAAGAGTTACAAAGATGGGGGGTGGAAAGAATGTAGTAAACAAAATCACAGAAACCATGAATCAATCAATTGAGCTGGATAGATTTGTGAGCAAGGAAAACCTTTCCTCAGTCCATATTTCTCAACTCTCCCAATATCCAGCAGTGGTGCTCATTCAAATCTAGTGTGAAGCAGGTTTCTCCAAAACCTGCTTTCCATCTTTATTTGGGCCCCGGGCTTGCACTTCTAGCCTCAGAAGTCCTAGAATTTCTTACATATAATCTGTCCAGAGTAGCTCTGTCCCTAAAGCCCACTCCGTTTGCTTCCAAAAATGCCCAGCTCTGGACTACTGGTCTACCTGGCATCCCTTTGCAAAGACACCACTCCTCTTGAGGTCTGTGTGGTATGGTTTCCAGGCCTCAGGACTTCTTCATGGAATATTCAGTCAGTGTATTTGGTTTGTCTGAACCATTTACTGGTCTGCTGCCGAACTCTAGCCATGAACAAAGCCAGACTGTAGACTTTTCAATCTATTGATTTTACTGAGCACTGTGCCCACCCTCCAGTGTCTGAGGGAACATCGTGGTGGAATCCTTCTTACCTTGGGGCTCCTCACCATTGTTTCAGACCCCATGGAGAGTCACTCCTGATCGCAAAGCCTAGATTTCACTGTGGTTCACTTAGCAAATTTCTGTGTTTCATACAAGAGACACTTCTAACTTCCAACTCTGGTACAAAGTAGGAAAAAAACCCTCTCCTCTGCTCACGCTATGGTCAAGTCATTCTCTGAAGATTCATCATTCAAGTGGAGGAAGGAATGGAATTTTCCAGAGGTCACTTAATTGCACTCTTATAGACTATGGTATTTTAAACATTAATACTCTGTAATAAAAGAAACTAGAAGAAATGTGGATTAATCAAAGGCAGAAGCTGGAAGAGAGGACACATTATGGAGATTGATGACTTGGGTTAGATAATCACAGAGAGCCATGCATTCATTCAAGAAAGTAATTTTTAAGCTCTGGCCTTAAAGCACTAGGGTCCTATGGGGATGCTTCAGGTCTGCAAGGATTCCATAAAAGTTTGATTCAGAAATTCTATATACTTAACTCTTTCTCAGTCTAACAAAAACTTGCATATTCAAAGGTTATGTTTCCAAATATTACTTTTATTGGAGACCATTGGTACTTTGTGTGCTAACTCACCAACTTTATAATAAGTATCACAAATGTGAACAGACAAAACAAATTTGCCTGTGTTACACACACACATACACAATGTAGGATATGAGGAATGTGGTGAAACATATTTTTCGTGTCCTTTACAGCTGACCACTGGGTTACTCCTAGAAAGGGAAATGTCTTTATTTGCTTTTTTCTTTCAAGGCCCACCCTCTTCCATGTTTATGTTTATTTGTTTTATTGATGAGTTTCCTTTCTCCTCAGAGCTCACGAGTCACATAGCTGCCATTTGTCTTTCCAGACCCATTCTTTTCACACACATCTTCACTCTTCTTTCTGTCCAAGAGACAGACTTGAATGGATGATATCAATGGCCTCCCTTGCCCTTTGGCTCTCTGTTGAGTAGACCAGTGGGGAGCGCTAGGGAGGATAAGGGAGGGAGGAGAGTGAAGTCGAGGGAATGTATCTCTGATTCCTTTCCTTGGGGTCATTTAGGCCTAGCTGGGTCCCTCAGCAGCTGAAAGCCACTGCTGATTTCCTGGCAACTCTCTCTTTACAAGTCTTCTCCCTTTAAGTTCCACTCACCATTCCCTTCAGGCTGGGTTAAAATAATAGCCCTGGGTTTCTGTACTACCTCTTGTGGTTTCCCTACACCCACCCACACCTTTGTAAACAAATCTACCTTGAATTATCTTAATTTGGGTGTGCCATCTGTTTCTCACTGGAACCTCGACTGTACACCCTACTCCTGGTCCCCTTCCCAGAATGGAAAACATATGCACTTATGTGCTTCTGTTTGTATGTGTTCTTGCAAAATGGTGTTGTTTTTTTATGCATGTATTTGAACTTTCTCATAAATGTTATTGAGTTATATATTTCATTCTGCTTCTTACCTTTCTCACTAATTACAATTTTTTTTTCAAGTTCATTCATGTTGCTATGGCTACAATTCATCTTTTGTCTCTAAACTTTTGCTCCCTGCTCTGCTCTGTGCACTCCCCACGTTTATCTATCCAATCTCCAGATGATAGGTACCCAGATGGTCTCCGAATTCCTGGCACGGCAACCAATGCTGCACCGAAGTATTGTATATGTCCCTTGGGGAGCTGTGTAAGTATTTCTTCAGACTACAGATGGAGAGGGATAAAATTGCTGAGTCATTCAGTGTACATCTACTTAATTGGACTCAGTTAAGAGATGAGCACCAGCTGTGTTCTACAGACCATCACACCATCTGCCCTCCTGGCAATAGTGCCTAAGGGTGTGCATCTCCAAATCCCCACCAACACTTGGCATTATCCAGCTTTCTAATTTTGCCAATCTACTAGATAGAAAGTGGTATATTATTTTGTAATTTGTCTTTCTTTGATTATTAATAACTTTAAGCACCTCCTCAGGTGCATTTGGTTTCTGCTTCCATAAATTACATGTTCACATGCTTTGACTATTTTTCTTTTTTTAATTACTTTTTATTGGAGTATAGTTGCTTTACAGTGTTGTGTTAGTTTCTGCTGTAAGCAAAGTGAATCATCTATACGTATACATATACCCCCTCTTTTTTGGATTTCCTTCCAATTTAGGTCAACACAGAGCATTGGGTAGAGTTCCCTGTGCTATACAGTACGTTCTCATTAGTTATCTATTTTATACACAGTATCAATAGTATATATATGTCAATCCCAATCTCCCAATTCATCCCACCACCCCCACCCCCCGCTTTCCCCCTTGGTATCCATATGTTTGTTCTCTATATGTTTTGACTATTTTTCTATTGGGGTTGCTATTTTTCTTATTTAATCCACAAGGAGTTCCAGGTATATTATTTTTAAATATCCTGTTAGTTTCAGTTTGCTAATATTTCATGTAATATTTTGTACATCTACGTTCACAAATGAAATGAAACTGTAAATTTCTTTTCTCCTATTGCCTTTATCTAGAGTAAGTTTAAAATTATAGGAATTAATTGTTCCTTACAAGAATCTGATGGCTTCTCACCATTTACACACTGGTCCAAGTCACCACAGTCCCTTACCTGGATTACCAATGAGGGATAACTCAACGCAGGGGAGAAGGACATTGGGTTTTGGAGTGGAGCAGGCCCCCCTCATGAGCCCCCATGTGTGGCGTGATAATTACCTGCTTTTGTATCTGTCCTCCTCATTGGACTGTATTTCTAGTACCTGGCACACATGTGCATAAAATAAATGTTTAATTCACTGGTGAATGGGAGACCATTCTGATTATTATCTATACGATTTGGAAAAAGTCAGGAAACCTCAGTTTTCTTATCTCTATTATCAGGATAATAATGATAAAATCATGTGCCATATTTGTGATAAGGGTTAAATAGAACAATGCATGTAGAGCAGCGCCCAGTCCCTGGATCTGATGCATGATGGTATGCATGTATGGGTGGAGGTCAGCTCAGGGATAACCCCACCTTATTTAAAAACAGGACTCAAGACACCAACTGGTTGGAAGCAGGGCTGATGTTTCAGGCTGGAGGAAATTCACAGGGACTAGTGCACCTGCCTACACAGGAGCACAGGTGCCTCAGGGGAATGCTGTCCCCAACTTCCAAGGATCCCAGCACTGATTAACATGTGAACAGGGCCCTAATTAGAGAAGAGCCCTAAAGGAAAAAGCTAGATGGAGTCTCTCTGGTCCCTGGGTCTGCTCACCACGCCTCTTAACACCCATTTGATTCCACTCATTAGCGCATGAATGGGGCATTGATTACCAAGCCAAGCTATTGTGCAGCCTTTCAATGGAGTGGCTTCATGGGAGGATTTATTGGTAATTAAGCCTTGAATAAATGTTTTGCAAATGGGGTTTCTCCTGATGAATAGGAAGGGCTTTGGGAGTTGAGAAACCGTCAGTGCTGGGACCATACAGGCCTGCAATGTGTGCTTTCACTTTCACATAATTGTATGTTTGTCCATTTCAAGGCTGCCCAGGCCCCAGTTGGCAAATGACAACCAGTTACAAATGCAGGTCTACCCTCTTGGTTTTATTCTTTCCTGGAAGAAGTGTGTGAAGTTTCTGGATTGTTTATCTTGGCTAGTACCAATCCAGTGGCTCTCTCACAACATCTCACTGGAGAGACACAGGGCACTGGCAGAGCCTATGGGGGAGTTCCAACCTCACCGGACAGTGACACTTCTCCAGGGCACTGGGGAGCTACAAAGTTTCTCACAGGGTTTGGTCTGGCCAGCAATTCTCACAGGGTGATTACTCTTAGCTCCTAGCAGGGTTCTCAGCCTTGCTACTATTGACATTTGGGGCCAGATAATTTACTGTGGGGAGTGAGCTGTCCTATTCACTGTAGGGTATTTAACAGCATCCATGCTCTTGAAACCGAGCAGGACCCTGTGGGGCTCCTGGGCACGGAAGCCTGTGTCCCCCATTGCTTGTTTGTAGGGAACAGACTCCAGCCTCCATGACCTTCCTGAGTTCCAAAGGGCAGATTTGAACAGTTGCTAATCAGGGAAGGGAGGGGATGCAGAGACAAGGGAGGAGCAGCCAAGAAACAGTAATGCAGCCTTGGGGCAGGGTCCTTGTTCTGCCTCAAGGGATTCACATAAAAATATCTTTGAGCTCTTTACAGAACTAAAACCCTCAACAAATGGAAGAAGTTAGCATTCTTCATTCCAGAGAAGATCACCATCTGATAACCACAGCAAGAGGCCACCTGAGGCCAGGTTTAAGGAATGCAGACCCTACACACCCCCTAATCCTTAACAGCAAACCCACCCTTGAACCATTCTATAAACCTCCTCACCAAATTCTCCTGTGTTGGGACACACAGTTTTGAGGGGCATGAGCCTGCTGTGTCCCCCTTTGCCTGACAAAGCAATAAAGCTATTCTTTTCTACTTTACCCAAAACTCTGTCTCCAAGATTTGATTCAGCACTGGTGCACAGAGGCTTTTTTAACATCAATCTCCACCCACTAGATACCAATAGTACACTGGACAATAAAAATGTCAGCAGACATCGCCAAATGTCTTTGGAGGACAAAAATGCCCCCACTTGAGAACTGCTGCCCTTACTAGAAAGGGTTTCCAAGGATTTTGACAGAAATACTGAACTTGTTTGGGGAAAAAAATGTCTGCAGATTAACAATTTTTTAGGTTAAATTGCTTTAATTGTTTTAAACAATTTTTAAGGTTAATGAAGGAAAATTTTGTTTACAAAAATCCATTTATTCATGCCTTTGTCCATTTATCCTTACTTTCTTAGGTTCCTTTCGTGTGCCAGGCACTGTTCCCGGTGCTGAGAGTTAGCAGAGAACAAGACACTCAAGGTCACTGCTCTCATGCAGCTCACCTTCTAGATGGGAGGGGCAGACTGACAGTAGACAAGTCAACAAATAAATGTAATAACTTCAGGTTTAGGTAAGTATTATGTGACTGATATGATCAAGAGTAACCTCAATGAGGGATGGAGTGGGTCACGATTTTACATGGAGATCAGGGAAGGCTTGGATCATGAGATGGAGCCCGCCACAGGATCCTTCTGGGGAAGAGCTTTCCAGGCAGACAGAACAGGGAGGGCAAAAAAGAATGGGGGGATGGTTGGAGGAGGCTGAGCAGGTTCAAGGAAGAGAAGAGGCTGGTGTGGCTGAGCTAAGGACTAAGGTACAGTGCAGGCTGAGGTAGAGTTTGGAGAGGAAGTTGGGAGACACATCATGGTCTAGATTGTATTTTACGTGTAATTACCCACCACCACCATTACTCCTTCTAGTGGTTTGATTCCAACCATTCCTTGGTCCCACGAGGACCTCCAACCCCTTGAGCCTACCAATCTCTTACTATCCACTACTCCATCAAGTTCTTGCTCTCCTTTCTTGACTTAAATCCATGGCCCATCATTAGTAACACTCTTTTACACATCCTCAAACCCCTTCCTCTCTTTCTGCCACTGCACTTGCCTAATAAAATTTTAATCCTGCTTATATACCTCATGTTTGCCTTGGAAGAGCTGGATGTAGTTGGAGAGAAACAAACAGCAGACTTGCCTGACATTAAAGTTATGCTCACAATCTCAAGGGAGCCTTCAGCACTGCTGGCAACTTGACTCTAGTCCATACATTTAACCACTCTAGGAAAACTGAGTTATGGAGACTTAAAATGACATCTTGAAAGGTCTGTGGTAAACAGTTTAGAAAGTCCCAACATGAGAAAATAGTTTTCTGTAGAAAACATTTCTATTTCCTAACCTGTTCTTTGGAAGCAGAAGCTACTCTTGGCTATCACTCCACCAAATCTCAGATTCATTTCCTCAAGTAACTGGAATGCAGAATGACTTTTCAAACTGGTAATGTGGGATTTCCCCCTCCTCCAATCCCTTCATACTTCATGACAAATCATTAAAGTGTTCTATAGCAAGTCTCTGTGAGGCCACATGAACCTTCCTCACCGGTAAATCCTCCATTGGTAGGAGGTTAGACACACAACAAATTACTCATTATAAGATTAGCCATAAATTCAGGGTTGATGGTTGATATCTGTATTAGTTTTCTATTGCTGCTGTAACAAGTTACCATAGACTTAGTGAATTTAAAATAACACAAATTTATTCTCTTACAGTTCTGGAGGTCAGAAGCCTGAAATCAGTCTTCCTGCACTAAAATCCAGGTATCTGCAGGGCTGGTTGCTCATGGAGGCTCTGAGAGGAAAATCTGTTTCCTTGCCCTTTTCAGTGTCTAGTTGCCACCTGGATTCCTTGGCTTGTGGCCTCTTCCTCCATCTCCAAAGCACATCACTCCAATCACTGCTTCCATCATTATACCACCTTCTCTTCTGACTCTTGTTCTTTCTGCATCCCTCCTATAAGAACCATGCTGATTGTATCAAGTCTACCTAGATAATCCAGGATAATCTCCCCATCTCAAGATTTTTAACTTGATCACAACTACGAAGTCCCTTTTGCCAAGTAAGGTAATATTCACAGGTTTCAGGGATTAGGACATGGACATATTTGAGGGACTATCATTCAACCTACCAACAACGTCTGTTCAGACGGCATCTAAACCTGAGAATAGTATTTCTCCAATAATTTCCTCAGCTTCTTCTTCAGGTCCTGTCAATTTTAAAACACCATGTAACCATGTCTCAGCCATCAATCAGAAGTCTGTCAAACAGTCATTTGTACTTCGTATGGGTTTTACATCCTTTACTGGTAAGACCTGGCATCTGAGATTTGATTTCTTTTCCCCTTCATTTTTGACACTGAAAACTGTAAATGTCATTTTGTTTTCAGTGTCTCAATATAAATTAGAGAACATTTGTTCTAAGCACAAGGTTTAAATCAGGCCTTGACTTTCTGGATACTCACTTTTATCGCCTCTTTTGCTAGTCAGCTCTGGCCACTGTAGCAATGATGAGAACTAGAGTAAAGACCAGGACTGCATACAACTGCACATTAGGCATGCCAGTTCAGCTCACAGTGCTTTTCTCCATACCAGGGCCTGTAACAGATAAATCCCATGAACCAGACAATATTGAATATGTCAGGACTGACAATTCTCTGAGGCTGAGACATCCCGAACTGTGGGAGACTGTAGCTATTACTGTGCGATCTGGGTAGGCTACAGTATAAGGAAGAATTGAACCTTGGGGGAAGAGTGAGTTGGGTTATACCTGTTGAATCCAGGGACAGTGAATTTATCCATTCATTGACTCAATCAATCAGTCATTCCTTACTAATTACAAGCTGATAATACCCACCCAGTGCTGGGGCTGCAGAGATAAGAGACAATATTGTAAACATGAATTTATGGTCCCATGAGGCTTGCTCCTGTTTATTTAGAACTTGCTATGGACCAATCACTCAGAGAGAACTTTTTGGAATGTAGTTCTTGTACATACAGTCCTCCAAGAAATACCTCAGGGAATTTAGACCAATCTTCTGATTCAGGAGGAACTGGTGGGTGGAATGAATAGGGAGGGGACTCAAGTCAAGAATAAGTTAAGTGAAATATAGGTTCTGTCAGCCCCTGGAACCTACTTGGGGACTTTGGGATATGGGGGTCACATCATACCCTCCAGGGTTAGGCATGTGCTGATTCAAATCACTGACTGAAAGGATTAAAAGAACCAGATTGAGTTTATCTGTAGAGCAGCCTCACATTTGGTGTGTTTTATACTATTGTTTCAAGGGAGCCCTGGACCCAGCTGTCCAGGGACAGGCCCTCATCTGAAGATGGCTGTTATCACAGGTCAAAACTCACGTCTCAGAAAATGTGGTGCTATCTCTGGGAAGCAGGAGGTAACGTACATTTTGTTCTCATCACAGAGACAAGAAAATTCCCTTTCAGAAAAGGTGCTGCTGGGAGCCGGTGTGTGAGGAGCACAGGGCTGACCCTTGTTGATTGTGGAGACAGGAGTGAAGACAGGGCCAGCTATTTTGAGCATCAAAGTGTAGTCATTTCCATGGATGACCATTGATAATGGTAAATTGGACAAAAGCAAAGTGCTTCATGGTGCCTGGCCAAATTACACATCTGGTGTGATCAAATGCTAATGTCAGCATCTGAAAGTCTAGAAAACTGGCTGAAGAATGTGCACCCCACCCTCATTTACACTCTCTCTTGGAGGTCCTGGGCTCTATGGAAGACATGGTGCTCTTTAGTCACTGACTGACCTTCCCTCTGAAACATGTGTCCTGCTTTGATTGATGCCACTTCTTTTGAGGGAAGGAACCACACCAGGTCCACCTGCAGCCCCTATCTTAGAATGGAGTCTCAGGGGCTCGACTTAGGGGAACTAGAGAGTTTACCTGAAATGGCCAAAAGCAAAAAGATTTAGACTATGCAAGATACATATGATAGAAACTATGAGTGATGGAGATAAGAGGAAGCCTTTCTTATTCATTCAGCATTTCATTCAGCACTTACACTGGGCCAGATTCTGCAACTAGTGATGGGAATTCAGTGGTGAACAAAACATGGGTCCTGCCTGCAAGTTCTGGCTAACAGGCATCATGGTTTAGCCCTGTAGGGATAGCTGGTGGTTGCCCGTTCAGCATCCATTCCCATCACATCCCTCCCAAGCCACACTCCACTTTACTCTGCAGGCCTGAGGTTTGAGTGGGTATGATGTTACTTCCAGGTCTGGAGATGGGCCCCACTAGCTGAGGTTAATCACTGTATCCAGAACGGCAATTAGGCAACACAACTCCTGCCTTGGGCCACACACTTCAGAGTGCCCAGCATTTGACCCCATTTCAAGCATGCATTTTACTATAATGTGAGAGTCTGGGGGACGGGGGGAACAGACCCACAAGGAGCCTACAGCTCCCATTATAGAGCAGGCCCTTGGTATCAGGGCTCTACTTCCTGGGCCTGCACTGGTCTCTTGCCCATTTCTGTCCTCCCAGAGGCAGATCATGCTGCCAGTGGGCCCACGCCTAGGCCAGGTGTAGAGCTTGAACATGAGGGCGGGCTATCCACATGCATGTGTATAAAGCCCTTCGCCATGTGGATGGAGCATGGGATGGACGAGCAAAGGGGGGGTGGTGGCTATTGCCTAGAAGCCTCTATTTGTACACTTGCCTGGAAGCCATAAATATTCATGTAAGCCTAAGATATCGCATCTTCATCAACCCCACAAATGGTTCAGGAGTGGACAAGGAACCCAAGTTAATTCAATCAAGTGAACTTCAGGAATTTTGTGGATTGTGACAGAAGGAACCTTTTAGAACTACTCTTGCCTAAAGCCAGCCCTACATCTGAAAGTTTTGGGCTTTGTAAGTCAATCAATTCCCTTTATCATTTCAGCCAGTTTAAATTGGAGTTTCTGTTCCTTGCAACCGAAAACATCCCAGTAGGGTATCAATCCCATTTCTATCAGCTACCAGCTGAGCTACAATGAGCCTGCAAATCATTTTTATCTCAACAAGGCTGAATTTCCCCAAATGTACATGAGGATGATAACTCAAATGTTGCTGGGTGGCTGGGAGGAAGGAGAGAAATCATGTGTGGAAAAAATTGCCTAACCTGGCATATAGTATGTGCTTGGTAAATGTCACTTCCCTTTTGATCAATGTGGACCAGAGAACTCAGGTGAAGCTTCTAGAGGAGTCCACGACAGTCACTGTTTCATGTCACAAACCTTTACTAGGCCCCTCCCAGTCATCAGGCTCCACATTAGGGGTTAATAGCCAAAGATGAATGAGCCAGAGGCTCTGCCCTTGAATGGCAGACAGGCTCATGGACTGCAAGGGAGAAAGACGAGTCCTCAATCACATCAGCATGGATGAGGCTGTGCTCACCTGTCATTCCCAGGACCTACTCAGGGCCTGGCACAGAGGAGATGCTCCCCAGTGTTTGCTAAATTAATAGGATGTGAAACAAACCAGGCCTTAAAGAACAGGTTGGATATGCATAAATAAAGAGAAATTTAGAAGGCATTTTGTTAGAAATTGCTTTTTGTTGTTATCAACAGAAACCTAACTTTCATGGCTTCTACACACAGAGATTCCCTCTCTCCTGTGAAGTTCAGAGATTATATTCCAGGGCTGACATGGTGGCTTCAAAGGACCCTTGCTTTTTCTACCTTTCTGCTTGGCCGTGTGTTGCCTTCCTGTCAAGGTTTCCCCCCAAAGGTCCTAGAAGGCTACTACAGTTCCAGCCATTCTATCCATATTCCAGGTAGCAGTTAGAAGGAAGAGGAAAAAGTGGAAAGACAAAAAGGGGCTTACCCCAGCTGTCCTTCCTTCTCAGAGGTCCCTCCCTCTAAACTTCCACTTAAAATCATTAGCTAGAATTTAATTCTATGATTACACCTACTTGCAAAGGAAATGTTGTTAGCAAAGCACAACGGTGTCTCCATAATACAGTTCTATTGGCAATAAAGGGGAGGAGGATGGAGGCTGGGGAGAAAACCAGCTGCTGCTATCACCAGTGAGCACCATAAGAGCAGAGATGAAGATGATTAAATACAGATGCAAACTCTTATATATAGAATGGATAAACAAGGTCCTACTGTAGACCACAGGGAACTCTCTATTCAATACCCTGTGATAAACCATAATGGAAAAGAATATAAAAAAGAATATATGTGTGTATATATATATATATATATATAACCAGATCACTTTCCTGGACAGCAGAAATTAACACAACACTGTAAATCAACTATACTTCAATTAAAAAAAAAAGATGATTAAATAGCCCATAACCAGGAGCAGGGAGAGGATAGATTTAGTTGGAGTGGAAGGTAACAAAGAGGTCAGGATTTCAAACTTTAGAATCAGAAATACCTGGAGGGTGGTTCCAATGCTGGACTGCTGGACCCCACCTCCAGAGTTTCTCATTCAGGAGATCTGGAGTGAAGCCCTAAAATTTTGCATTTCTAACAAGTTGGCAGATGATATTGATGCTTCTGGTCTGGGGACCACACTCTGAGAACCACTTGAGGATGAAGTTAGGACTTCATCCTCTGAGTAACATGGACCCCCTTAAAGCTTTTGAGCTGGGAAGAAAAACAATGAACTAACTGATTTATGAGGGCTTATCTGTCAGAGGTCTGTAGGATGGGCTGGAGAAGGTAGAGATAGAGGCAGAGGCTGAGGCAGTAAGAAGGCAGGAATCAAACCAGCATTGGAGTTGTGTTCAGCTAAGCTTAACTGTATTGTTTATAGCAATTCCATGAAGATGCTGACCTTCAAACCATAGCTGTATTAGCTGTGGGGAAACCAATCAAGCTAGCTGCCTTATGCCCAAGACAACCCTGTTATTGAGGGTGTATTAATATTAATGATTGTTTTTTTTAAAAAAATAAGCCAAAAAAAAAAAAAAAGCAAAGATGATATAATGACATGTGTCCCAGTCTCCCTATCCTACCCAAATGCAGCCCGAAGAAGTTTATATTGAAAAATGAGAAGCAGCTGGGTGGGACTCACAAACAAATTATCAGGTCGTGATTAGAAGAAATAAGATGGCAGAGAGGGCTTCCCTTGTGGCGCAGTGGTTGAGAGTCCGCCTGCCGATGCAGGGGACACGGGTTCGTGCTCCGGTCCGGGAAGATCCCACATGCCGCAGAATGGCTGGGCCCGTGAGCCATGGCCGCTGAGACTGCGTGTCTGGAGCCTGTGCTCTGCAACGGGAGAGGCCACGGCAGTGAGAGGCCCTCATACCACAAAAAAAAAAAAAAAAAAAGATGGCAGAGGGACTAGGTCAATGGATCCTTGTTCCTTGCAAAACTGAGTCTCTCCTGGTTTCTGTTTGTTTTGCCCTCACCTAAGTTTGGGGTTTGCTTTTAGGACTGAAATATAGAGGGAGGCAGGATAGCCAATTGAGGATTTAAACCAACTCCGGTTTAGCCCTAGTCCTAGCTGCAAAGCAGGGTTGGTAGCCAGTCTCTGGGGAAAGGCAGGCTCTGGAGAGTTTGACAACCAGAATGTGGCTAGATTTCAGCCTCCGTTTGATCACTTGGCCAAAGCCCTTGTGCAGGACACAGCTTGTAGAAGGGTAAGAGGTGGTCAGGCTGTGAGAGGTGACGTACCCTCAGGAGCCCTGGGTTTCTCCTCTGTCAGATGGGATGGTAGGCAAAGGCCTCAGAGTTTTGGGGCAGATTAAGTGAAGTAAACAATATAAAGTACCTGGCACATGGTTAGTAACCGATAGCATCAGTTTCCTTCTAGATTTCCATTTGAATCAGTGAGGGTAGCTGGATGGGTTAAGCCTCTTGGGCTGCAAGGGAATCATCTGTTCCTCCAAATCTTGGCACAGCTGCCCATGCTTAGCATTTGCAGCAGCGTGCCTGCTGCATCTCCGCAAGCATCTCATCGGCGTGAAGAAAAAGCGACGCGGGGCGCAGGACGGGAAACCAGCTGAGCTTCCGCGGTCAGCACATTAGCTCCCTAATACTGCCAGCTTCAGGGGTTGCCAAGACCCGACTGCGAGTCTGAGATCCCAGTGCCTTCCCTCCCTTTTCATTAATTTCCTAAGCTCCAACACCACCGAGAGAATGCCCCGCCAGGTGCGGGGACTTCTCGAAACAGCTTTGCCCTCCGATCCAACGCATAGCGTGGTCCCTGTGTACTTGGCGCAGGTGCTGGAGAGGCCAGGAAGGCAGGGGCACGGGCATCATTTCAGCAAGCCCTGTAGGTATGAGGCGATGTGGCGAGCTTTCACCGCTGATGACTCTCTAAAGGCGCCAGCCAAGAGGCTGAAGCACCAAATCCCAATTAAATCACAAAAGAAGTGGGAGCAGGCGGAGGATGAGTGGGGAGGGAGGCTCTGGGAGGGCCGCTTACCCTACTTGCCCAAGGCTGAGCAAGCGTTGCTGGATGGGGACTTTTCTCCTCTTGGTCCAGGAATAATTGTAACAAACCCTGAGCACCAATCACGGGCCAGACATGGGCAATCCAGAGACGAAAGAGACCTGCTGAGCAAGCTCACATTTGAGTCGGGGAGACGACTGCCAACAGCCCCTAGCCTACAATGGTGCAGGAGCTCTAACAGAGCTCAATGGTGGTGTTGTGAGTACAGGAAGGAGGGACGTCTATTTCTGCCTGCAGCGATGGGGAGGCTTCAGAAAGCAAGGGGCACTGGAGCTGATTCCCAAAGGATGGGCAGGAATTTGCCGGCAGAGAAGATGGGAATGGCATTCCAGGGGCAGGAACAGCATGTAGCAGCCAGCGTCCTGAAATGTGGTGGGGAGTGGAGGAACAGGTAGGGAAATTACACCAGCAAAGTAGTGGCACTGAAAAGGGTCTTCTACGCTGACAGTCTCGTCAGGGGACCAAAGGAGGGAGAAGTCTTGTAGACCAAAAGCAAAGAGGAAAACCCTTAAGCTGCTCTGTAACACACACACACACACAAACACGCATGCACGCACGCACGCATGCACGCACTTTCCCCATCCCCATTTTTGGGGGTTAGGGAAGGACAGGCTGGTAGGATAATGAACTTCTAGGAGTTAGGTGATTGATAAGATATCCAGGCCAGCAGGATGGAGAGAGTATATCCTAAACTCTGAGATCAGTGCAGAGGGCAAAGAGCTGGGAATGGGAGGTTAAGTTAAAAGATCTGGAAGAAGGCAGTGGAACAGGAGGAAAGAAGTTGGGCAAGAGGTAAGGGCATCTGGAATTTTACCATGCCTGGGGCTCTTTATCTGCATTTTATGCAGTATCAGTGACATGGCATGATCCTCCACTAATTATTTGGATTCATTTGTCATTAAAGATCATCTGACCCGTGCCCCTGACCCTTCCCTATATGTAGTCATTAGTGTCGGGAAAGGCAGCAGGCAGGGACCAGGAACATAAAGCCTGGGTCTTGTAGGTACAATGTTGTTTAAATTCATGATTATGGGTTATGTAGGGTCTGGCCCAGCTCAAGGGCTTGGAATTATGAGTGTAGGAACTAGATTCAGGGCTCAGAGTTGATGTGGGATCATTCTCCAGCCAATCAGAGAAAACCAGCATCGTGCCAGTTTGTTTTCTCCCAAAACCATGTGATGGAGAGAGAATACACAGGTGAGCCCCAACAATGATGTGAAGAAACATGCACCTGGGGCTTCTGTGAATAGGAACTGATTTTTCATTGTGTAATAGTGATGTCTAAATAGTCCAGATGGTGTCCCTGAGACCCTAAAGCACAATGGGCTGGGAAGGGTCATGGGAATTCAATCCAATAAACACTGTTTGATACCTACTGAGGCAGCACTGTGCTCCACACTGAGAAAGAGAAGAACAATACCAAATCAGGCCTGGCTTTCCTGAAGCTTACCGTCTAGTTGAGAAACAGAAAATTAAACCTTGGTTACAACTGACCTGCGCTAGGTCTATGATTGAAGAAGCATAGGTAGCCATGGAAAGCTATCCCAGGACCCAATAGGGGCTGTGTGAAGGATGTTCCAGGCAGAGGAAAGAGTGTAGCAGGGCTCCAAGATCACAGAGACTGGCACAGATAAGCAGGGAGAAAAGTGCAGTGGGATTCCAGAGTGGAATCCCAAAGCCAGGACCAAGAGAATGGGCTTTACATAGACATCATAGGAAGACACTGGAGATGGTGAAACAGGGGAACAGCATCACCTTCTGGGGCAAATTACTCTGCCTTGTGGAAAAGGAGCTAGAGGGTAGCAAGAGGGCCGACAGCGCTTCACTTAAGGGATTACTGTGTAGTTCAGGCAAGAGGTGATGGGACCTGGATTTGAACACAGCAATGGAGGTGGAGGGAAGTACAGAGACACCAGAGATACTTATGGAAGTAGCATGGGCAGAATTGGGATACTAAATTATGATGCAGGCATGGGGGTGAAGGAGCTTGTCGTAGGCTGAAGACCGGCCCCCAACAATAGCAGGTCCTAATCCCTGGAACCTGTAAATGCCCTTTGCTTTATAGGGCAAAGGCACCTTGTAGGTGTGATTGAGTTAAGGAACCTAAAATGGGGAGATTATCCTGGATTATCCAGTGAGTCTTGAAAGCAGTCACAAGCATCCTATGAGTGAGAGGCAGAGGGAGATTTGACACAGACAGAGAAGGCAGTGTGATCATGGAGACAGAGATTAGAGTGATATGGCCACAAGCCAAGGAATGCTGGCCAGAAGCTGGAATAGTCAAGGAACAGGTTCTCTTTTAGAGCCTCCAGAGGGAGCGCAAACCTGTAGGCACCTTGCTTTCAGCCCAGCAAAACCAGATTTGGGGCTTCTGGCATCCAAACTGTGGGAGAAAAATTCTGCTGTTTTAAGTCACCAAGTTGTGGAAATTTATTTACAGCAGACACGGGAAACTAATAGAGAGCGGAAGAGTAAATTCTAACCATCAGTTTCCTAGTTTGGACAACTGGGTGGGCACTGAACATGGAAAACCCCAAAGGAGAAGTAGGTAGGTAATAGTGGGTTCCAGCATGGCCATGGTAAATGTGAGGGTTCTGTGAGCTATTGGAGGGTAGATGTCTAGCAGGTGACTGGAAATACAGCTTTGATGCTCAGGACCAACTTCTGGGCTAAAGTCTGAAATTTATGAGTCATTATTAGCATTGAGAGAGTAAGTGAAGCCATGTTGGTGGATGAAATCACCAGGGGAGATGTGGTTCTCACCCCTAGCAACACATTAGGACAACCTGGGCAGCTCTTTCAAATGCCTGAGCTCCCTTCCTGGCTATTCTAATTAACTCAGCCTGGGTGTCCAAGCCTTCCTATTTTTTTAAAGCTTCCCAGGTGATATTAATGTGCAACCAGGGTCAAGAGCCACTGGTATAGAAAAGAGAAAGGAGCTGAAGACAAACACCTGGGAACAGTGGTTTTCAAAGTGTGGGCCCTGGACCAGCAGCGTCAGCAGCATCTGGGAGCTTAGTAGAGATGTGAATTCTTAGGACCCACCCCAGACCTACTGAATTAGAGCTTCTGTGGGTGTGTGGCCCAGGAGCCTGTATTTTTTTTTTTTTTTTTTTTTTTTTTTTTTTGGTGCTACGCGGGCCTCTCACTGTTGTGGCCTCTCCCGTTGCGGAGCACAGGCTCCAGACACACAGGCTCAGCGGCCATGGCTCACGGGCCCAGCCGCTCCGCGGCATGTGGGATCTTCCCGGACCGGGGCACGAACCCGTGTCCCCCGCATCGGCAGGCGGACTCTCAGCCACTGCCCCACCAGGGAAGCCCAAGGAGCCTGTATTTTAAGAAGCCCTCCAGATGATTCGGTTGCATGCTCACGTTTCTGAGAACCACTGGGTTAAAGGATGATCATCACAGACAAAGAAGCCCTTCTTCCAAAAAAGAGGTGGAGTCCAGGTAGCCAGCAAGGTGTGTGGAGATCCAGGAAAATGTGTGAACTGGCATCAAAAGGAGGTGGCATTTCTGTAAAGGGAGCAATACTGCCAGAAGGTCAAATAAGGTAAGATCTACATCATTGGATGTAGTGACCATGGATGTTAGTCCTTTTTGACCTTGACTAGAGCACTTTCAGTGGGGTGGTGGGATTATGGTGGATTGCAGAGACCCAGGAGTGGGTAAAAATGAGGAATTGGAAGCAATGAGTAAAAAACACTATTTGAAGAAAAGAGGGAAGAAGAATGGGGCCAGCAGCTAGAGGGGAGATGTGAAGCCTAGGGAGCTTGTTTTTCATTTATTTTCATTTTTAGGGTAGAAATGACTTCAGAATCTTTGAATGTGGAGGGAAAAGGAGCAGGAGAGAAGGAGAAGTTGAAGATATGGGGCCAAAGGGGGGATAGAGCAAGGGTGAAGAGGAAGCAGGAGGGAATGAAGTCCAAAGCACAGGGGTTGGAGAAGCCTTGGATGTAGAGGGAAAGGAGAAATGGTATATTGAGGTATAAATCCATTAGGAGGTGTGAGGAAGCCTGAGGGCATTTTGAGGACGTTGGCTTGCGGTGTTACTTTTCTCTGGAAGTAGACTGTAAGTAAGATCCTCTGCTGAGACAGGGTGGGTGTAGGTGTGATCAATTAAAGCCACTGAAGAATGGGGACAGAGGGCTGACAGGAGAAAATAGAAGTCATCCTGGGCGGTGTCACAGCTCTACTTCTGGTTGAATATTGGGAATTTATCTTGGCCCCAATTTGCAGGCTTGTGTGATTTTTTTGTTTTCCTTTCACAATGCTCAGCAGAAAGGGCTAAGAGTTGAAGTGGGGCGGGGCTGGATTTTGCCAGGAGGGTGAGATGAAGGGGCTTGAGTTGAGGATGCTGGCAAGAGAGTGGCTGACACTCTGGATGGATCCTGGACTCTGGGCAGGGAGGATGGGAGTTGCTGATGGACAGAGGGAAATAGATAGGTCAAGGGACAGGCTGTCTGAAGGAGGATGAATAACTAGTGACACACGCGAGCAGAGACAGGGTTGTGATCAGAGAATGGGATGTCTGAAATGTTAAGACTTCAGAGGTGGATTCTAATAGAAGCAAACTAGAGATGCACTGGTATCTGGTGCACCAGGGAAAAGAGTGTGAATTCAGGTCACCAATCCAAACAGGTCCAGGTAAAGGGGCAGGGTGAAGCCGGGAAGCTGAAAGACAGAGGAGCCGGGCTCTGGTCACTGAGGTTTTGGGGGATGGGAGCTGCCAGGGGGCCCCCTCAGAGGGGTGTGATGGGGTGCTCCAGAGACACCCTCTTGATGGGAAGTATCAAGTCCCCCTGGTGTTGCATTGTTCTTGCCTTGCACCTGACCATTGCCACAATGCATCATTGTTGCTGTTAATAAGAGCTGGTGTGACCTATCCAAATTAATATACGACAAGAGTTAATGTCTGTAACTGCCCTCATCTGAGTCCCCATTTTGGAGACACCAGGGGTGGGCAGGAGGGAAGTGGTAGCAATTTCTCAGCTCTTTCTCAGCTCCCATTTCAAGGGGTTTCCCCTCCCCCTTCTCCCTCCCAAGCTGGCATAGCCCCGCAATGGTAACGAGGGAGCCTCTGGTCACCCACCATCCTCTGGGTCCACATGCACCCTGCTAGGTGGTCCCTCCTCTCACGCCCTCACTGGGTTTCCTGTGCTGGTGTTCACTGAGGGGCAACCGCTACTGTCTGTTTCTTGGGAATCCTGTTGAGATCCAAGGTGACATCTGGAGTCCCTGCCATAAGCCCCCACTTAGGTCCCCACGTGCTGGGGCTACTTCCCAGTGATATTCTACACGCTGGGATCTCTCATTATTTTGTGTCCCCCACCAGGGGAAACAAGCAGGAACTTCCGGGGCCCCAGATGCCATGGGAACTGGGCAACAAGGAAGCTGGGCCCTCTCTCGGGGGCAAACATCCCCGGCTGTCAGCCTGGCACCTTCCGTACTGGTCCACGCTGAGGGCAGGCCTTCTCTGAGAGGCTGCAGTTCTCCTGGGCTACCCTCTGGGAAACAGGGAGCAAACCCTCCTATTCTGAGACTCACCCAAATTCTCGAATGTTTCTACAAATCCTCCTCAGTCTCCCCAAGGAATCGGAGGGGGAAGGAAGCAAGGACATTCATGTCTGACACCTTGCTCTTCACCCTCCCCCTTTCTCTGCCCCCCAGCAATGGCGGGCGTTCTGCTTCCTCTTCCTTTCTGACAAATCTTACTTCCTCCACATATTTGGTCTTCCCTCCCTCAGGCAATGAGGGCATAAAAGTCAAAAGAAGAAAACTGGATTTCTTTCTTCTTCTTCTTTTTTTTTTTTTTTGCCACACCACAGCATGTGGGATCTTCCCCAAGCAAGGATCAAACCCACGCCCCCTGCATTGAAAGTACGGAGGCTTAACCACTGGACCGCCAGGGAATTTCCAGAAAACTGGATTTCTGAGAAGACAGAAAACTTTGACGGGTATTTTGAAAATATTAATCCAGTTACACTAATAACCAATAACAGTGTTAAGAGACTTATCTATACTGTTTCATAAAACTGCAGAAAGGGCTTCCCTGGTGGCTCAGTGGTTGAGAGTCCACCTGCCGATGAAGGGGACACGGGTTCGTGCCCCGGTCCGGGAAGATCCACAGGCCGCGGAGCGGCTGGGCCCGTGAGCCATGGCCGCTGAGCCTGCGCGTCCGGAGCCTGTGCTCCGCAACGGGAGAGGCCACAACAGTGAGAAGCCCGCGCACCGCAAAAAAAAAAAGAAAATAGAAAACCTGTGAGGTAGTTCTGTTATCATCATTTCATAAACAGGGAAACTGAGGCTCAGCAAGGCTAATAACATGTCCAGTATCACACAGGTAGTAAGTGATGGAGGGAGGCCTCCAACCAGGTCCACGTGATCCAGAGCTGGAGGTCTTAACCACTATATACATGGCCTCAACTAGCCCACCCAGCTTCTGTCTGTCTCCAAAGTCCAGAAACCATGGATCTTGTTTTCATTCTCTGTCCCTGGAGCCCCAAGGGTAACACTTTCTGCATTTTCCCGTAGCAGCAACTGAAGGAGGTAAAGGAATATTTCGCCATCTCTCCAATGTCTGAACCATTGGGAAGGAAGATGGGGTTAATATTCATCCAGGTTGACCAAGATCAGTCATAACAATTGTTAAAATATTGAAAGTCGAATTGTTAAAATACTTCTATTCCAGCTGGTAAATAGCTGCAGTCCTCAAATACCCCCCACCCCCGACCCTGCCCAGGTGCCATCCTCCAGGGTCTCATTTTGATTGGTTGGAACTCAAGCTATACACGTTGATAAATATATTGAATATTACTCCTAAAAGCAGAAAAGAGGGGCTTGCCTGGTGGCGCAGTGGTTAAGAATCCGCCTGCCAATGCAGGGGACACGAGTTCGAGCTCTGGTCTGGGAAGATACCACATGCCGCGGAGCAACTAAGCCCATGCGCCACAACTACTGAGCCTGCACTCTAGAGCCCGTGAGCCATAACTACTGAAGCCCACGCACCTAGAGCCCATGCTCCACAACAAGAGAAGCCACTGCAATGAGAAGCCTGAGCACCGCAACAAAGAGTAGTCCCTGCTCGCCACAACTAGAGAAAGCCCGTACCAGCAACGAAGACCCAGTGCAGTCAAAAATAAATAAATAAATTAATTAAAAAAAAAAAAAAAAGAAAAGAGAAGGTTTACCCTGCTAGGATTGGACATATATGTATAAATGCTACCTCGAGCTACTGATGATACCATAAAATTGGCATTTTTCTGTAACTTTAGTGAAATAACTTGTATGAAAGCACAGCATCATGCCTAGCACATAGCAGTTGTTCACTAAACATTAGCTGAACTATAATCTAAGTTATGTTGCCAAAAGTCTCCCTTGAGGGAGAGTTTGGAGCCCAGCAATTTCCAGAGTTGATGGAATTGATACTCATAGCAATTTTCATTTAGGTCCCTGATACAGAGATATGAATCAGATATGGCTAGAATTGGGACATCTGGATAAGCTTGCAAAGACAATTGCCTGGCCATCAGAACCACTGGACCTGAATGGGGACTAGCTGACAGGCAAAAGCAAAGTGAAATAGGAAAGAGATTTGTGCCAGCAGCAGAAGCCAATTGTACTAACCACCAAGTCCTCCCTGTGGACAGATGTCGGGCCCTGTCATTTATTGAGTGCTTTATCCTCTTTTAATCCTTAAACGCACTGTAGAAATAGTCCCACATCCCCATTTTGGATGTTTGGAAATTGGAATTTAGAGAGGGTTGATAACTTGTCCAAGGTCCATGGCTATTAAGACATGGAGTCAGGAATCCCATCCACTCTATCTGGTTCTATAGCAGTTAGTCTGTCCCCTCCACCACAAGCCTAGGTGTTCCCCTTATACACTGCTGTGGTTTGTTTTAACTGACCCTTAGAAGGTAATCACAAAAGTAATGGTCCAAATATTCACATATTCCCAATGAGACATGTTTTTAGTAGAACTCACCCACAATCCAGAGAGTCCGGCAAGGTCTGTTATGATGGGAAGAGTAAGGAGATGCAAAGAACCAAACACACACACCTACACCTGCCAAGAGAAACAAGAAAGGACGACATCAGTTGACAAGACGCATGACCAACACTCACTGCCTCGAGTGCTTCCATGTGGGTGGAGAATTGGATGGTGCCACAGACATACTTTGCCAACGGATGGCGTCTCTGGATGAGCAGGCTTGGTCTTGGTGTAGAAGGGAGCTGTGAATGATGTGGCGGATGAATGTCCGTGGTGAGCCTGGTGGTTGGATTGATGCAGTGGGAGCTTACGTTCCTAGACCGTGCGTGTTTACAACTGGGATCAACACAGAGCGGGCGGGCTGAGGTCTAGACACAGGATGAACTAAGGCTGGATTCTGTGTGTTCACACAGCATCTCTGATGTCTAGTCTTTGCTAATCTGTGTGTGTGTGTGTGTGTGTGTGTGTGTAGCTCTACATGGTTTTCAAAGTGCTGTCTCAAACAGGATGGCTTTTTAACTGGACGAGGATTTTGAACATGCTGGTAATCGTGGTCCCTGGATCCCACTCTGCCCATTAGCAGATGGATGAGTGAGGTTACTTTTCTTTTTCTTTCTACCTCAGTGGAATTAGCTACTTTCTAACTGTTCTCCCAGAGGGTGGAAACCACTGTGTCCATGCTTGAATCCACTGCCTCAGTTGCCTTTGTAAACACAGATCTGACTATGTTTCTGCTCAGAAATTATCTGAGGCTCTCCACTGCTGTAGTTTGTCCACAGACGATATTCTGAGCATGGAAATGCAGCCAAATAAGTTTGGGGGAGACGCTGCAGATAAGATCCTCTCTGTGTTTTGCAATGTACAGTAGCATATTAAAGGGAGTACAGACCTGTTTCCTGTGTTTTGGGGTCTTCTCAATGAATTGGACTACAGAGATGTATTGCCCTTTGAAACATCTGCTAAAATCTCAAGACTATATCTTATAGAATAAGCTTTGGAAAAGGCCTGCCTGAAAAATAATATCCAGACTGAGTAACTTGACTTTCAAAACCTTCCAGAATCTTGACTTAATATTCTTCAAATGTGGCAAGAGTTCAGGATCAAGAATCAGATCCCAGTTCAAATCCCAGCACTGGCATTTAATCCTGTGAAACTTTGGCCTTAATCACTCTCCCATTCTGTGCCACAGGTTGCTTATCTATAAATGGCAATGACTGTGCCTTCCTTGAAGGGTTATTGTAAAGGACTGCATGAGCGAATGAATGTAAAGCCCATAGCAGAATATCCAGCCTACAGAAACAGACTCATGAATGGAATTTCCATTATTATAATTATCTTTGATCCAGAAAAGAATGAGACCATTTCTGAGCACACAGTATCTGGCTTCCTCTAAATCTTCTACAGAATCAAATAATCAGACTCCTGATAATGACAAAAGCAGTGAAAATAACTGACCAGGGTGCTGAATACATATGAAGACTTTTAGGGGTTTTCAGTACCAGAAAAATAACTTGGCTACATGATGTAACTTACTATGAACATCACTGGTTGTGAAAATTAGAAGACAGAAGGTCTGTATTTCCTGGCCCTGGAGCTACCTATAACTTGGTGTGGGACCCTGGGAGAGAATCTTGGCCTCTGAGGGACTCAGTTTCCCCTTCTGCAAATGAGGACATTGGGTGGGAAGATCACTAAGCTCCCTACCAATTCTAAGTCCATGGGGAAACCCTCCTTCTCTATTGCCTCAGACATGTGTTAGTTAGCTCCCAGTGTGGCATTTGCTCTGTCACTCTAAGAGCATCACACTGAGATCGACACACCAATTGTGTTGCCTTATACCGCAAAGGACCACACTGGACCATCTGCTCCCCAGATCTGCCTGTGTGACTCAGGTCATAGCAGCAGAAACTTGCTCTGAACGTGAGGGTCAGTCAAGAGGAAAGGCAGAAAGACAAGGTTTTTCCTTTCTACTGATTTGGTATCTTTGTCTTGTCTGTGGTTCCCTTGGCACCAATAAATGAATCCCTGGGGTGGCAGTAATGATTGGGATTTTGGTTTTATGATCTGACCATGTAGTAATCTCTGTAGAGGGATGTTAGAGTCTCTGTTGGGTGAGACAGGTGACAGATTACCTAGTTTGTCTATTTGACTATTTTAAGCTCTGCTCAATTAAGAATGTCAGCCTACAAGGAAGGAGATTGGATCTTTTAAATATGGACCAGTGACTTTTTGTGTTTCTGTGTTTACTTTTGACTTCTGGCTAAAGTTGTAGAGCTGAAGCTACAAATTCTCTATATGACTGTTAGTCCATCAATGAAAAGGGCCTTGATTTCTCATTTGTAAGAATATAAAATATTTTCCTACCTCTGGAAGATATTCTGTTTCTTAAATTATGGGAGCACTCTTCTGACTTGTTTATAAACAAAAATCAACATATAAGTGGAATATTCCTAAAATTCCCAGGAAATAGAAACATTGAATTTCTGATACTTCGATGTGGTAGACCTGAAAAAATCCATCTTACATAAATTGCTAGCTCAGAAACATTGTAGGGAACCAAACACATAATTACAGAAAATGTTGGCAAATCACAGTTCAAGAAACACTAGCTATATCTTTTCTCTGACTTATCAGTGTTAAGTGTAATACAATAGTACATTTTATTTTACTTGGGTTTGTATTCCTAACAAAATCTGAGTCTCCTAAGTTTATATAGGTTTACTAATCAAATAAACTAACATTACTCCCAATGAGGTTTAAGATTATGAAAAATGTAAATTTGCATTCAACTGAATTGAGTCATTATCTGACCTTTTCATATCAACAGTAATTATATTTTGTATTGAACCAGTTTAGACAATTTCTAACATCTTTAGGTGAATTAAAAGCTTGGACAAATATCAGAGTGAGCTAATTAATGGATAATTCTTAGATACTTAGCTATTTTCAAAATAAGATAGAATAATGAGACTTTGATTACAAATTATAATTTAAAGTATATGTGCTTTTGCTTCTTATTTTTATAAGCTATACAGCTAAATCTTTGGGTCATGTTAATAAACATGTTCATTTTAAAGTGTAAAAGTGGTGTCTGTAGCTATATAAAATTGTGTTGTATGTATCACAAGTTCTGTTAGTCTGCTAAAATACTCATATATGACAGACAGTCCTCCATTATCTACCCCCTAATTTGCTCTGTGAAATAGAAGTTAGTTACTTTAGTTAGAAGTCATAATTAATATGGATGGTTGAGACAATACTAGGAGCGATGGTGACAGAAATACAAGTGTCTGTGTGCTTTCACTTTTTAAGCAAGTCTATTCCAAGATATAAGGGAAGGACACAACTTGGAAAGTGAAATCTAGTTGCCTTGGTTTATAACACCTGACTCTGAAAAGAAGCCGTGAAAATGTTAACATTTTGACAAAGTTCTCCCAGCTTTGAAGGGCTGGCTTCCTTGATTTACTGACCAATGTCATTATCCATAATATAAAAGAATATTCTTTACCTTCTGTGTAATCTTCCTAGAAAGCAAAGGTTCTTTGTCTTACCAGAATAATTTTCTATCCCTCTGTCTGAGCTTTATGTTTACTTTATTATGTCCTTGATTATGAAAAAGCAGTTCATCATATAAAAAGAACTCAGATGTTTTATAAGCCTGTTATTTAAAAATATTTAATAATCACTTTGATAAATAGGTAGCCAATTATTCTTTTTCAAGCATCCAATGATCCTATCTTAATCAAGTATCTGAATATCCTCTGTCAACTCTTTAGATTTTTTGCCTTCCCTAGATTGGATCCTAATTTAGAATAAAATAAAATAAAATGTTCAGGATATTTTCTACACCTATCTTTGAAAATTCCCAGTAGACCGCTGGAAAATTGCAAACATTTGTACTTTCACCTTATATAAAGAGAAGTACTAAAAATAACTAGGTTTGTTTGGTGTGATTCATTGATTCTCTGGTTGGAGTCACTATTGTAAGAGATGCATTTGAAGAGTTGTCAAATCAGAAGGGCTTCTCTGTCTCCCATGCAGAGACATGATCCTGCTTCCCAGTCTGGGCAACAGTGAAAATGGCCTGGTTTTCCTCTTCTGTCATAGAGCTTCTATAGGATGAGTAGACTTAAGATTTCAAAGGATTTGGGGGAGGAAAGAGTTCAGTGATTGGAGCAAGCATGGAGGAGAAACTTCTCTTAAATTCCTTCTCTCCTCTCCATGCTACAGGCCCACCATTTTCCAGACATTTCCTTCTAGATGGAAACAGAGTGACCTATATAAATCAAAGACTGGCAGAACCATTTGGATGGATGAGTGGGGGGGTAGGGTAAATGTGTAGGTGGGTGAGTATGTGGGTGGTTGGATGGCTGGATGGGTGGGTAGGTGGATGGGTGAATGGATGAGTGGGTGGATAGGTGGATGGATGGATGGGTAGATGGGTGGATAGCTGGGTAGATGGAGGGGTACATGGGTGGGTGAATGGGTAGGTGGGTGAGTAGATGGGTACATGGATGGGTAGGTGGGTGTGTGTGCTACAGCAGGGATTTGACCTTACACAACTATAAGCAGTCCCTGTGTGGCTGTTGTCTGACACTGCACTTGAAGTCCTCAGAACTAATAAGTTGGCAGGGAAGATGGGTATAATATGAGGGAGAGCAAGAACAAATTGGAACTCACAGGCTGGACTAAAACCTACGTCAACCTTGATGACCAGGCCACCTGCGGAAGCTGACCTTAGGCCACAGGGAAAATTCAGCTGTTCTTGCACACCCTAAGAAATTTTGTGAGTTTCTCAGGTTCTCTCTACCATATTTTCCAGGACACCATTTTGCTCCTGCTGTAGCTTATCCCTAAATTTATCTGAGGGTCCTATTGAGTAGGCATCCCCCTAGTCAGCCTGAGGGGACAGTTCACAAGGACCCACACCTCTTTCTTCCTCTCTGATGGTTCTCTCCTGCCCTCAGGCTGTGGGGTTGTTATCTAGCCTGTGTTTGGAGAAGAAAAAGAGCTGCTTGGCAAACAAACATCCTTCCCAAATTTTCCTGCCATACTCTGGTGCAGTGGTTCTTTAATCTTTAAAGCCAGGTATGTGATGTCTTTTCCTCTGGCTCTGCCGTGGTCATCACTTTTGGGGGAACTGGGCTTACATCTGACTGCTGGGGCTGAAGGGTTCAGAAAGGGTGATGGAGGGAGGAGAGAAAGCAAGCAGGACATTTGGAGCAAATGGAGAAATTTGGAGTCGAGTGGTACTCATCAATTAATACTCCAGAATTTTATCTACCGCAAAAATACTAAAAAACAGAGGACTGCCTGAGTAATAATTTCAACAAATAACTTACTCCTTTCCAGTAAAGAAACAAACCTCTTTCCACTATACCTACTATACACACTGCCTTCGAATCCACTGAGACCTGGCCCTTGACTGTGAAAGTAACACATAGGCATGGTTGTTGGAATTGGAAGCCACCATGGACCCTGAGCATCATTGTATGTTCTTGCTAAGGGTGCTAGGAATGCAAGGCACTGACTGCTCTTTACCTGGACTACTTTCCAGAGCTGTGTCCTCAGTGATTAACCTTAAGGGAAGAGGTAGCATCTCTCTCCCCAAAGCTGGCTTTCTTCCCCTCCCTATAAAAGTGATGAATCCTCCAATCACAGTGTAACATAATTCACTGCCTGCGAAGCAGCCATCCAAGCCCACCTATGTCACTTCTCTTTACCTCCATGGGACTGTAGGTCATGGAGAACTGGTACAAACAGAAGCTCCAGCTACAGATTTTGCCATGAGTAATAAAGTCCTTTGTCTCTGACCCAGGAGTGTCATGTCTTCTGCCAGCATCCACGGAACCGTGATGTGTTAGCTTGTAAGTAGGATAAAATCCCAGACCATTATCAGTTCTTTTCAATGGTGGCCTCTTAATGCCTTCTCCCAAAGCGTGCATGGATCACCTAGACCACCATCTATGTGCCTTAGTGTGACCCTGCTAAGGGATATAAACAAAAGGTGAAGCAGTTGATGATAACAAAAACCAAAGCCAGGGTGGAAATCCAATGTCCACCTCCCACTGGCTGGGCTTGCCTGGTACCCATGCCTAGAAACCCAAAAGCATCATGACAGGAGAGAACTGTTTGATGGTGTCCTGGCCCAGCATAGGTGCCTGGCTGATTTGGGTGCATTCTTGGTGGTTTTAGGAAGAAGGTATCTACCAATGCACTCTGGCTTCTTAGCCTGCTGCTAGCAAATGCTCACCATTCCCGGACTCCATGCAGCCTTTCTAGAAGAGATTTCAAACCTAATTAAGCTTAACATTATCATTGTTTTTATCATATTAAGTTCCTGCTTGGCCCACAGCAGCGGTGGAAAAGAGTCAGTGCTGCAGCTTTAAAGAGAAACAACAGATTTGGGTTCAATTAAAAATTCATTAAAATGCAAATTAGTTTGTAAATTTTTTTTCTCTCCTTCTGATGATTCCTCAATGTGGCTTTTTAATCATAGTGGGCGCTGAACAAAAGGTGAACCCGTGGCTAGAAAGGAATAGAGAGGGAGAGCTGGAATTCTGAACCCCATTCACTGTGTCTGGATGCTGATTCTCTGAGAGCCTTACCCCTTCTCCTCCTCCTCCTTCCCCCTCCATCACTCTGTTTTCTCTCCAGAGGAGACTAGTTTCATGATTGCTCCCCAGTGCTTGCCTGATAACGCCCATCATTTTCCTGATCTCCATCTCGCTGAATCTTAAGGGAAACACCAGAATAAAATGAATAATTACCCTTATCCACCTAGAGCCCCTGGCCATCCCTCTTATTTTGATAATGCTTGCGGGGAGCTTTCTCCTCTGACAGGACATTGAAATGTCACTAGGGGTTCCTGCAATGACTTAAAATGACAACCCCCCCAAATGGTTAGCCAGGTAACCTCTTTGCCCAAATCCTACAAAACCACAGAGCCTGCAGAGAGACGTGCACAAACTAACAAAAAGTCTACTATACACAGCACCTGTAAGGCTTTGCCCTCACTCTCTGACCAGTCTACCCAGGAATCTTAGTAAGCTCCCTACTGTTATGCCTGGCATAGGAATGGGGAAACTGAGGCTCAGAGATTTGGGGAGATACTTGCCCAAAGTCACATCACTAGAAAGTAGTAGTCAGGACTTGAACCCATATCCCTTGGATTCCAAAGCCAGTGCTCTTTCCGTTACATGAATTCCACGATTCTTTGTTTCCATTTTCACGGAGCTGGTCCGGCTTTTTGTTTTGAGGATTGACCAGCTGTTACATCCAGTTGATTCTAAGACAGGTTGGATGTATACACGGATGCTAGCTTTCTAGAGAACATGGTGCCTCAGATCCCGGGAGCGATGCTTTCACCGTGCTGCTGGCTGTGGGAAGCAGGCAGCTACTGCAAGTTCATTAGATGCCCCTAATTGCTGAGAACACATTCAGGTGCTATGGTAAATGCAACTTAATTGAGAACTAATTAACTTGTTATAGTTATCTCGTTACATGACAATTAAATGTCTAAATATTCTTTTCTTCTCAGATAAAGGAATAAAAAAGGAAAATCGGGGGTGAAACTGAATCTCCCATCAGATGGTAGGGCCTGGGTAGATAGATGGCAACACTGCCGGTGCAGCAATGGGGCCTCGTGGTCTTGAAGATGGAGTCAAGCTCATTAACACCGTTTTAAAGGAAGATGTTCAAAGGCGGTGGGCAGATCCTGACTTTCAGAAGAATTCTCCATTAAATCTGGTGCAAAATGGGATTTGGCCTCAAAGGCTCCAAGAGACAGAACCTGGCAAGGACTGTTTCTCCCACGCAGCTTCTCTCTAGCTATTTAAGGTCTGGGCTTTGTATCCTTTTGTTTGCTGATAATCTGCCCTTTTCTGTGAAAATCCAAGGAGACCTTCCACATAACGTAACTTCGTGCTGTTGTCAGGAGCTGACTGCCAGGGCAGGGCTCTGTTTCAGCCCAGCTCTCATGTAATCATTCAGCCACAATGTCGTTTAACCCTCTCCTCTGCCGAGTTTCCAGAAACTCCTCCAAAACGAATCACCAGCAGTGGGGGAGCTGAGAGGTGCCTCCCTGGAGGACCAGGAATGAAAGGAAAGCTAAAAGAATAAGTCGTTCACGGCACTTTACTCTTTCAGCCCTGATGTTTCTTGTTTAATTATGTGTGTTTAAATCACCGAGAAAAGCAAATCCTGTTTATTTCCGTCAGAAACTAAAATCCATATCGGGTCCTGGCAGACAAGGGAGTCAGATCCCATTCTCACAGGCTCGTTGCCATTGGAACTGATGGGCTGGTGAGTTTGGGCTGCCTTGTTGAGATCTGTTGGTATTGCACTAGGAAGTTATCTGGCTTTTCATCTTAATGAAAGGCAGACATGGCTGCTTGGAAACACTCCTCCTGACTCTCTCAACCCCTCCAGTTTGACGACAAGTACCCTTTCCAGATTTTTCTGGTTCCTCGTCTCACTGAAGACGGTCCCAACCACATCGTTCCCGGGACTTTAACATTCATCCTTTCTCACAGCCACTGATTATCTTCTGTTCTGGGGGCTGATAGTGCTGACTTAACTTGCATCATCCCTAGAGAGAAATTAAGATGCTGAAGGCCCATTCTCTAAGGGGAGCTACTTACCTGGTCTGCCCCCAGGCTGGATGTCCAAACCCCTCGTCCAGGTATGTTTCCGTAAAAGAACCCTTAGTTCTGGCCATTGTGAAGACAACAAAAGAATTAATGGAAAATGATGAGCCCACCCTGTGGAAAGAAAAATGATAAACCACTTACTATACAGTCAGCAAAGAGCAAACTGTAAATAACATACAGTGAGATTCTGATAGAAGTTTCCAATTTCTTCTCGCTACAGAACTCGTGCAACCCCTCTTTAGTATCGTTAAGAAGCTTGCCTGTCATCTGATTCCTTTGGGTGTTTTGAAGTTTATTTTACCACCTAGGTTTGGCTACTCTATTTCTGCTGTGTCTCTAACCCCGTTCCTGTCGCACTTCAGTCTGTGCTGGGACACGGCTTCTTTGTATGAAGCCCTTTCTTGCTTCTATTTGCAGAAAACACTCAATCTCTGCTTATGCATTTGTTCAAAGTTCACTTTAAGTACAGAGTATTTATCAACTGTATTGCTCAGCAAATTGCCTGCTGCTGGTTACTCATTAAAGGGAATGGCTTCTCTTCCTATTTTGCATGGCCCTGAAGCTTTCTGTCTCTGTCTCTCTCATGGAGCGCTCTGTTTTCCTTGGCCAGCTGCCTCTGTTCTCAGACTGCAACCTGATGATTGGGGGCATATTTCAAGCCCTCTACTTCTTGTGGGTGGGGAAGGTAATGACCAGTTTGGGACTGACATTAAAAAGAGCTCTTCTATTGCGTAGAAACATGGTTACTGTGTTGAAATCCTCCTGGCAGAAGCAGCATCCTGGTGAGGGAGGTTTAACCGAAGCTTTGGGAATGGAGGTGGTGGTGGGGGGCTACAGAGTGGTGTGGTTTCTGCCAGAGAGTGGCTCTCTCAACCCTGGCTGCCCTTTGGAATCCCCTGGGGAGTGTTTGAAATTCTGACACCTCTGTCCCACCCTAGAGATTCTGATTGAATTACCGGGGAGGAGGGAGCCTGAATCAAGGTCGTTTCAAGTTCCCCAGGTGAGATGGAGAACTGCTAGGCTAGAGGTGGGAGCCAAACAGAGTCATCAAGAAAAAGTGAGCTTCCGTTTCAGGGGAGAGCAAATCTCAACTTCAAGTCCAAAGGACTAGCAACAGGATTGGCATCCACACTGGAAAGCCAAGAGTTCAAAGTGGAGCAGAAATGGAGCACAGTGTAAAGAAAGTCAACCAGACAAGAGCCACAAGGATCCAGAGTGGCCTCTGCAAGGGCCCTGGCTGGTGGGGCTACAGTTCAGACTTGAAGGCCAAGGTATCTAGAGCCCCAGTGTTCAGCTTGGCTTGATGTCTGAGGCAGGACCCGTAAGGACCTGTGACTTCCTGCTTACAGCTCTTAGACACCATTCTGGCTGCAGTAGCTAATGGTTGAGCCACTTCATACCACTGCTACACAGATTATATGACAAATATAATGGTGTAGAATCATAGAGTATTAGAGCTGGACAAAATAATGTAGTCCAACCTTCTCCATTATATCAAAATCAGATCAGAACCTATTTCTCCTCTGTTCCACTATAAAGACTTAAAAGACTAAAGTCAAATGTTCATAGAGGCAAGCAGAAATGGTTTGAATTTTTAGTAAGAAAGTTTCAATTATCATCAACTCTATTACTGCAGAGTGGTGGGAAATGGGAAAGCATCCCTAAACCAGCCATTCCCAAACTTCAGTGTGCTTGAAATATGCCCAGGGTTGGGAAGGGGAGGTGGGAGAAGGTATGCATGTTAAAAATGCAAAGTCCTGGGTCCACTCCAGAGAGTCTGATTCAGTAGGTCTGGGGCAGGCCCCAAGAATCTCCATTCTTAATATGTGAGATGCCCATTATCCCAGGAATTCTGATGTACATGGTACCAAAGCCAGGTTTTAAGAAACACCGGCTTGAGCTGTGATAGAATCACCCAAATTCTGGGCAGAAAAGCAGTGTTCCAAATCAGCAATTATCAACCCTGGTTGTCCATAGAATCACCTGGGCAGCATTTTGAAAAATACTAATGCCTGGACCTCAACTCAGATCAATTGAATCAGATCATCTTAGGGCTAAGGCCTTGTATTAGTTAGACATTACTGTAACAATGCTGTGTAACAAACATCTCAAAACTCAGTGGCTTAAAGCAACAAGCATTCATTTCTCACTCACAGGTCTGTGGGTGGACTGGAGCTTGGCTTATCTACGTTGGGCTCATCTGGGGAAACGTTCTGGACTGCAGGTTGTATTCTGGTGAGCTTTATGTATGTTTCATACTCCTTAGAGCAGTGGCTACCCGGGGTACATTCTTCTCATGACCCATCAATGGAGTATGTGAGACAAGCCAAACTAAGCACATTTAAGGCTTCTGCTCTTGTCATGTCCAGTAACATCCCACAGCCAAGCCCAATATCAACAAGATGGGAAAAAATACTCTGCCTAATGGTCCAAACTACCACAGTGCTCCATCCCAGACCAATTAAATAAAAATTCTGGGGTGGGGTATGGGAACTGCAAAGCCCCTAAAATGTGCAGCTAGAGTTGGGACTCTTTCTTCTAAAGGATGATTCAGGTCCCAAGCAGTTAACCCTGTGTGAAGGAATTACAGTCCTACATATTTGGAATAAAACATGAGAAGTAGCTCTGTGGCAATAGGATTATTAATTAATGATAGAGAAAATAATAATAATCAAGCAAAGTACATTATTTGTTCATGTCAGCCCTTCATATATTTGGACTTCATTACCATGTTCTGTGCAGCCAACCCCCAGATCCTCTGAGCTGTATGCTGTCGGTTCCACTGCCCACTGTCCACGTGCCACGCTGTCACTCTCTCTTGCCATTGGTCTCACTCTCTTAATGCATTCTAGATATTTTACGTGCACCCCTTAAATATGGGGTCTTCCAGAAAATCCCTCAGTGTGCCTGCTGTGACCTCAACTCGAGAAAAATAAAATCATCCCCCTTGTCCTTGAGACCAAACTCCTGTTAACTCAACCCAAGTGAAACCTCCAGGGAGGAAGCAGCACCCGTTCACCCAGGTCAGGTGCATTGACCCTGGCTTAATGTCAAGACCAGTTCCTCAGCCCTCCCTTTGGGTCTAGTCCCAGCTCTGCCTCCAACACCCTCAGTTCCCTTGGATAAGTCACTTCTCTCGGCCCCAGTTTTCTCATCTGGAAAAAGGATTCTGGAGATAGCCATGCCCTTCCCGCTCTGCCCTTGGCAAATATGGGATTATGCCGGCCTGAGAATTGCCCTAGAGGAGTGCTGTTGTAATCAGGGGGCTTGAAGGAAGCCCAGACACTTATCTGGGATGATTTCTCAGCAGCACGCTTGTGAAATGCTCAGGCAAAGGCTCATGCAGCTCCAGAAAGATTAACTGCTTTGTTGCTGCTAGTGAAACAAGCCACTAACCACATCCTCCCATATGCAGAGCGACTGGGCTCCCAGTAAGGAAGCTCCCAGTAAGAAAGAGCTTTAACACAGCACAGAGCGGGGCCGTCTAGGATGCGGTTACTCAGCTATGTGCCCACCTGCCGCAGCATCCAGGGAGCCTGCAGACCTCACTCCCTTTGGCAGTAAAGCTCTGCCTTTGTAGGTACTTCTCACTGCTCCCTGCCTTCCTCATCTCCCTACACCTGACTACTTGGGATGGTGATGTGGAGGTCATTCACCCAACTGCCCTTACCCTAACCCCATCCCTATGTGGCCTGACACTGCCTCCCCCTCTGTACTTGTCTCTTTCTCTCTCCCCCAGCTTTACCATATACCCATCACATCAGCCTCCTGGACATTCCCAAAACACATCAACTTCTTTCCCTCTTACCTGCCTGGACTCCTGGGGCCACAACCACACCCTCAGGACAGGCGTCTACTTCTGTACCAGCATCTTATCCCAATACTCTATGTTCTTTCTCCGATATCAGCACCATGCCCCCTCTGCACACATGGGCTTAGAGGGATTCTCAGCCACTTTTCAACAGAATCTATGTATAACCCTCCCCCAACAAAAAAAGAAAAGCAGTCCAAGGGATTTATTTCTTTCATACTCCAGGTTAAAAATTTGGAAGAGCACAGTATGTGTACGCACCATGGGTCTCAGTTTAGACAAACTTACTAGATTTAGGAGTCTTATTTTCTCTTAAGGAGCTGTACAGTGGGTTAAAAAGTGTATGATCAGGGCTTCCCTGGTGGCGCAGTGGTTGGGGGTCTGACTGCTAATGCAGAGGATACGGGTTCAAGCCCTGGTCTGGGAGGATCCCATATGCCGCACAGCAACTGGGCCCGTGAGCCACAACTACTGAGCCTGCGCGTCTGGAGCCTGTGCTCCGCAACAAGAGAGGCCGCGATAGTGAGAGACCCGTGCACCGCAATGAAGAGGGGCCCCCGCTTGCCACAACTAGAGAAAACCCTCGCACAGAAACGAAGATGCAACACAGCAAAAATAAATAAATTAATAAACTCCTACCCCCAACATTTTCTTTAAAAAAAAAAGTGTATGATCAATAAGTTTTGTATTCATTAGCATCATTTCTATGCTGCCAAATGCATCATTCTCACAGTTCCCACTGAACCTATAAGCAAGAGGATTTATTTTATTGTTTCATTTTATTCATTGCTTCTCCTTCCCTCTCAGTGTTTCCCTAGGGCTGTGTCATGGGCAAAATTTCACCTGTCACGGGGTTACAGTGGTAGGAGCTGGGAATCTGGGTACCAGTCTCTGATTGGCTGGTACCTACACTTTGGTAGGATGAGGATGTTTTTGAGAAGGATTGTGACCCCAGCTAAAATGCTTCTAGCCAGAACAAAGGAACATTACTTTCTAGAAAAAGTAACACCTCTGATGCCAGTGTCTAAATTTGAGCCCCAAGGTATTAGGACCTGCTCCTTAATATTTTAATAGCAGGTATTTGCGTGGTAGCTTGGACAAAAAATGTATTTTTCTTTTAACTTGACTATCCCCATATTCATAAGTAGTCCCCATCAGGAATAGGCAGTTCACAGAAGCAGCATACAAAAAGATATTCACTCTCACATATAATGAAATAATTTGCATTAAAAACAACAAAATAGACTTTTTTTTCACCTAGCAGATGGCAAAGATATACAAGTTTGATACAATGCTATATTAACAGGTGTGGAGAACATTTTGATGGGAGAGTACATTTGCATAGCTCTTTGGCAATGGTCACCAAAATGTAAAGTGTATATGATTCCTGATGTAGCAATTCTGCTCTGGACTCTTCAAGAGCTACAGTGGCCCATGCAAACATTTCTGGAGAAAATTCCATGCCTGTGCAGACTGGACGCACTGGATTCACCTCAAGTGTGGAGAAAAGGGAACCCTCCTACACTGTTGGTGGTCATTTAAATTGTGACAGCCACTATGAAAAACAATATAGAAGTTCCCTAAACAACTAAAAATAGAGCTACCATATGATCCAGTCATCACACTCCTGGGCATATATTTGGAAAAGATGAAAACTCTAATTTGAAAAGATATATGCACCCCAATGTTCATAGCAGCATTATTTATAATATCCAAGACATGGAAGCAAACTGTCCATCAACAGATGAATGGATAAAGATATATATATATATATATATATATAATGGAATACTACTCAGCCATTAAAAAAGAATGAAATAATGCCATTTAACAAAACATGGATGCACCTAGAGATTATCATACAAAGTAAGACAGAAAAAGACAAATATTATATGCTATCTCTTATATGCTGAATCTAAAAAATAATACAGATGAACTTATTTACAAAACAGAAACAGACTCACAGGCATAGAAAACAAACTTATGGTTACTAAAGGGGAAAGGAGAGGGGAGAGATAAATTAAGAGTTTGGGATTAACTACTCTATATACAGTAGATAAACAGCAAGGATTTACTGTATAGCACAGGGAACTATATTCAATATCTTGTAATAACCTATAATGGAAAAGAATCTGAAAAATAATATATATTATATATATGTACACACACGTAAATGTATATATACCTGAATCACTTTGCTGTATACCCAAAACTAACACAATATTGTAAATCAAGTATAATTCACCAAAAAATAAAAATTTAACTTCAAATCTCAAAATGCACCCCAATCATGCCTAGCAATTCAACAACTCTTACCTAGTCCAAGGACTTTCTGCTCTACTAGGTGACCAGATCATACAGGCCCCTCACTTCTTAAACCTCCAACTTCTTTTAGCTGGTGACCCTTCCTCTGTCTTCATGGATGAAGAGATGCAGATACAAACTGTTTCTCCAATTTAAAATATTGTGATAGGTCTACCATGGGGATGAAAGATAGCATAGGATTTAGTGACAGAGCAACTATATAGATGGTGATACCATTAACTCAGATGGCAAAGGTTTAGGTCATGGTTCTCAAACTATGGCCCCTGGACCAGCAGCATGAGCATCATCTCACTGCCATCCCAAACCTACTGAATCAGAAACTCTGTGGTGGACCCACCAGTCTATTTTAACAGACATCCAGGTACTTCTGATGCATGCTAATGTGTGAGGGCTGGTGATTTGGAGGATATACCAGAAGTGAAAGAATTTGAGTTTTTTTAAGCAGGAAAGGATTTAAGGTAGTAGGTGGTTACCAAACCCTTGAAATGGAGAAAGAATACAGGTCAGGGAAAGGTGCCCCGGGTAGCTTGGTTTACCTCCAGCTTACAGAGAGAGAGGAAGCTGTGGAAGTTCAGAAAACCTCTTGAAATAATTTCAGCTTCAGAGGTAGATGATTCATAGGAAATTGCTGGGGGCCACGGCAAAATCTTTCATTTGCTGATTCCATGAGGAGCAATTATTTGGTTTCTGCTTCTCTAATTTCCTCCAAATCTCATGCAAAGGCTCCTGTTAGTGGAATCTAAACTGGAAACCCATTGTCAGGGATTTGGGGAAATGGAGTTGCTTGATTCCCAGAACCTTTGATGGGAGCAGAGTAAAAAGGGGAGGATGCTCTTGGGTTCCTCACTGAGCCCATTCCCCACTGGCACAGTGGGAAAAAACAAGAGTCTGTTTGAGATGCTGATGAGTCATTCAAATGGAGATGTTAAGTAAGCAACTGGATATCTAGACTGAAATTCAGGAGCAAGTCAGGGCTGGAGATCTAAGTGTGAAAGTCCTCAGCCTGTAGGTAATATTTAAAGTCTTGAATCCCCAAGATGACATCGTTAGAGAAAGTGTGTTACTACAGAAAATCTGAAGAGACTCATAATTTGGCCCTGGTCTGCCAGAGGAAGAGGAAATGGTCAAAAACAAGAGAAGAAAGGGCCACCCAAGAGAGTGTTTTGTCTGGAACCCTAGAGGGGGAAGTCTTTGAAGAGGAAGGAAGGGCCAACCAAGTCAGATGCTGCTGGGAGGTCTGAAAATGGACTCCTTGCTTGGCAAGATGGAGGCCATTGGTGAGGTAGCTAAGAGCCACTTCAGCAGAATGGTGGGCAAAGCACTGTTGGGAATTGGTTGAGGAGAAAGTAAGCATAAAGGAAATGGAGACAGAGAATTGACAGCAAGCACATTTTGCTATGAAAAAGGACAGAGAAATGGCCCAACACCAGGATCTTGGTTATTTATAGGAAGAAACTGAATTTCAGAGAGTTTATATGATTTGACCAAAGTCTCATACAAATAGGTGGTATTTAAACTTCTACCCCTGAGCTTGACTGTCACCAAATCCTGTGTTATCTTCCCTCCCCCGGACAGACCCTCCACAATTTTTCAGGTTGTTTTTTCCTCTGGGCTTGTTTTCCCATAGTTATTGGAAAGAAACTAAATTCCCTACTTACTCCTCAAAGCCTCTTGTCAGAAGGTGACTTTTCTTATTAGAAAAGAGATCTTATTAGACAGAAGCAGGGATGAGGCCCCATCCTGCTGAGGGATGAGGCAGGTCTTCATATCTTCAAAAGCAAAGGACTTCTACTAATTCACTCCCAAAAGCACTTTCACAGAAAGAGAACATTCAAATGGATAAAGGGGAAAAGAAAGAACCCTCCCTCCCTTTGATTGTTTCAGGTTAATAAATCAGTATTTATGCAAATGGATTGACTCTAATGGCCACATGAATCTAAGCCAGACTCAGAAAAAAGAACTCCAAAAATGAGTACAACATGGACAAGTCAATGCCACACTGAGATGGGATTACAATCTGCCTGTCACTCACTGTCTTCCTAAGGACATCACATGACATTACTTCCCAGGGCCTGGGCTATCTGATTGGCTGTGAAATCTGAATTCATCTTGTGTGGATGTCAAATGAACCTGATATAGTCAACCCAAGAGAGGCTGAGAGTCAGTAGTGGGCTCCACAAAGGTGTTAAAATTATCTACTGATCAACTGATTTACTGAATTTACCCCTTTCTAAATAGATGTTTGGAAGCTTGATCATATATGCTACCTTGCACCCTAGAAATTGTAAACAAATTAGTTGAAACAAAAAATCAAATTAGGAGAGGTTGATCTGATTTGAATTTCACCTTGAAATAAAAAATGTTGTCTTGTTTTCTTCTTTTCTTAATTTAGTTAGAAAAATAATACATGAACACTGTAGGGAAAAAAATGAGGAATTACGTTTCACCAGTATGGTGGACAGGAGGATGCCTCACCCAGATTCCCAATCAAGGAAAGACTTGTTGCCTCAGCTACTGGGTGTGCAGTCGGCAGAGAGCTCCAGATGTCAGGTCCTTCAGTGTCTGCCTCAGCTCCTGAGCACCACCTTGCCCAAGAACATGCCCTTCCCAGGGGAGTTCATGCCCAGTGACTCATCATTGATGCCTGGACATTGCAGCCCAATAGGGGACAACTCTGATGGGCCATGCATGCTTCAGAACTCTCTGGGAGGTTGGCCAGGGCTTTACTAAGCATGCATGCTAATTTTGTTCCTTCTTTGCCCAATCATGTTTCCTCTCACAGGTGTTGGGCCCCATTAAAAACTCCCATCTCGACATCTACTTGGAGAGAACCCAACCTGGGATAACCGGTACTGGGAGTGGTCCAAGAAAGCAGGCAATAGGATGAAGATTTGGAGGATCACTGGCTGCTTGGTTGGCAATGAAGACCCCATGACTGGTGGCAGTTAAAATGCAGAGAGTTCATTTGTTAGAATTCTCACCTTTGATCAATTGGAATGGTGAGCCAGCTGAAGGGAATGCATTAGCTGGTGCAACTTATCAAGAGTGTATTGGGGTGGGGGTGGGGCATAGTACCTATAAAGACAATGGATTGGATGGTTATTTTTAAGCACCACTGGTACCCTAGAGAAAGTTCACAAAAAGCTGACAAAAGTCAAGTGTGAAAGCCAGAGGTCTTCCCTGATAGCCAAAAAAGGGGCTTTCAACTCCTGTAGTGAGAGGACAAAGAAAACTGAGGCCTCGGCTCAGGACTTCATTTAAGAGTGGACAAGATGCACCCTAGCAAGGACCCCAGGAGATGGTGCTGACTTGCCACAAGGATGGCACCTAGAAGCATGGAGTAGTGATGGCTCATGCTAAGTGAAGTTGAAATGCCAGAACTACCATGCAGATGCTGGAGAAAGGGATTAAAAGGCTCAGAGAAGTGGATGGGCTGGAGTGGATACGCAATGTAAAGCCAGAAGTTTCAGCGCATGTTCCAAGGAAGTCTTGAAAAAGACACCACTTTCTAAAGTCAGTGGTTGGAGGGCACCAGCATCACTAAAAAGTTCAGTAGTAGCTCTCCTCTGTAAGCCTGGGCTGGTGGTGGAGAGGCTGTTACAGAGCTAGGCACACTGAGAACAATGGGGATGATGGGACCCTGGAACAATAAAGCCCAGGTGGACACAGTTATTGTGATGAGTACACAGTAATTGTGATAGGAGTGGCATCCAAGGGAGCTAGACCCACAGAAAATTCCTGTTACGGAGACAAGTAACAGAACATAATGTCACTAGAGGTGAGATAGATGGGCATCCCACAATGGTACCATTAAGCTTGTACCACCAGAAGAAAACAAGAATAGATGAGCAGAAGGCTGAAGGCTGTCACCTCAATAAAATGTCACATCCTCTTATCCATATTCTTGATTTGAGCCAGTTTTCAGACTCAGACCAATTGACTGAAGAGGTGGCTTTGTCCCAGGAGGAAGGAGTCTACAACACCATGGCAAGTACACAGTAATGACTCCCACAGTTCTTCCTCAAAGGAACCTATAGCTATTTACTTGGGTAGCTGTACACTGGGGAAAGGGGAACAGTCAAACATTTGGAGGACTGTTGGACATAAGTCTGAGCTAACACTGATACTCAAAAAACTAAGGCATCACTATCCTTCCCCTTCTGTTAGAGTCAGGGGTACATAGGGACCAGGTAATAAGTGGGGTCCTGGCCAAGATCTGGCTTACGATGGATCCACTGGGTCCATGGACCCACCTAGTGGTCACTTCTTTTTTTTTAAAATTTTATTTATTTATTTATTTATTTATTTATTTATTCTTGGCTGTGTTGGGTCTTCATTTCTGTGCGTGGGCTTTCTCCACTTGCAGCGAGCGGGGGCCACTCTTCATTGCGGTGCGCGAGCCTCTCACTGTCGCGGCCTCTCTTGTTGCAGAGCACAGGCTCCAGATGCGCAGGCTCAGTAGTTGTGGCTCACGGGCCCTAGTTGCTCTGCGGCATGTGGGATCTTCCCAGACCAGGGCTCGAACCCGCGTCGCCTGCACTGGCAGGCAGATTCTCAACCACTGCGCCACCAGGGAAGCCCCCTAGTGGTCACTTCTGTGGGCTTGATATGCATCTTTGCGATTCATGTATTCAGTAGTTGGTGCAACCCCCATACAGGATTCTTGATCAGTAGGGTGGGAACTATCATAGTGGGGAAGGCAAAGGGGAAGCCTTGGAACTCTGTCCTTGTTTGGGGGTAATTCTCCATAGTTATGGCACTTCTGCTCATCTTCTGAGCCAAGCACGCTGCAAGACTGTTTCTATAACAGACAGTCTTAGAAGCTAGAAATAGTGTCTCTAAGATAGAGACCCTCAGACACATTCCAGGGAGATAAAATCTCCCTCCTCCCAGAAGATTTTCTTACCTTCTAGAGTAATAAGCCTAATCTTTCTCTGGAGAGGAGGATGGGTGTGTTTGCCAGCAGCCTCATGTAGGATTTAGTGTTTCCTAAGCTCGTTGTTCCTTGCCTGTGACATAGACGTGTGTGTGTGTGTGTGTGTGTGTGTGTGTGTGTGTGTGTGTGTGTGTGTAGCATCCACTAAGCCCACTCCACATTGTCCCATGGAGCTTGGGGGACAATGGGAATCCATGCAAACATTTTGTGCCATAACTAATAAATATATTGTCTGAATGCATTTTTGCCTCATTGTTTTGTTACCAATCAAATGTATGAAAGTGCAGAAAGCAAACCTTATGAACTGCTTGATTGCTTGGCCTGACTCTCCATCCCCCTCCAAAACAAGAGAGCAAATCAAAAACAGGATCATGTCCTGGAAAGGATGGCAGGAATTGCTGACACTCTTAAAGACCTAAAGCAGGAGTTGGTAAATTACAGCCCACAGGCAAAATCTGGCCCACCACCTGTTTCTCTAAATAAAGTTTTATTGAAACACAGCCACTCATTTGTTTACATATTGTTTATGGCTGTTTTTGCAGTATAGCAGCAGAGTTGAGTAGTTACATCAGAGAATGTATGGCCACAAAGCCTAAAATATTTATTATCTGGCCTTTTGCAGAAAAGGTTTACTGACTCATGATCTAAAGATGTCAGAATATGCCATCTCCATACATGCCTCAGTCTGGACCCTGGAAGAAACCAGATGGATCCTGAAAGATGACAATGAACTACCACAAACTCAACCAAGTTGTAGCCCCAATTGCAGCTGTCATGCCAGATGTATTGACTTTGTTAGCTCAAATTAACATGGCCTCAGGTACATGATATGTGGTAATTGATTTGATAAATGAATTCTTTTACATTCCTACCAGAAAGGAGGATCTGAAACAGTTTGCACCCACATGGAACAGGCAACAATATGCATTCATAATTTTTTCCCAGGGATATATGAACTCTCCCTGCAAAAGAGATATGAATGCTTTGAACATCCCACAGCACAGCACATTCAGTCTATCCTCTACATTGATGATATTGCAATAATTTGGGTCAGATAAGAAAGAATTGGCTAGCACATGGGATGCTTTAGTGTGACACATATGCTCCTGAGAGTGAAAGGAATAATCAGAGTCTGCCACATCAATACAATTTTTAGGAGTACAGTGGTCAGGGGCATGCCAAGACATCTCCTCCCAAGAAAAAGGTAAAGTATTGCATTTATACCTCCCATGAAGAAGGAAGGAAGCACAGTGCTTGACAAAACACCAGTAGATTTTGTCAAGTTCTGGAAGTATCATATTATATACTTTGCAGTACTGTTCTAGCTCATATACTGGCTGAAATGAAATACTGTATACTTCGAGTAGAGCCAGAGCCAGAAAGGACTTTGTAGCAAGTCTAGACTGCAGTGCAAGCAGCCTTGCTACTTGAGCTGTATGACCCAGCAGAACCTATGCTATTGAGTTGATGGTGGTGGACAAAGATGCTGTGTGAAGCAAATGGTAAATTCCAGTGAAATAACCACAGTGAAGAACCCAGGGTTCTGCAAGGCCATAGATCTGCAGTGTAGAATTATACACCTTTAGAAAATAGCTTCTGGTAGAGATGGAGCACCTGACCATGGAACACAAGGTGACCATGAGTCCAGAATTTTCCATCATGGTCTAAGTCTGTCATCATGTCCTCAGGTTGGGCTGGCCCAGCAGCAGCCCAACAAAAATGAATGGGATGAGACTGAGCAATGGTTGGCCCAGAGGGTGCAAGCAAGCTGCATGAATAGATAGCCTAGATCCTCGTGACTTCACTCTCAGCTCATCATATACAGGAGGCTGTATGACAAGCTGAAGGAGGAAAAACCCAAGCTTGGTTTACAGATGGGTCAATGTTATGGGCTAAATATTTATGCCCCCCCAAATTCATATGTTGAAGTGCCAACCCTCAATGTGATGGTATTAGGAGGAGAGACCTATGGGAGGTGATGAGGTTTAGATGAGGTCATGAGGGTGGAGTCCCCATGACAGGATTAGTGCCCATATAAAAAGAGTAAGAGACACCAAAACTTATCTCTGCCATGTGAGGATAAAGAGAGAAGGGAGCTGTCTACAAGCCAGGAAGAAGGTCCTCACCAGGAACAAAATCTGCCAGCACATTTATCTTGGACTTCCAGCCTCCAGAACTGTGAGAAACAAGTGTCTGTTATTTAGCCCACCCAGTCTATGGTATTTTGTTATAGTAGCTGAGCTGTCTGAGACAGTCATCTTGGGATGTGAATACAAGCTAAAAGTGGATGGCCATTGCAGTTGCTCTAGAGTCTTGCTTAAGGGTGGCTTTGAAAGTCAGAGGTGAGGAAAACCCTTCCAATGGGTTCTACTTCATGCAGTGCACCTCATCGTTCACTTTGTGCAGAAGGAGAATTGGACCATAGTAAGAACACATTATAGCTCATGGGTAATATGAGTAGTTTGTCTGGGTGGTCAGGAGTCCGGACAGAGAAAGATTTGGAGATTGAAGACAAAGAGGTCTTGGGTAGCAGCATGCAGATGCCCATATGGCAGTGGACACAAGGTATGAAGATCTTTATATCACATATTAACATCTACCAGAGAGCATCCACCATGGAGGAGACAATATTGTCTCCAGGTTCCCCTCTGGGTGGATGAGGTTTTATAAGATCTGCACTGTAGTTCACTGTCTCCTTCTACCCAATACCACTCCTCCCCCTCCTTTCACAGGTGTTGATCCTTAACAATCTTGGAAGTTAAACTCTGTTTTAGTGCCTGCCTCCAGAGAACACAAACTGCAATAAAGAGGAGGAAAAATATGTGAATTAAAGTCACCCCAAATCACAACCCCCACCATAAATAGAGAGCGTGTCTCAGAGACATGATCGCTCTGACATAAGTATATGAAATCAGCCAAATACATTGTAAACTGTTAAGACACTCTTCTGTTTATTCAATAACAGTGTCAAAATCTCAAATTTTTCATCAGAATAAAATATTAAAGATTGCCAGTATCACGTGCAAGTGATTTGTAGCCCCCAAACATTTTAAGAATGCTACATTCATGCCATCCAGACATACTGACAACCAATATTTTCCAATATATACCTCCAGACCTCTTATCCTAGGTATTAGTTATCTATTAGTACCAAATTACCACAAACTTGACAGCTTAAAACAACACACATTTACTATCTCACAGCTTCTATGGGTAAGGATTCTGGACATCCTCTTTCTTGGAGTTTCCAACAGGCTGCATACAAGATGTTGGCCAGGGCTGGGTCTCATCTGAAGGCTCAACTGGGGAAGTTCACTCAATGGTTGCTAGCAAGATTCAGTTCCCCATGGGCTATTGGACCGAGGGCCTCAATTCTCCAGTAGCTGTTGGCTGGAGGCTGTGCTCAGTTCCTTGCCAAATGGGCCTTTCCAACATGGTGGTTGGCTTCATCAAAATGTACAAGCCAAGAAGGCAATGGAGAGAGTCTGATAGCAAGATAAATGTCACAATCTTTTGTAGGCTAATTATAGAATTGAAATCCCCTTAATGTTGCTGTGTTCTACTGGTAAGAAACAAGTTACTCATTGGAAGAGGATTATACAAGGCCATGAATACCAGGAGGCAGACATCCCTGGGCACCATCTTGGACGATGCCCACTCCACCATGAAAATATGTACATGTTTATGCTTGCAAAGTGGGATCATATTGTTTTATAAACTTCAACTTACTAAAAATGCAACTTAACTTTTTTTTTTAACATCTTTATTGGAGTATAACTGCTTCACAATGGTGTGTTAGTTTCTGCTGTACAACAAAGTGAATCAGCTATACGTATACATATATCCCCATATCTCCTTCCTCTTGTGCCTCCCTCCCACCCTCCCTAACCCACCCCTCTAGCTGGACACAAAGCACTGAGCTTATCTCCCTGTGCTATGCAGCTGCTTCCCACTAGCTATCTATTTTACATTTGGTAGTGTATATATGTCCATGCAACTTTCTCACTTCGTCCCAGCTTAGCCTTCCCCCTCCCTGTATCCTCCAGTCCATTCTCTACATCTGTGTCTCTATTCCTATCCTGTCCCTAGTTCTTCAGAACCATTTTTTTTAATTCCATATATATGTGTTAGCATATGGTATTTGTTTTTCTCTTTCTGACTTACTTCACTCTGTATAACAGAATCTAGGTCCATCCACCTCACTACAAATAACTCAATTTCATTTCTTTTTATGGCTGAGTAATATTCCATTGTATATATGTGCCACATCTTCTTTATGCATTTATCTGTCGATGGACACTTAGGTTAAAATGCAGCCTAACTTCTATATACACAAATGTCACTTATTTATGAGTTAAGGACTGCATAGTATTCCACTGAATAGCCATCACATGATTTACTCATGAAACCCTATTGCCAGACAATTGGTTGTTTTCGATTTTCCATTTCTATAAACGATGTTGCTGTGAACATCCTTGTAACTAAACATTTCCACACTCATTTATATGTTTGCTTAGGAAAACATTTCTAGAGATGGATGGAATTGTTGGGTTGAGGACATACTCTTTTTAAAGACTTTTGTTATGTTATGAGGTGTTTTTAACTGATCTCCATTTAATGGACTTAGGTTAACAAAAGGCCTTCATTCCTCTCTGTAAATCGTACTGCTGCTCCTAGCGCATAATGGCTGTGCAGGAGCAGGCCTCTTCCTGGTGGGTCTGCCCATTTCCATTCTCACTGACCATCAATTCCTCTATAGAACAGATGTCCCATATAACATGATTTCCATAATATCACTAGGTTTGCCCTCCAGAGAAGTTGCTCCAAATTACCCCCCTGTGAACAGTATATGGGATTATCCCCCTCTATTTAAAATCTATTATATGAGAAGGTGCTGACCCATCTTCAATAAAGTGCACACATTCTGGGTTCTTTTCCTAACAACAATGTGAGTTTCACACAGATCTAGTTCTTAGATGCCCCTGGAGCCAAGCACAGATCACAGGTATGTGAATCAGACTAGATGTGAAAACAACAGGGGGTGGTGGACCCTGTTGAGAGCTGAAGTCTGTGGCCCACTAAAGGCCTTTAGACTCAAAAAATTTTAAACTACTTTGCTGGCCCAAGAAGGTATTTTTGTGACTCAGCGTAAACTTGGGCTATGAGTTTATGATCCATGATTTATACTTGAGAGACACTTGGTAAAAAATAATTTCCTCTGGACATGGAAAAATGCAATCTGTCAGCAAAGCCAACTGCCCTAGATAGGTGACACTTAAGTCTTTACTCCAAAAATGTCATATGAAATGGGTCAGCAGGAACTCCAAGATGGACAAAGGGCATGAAGATTAATAAACATTCTCTTCTTGGGAAGCAAAACTAGGTGTCATAAAAAGCATAAATGAATGAACAAATGATGACAGCTTTTCTGGTACTGTGTTCCCTTCCTCCCTACCTGCTACAGGAGTAGAACACTCTCACTTTCAGAACCTGTGAGTAATGCGAGATGCATTTATAAATACTCCCACACTTGCCATGAATCTCCACATCCCTGGAGGACTGACTATAGGAATCCATTAAGTTAATGAGGAGTTGGGTGCAGCTATATCTATGCAACATGTGACAAGTGTCACCTCATAATTGAATTGGGGATCTTTTGCAAAGACTCTGAGGGAAAAGCTCTGGCTTCAGTTTCTTAAAAATCAGATTGCTGGGCACAGAGCTGGGCACATAAGGGGAAGATGTTTACTAGGATCTTGTGGCAGGTGTGTGAGCTGTGAGGACACAGATACTGTCTTAATATCACCCTCTTCCTCCTCCTTCAAGGAAGTGGATTTGCTGTTTTATATCCCTTTCTTTGGGGGAGGGGAAGGGATGTCAAGAGAAAGACTCTGGTTTTTGGTCTAATTATATGTCAGGATATCTGGGGAAAGTGGGGACATTTCATATTTTTAACTTTTTGATTTAAAACAGCTAGAAATGTACATCTTACTGTGGTTGTGCCCAAATCAGGAATAGTGCAAAGTGTTGATTTATTATTGATTTTCACTGATGGTGCAAGGCGTCATTCTATTACTGACTTTTGTTATTGATTGTTTGAAGAACTGCTCACATTTAATTCCTTCACCCAAGCTAGAAGGGGCATTAAGAAAAGGACTCCTCTGAAGAAATACCTCGGATTCCTCTGAAGGAATAACTCGGATTTTCCAACTAGTTTTTGATCATCCACATCCATATCCCCTTGACTTGTTTGCCTTGGATACTCATTTCCAGAGATACTACTGTAACGACTTTTTCATCTCAATTCCAGTTACATTGTGATTGAAACTGGCTTCTGAGACAGGTCAATAAGCAAAATGTTAGATTCTTGCCTCTGTAGGTGATTGTCTCCTCGCTATACTCCCATTCTCTCAATTTCCCTTTCGACTCTTCGTGGTCCAGTACTTTCCTGGCACTGGCTCAGCCCAGGGATACCACGTCATTCTGGGTAAGCCCGACCCCCACCCCGCCGCCCATCTTGCACAGTGCCACCTGGTGGTTTCCCTCAGCTATTACAGCTGGACAACAAAAGCAGTTGCGGGGAAAAGCTTATCAAATGAATGGAAATGAAAGCATCCAGGACTGACTGCATAAAAGAAATCAAATGACTGATAGAAAAAATTTCCTCCTTTTGTGGAACGGCCATAAATTCACAAGTTGTATGAATGCAGAGTAAGGATTGATTCTGCAGGGACTAGTTTACAAACATCCAAAACTATATTCCTATCCACATCTTCTTTGAAAATACCTTTTATATTTTATTTTGTCAGTGAATGAAGGATGACTTTTGAGTGGTAAACCTCTCCCTGTGAAAGCCTCTCTTTACCGGCTTCTGAAAGCAAAACTGTAAAATGGTTTTCTATTATCTAAAAAATTATGTTGAATCATCAATATTATTGATACTTAAGAGTTTATCCTTTCAAACGGCTGCAGCGACCTTGCAACAACAATTCAAAGAGTCTCTTCATTCAAAGAGTCTCCCTCTCATAATCTCACAATGGCTAGCTGTGCACTGTTGTCCTGGGTCCTGGCTAATATTTTTCCGTGTGAAGGAAAAAAGAACCAAGTGGCAGTAATCTTTTTAGCATTTATCTTCTTTTTTTTTTCTTTCGCTATGCTTTAGAAATAACAACAAAATGTTTCTGAGATGTGATTTTTAAATTTCCCTATTTTTAAAAATAGATGCTGCTTAGTGATTTCTGCTTTGTCGTTATTTGTGGTCAATTCCATTCTAGAAACGAAGGAAAAGAAGTTCTTTTCCTGCCAGCTTCATCTTTCCCATTGATTTTCTTTCCCAACACATGCCCCTAATGGAGCTTGAAATGAATGCAGCTTTGCTTTTGTTTTCTTCCTCTGCAGTGGCACACCTCTGCCAGAGGCCAGCTGTGGTCTGATCCTGGGGCACTCATCCTGCATGAAGGACATCTGCCCCTCCCAGCGGCTGGCACACAGACATGGTAAGGAAGGGGAGGTGAAGATGCCATCCCCTTTGCTAGGCCTGGAACCACAAGAGAATAGTATCCTTTGAAATGAGCTGAACTATAGGGAAAAAAACAAAAGGTTTATAAAACCCATAAAAGCTAAGACGTTACCAATTCAAGTAGAAAATAGGATGACAGTGCTGAGAATGTGAGGGGGGGTTTGTTATAAAAGGCCAAAGGAACTCACTTATATCTTGAAAACTACAAAATAAGAAATAGAGTTACAGATGTAGAGAATAAACTTATGGTTACTGGGGGGTAAGGGGAGGGGAGGGATAAATTGGAAGATTGGGATTGACACATATACACTACTATATCTAAAACAGATAACTAATAAGGACGTACAGTATAGCACAGGGAACTCTGCTCAGTACTCTGTAATGGCCTATATAGGAAAAGAATCTAAAAAAGAGTGGATGTATGTATATGTATAACAGATTCATTTTACTGTACAGCAGAAACTAACACAACATTGTAAATCAACTATACACCCCCCCAAAAAAAAGAATGACAAAACTCATCAAATTGTCCAAATGGGGATTATTCACACAAAGGAAAAGGGGAAAGGAAGGACATGGTAAAGAAAGTCTTCCAAGTTCTCCAGCTGTCACTGGGTCTCTCTTTCTTCCTGACCTTCCCTGTAAGCTCTAGAAGCACAGTCCACACAAACAGCTGAATCAGTGGATGTGAGAGAGTTTGGCCAAGGACCTCATGAGCACTTACAGAGGTAAAATAACCCACAATGGGGCCCTTCTGGATCGGAGACTCCAGTTTTTTTCCTTTTGGAAGAAAACTGAAAGAGTAAACTGGCCTTCCTAATCTCTCCAGAACCCATGCGCTGCTATATTGGGAAAATCTTGTGGCATTTCTCTGACTCAGTATGTGAGCAATGTAAGTGCTCACCAGGGTGGCTGTTAGGTGCCCAGTCTACCTCCCACTGATGTCAGATGGCTAGAGGCGGCTCCCAGGGCCACTCAGGAAAATCTACTAAACAGCTTTCGGACCAAAAGAGGGACCCAGCTCTCATCTGTCATCTCAGTGAATTTCCAGAAACCTAAGAAATGGACTGTATTTCTTCACTGGATCATGGTTATAGCTGGGGTTCTATTACTGACTAAGGACTTGGAAGCAAGTAAATCATAGCTATCACCAATAATATGCTTACGTCAAGGCAGGTACACAGCTACAAACGTCCATAATCATTCAGAATTGTCAAAAGTATCTCCCTGTATGTAAACTTTTAGTCTAAGCTTCAATTGCATGTGGGATCCCAATGTACTATGAAGAATATTTGTAACATAAAAACATGCAACTCTACTTGGTGGTAAAGATAGTCTTTCCAAGAAAGTGTTCACTGTAATAAATGTTGAGTAGTAATAATACCCTTTTAGAGTCTGGATGAGTTTGAGACAATTTGGATTTAATAAATTTCCAAAAAAATATATGTTGTCTGGGGAAACTTAAATTACGGCTTTCTTTTTCATCTCAATAAATTTCCTCCCAGCAAAAAAGAGGATATTTCACGATGTGTAGTGGTCACCTAACTGCATTTAAAGTGAGGATTATTCTTCTCAAAGAGAGCTGTGCACCATAGGATGCCTTGAAGGCCTGGACAAGAACTTTATTTGTGAAGATTTGAAAAGAAAGGATGTCTTTATGAACTTCATGTTTCTTTCACCCTCACCCTTCATTTTAACAGATCGTCAGTATTGTTGCCAGCATGAAACCATGGTCAGCAGAATTTGAGCAATGGTGGGGCAGAGGGGAAGAGGCCCCTCAACCCCTGCGAGTTGCAAGATTTGGGGCACCATGTGGGCGTTAAGCCACTGTCTCCTCTCTCTGCAGGTGGCTCTCTGAATCACCCCTTTGCTCCAGAAGCTGGGGCTGGGCTGAGATGTAGAACAACCAACAGAGAAATCCAGGTTAAGTGATGATCAGTGACATCAGGTGAGAAGTATATGAGAGGGAAGACACGCCGAGGCTCCCAACATGAGTGAGGCACGGTGTTGTAGACTGTGCTTTCCTTCATTGTAAATTGCAATATGAATACTAGGTAGATGTTTACAAAACATCAAAGAAAGATTGGAAATTGTTTGCAAAACGAATTTTCTTAATATGTGTGTTTATATTGGGTTATTGAGAAAGAATATTAAACTTTGGGAGAAAAAAATTCAGTGCAGAGAAAATAGGCATGACAAATTTTAATGACATTTTTCTTGATTACAGAGTCATTTATGATCATTGTAGAAAATTTTATAAAACAGAGAAAAGTATGTAGAAAAATACAGATCAACTCAAGTTTCACCATCCAGCAATAACCACTGCTCACATTTTATATATATATATATCCTTTCTATGTTTGCATTATCCTAAATAATAAATGAAAGTCCATATGTGATGAGCATTTACTTTATGCTAGAATTCCATGTACTTTAGATACGTTATCTTAGTTCATTCTCACGGAAATTTGTGAGCTGAGTATTGTTATTTTCCTCACTTAATATTTAGGAGACTGAAACTTGAATACAGATCACACAAGAAGCTAAGTTCTGAACAGTGATCTATGTGATGTGGAAATCAACTCTAAACCAGAACTACTCAAAGTGTGGTCCATGGACCAGTACTGGTGTGTGAACTGTATGTTACTGATCCCTGCTGAGAGATGTACAGAAAGTAAAGACAAACATTTAGAAACTTTTATAACAATTTCACATTTGCAACATCTCTGTGTGTGATTAAGGGCTCCCCTAGATGAAGAGGGTTTGGGGATGCCTGACAGCCACAGTGAGTAGCCCATGGTGTGAAATGCATACTAGTCATGCAGAAGGACATGCACTGGTCTGCAATCGATGAGCAATTTAAAACCTAATAAAAATGCTGGTCCTGCGCCATGAATAGTTTGAAGAGCACTGCTCTGTTTTGAAATGTAGGTGTTATTATTCAGCTATAGTGAGGCAAATGGATCAGGAGAGCCATCAAAAAGATAGTTTGTTACTCACAGTTCCAAGAGGAGGGGGCATGACATGCCATGCAGGACCACTAGGGGAGGCACCAGGGTCAGTCAGAAAGCAGAATGTGTAGGGAAAAAATGTGGGCAAGAGCCTTTATTGTGGTTTCCATGGAAAGGAACAGGTGAGGCAGGATAAGCAGGCTTAGGATAGGCTGGTTTGCATAATTTCAGTGGGCTCTGGGGCATAGGGGCTGTCTCTAGGTATCTGGTACTGGCCTTAGGGTATTTAGGACAAGGGGATAGTGGCCCAGACTGAGAGCCCCATAAAGAGGTGGTTGGGGTGTGGACCCTGGATTGTTTGGCTTGCACATGAAAGGTACAATTCCAGGCAAATCCTTTACCATCTCTAGAAACTGACTACCCTGGGCAGGGTCTCCCTGTCTCTGCGGGGTCAGCAAGGATCCAGATGTCAAAGCATTAGAACCAAAATACCTGCTTAATACAAACCACTACACTGCGTCCTAGGGTGATAACAATGAAATAAAGGTGGGAAAATAGGGTGCTAAGAAACAGAAAATGCAACAACATGAAACTCAGCTACAGAAACAGCTCTGCTACCCACACACATGCTTATTTCTGGTCAGCAACTTCCAGCAAGTCCTTGCTTCACACAGTCATCTGAAGGCAGGCCTAATGAGGGTTTGTGTGCAGAGCTGGAGGTGGGAGAGAAAAAGGCTGCCGTGGTCTTTTCCATCCCCACTGTGGGAGAGCCTGCCAGTTGTCCCCCACATCTCTCCTTCCCTTCTTCCATGATAGACTTCTTAGCTGAGCACATAGAAGGCCAGAATAAAGATTTGTTCATGCTTCTCTTGCAGCTAGGCGTGGCCACATGACAGTATTCAGGACAAAGGGGCAGAAGCAAAAGTATCATGTGGCCAGTTTCAAGAACTTTCTTTTTGCCTTTGTCTCTTCCTCCATGCTATTGTTTAGAACTTGGATGTGATGGGTCACAAGGAAAGGGCCTCACTGTAGGGATGAGAGAGAGGAAAGCTGGAAGGACCTGAGTCCCTAAGGACCTTGGGGACCCCATGGCCAAACCGGCCCTGGCTATGTGCTTGGAGACTCGCACATGAGAAAAAACAAAAAAAAACAAAAAACTTGGTTTTGGGCATTTTGTGTTTACTGTTGCTTGCAGCTAAACTTAATCCAAACTAATTCACTCATAAAACCACTGGCCTCTTGATCCTTCTGCAACTTTCCCAATCTGCTTTATCAAACCTGACTTGGGGAACTGGGAAAAAAAGACGTACAACCACAAATAATACATTTGAGGAGAAGTAGAAGAGGACTCCTAAAGGGACATTGTACAAGAAACCCACTTGGGGCCAAGGGGCACTCCCCTTTAACCAGTGTTTTGTGCTAAGATCCCAGCAGGTGGATATTCTGATGAACGCTACCATGGCTTTGGAGACTATCCCATCTGGAGTCCACTTTAGAAATGGTATTTCACCAAACCTGCTCACCAGGATGATGTGACTGTGGCAACTTCCTGTTGCCACTGGTCACCAGTGTTGTGCTGGAAATGCCTGATTGTTAAACAGGGCTTTCATTAAACATTAAAGTATATAAACTTACATTAATAAATTATATTAAAGGCAATGCATACTTGGAATGCATCACTTCTTAATTTTATTTTCTACATTTTACCTATGTTCTTTTTTTTAAATTTTTATTTATTTATTATTATCATTATTTTGACTTCATTGGGTCTTCGTTGCTGCACGTGGGCTTTTCTCTAGTTGTGGCGAGTGGGGGCTCCTCGTCATTGCAGTGCATGAGCTTCTTATGGCGGTGGCTTCTCTTGTTGTGGAGCACGGGCTCTAGGCACGCCAGCTTCAGTAGTTGTGTCTTGCGGGCTGTAAAGCTCAGGCTCAGTAGTTGTGGTGCATGCACTTAGTTGCTCTGCAGCATGTGGGATCTTCCTGGACCAGGGATTGAATCTGTATCCCCTGCATTGGCAGGCAGATTCTTTTTTTTTTTTTTTTTTTTTGCGGTATGTGGGCCTCTCACTGTTGTGGCCTCTCCCGTTGTGGAGCACAGGCTCCGGACACGCAGGCTCAACGGCCATGGCTCACGGGCCCAGCCGCTCTGCGGCATCTGGGATCCTCCCAGACTGGGGCACGAACCCGTGTCCCCTGCTTTGGCAGGCGGACTCTCAACCACTGAGCCACCAGGGAAGCCCAGCAGGCAGATTCTTAACCACTGCGCCACCAGGGAAGTCCCTTACCTATGTTCTTGAGATTATTTCATGTATGGTCTGTACATGGTAGAAATACTATATCAACTCTTCTCAACGTTGCCTTCAGTGAGGTGATGGTTGGGGCTTGAGATTGGCCATGGCTGGAACAGGTATTGAGTTAGTTTCTACCATAATGGATAACATGGGACCAGAAGAGAAATAGAGGTCCACGCCCCTTGAGAATTTACAATCTCACTGAAATGTCGTGAAAAACTAAATAAAATTGGTATGTGCAGGAGAGCTAGCACTGAACTCAACTAGAAGACAGGAGAGCTGAATTCTGTTCTCAGTTCTGAAATTAGCAGTGGGGCTGTGGTCAAGTCTTTTTGTCTCTGGGTCCCAGGGTTTTCCGTCTGTAAAATCCCCCAGGACTCCAAGCTGCAGAAGAGCAGAAACTGTACCTACGGATCCCCACTACATCCCAGCCCTCTGGCAGAGTTCCAGACACATGACAGGTGATGCAGCAACACTTAAGTAAATGAGTGGCCAGGAGCTGTCTCTACCCACTCTTCCAGCTCTGAAAATATGGAGGTCCATGATCCAAACTGAGGTTAAAAGAAGAGACACAGAACTGAGTGCCAGGGATGGCCGGCTCAGGCCAGCTTCCTCAGATGCCGCAAGGGGTGGTGGCAGGTGAGGGGTCATGCTGGACTCTGAGCAAAGTTGGGTGAGCTGACTCAGAGAAAGCTGATTCCAGGATCGCAGTGATAATTTCGCTGAAGCACTGGTCAGAATAGAGAAAGGACATACCTTTTTTTTTTTTTTTGGACTGTAAGAAAGTATTTTTAATACGTGTATCTGACAAAGGACTGGTATCATGGATGCTTTTTTTTTTTAATTGTATGATTCCTTTTTTTTTTTGGTTAAACCCTTTTTTATTGAAGTATAGTTGATTTACAAAGTTGTGCTAGTTTCAGATGTACAGCAAAGTGAGGACATTCTTTTAGGTTTATCTTTGCCATCTGGTACCTGACTTCATGCTTTGGTTCAAACTACCTTTAATACCGGCTGAAGGGTTAGAAAAATCCCAGCAAAACTGAACCATTTCCCCACTCTCTGCTAACACCTCCAATTCTCTGGGGAGCACATTCCCAAGTCCCTTCCAAGATCTCCTGCTGATAATCCCAGAAACATTTACAGCAATTGCCTGGATATATTTCCTTCCTTTCTTCGGCTAATATACAGTTTTACCACTTACAAAAGCTACAGATGGAATGCAGATGTGCCTGTTTACTTTTCCTTGTTATGGCTCGATTCTGATTTTGAAGGGTGAAAAGTTGCATTTCTGAGAACATTCAAATTTAGAGTAAATTTCAGAAAGGAAGGCAGGTTCTCTCAGCTATCGGAGGTGCAGAAACACAACAGCCTATTAGTCTGTTCCAACTAAGATATTCTACTTCCTTACACCCCCCAACCCACCCTGTCCCACCGATAGCTGTTCATAGCTTCTGCTTCAGAGATGATGAAAAAGTCAGGCCATTACCACTTTGCAGGTCGTTAACATTCTAAAATGTTAAAAATGTCAAAATTCTCTCTCTCTCTCTCTCTCTCTCTCTCTCTCTCTCTCTCTCTCTCTCTCTCTCTCTCTCTCTCTCTCTCTCTCGGAGAGAGGTCAAGGGTGAGAGTTACCAGGTAAGAGTTCCGAATGAGAAAATTATTACTTATTATTGAGTTTTTAAAACAAGTTTGGATTGACTGAAAGGCCTAGGCTCTTTCATGTGGAAAGACAAAAATTGAGATTTACGATCATGGTCTCTCCAATGATGAAGGGTGTGCAGGGAGTGAAGATAAATTTGTTCCTTGAATCCTGACATCCCAGAACTAAGAAGATACAGTAAGAATCAAAGGCAATGGTAGCTTACAAATCCATTTAGAGCTGCCTGGAGTGCTGGAGGGGGCCTTGGCAATCTGATCCCAGAAGTTGCTGAGGCCCGGGGAGGCCTAACTGAATTAAAATTTCCTCTCTGCCAGGTGAAACATCTTGGGCAATTTAGCCTCTTTTGAGCCTCCGTTTCCTCCAGTGTAAAATGAAGAAGGTGGTACCCATGTGAAAGGATTGCCAAAAGGATTCTTCATTACCACCTAAGAAGTAGTTCTGGTGAAAAGTCTATATATCTGGGGGTGAGAGGTGGAGGGAGTTTAGTTAGATGTGTAAATGGTACATGCAATTTTGAGTTTCTCCAAGTTTCAGCTCTGGGTTGCGGTCCCCAGTCCTGAAGTTGGACCCTGGAAGGGGAAGCACGCCCTTAGCCAGTGTCAGGGATGAGAAGGAACCGCCCCATGACTGGGTGTGACTCGACTGAGCCCCTTCAGGGCTCTGCAGAGCTTCCTGTTCCCCTTTCCCTCATTAATACGCACTTCCCGGGGCCTGATGAGGTGCCTGAATAGCTAATAGACTCTATTAATTTGAGCTAAAATGTTAATGGGTAGTAGTGACTTTTCATTTGCTGCCACTCCCATAAACTCCTATATTTTAACCCACACATTCAATGACTTAGCTTAAAGAAATGATTACTGTGGGACCTTCCAGTTTCTTGGACAAACCAAGGCAGGAAAAAGTCACGCTTAAACAGAGGGGCCAGAAGGAGAGGAGGGGTCAGGATGGCCAAGCCAAGCGTGGGCCCACACGGCAGGTTACCCAGCATCAGCAGACGTGACACCTTGGATCCAATCATTCTTCCTCTTTCCAGATCCCAGGAACAAACTCAGTTTTTGGAGACAGCTGCAAGGGGTGGTGAATGTACACAGATCACTGTAAGAGTAGCTGGCCCACGCAGACTCAAGCCCAAGTGCTTAGGGACAGCATTCCACAATCAACTATCACAAGGGTTCCCTATTATCCTCCGAGTAAAATCCCATCTCAATGACTCTCAGTGCAAGGACAGCCTCCACGTTACAAAGCTCGTGCTACTTCCCAGCAGACGTACTTGAGGGATGTTGCTCTTTGGGTCTGGTTACAAGGGTTTCTCTATAAGGGGCGGAACTATTCACCAAGTTTCTACTCCTCCTGGCCACTTATAATGACTCCTCAAGTGAGTCCAAAGAAGGAAGCCTCTGAGGCTGGGATGATAACATGGGTCACCTAATAGGAAGTGGAAAGAGACTCTATTGTAGCAGCGCTTATAGCAGCGACGTTTACCTGACCTGGGATAAATTTAGGATCATGGCAATCTCTCCACGATGTTCCGCAGAGTAAGGGTGTAGTTGGTAGAGAAGCAGAGAGCTGGGGAGAGAGAGGCCAGCCAGTTCCTTCTTGCTTTTGCGGGTGATCTTATTAATCAATTATAAGCTATTCAAGAGGCCATAGCTGTATTGTAGCTCACAGCCCCCACCACAACTACAAATTTCCAGGTCTGTCTTCCTCGTGAACCATGAACCACTAGAGGGCAGGAAACATGTGCCTCTCTCTTCTTAGGCTATCTCTAGCCCCTAGCACAGAGCCTGGCACAGAGTAGGTGCTCAATAAATACTGCCAAGTGACGGAGTGCATGGATGAGTGATTGAAATGTTAAGCAGCATAACAGCTGTATCCTGTTCTGTCCTCTCCCTATCCCATAATCCCAACCATTCATCTCAGAAAAACAAGGCAAAATGATAACAAATACAACTCCTACACACAAAGAGGCAGAAGAAGGCAAAGAGGCAGAACACAGCCAGTGCTCTGGAGGGGAAATCAAAAAGGCCCTCTCACCAACCCAGGGTTCTTCTGAAGGGGCTTAGACACCGCCAGCTCCTCTCCAAGCCCCTCTGGGACCTGGCTCTGTATGGGTGGCCCCGGGGGCACAGCCAATCTGCTTCTCCCACTCATTCACCAGGGCTTTCCAGAGAGGACATTCCATATAGCTTCTCACTTTCATAACCAGCTTGTCATTTCTGGGAAGTTTCCTGATTTCAGGATTGTTACAATTAGTGCAAGAAAAAGAAAATTGGGGTAATTATCTAATTCCAGTAAAACTTAATGGGGCCCTTCCCACCCCAGGCTAACGGTTGGTGCAAAATGTAATTTAAGTTAAGCTGTCTAAGGTTGGGGAAGCATAAAATATTCAGCACGGGGGGCATTACCCCTTGTGGGAGCCATATTTTCTAGCAGACCTTTAGATCAAGATAAGACTCCGGGGCGGGGATTATTGATTTTGCCAGGAGAGGGCAAGAGCTGGTAAGATGAAGCCCAGCTCAGAATTAGCACCGCGAGCGCCCAGGCAGGGCGGGCACTGAGCCTGCCATTGTGGGTAGAGCAGTCACTCCAGCAGGAGCCAGGGTTCTAGGCAAGGCTGCAAGAGCTCAGTCAACTCAGGGGACTCTCTGGACCCGGTCTCCTTGGGTCTATCAATGGAGACCAAGATGACCGCCTGAAGGCGGTGGTTTCTCGGCGGCCGAGCACCTCGCCCACAAATTGCAATCTGCATCTCTGCCGAAGTTGGCCTGTCCTGGATATTTCTTCTCCCCTCCCCTTCCTCCACCACCTCTCCTAATTCGTCAACTGCTGAAACATCTGCCTGGCTGAAACGGCCTCCTCGTCGCGCGCGGGGGCTGTCCCCAGGTGTTAGTCTTTGTGTCGGGAAAACTTTGTGAGAAACCGAGGGCGCTGGACAAAGAGCGAGCGAGGGAGGGCGTTTGCCAGCCGGCGGGGTACGCCGGGCGGTGCGCGTTCTTCCCTGGGCTCAGCTCTTTACGCGGACGCACCCGGTGCCCCGAGCCCAGCCTCCTTAAGCGGGGAGTGGCAGGCTCCGGCCACATCCCAGCGCCCTCGGGAGCTGAAAGAAGCCAGGCGGGAGAAGCAAAGGCGGGAGGTTGGACACTGGAGTTGACTGGGGTGGGAGGAGGAGAGCAGAGGAGCTGAGCGAAGCTGTCAAACTGCGCGCGGAGCCCCGCGCGGGGCGGGGGAAGGGAGGGGAGGGGAGTAGAGAGGAGGGGCGGACGGGAGCTGAGAGGGAGCGAGCCGGCTCGCCGCGCCTGAGCAACCCTTGTCTGCCGCTGTCGCCGCTGTCGCCACTGCCGCCGCCGCCGGCCCGGACTCGCCCGGAGCGCAGGGTGTCTGCCCCGCTGGGCGCCGCGCGCGGAGGCTCCCGCGCCTGCCGCTGCGCCCTCCAGCCCCAGCTCCTTGCGCCGGCCCGCGTGGGTCCCGGTGGGCGCGAACCCACCATGCAGCTGCAGTTCCGGAGCTGGATGCTGGCTGCGCTCACGCTGCTCGTGGTCTTCCTCATCTTCGCAGACATCTCGGAGATCGAAGAAGAAATCGGGTAAATAGCTGCGCCTGGGCCCGTGCCGAGCCCTGGCGGGATCTCTTACCACCCCGGTACTCCGCATCCTCCCTCACGCCCGCTTTGTGTGCGCCGCGCCCCCCTGTCGCTCCGCTGGAGAGCCGGGGGAAGATTTTGGCCGGGGGTGGCTGTGCAGGGAGCCCGGGACTGTTTGGGGAGCGGAGGGTGGGGGCGCGGCTGCCACTGGGAGTCCCCGGGCAGGGAGCACTGCCAGCCTCCAGCTGGACCGCGTCGGGGAGCGGACTCGCCCACCCCGCCTCCTTCCCTCTGCATGTCCGCGCGCGTTGTCGCCGGGGTCGAGGGAGGGCGCCCGGGAGTGTCTGGGGCGGGCGGAGGGGCCGAGAGTGGAGGAGGCAGGAGTTTCTTTGTCTCCTGCTCGGCCGCTTTCTCGCCTGAGCAAAGTGGGCAGGGGGCGCGCGGGGATCTCTGTGCTGGGGGAGGGGATCCCCGGGCCGGGGCGGAGGGCGGGGTTCTTCACGGGCTCCCGGGAAGGCGAGTGTCCCCAGTACCTACAGACACGCACACGCGCCTCCCGCCGGCCCGGGAGCCCAGCACAGGGGTGTGGGCTGACACCGCTAGAGGCGGAGCGCGCGGGGGTTAGCTGAGATCCCTTCCCCACCCTCACCTGGCTTTGGGCGCTCAGCTAATCCCGCGGCTCCCCCTGTGCCCCGGGTTCCTGTGCGCTCGCAGCGCCGCGATGGAGACCTTTCGGGAAAGTCTGTACCACCGCCCTCTCGTCTTCGGGGGCTGGGGAGGAGGATGCCTAGCACGCGGTCTAGCCCTCGCTTTTCTCCCGATCTCTCCGGCGGGAGCGGGGGGACCGCGAGCCCCTGCCCTGCCGCCGGACTTCCAAGAGTGCGCGCTTGAGGCGCGGGACGCACCTGCTGTGGGTCCTGGAGGCTGAGAGTCGCGCCCCGCCCCTGGGCCGGCCCCTCTCCGCTCCGCCGCTACAAAGAGCCACCAACCCGCTATAGGCAGGAGGGGGAGTGTGCAGCCAGGGTTCTGAGGGGCCCTTTGGAGAGCCTCCTGGCCCTGGGCAGAGAGAAAGTGAGGTCGCAGAGTGGGCAGAAAGTCCCTTCCTCCGTGGGGCTAGTCCCGCACCGCGTGCGCCCCTCCTTTGTCCCATCTGTTATTTCATTCACTATCAGCGCTAGTTGAGGGCTCGCTAAGCTGACAGATCCCTCAAAAGGGAAAGGCCAGTCCTGGTCCAGGATGCCAAGGCCCTAAGGACTCAAACCCGGGGCAGGCGCCACTACCTGCTCTTTCCTTTTCTCCTTGCCCCTTCCCATCTTGGCCACCGCAGAATTCCTTCTGTGAACTCCAGTGCTCTTCAAGTACCAAACGTTTCTCTGCCTCTCCCTCCTCCTCATTCTCGGTTTCCCCAAGAGCTCAGAAAACTTTCACAAATAGTGTTCAGTTAATACACGACATGCTCCCACGCGGAGATAGAGAAACGCTACGTTCTGTAGCTGTTCGCCTCAAAAACGTGGATCGGAAAGGAAATCAGGCAAGACAAGTCTTGAGGTGATGGAGGACGCGGTGGGGAGGGTCTTCCTCTCGGCTCCCACACCCTTCTCCCAGATGTGGGCTCTGCCTGGCCCAGACCACTTGCTGACCTTGACATGTGAGGGAAGGACCAGCAGCTGCCCATTGTTCTGCTATGAAAACGTAAGAGCTGCACCCATTCAGGCATCCCTCGCTTGTCCATTCACTGAACTTTTACCGAATGTCTTCTATAGGCCAGTGACTTTTAAGTTTTCAAATGCAATCAACAAATCACTTTGCACATGATGCTACCCTTCCCTGCCAAATGTGTTGTAACGCCCCTACTCCCCACGTTAGGTTGTTCTAACGGTATCCAGAAATAAGCCGCAAGGCCTGAGCTAAGAAGGGCATTTACATATATATTTAAATCCCAGGGCTCTTGTGCTATGGCTGTGTTTCATTGGGGGGGGGGGTCCTGCTTGGGCCCACACTGGGGAAAATTGTCTAACAATTTTGTGTCATCTGGTGTGACATTATCCCCCTTTCTGGTGCCCCTGTCCGCAGGCTGACCCCTGACTTGACCAGTCCTGACCCAGGCCTGAGACCCCTCTCCCGCAGCCCCTCCTCCAGTCCCACCCCCCAGTCTTCCCCACACACTGTTAACTCACCTGGGATTTGCCTTAACTGGGGGAGGAAGGACATGAAACAGAGGACCAGCATCCCCGCAGCCCCCTATATCTGTTTTTCAAGCCAAGTTTCAAGCTCAGTCACTTATTTAATCCTTGGAAGCACCCCAACTTTGAGCAGCCAGCGGGGGCTCAGTGCCCTAGTACAGTGGCCAGTGAGGCGGCACCAGGAGCAGGACTCATCTTCCTCACCCTATGCTTTGCCTTTCCGGGAGACCTGGGATCATCCTCGAGACCACGGTGCTATTGCACCAGCCCTGCCCACCCTTCCCCTACTTGATATTGACCTGTGCTAGGGAAGATTACAAGTTACCTGCCAGTACCACTCCCTGGGAGAAGACAATTCTGTGAAAGGATGGCTATTTCTGGAAGGCAGTGGTGGCACCCTGTGATCTTTTAGGAAGGAAAGAAGGAAGGACGGAAGGAAGGAAGGAAAGAAGGAAGGAAGGAAAGAAGGAAAAATCTCTTCTTGAAGTAAATTTTCCAAGGATTAACACATGAGAAGTAAAAGAGGAAAGACAACTTCATGTGTATCGTCTAGAGGAACAAAACTGAGATATATTTTTGCTAAACTCTTGATTCCTTTTATTGTAAAATAAGGCTTTTGCTGTGGTGATCTCAGAAGTTCTGTCCTGCCCAAGGAATCATATAATGGGTTATGAAGGGCAGGGGTTTTCTTCCAGGGCCTATTTCCCTAGAGACACGTCTCTTCCTAAGTGATGATTTTCAAAGTTCTGTTTCTAAATTGCTTGCTTGGGGAAATGTCTCCCTAGGGCTGAATGAGAAAAAAAAAAATGTAAAATGCTCTTCAAAGCATTCAAAGAGTGAATTCAAATTCTAAATCAGAGACTGGGTGGAGCTTTGGTAAAACAGCCCCCATCAACTCATGCAGCACCCCAAATTTAGAGTCCGTTGGACCAAGTCGTAAGCTAAAACTCTTTTTCTGATTATCCCCTGGGCTTTAGTCTTGAGTGTAACCTTCAAGAGAGAGTTATGGGCATGGCTGTCTTGCCCACCGTGATGCCTTCAGAACCTGACACACAGAAGGCATTCAGTAAACATCTACTGAATAAATATCTTTCTGGGGTCTGGCCCAGTGTTGGGCATACACGGCATCCTTAGGGAAGGCTGACACTCACAGAGCCTTAGGGTGAGAAAGGAGGGCAGGGCTCCCCCTAAGAAACTTCCTCTCTTTTTACAATTAGGATAAATTTGACCCTGAGAAGTAGCATCTCTTATCCAAGATCACACCCTGGCTGGTTAGGGACAGGGCAAGCCTGCACAGGCCTCCTCACTTATAACCCAATGCCCTAGTCCCCAAATGAGGTCTCTAATCGTAAAACAGTTACAGAACTCTTGTTAAAGAGGATGTAGCTAGTAATAACAGAAATCATGGCAATGGTGAAGGTGAAGATGATGGTGGTCATTAACGTTCATTTATTTATTGAGTGCTTGCTATGAACCAAGAGCTATTCCAAGTGCTTTATAGACGCTAACACACGTCATCCTCCTGGCAACCCAATGGTCACCTACTAGTGGCACCAAAAGCTACTATTTGTTGAGCACAAATACTGCCAGACACCGTGCTTACTGCTTTAAAGCACTAGCTCACTCAGTCCTCACCAAACCTCTTGAAGCTAGGTAGGGTGGCTATCTTTAGTTCATCAGTGAGGAAACTGAGGCTCAGAGAGGTTGTATAACTTGCTTGTGATAAAGCAAATGACCCTAATTCTAAGAGAAGCCAAAGCCCCTGTCTTGACTGCCGTGCTATACTGCCCTGTCCTACGAATTCTTTGCCCCATGCAGTAACATTACATAATAGGTCTCAGAACTAGCCTTCCTAACTCATCCCCCCGCATCCTTTCAAAGGCCCAGTTTTCCTAAGAGCCTGGTCTGACTTAGTAGTTACCTGCTCCCCTGCCCTCAGCGGTTTAGAAGGAGGGAAGTTGAGTAATGAGGATTGGAGAAGGACTCGGGGCTCGTCTCCCCAAAATGCCCCTCTGGTCCAGTCAAAGTTCAGTGTGATGCTATACCCTGGTTTGCCAGACAAGCTCACTGGCCATGGGCCTGAGCATCCCAGACTTATAGGTGGGGCCTTGGGCTAACGCTTCTGAAGGAGGGAAAACTCCCATTCCATTGCAGCCCTGATTCTGATGTCAGTAGAATACGCCTTCCTCACTTCTACACACCACAAGATTGGGCATCCAGGAACCTGGACTAGGTGATAGTTAAAGATGCTTAACAACTGGTCCCTCTCAGGCACTGACCTGTGAGAATGGACATCTGACTGGTCAGAACTGATGCCGTCCAGTACAAAATGGTCAGGGTCCTGGTGCCCCCCAGACATCAGACACTGTCTGGGAAGGTAATAGACAAGGAAGGACTAGCTCTGACCCACAGATCCGTGGGCTGGTAACTACTGCCATCAGCTGAGGATGAGGTGAGGTGCACCTTTTAGTGGATGAGTCCAGGTGGATGAGAAAGGAAATGACCTTGGGCAGTTGCAGTCCAGGCACTCTAAGAAACACACATATTCGCACAAGGCCGTGCAACATTTTTTTAAAGCCCACTCTTCGCCCCAGTCCTCATGTACTTCACTCAAGTATAAACATGATTGGAGGATAAAATAGGACAGAAAGAAAGTCTGGTGTTTAACTGACTTGCTCCAAGCCCTTGTTGCCAACTGTTCCTAGCATCACATTTAAATTGCAAATAGATATCCATCTTAGAAACCAATTCACCACTCAGGGCCTCTTTCCCCTTGTAAAGCGGGGTTGCTAGATTTTAAAATTGCTTAGGTTTTACAAATTGGGGCTGTTGTAGATGGCAAATGATCTCAGAGATAGTGGAATTCTCTAAAGGCTCCCATTGCTTTTAGCATGGCGTACAAGGTAATACCTAATCTGGCCCCAGCCTCTCTCTTCAGCCTTCCTTGCCTCCAGACATTCTGTATTGCTCACAGTTCCCTGGAAGGTACCATGACTTCATGCCTCTGTGCCTTTGCACATGTTCTTACTGCTTTCTAGAACAACCTCCTTGCACACACTATTCTTAACCCCACACCCCACCCATCCTTACTTCCCCTCCCTCCTCCTTTAAGGCGAAGGCTAGTATCACCTCCTTTGCAAAGAATTCCAGGACCCCAGACCTTCCTTGGACAGTCTGGGGTAGCTGCCTCTCCCGTGTGTACACTTAGCATCCCATAGTGACAGTATCCTATGGAGATGAACTCAACAATTTTGTTTTATTTTTTCCCTTATCCCCAGCCCCTGGTGATAAGTATATGGTTTAGTAAATAGAGCCCATAAAGTATTTTTAGGATGAACAAACTTGGGCCTAGCACATGGCAAAAGTAAGCATTCAGCCTTTCTGACCCCGAAGGTCTACATGATTCTAATAACAATTAAACACCCTCCACTTGCTCAGAAAGCCCCTTGCTTTTCCCAACATGTGTATCCAGCATGGAGGCCACAGCCCAGTTAAGGGCACAGTTTTCTTTGTCTCAGAATGTTGTAGAACAGGCCAATGGGAATGAAAGCACCTTTCTAATTTGTGAAAGAGGAGGGCCCAGTGATAACTTTCCCACTGTCAGTTCAGATAAAAAGCAAAGCTGTAGAGCCCCACCTCCAAGCCTCTGTCCAGCTCCTTTTCTCCAGAGAGCCCTTTCTAGCCCTGCCACTGCCAACAGTGCCAGCGCCTCCCCCGTCCTCCTTCTGCCTGGAGAGGAAGTGCCTGCTCTGTCCATCTTTATCACCTTAACGGCTTCCACACTGGCGTTAAGAGCAGACTTAAGTTGGGGCCAACTGTTTCCTTCCTAGGGCTGGTCCCCAGAAAGGATGCTGAACAGAAAGGCTGTGTTGTGTGTTTGAAACATTGAGGGAGTAAGAAGTAAGAGGTCAGGTTGATGTGTGTCATCTCCAAGATTTTCTCTATTAAGCACTTTTAAGTGGTGTTATGATTTTCAAACACTGGTCAAACCAGGGAATCGTGACGGATTAGCCAAGACTCATAGCAGCTGCAAGGACCCTCAGTGGGTTTCAGGAGCCTCGCACCTCTCAGCTGCCTCGAGCAAAAACAAATTCAAGAGGCAGGTGGAAAGATACAGTGAAAGGAGTAAGGCAGAGGCAGGAACATGAATGCCACCAGGGGGGTGGTCAGGTGGCCGCCTCCTGCCAGGGAACAGGGACAGGTCCACCTCTGCAGGAGAAGCCCCAAGGTGAGACGCTTGGGTGTCATCTGTGCACAGGGAAACCGTCCCCTGTGAATGAGTGACTGCTGGTCTGGCGCTTGTCCTTAAGTGTTGGGATTAGTCACTCTCCTGGGGGGCAGCTGGGCTGGATTTAAATTCTCCCCAGTCTCCTGCAGTTGGTCACTTGGCTAGGAAGCCGCCCAGTGTCCTGACAGGACCTGTTTGTCACAGCATTTTCTTAGCTTCAGCTGTCACAGACTTCGCAGTGGCAAAGGGAACTGCTCAAGGGGTGTCTGTGTTACACACGGCAGGGAGCAGCTCCTCCGGACACTTCTAGCACTTGGAATCCTGATTCGCTGCTCTTGGAAACCCAGCGTCCTGCCTTGCTGTGTGGGTGTGTGTTTGAGTTCTGAAATTGCTCTGTGAGAAGGAAGCTCCTGGCTCTGTCACAGAGTTTCCTCAGCACTTTGCTCTTATTGTTGGAGAAACACGGAGACGCTCAGCTCTGCTTCCTCGTCCCCTTTTAAGGCTCCGGGCTACAATTTCTCCTCCTTCTCTTAGTTGATGGCTGGAGGTTGAAATGACCCTGAGATCAGCATTTCCCAGTGCTGATGGGTGGTGATCCAGAAGGAAAAAATAAAAGAAAAAATAAAAATAAAAAACACAGTGTAGCCATGACAATTATGGTAGTTTCAAATATGCCAACTGTCATTTCCCAAGAACTATCCTTTGAGATGCTGTTCTTTTTTTTTTTTCTTTTGGGTATTGATGTCCTTTCTCTCCTGAAAGAGGGTGATGGTAGATAGTAGTTGTGATCTTTTTCCTAAACTGAGTCCCCAACCCCAATTCTTTGGAAATGTTACCGATCACTGAAATCTGTAGTCTGGGGTCTCAGTTTACCTTGAAGAGTAAACAGAGGGCATCGCTTCTAGAAACAGGGGCTCACGCCTCATACATCTTTCCTCCGTGGAGGCTGGCGCCAGCAGAGAGTGACAACAGTCATGTTTTTGGGGGCGGGTCTGCTGTGTGCCCTATGATAGCCTAGGCACTTTAGCTCTGTTCACACCTGTAATCTTCCCCACAATCCTATGAGGTCCATATTGTTATTATCTCCATTTTATAATGAGGAACCCGAGGCACAGAACAGTTAAGTAACTTGGCCGAGGTCACATAGCTGGTCAGTTGCAGAGCTGGGATGGGAACCCAGGTTCCAGGGAATCAGTAGAACTCTCCCAAACGGACGTACGAAATGACATCCAGTGGGGAAAATATGCATGCTCGTGTTTCCAAAGGGTGAAGCTTGGAAAGAGAGAGGTCTGTGGGAGAGAGAAACCCGGAAAGCAGCAACGCTGGAAGAGAGCTCAGGAGACAGGAAACTAGAGGTGAGGCCGTAACGGCAGCCATATGGCAGCCCAGAAGATCAATGCGATTTAGGGTCACCAGATCCGCAGCATCTTGTTTTGGAATGGTGCCCCCCACTCCACCTTCCCCCTTTCCCTCCCGTCCAGCCCCCTTTTCGTCCCCACCAGGTCTCATCAGAGTGGTTCTGGAGCACATTCGTTTGACCAACTCATTGGAGTAGACACACACACGTACACACACACTGATGGGAGAGAAAAACAGCACAGATGATTAAGACCTGGAGGAATTTTCTTCTGGGGAAAGAGAGAAGGGCTAGTGCAGTCCGCTTCCCGGAACCTGGCAGAGGGAAGAAAGTAGGCTGGGAGGGGACAGGCTTCTGCAGGGAGATTGTACAGACCCAGGGAGCCCGTTTCCTGGGAGCTGACATTGTGCCGAGAGCTGCACGGGGCAATCTCTTAAGCCTCACAGCCGCCACGTTTGCTCATCTGCAGATGAGGAAGTAGGGGCCCAAAGGGGTGCCAAGACTTGCTAAGGACACACAGCCAGTAACAAGGAAATTAGGTGCTAGCCAAGATTGCCCGACTCCATCCCCTACGCTGTTCATAGTGACTCTGTGTCCCCGAATCACCGGGCCGCCTGCCCCTGTCCCCCCTGCCTCCCGTCTCCTGCCTTGGGCCATTTTCTGTACCACAAAGACAGTTTGCAAAGGGAAGCTGGCAACATTAGGACTTCAGAAAGGACTCGTGGCATGTCAGGTGAGCCTCCCAAGCACTATGGCGACCGCGCCCTTGGGTGCAACGTCTCAGCAAGACTGAGGAGGGGAGGGGCACACACACCCTTGAGCTCTGTCCTTGCTGCTAGGCTTCCCATCTCCAGTTTCAAGAACAAGAATATTGGCCATGCTCGGAGGAGCGCTACACAGGATTAATTCACACCTTCTTGCTTAGTAAAAGCCAGCGTGGCTTTAATAATGCAGCGGGGAGGCTAAGATACCCGGAGAAAATGAGCTGGTAAATTGATCAGGCGACTTTCGTTTGCTCCTCTCCTGTAAGCAGCAAAGCCCCTCCTACTGCACCTCTGAGGTTCCTAAGTTTGGGATTTAGCTCTAAGCGGACTCTGCCTGATGTCCAAACTATACCCCAGTCCATAGGTTTAGTTCCCAGGAGAGGCAAAGAGAAGGGTAAGAGAGAAACCCACAGTGGTGTACAGGTCCTGGCCCGGGTAGAGAGCCTCTTAGACTGCAGCACGAGAGCAGCAGCTCCTCGACAAATAGCTCCAGAAGACCGGGACCATCCAGCATTGGGGGTGGAGCCAGCTAAGGCTCTGCAGCCCCTTCCCCAGAGGGTACCGCCGCCAAAGCTCTACCCTCCAGCGTCATTAGGATGACTCCCTTAGGGCTTCTTTGTAAATCTCTCCCAGCTGCCAGTCTGGGGCCTTCCTTTTCTCCGGTCAGTAAGGACTGTCAAGTCTTCCCTATGAGCCAGACTCACTGCTCATGCCTCTGGACACTAGGCCACACCTTTGGAGCCCCTGGGAGCTGCTATGGAAAGACTGAGGCTCTAATCGCTGATGAAACACTTATTACCTGCGTGACCTCAGGCAGGTGGCTTCACCTCTCTGAGCCTCAGTTTCCTAATCTGTACAATGGAGTCACTAGTATCCAACTCACAGTGTTCTGAGGAGTAAATTATAAATCGTGGGAATGTAAAATGGTGCAGCTGCTGTGAAAAACAACAGGGTGGTTCCTCAAAAAATTAAAAATAGAATTACCATATGACCCAGCAATTCCTCTTCTGGGTATATACCCCAAAGAATCAAAAGCAGGGATTTGAACAGATATTTTTATACCCGTGTTTATAGCAGTATTATTTGCAATAGCCAAAAAATGTCCATCGACGGATGAATGGATAAGCAAAATGTGGTATGCATATACAACGGAATGCTACTCAGCCTTAAAAGGGAAAGAAATTCTGACACATGCTACAACATGGATGAGCCTTGAGGACATTATACTAAGTGAAATAAACCAGACACAGAGAACAGATGTTGTATGAGTCCACTTATATGACTAGAATAGTCAAATTCATGGAGACAGGAAGTAGAGGGGTAGTTGCCAGGAGCTGCGGGAGGGGAGTTGCTGTTCAGTTGGCACACAGAGCTTCAGTTTTGTCTGCAGGATGAGAACTCTGGAGACTGGTTGCACAGCAATGTGAATGTACTTGACACTACTGAACCGTACAGCTGAAAATGGTGAAAATGGTAAATTTTATGTTAGGTGTATTTTACCACAACTAAACACACACATGCACACACACACACACACACACACACACAAATGAAAGCAGCCAGAAGAGTGCCTGGCAGGTGCTCAAGACACATTGATTTATTTGAAGAGCATAGTTGTGGTATTAACAAAGCAACATCAATGTGAGTACTATTTAATTCAAAAAATGATATAGTACAAAAATCATGGTTGGGAGGCAGTAGAGGGAGAAAAAGAGAAAGGGACGTAGACTGGAATTAGAGATACACAAACCATTTCTTTGTTGTGAGCATATCTGGCTACACTTGCTGGAGGGGGCCCAAATTCCCAACACCTGGGATTTAGGACCTTGGAAAGTGCAAACATATACTTTTCGTGGACTCTCTGTAACTACTCGTTGGCCTGCCTTCCTGTCTAACTTCAGTGGAGGGGCCCATAAGGTCTCTGTCAAAGTCTAAACTGCATGGAAGTCAGGGAGTGGTGGGGGAGGGAAGCAGGGGAGAGAGAGGTGGGAGGCCAAGGGTGCAGATAGCCCAGACCACCCCTCCCTCCCAGATCTGGGTTCCTAGCTGCGCTTTTCTTACCATCTGCATCAGAGTAGCCATGGTTAGTGTTTTTGGCTCAAGGGAACAGAGAAGGGAGTTCCTGCTGGTCTGGAACCTGCTGAGATACAGCTGACTCTCCCCATTTAGGCTCGTGCCAGGCAACTCCCAGAAGACAACTGGAGTGAGCAAGTGCTGTGGTTTCCAGGGTCAGGCAGTCCCCAAACTGGGGGCTGTTACAAACAGTGCCGGCCCCACCCCAGAGTTTCTGATTCAGCAGGTCTGGGGTGGAGCCTGAAAACTGGCATCACTTAACAAGTTCCAGGTGATGCTGATATCTCTGGCCCTTTCGAGGACCACACTTGGAGAAACACTGGGCCTTGTCAATCAAAGTGCGGTTCTCGGACCAGCCACATGGGCTTCGCCTGGAGTTTTGGTAGAAATGCAAAATCTCGGGCCTCGCCCCAGACCCACACCTGATGAAATCTGCATCAGAACAAGACCCCAGGTAATTTGCATACACACTCCCTGCACTGGTGGGAATAAGTGGTTTCATGGCCTTCTGCAGAGCCCCAGCCCAAGGCAAAGACCTTGGCCCATCAAACCAGGGGAAACTTGTCTGAGGATCCCTGTTGCCCATCAGAGTTGGCCTTGACTCTCAAAAGGATGTCAGAAAAATCAGTAATGGTTATTATTACAGCTGGATGCCTGTGTGCACACTAGGGGTTTTCATACATTATTTCATTATAAAACCCTGGAAAAACCCATTTTATGGATGAATAAACTGAGACTCAGGTAAAGTAACTGCTCGATAAACACAGAAAAAAGAACTGAATTTTATGAAGGTCTACCTGGCCGTTTCTGGGGTGCCGGGGTTTAGGCCTGTGGATTAACCTTCTTCTCTCCCTTTCACCCTCCCACAAATGAGGCCTGAGGCATGAAGTAAGGCAAGGAGAAATCTTTTTTTTTTTTTTTAATGCAGTTTATTTTCCATCTCATCCATGAGGCTTTTTTTTTTAATCTTGATTTCAGAGTTAACCCTTTCTTTGCAACTTTCTTGGCCAAGAAGGTGTTAAAACTTGGTTTTTGTTTTTTGGGTTTATTTTAGCCATGCCGTGCAGCATATGGGATATTAGTTCTCCCACCAGAGATCGAACCCATGCCCCCTGCATTGGGAGCACAGAGTCTTAACCACTGGACCACCAGGGGAGTCCCAAGGCAAGGAGAAATCTTAACCAAGGGTTGAATTGATTTATTAAATGAGCTTAAGGAGGCCGCAATGTCTGTACCAGAATAACTTTGACCCAGGGCTGGAGCATGTGATAGAAATTTCCAGAGAAGCTGGTCAGTCAAGTACTCCTTGACTGTGTCATTAAGTCCCCTCGTGAGCTTGGCTTGGAAGTGATCATTCGCACAGCCAATGGCCCCACTTCACAGTTGGCACACGTGGTTACAGTTCCCTAGGGTTCTTGGGGTTCCTGAGTGGTTTTGGTGGCCTGCCCAGCCAGCGATCTAATTCCAAACTCCATTCTCAGTTATAAAAAGCAGAGGAATTGATGGGGGAGGCCTCTAGGGGCTATCGAAGGCAAGTAGAGGGGAGCCTTTAAAAACCAATCTGCTACTTCAGATAAAGACAGCCTCTGGGCAGGCTGGAAGCCAAGAATTTAATTGTATTTATTTTTGCCATTACTTTCTATTTAGGGCAAGGGATATTGGTATTCTATTTATGGTAATGATATAAAGGTTCCTTTGATGATTAATTCATTTAAGTTTTTAAGTGAGTCGATTTAAAGAAAACTATTAAGTCAATAAAGTGGGATTAGCAAAACACGTAAAGGTAGACCCCAAAAATGACTGAAGTCGATGCTGTGATGACGTGGCTGCTTTACTTCTCTCTGTGACCATTATCTGCCCCCTTGGCAGCAAAGCCGCCACAAGTCCTTGTAAAACTTCTATAGAGAATAAGTGAGTTAATCTTCCAAAAAAGTACCTAGTTACAGATACGATTTCTCATTGTATCTGGGAAATTGCCCAGTGCTCAAAAAAAGAATTCTCCGATGAAACAACCTTGTGGATGACTCAAAAGTCAAGGATGATTGAGCCCTGCCACCAACTCCCAGAAACACCACTAGGTGAGACTCCCGTCTTAGAGTCTCCCGGCACCCTCTATATTTTCCTCCTCACGGTTCATATTTCTTGCCTTGTGCCTTTCCTGCCTGGTAGATTGTGGCTTTAAGAGGGCTAGGACCATTTCACATCTGTGCTGCATTGTACTTTCAGCCCCTTGCACAGAGCCTGGCAGAGAGTAAGTGCTGGTTTGGAGAATAAAGGAAGGAAAGGAGGGAGGGCAGGAAGGAGGGAGTTAGTTCCAGAGAGAAGCTCAGAACAGCTCCTGCCACCTACATTCTGCAATCATTTATATATTCCTTTCCATGGCCAAAGGAGAGAAAATATGATGGTTTATATCAGCTCCCACATGATTGTCTGATTTGAAATCCATTGAGTTCCGTCTTGGTTATAGATGAAACGCACTTTTCCTTTTCCCTGATTCCTTGGAGAAAAGACCAGCCCACTGTTAAAGGTTTCTTAACAGGGTAATTCATGGTGCTATATACAAGCTCCATGGCCTGGTACACAGAAGCCAGAGGACCGGAGGGATGTGGATGTGGCCAGAATTGGGAATCAGGTGCACTGGCTCCTGGCAGGCTGAGATCGTGCTGATAACAAAGATATTAATAAGGGTCTGCAACCTCCTCCATCCTGTAGTATCAAGGAGGGTTTTTAAATCAATGCCGGTCTGGCTGGCTTAATGGTACCTAATCTTACCTTTTGAAGCTGGAATATTTGAGAGTTGAGATCAATTGATATAAAATAAAGCAAACTGTGTTGACGTTTGGGTTTGGGGTTTTCATCAGATTCCCATTGTGTAGTGTTGTTTTTATTTTCTGTCTTGGAAATAGGTGGAGATTAGCCACTGGAGAGGGTTGTTCTGCCTGGACCAGGTGATGGTATATTTACTTCTGTTCTTCTTTTTTTCATCTTCCACAAGATGATTCTCCATGAGGGAAAGATCCATTTCTATCCTGTTCATCTCCATATACCCAGGGCAAGTCGCCCAGTAAATGCTCAATGACTATATCTCAAGTACAGCACTTTAGTGTAGCCAGCACACTCTCTGCCAGGGGCCAAGTCTGCTGGAAAAGTCAGTCTGTTCCCAGTTAGGTGCAGAAACAGCCGCCTTACAAGGCATCCCAGTGCCCCTGGAGAAAAGCCGCAGGAAGGCTCCCTGGTACCTGGTTTCCGTGACTGTTACCACGAGTCTGGTGTGGTCATCACAAAGCTGTGTGAGTGAAATGCATCTGATTCGTCACACACAAGGGCTCACAAGCCCTGTGTGAGATGCTGGTGACAGGCAAAGATGAACCCAGCACAGAAAAAGTGCCTGAGGAGTTTGTGGTCTGATGGAGGAGAAACCCTTGAAAGTTTAGGCATTTTTCTGGCCAGAGGATCCATACATTTTAAAATATTTATTTATTTTTGGCTATGTTGGGTCTTCATTGCTGCACGTGGATTTTCTCTAGTTGTGGCGAGAGGGGGCCGCTCTTGGCTGCAGTGAGTGGGCTTCTCATTGCGATGGCTTCTCGTTGCAGAGCACAGGCTCTAGGCAGCACGGGCTTCAGTAGTGGCTCGCGGGCTCTGGAGCACAGGCTCAGCAGTTATGGCGCACGGGCCCAGCCACTCCACGGCATGTGGGATCCTCCCAGACCAGGGATCGAACCCTTGTCTCCTGCATTGGCAGGCAGACTCCCAACCACTGAGCCACCAGGGAAGGACCCCATACATTTTAAAGGATTCTCAAAGGATACCACAAAGCTGAAGAGGAGCTGCTATGAACAGTTGAGACCCTTGAAATGTTGTGAACAGGAATGTGCATCACACATCGTCCTGTGTGAGGATGAGAAACATGTCTGGGGTGAGTGAGAGCTGGGAGATCTGCCACCTCAAGGGCAGGCCCTAAGCTCTCAGGGCCTCAATTTCCCCATCTGTAAATGAGGTTCAACAACCCCACAGGTCTTCTCTAGCTGCAAAGCATCACCACTGGATACCTTCCCTGTTGAGTGAGTCCAGACTCACTGTAAATAGCTAATCCTTTTTCTATGCCTCTAAATTCCTTGCCCTGAAATCTTAGAGTAGGGCAATAAGAAGGTGCTGAGCTATTTTCACCTACCACCTGCTCTACATTTAAAAGGGGAAAAAGCCACTCTAAGGGAGGTGGAAGGCAAACTTACACACTGAGGGTCTGCCACATGCCAGGCATCACAGTGGATGCTTTCACATCTCAACGAAGCCTCTTGATGAACTGGCAAACAGGCTCAGCAGCATCTTTATTCCCCGCCTCTCAGTACCACTTGGAGAATCATTCTATTACAGCAGGATGGGTGTTCCTGATAAATTATGCTCAATGTGCCACATTTTAGAAAAGCATGTGAGTGTATGTAATAAAATATAGAAAAGCTGGCATCAGTCATAGCTCAATTGGAGGATTTCGGAAGCCTTCTTCCTTCAGTTATCAGGAAGATTCGTTATCACCAGCAAGCATCTCAACCTAGTAAGCGTCCCTGTCCTCAGTGGTGAGCCCTGCCATGTCACAGAAGCAAAAACTGACAATCTTGTGCTCCTAGTGATGATGACTCAGATCTGTAGGAGCTCCAAAGAGGGAGTCCCCACAAAGGGCGGTGGCAAGAGAAACATTTTCTAGACGAGGTGGGATCAGGGTGGGAACCTGAAGGAATGGTCCAAGACTTAGCTGGAAGAAGAATGAAATTGATGATCCAGATGGGGAGAATGGCCTGGGACAAAGAAGGTTCAAGTGCACATCAAAGAGCTGTTCCTACCTTTGGGGCTTGGCTGGAGTGGGGGGCTTCGGGACGACCTGAGGGTGGAGGAAAATACGATAGGACAGGGGGTGCAGAGCCAGGCCGTCAGGAGCCGAGGAACTCACACTTGATTCTTTGGGGGGTTGCTTTGGTCTAATCTGGGGTCCAAAGACCTCTAAAGAGTCTGTGATGGGTTTTAGGAGATCCATGAACCTCTTGAAATCTTAGGCATTTCTCTGGGCAGAGGAGCCATACATTTTAAAGGATTCCACAAAGCTGAAGAGGAGCTGCTGTGAACAATTGAGACCCTTGAAATGTTTTGAACAGGAATGTGTAGACTGTATGTTGCTGGAAGGGGCAGAAGCTAGGGAGACCACCCAGGTCATCTATAGGAGCAGCATGGAGGGTCTGGGCTGGGGGATAGGGGCTACAAATGGAAAGGAAGAGAGAGCTAGGGAGTCTTGGTTACAGAGGAGAAATGACAATACTCTGGGATGGTCAGTGATGGCCGAGCCCACTGTGGGTATTGGAATCCAGAGGGAAAGCTGTGCCTTAAGGTCCAATGGTGAGTTTGACTTTAAACATGATGATTTTAACAGTATAGAGTTCATCTACGTAGGAACGAAGACATTTAAAAATCATTGAATCACCAATTATTGGAGTGTAGGTACAAAAGAGACCAGCCAGCCCATTCCCCTGTATTTTCCAGGTACAGCGATGACACCCCAAGATGGGAAGGGACTTGTCCATAGTCACCTGGATGGTGGGCAACTGTAACCAGTATGTAAGTGAATAATATTTAGGAGAGAGGTCAGAGCTGAGATGGAGATCAGAAGCCATTTGGAGGGAGACGGTTGAAGCCATGAGTGTAGCCATCTTTAACGTAGCAGAGACCCCAGGATTAAGCTTCGGTCTTTGCCCTCATTTAGAGAGTTGGAAGGAGGAACCAAGGGAGCAAAGGGCATGGAGAAGGACAAAGAAGTGAGGGGAGAACGGAGAGACCAAAGCTGTGACCAAGGGGGGGCAAGCACCCCTGGCGGAAGGGCGCATGGGATGAGGATGCTCCAGGGCATCAGTGGGGCTGGGGCATCAGCGGGCTCTGGGTGACAGTTGAGAGACCTCTTTCCTTGGTGTGGTGAGGTGATGCGAGATTTCAGAGAGGTCCCTGATAAAAGGGGGCCATGATTACAGTCTGGCCTTGCTAGAGGTTTGAGAGGCAAAGAGAAGCAGGTCGAGAGCAGGACCAGGCAGAAGGAGAATATTTTTAAAATTAAAAAAGTGTATTTGTAAAAATAAGGTAAAGAAGCAATGAGGGGAGAGAAGGAAAGAGGGAGAGGTTATATGAGAAAGTCACAATCTTGAGGAGAAAATGGGACCAATAAACAGAGGTGGGGATGAAGATTCAGAGACCATCTTCTGGGGCGAGGAGGGCCCAGAAACAACATGAATTTTACATGAGGGAAGATTGGGATCCATTCACCCATCAGGCTCCTCTTGCTTTGGGACCATGGCTTGTGCAGACCCCTCTGCCTGATGCTCTTCCCACAGCCCTTTCGAGGCTGCCCTCCTCGTATCCTGGGGTTCTGACAAAATGCCACCCCCCCAAACAGCTCTTCCCTGCCTGCTCCCAAGTATACCCTCAGTCTCTAATCACTGCTTCTCCTCGTTTCTTCTTAGCATCACCCAGTGTACGGATGGGCGGTTATGATTCTGTTCCTTTGCTGCAGTGTTTCCTGTATGTGTATGTGTGTGAGTGTTTCTTGTCTCCAGATTTCAATTTTAAGCACCTTCAGACAGGAGACTGTCTCCATCCCCCACTGTGACCCCAGAGCCCAGCCCGGGGCCCATCGTGCACGTTAATTAGAACAAAAAGAAGAGAAGGAAGAAGAATTCAGCTATGACCTACTCTCTCTTCTCAGAAAAGTTTAATAGGAACAACAATAAAAATAAAATTTAAAATAGCATCTGGCAAGCTGTTTATACGTAATCATTATCTCTTTTACTCTTCATGGTTTACTCATTTTAAGAGGTGAGGAAGCTCCGTTTTCCATATTCCGCTAGTGAGGGTGGAGTTAGGGATCTCACCAAAGCCCATGTTAACGACAGTGTTGGATGAAAGAAAACAAGAGGCTAGATCCCTTTCTCCCATCCCCTCTGCCAGGGGATGGGTAGGCTCTGTGTATCCTCTCCCTGCTCCCGCCCACAGCATCACCTGGTTCTGAATGTGCCCATGCAAAGCGTGTGCAGGTGTTCTACTATCTAGAAAAAAAAAAGGGTTAAATTTCCTGTCCACCTGTCAGTCAGGAGGTAGAGAATTCTCTTTGCCTCTTAATTATTCTAAACCTCAAGGAGGGGCCGGGGTGTCCCCCTCCACCCTAGCCTTCTCCCCTGGCACTTTCTACAGGAATGTGATGGCAGGAGAAATGGAAAGAGGGTGAGGCTCTGAAGCAGCCCTCAGATGCAGAGCCCTTAGTGACAACTTGGGCCACTGTCCCCTGGGCACCGTCCAGAGCCACCAGCCCAGACCTTGGAGGTAGGCAGGCCTGTGACTGTGATGCCGCCTCAGGCCCCAGCCCACCCTGGATGTCTGGCCTAATGCTTAGGGCAAGAGGAAAATCAAAGGAGGGGGGCTTCCTGTTAACCCATCTTTGTTCCTCTCCTTTGTACTTCTTTAGAACGGGAACCAGGTTCCCAGCCTTCTGCACAGCCTGAACTTCCTGTCCAAAGCTGCTGGAAATATTCAAAGTGTTAAGGTCAAAGTCTCCTAGAATGAGGGGTGGGAATCAAGAGGTATGGAACAACCCCGGGTCACTTGTACACTCCGCCTGTCCTGACATGGCTTCACACCTCCTCCTCTGAGCTGTGGCAGCTGGAGTTGCGGGCATGTCTGGAGTCAGGTGTAGAGTCCCAGGTATGATGCCCGTCTGGCCCTGCTCTCTGGCTTCTCTTCTGGGTTTGCTCCCGTTACAGCATGCCCCGGTTCTGACTGAGCTCAGACTTTCACCACCACTCCACCCCAACCTCTTGCACCAAGTTCCTGATTTGGAGATAATCCGTCAGACAGAGCCAGGTTCAAATCCTGCCCCAGCTCCCTCTTCCCTGTAAACCCTTGGATATGATGCTTAACATCCCTAAACAAAATGGGAGTCATTAAAAGGCCCACCTCTTAGGGCTGCGATAGGGACAAAAGGAGAAAATCCACAGTGAGGGTTTGGTCCGTGTCTGCCCCGTGGTAAGTGCCTAGTCAGTGTTAACTCTGGTCATGGTCGCTTCTCCACTATCCGTCTGAGCAGATGTCTCCTCAAGTCCCCATTCAGACACCCGATTCTAGCATCAACCTGGACACAGCCTTGGGTGCCAGCATCTTCCCTATGCCCATCCGCATCCCACCCCCCACCTGCTACCAGCTGCAGTGATGTTTGTTGGCTGATGTCACTTTCCGTGCCCTGAAGCAACAGGGCTGGAGTTCATTTTCTCCATCCTGAGCACTGTCTCGGGGCTTTTCTCAAAGGCAATCAGAAAGCAGCTCACAAGGGGGACCCAAAGGGCAGAACCACCCCCCAATTCCTCCCCAGAGCCTTGGACTCCCACAGAACATGCGCTGGGGAGTGGGGACGGAGACCACAGCTCACACCTGAGGCGTTAGGGCTAAGTATCCCTCCAGAGCCAGGGCTGGCTTTCCATTACTAGTCTATCAGTTAGTGATTCAATCAGCAAGTCCAAGAAAGCAGCCTTGTGCCACATCATAGGGAGAATGGAGCTCCCAAATTTTCTTTTCCAGAACTTTTGTCTTCTGAATATTGTGTGTGGGGTGGGGACGACGGTGCCTCTGGGTGTTCCTCTTCTGCTCTGGTTGATTTTATCAATAAGCATCTTGTCAGTTGTCATTGAAAGGGAGCAAGGAACTAGTACTCCCTGCCACTTCCTATACACCCTCAGGTCCCGTAGCGTTGCTGTACCTGGCATAAGTGGGGCTTCTGAGTCAGGGAAGGTCATGGAGAAGGTGACATGAGCTGAGTTTTGCTACCTGAGTAGGAGTGGGTCTAGGGATCTCAAACTCAAATGCCTTCAAGGTCTAGTCAGGTCACATAAATAAGTGAAACAGTACAGTGTAAGACAGTAAGGAGTGATGTGGACTGTGGGAAAATATAGTTTATACCCCGCCCCCAAAGTGAGGCACAGCTGCTTCTCATCTCCACTAGTTACTATGGTTCAGGGTTCTGATTGTTCAAAAGAAGCCAAAACTTAAGATATTTTATAATGACTAATCCCTTGAGTTTTTACCATTGGCCTCTTAATCCTAAAAGATTTAATATTGTGCAAGCTCCCCAGGCCAGATACGACCTGGGGCTGGCAAGTCATAAACTCTGAATTAAGAAAATGGAAAACAGAATAAAGGGTTCTGGAGAGAGAGGATAACGTTCAAAGGCACAATCTTGTGATCTGACTCACACGTTCCTGAAACTGCCCATTGCTTGGTGGAGTTAGCAGGTGGATGTGTGAGAAAGTGAAGATGAGGACAGACTCAGAGTCTTCTGTGCTATGCTAAGGAACCCGAACTTTATTTTGAAAGCAATGGGGCTCGGTGAGGGAACCCACTTCAAGGAGGAAGCGCCATGTTGCCCTTTGCATTTTGGAAATCCGGGTCCCACGTGGGAGCGTTTGGCAAAGGATGACTCTCTGCGGACAGGGAGGTAAGAGAGAAACCATGGCGGGGAACCTGAGGGAAGGCACCTGCTGTCCTCAGGTGGGAGAGTCTGAAGGCTGGGTGATCTTGGAGGGGAAACCTGGTGAGAGAGGATGGGGAGTGTCCACAGCACCCTGATTCTGCATGACTGGGTGGGTACCATTCCCTGAGGGAAACCTGGGGGAGAGCAGGTTGGGGGTGTGAGTGCCGGTCAGGTCTGAGGACTGTGTGGCGGTGACTAGGCTGCTTTGTGATTCTGGAACCTGGAAGTGCATCAGGAGTTGTGGGCATGTAGATGAACAATGGAAGCCGGGGCTTCTCAAGGGCTAAGGGTGGGCTCTGAGCAACCCTGACATCTAGGGGAAGGGCCTAGGAGGAAGGCCTGGGAGGGAGCATCAGAGAAGAGTTTCAAGGAAAACCTGGAGGAGTGTTGACACTTGATGAAGGAGGAGGGAATCTAGGACCTAAGGGACATTTCAGGGTCTCGTTCAGGAGAACTGTTGTGTCGTCAACCCACTCAGGGACCAGGCCACACCCTGTGGGTCCCACTGGGGCTCCATCCGGCACAGCCCCGTGGCTGGTGGATGGACCACACCCAGGTCTTGGCAACATGACTGTCAGATGTGCCTCTCGTGCTAGTTAGCTGAGCACTTCTTTGCTGAAGAAAAGAAAGTGCACTAATTTAATCTCGGGCAGATCTCCCCACTGGACGGCCGCAGAGCCATCCGACAGAGCAGCAGCAGCGGTGAGAATCACAGTCCTGCCACAGATAACACATTCCATTTTCTTCCATCCACCGCTCCTGATTTCTCCCTAATGGACCATGCTGTTGGAAGGCAGCTTCCCTGAGGACAGCTGATCTGAGGGGCCTCAGCAGAGTCCACACGCAGCAGTGGTTTCTTCTGACCCCGAAGTCAGCAGCCATCGCCTTCAATAACAACACTGCAACTGACATTCACGTCTGCCCGGAGCTTCTTGCTTTAATCCCACCACAGGACCCCGCTTTGCAGAGAAGGACCTCAAGACCTCGAGAGGCCAAGGGCTGCAAAGCTAGAGCACGTTGGGAACCAGAACTCCAGCACCCTTACTGACGGTCCCGCCGTCCTCCTTCCAGGTGACGGCAACATTCCCTGAGTGGTGTCGGCTGTCGGGGGGGAGCCGCATTTATCCAGGTCCCGCAGAGTAGGGAAGGGGACAAGACATATCAAACACCCAGAAGAAAAGTGACTTTAAAGTCATCCCCAACCCAGGTGCCCTCCAGGGGTTTTCTCAGGAAAAGGCTGCAGCTGTGTTAATAGGGACACGGCCTCTCTGAATGCAGGTCTGTCAAGAAGTGAACAAAGGGGAGGGAAGAAAGGCCGGCTTAAGGCAGAGAGCTTTCAAGTCCCAGCGAGGCGGGTTCAAGAGCAGAGCACGGCCCGTCGGACAGACGTTCTGCTTCTCTTTAAAGAGCACGGATTTATCCACACCGTGTGACATGAATGAAATGAGAAGTTTTCAGGGCTGCCAACCTCTCCGTTAAGGTTCTGCAGTGGTATATTTCTAATACAATAAAAAAACGGAAAACGACAGCCAAGACTAACACTGTGTCTGCAGCAGGAGGCCGCAGCAACTGTCAATAGTGGACGCTAAGTGACGGGCCAGTGGAAGTGCTATGGTTTGAATGTTTGTGTCCTCCACCCCGCAAATTCACATGTTGGAATCCTAATGCCCAATGTGATGGTATTTGGAGATGGGGCCTTTGGGGGTGATTAGGTCATGAGGGTGGAGGCCTCATGAATGGGGTTAGTGCCCTTATAGAAGAGGCTTCAGAGAGACCCCTCACCCTTTCCGCCATGTGAGGATAAAAGACGTCTGTGACCTAGAAGAGGGCCCTCATCTGGCCATGCTGGCACCCTGACCTCAGACTTCCAGCCTCCAGAACTGTGAGCAATCAATTGGTGTTGTTTATAAGCCCAGACTACGGTATTATGTTCTAGCTGCCCAAATGGACTAAAATAGGATTGAATGAATTTTCATATAAAACTCTTCCTAAGCGTAGTTTTTTTTTTTTTTTTTTTTTTGTGGTACGTGGGCCTCTCACTGCTGTGGCCTCTCCCATTGTGGAGGACAGGCTCCGGACGCGCAGGCCCAGCGGCCATGGCTCACGGGCCCAGCCGCTCCGCGGCATGTGGGATCTTCCCAGACCGGGGCACGAACCCATGTCCCCTGCATCAGCAGGCGGACTCTCAACCACTGCGCCACCAGGGAAGCCCCTAAGCGTAGTTTTTAATGGCTAGACCGCATTTTGTCCTTATTGGTGTGGTGCCAGTGGAGAATCTGACTTGAATATTTTCCCAATTAGCTCACCAAGTGTCTCGCAACTACTTGTTGAGTAACCTTTGCTTCCTCTTAAGTCTCTGGCATCTCTTTGACTGTGTAATAAATTCTTACATGCAGCAGGTGAAGGGCAGGGTGCAGGAGCCAGTGTTCTGCAGACACACGTGGTTGGACTATATGCAAACTGAATCCCTGCTCTGACAGTTTATTTGCTGGGGGTGACCCTGGGCAAATCACTTAAACTTTTTGAGCCTGCATGTCCTATTTCTAAAACCAAAATATGAAAATTAACATGCCACTGGTACAGTGCCTGGCACAGGGTGGAGCTCAAGCAAATGAAGTTATTAATAATTTTTACTGTTCTCTTGGAATCCACATCCCCTTCCTAAGGATGTGTTTTGTTAACATGTACGTCTGGGACTGGGATTGTCACCTGGAATAGTGAAGCCATCGCTCTTGGGGAGTAAATTTTGGTGGGGGCAGGAAGATGTTGACAAAAATATTCAACCATATTTTTTATCTGAAAATTTTATAAAACTAATATTTTGTAAGAAAAATATTTTCTATATTTTGATAGAAAGTAATGCTGGACAAAATCTTGTTGGGTGTGAATATAGAGAAAAATTGAGATTTTTTTAATTGGGGGGCACCCTCTGTTAGGGGAACAGAAAGAATCAAGGAGGGATTTTATGTCATTATTAATGGAACCTTAAAGTGTTAAGAAGAGTGTGATTTAAAATAATGGATTTTCAGAGCCAGAAGGAATCTTAAAGATGCCCTGAGGACTCTAACCCTTCTCTTCACTTGGGATCGTTTATCATGACTCTTCCCAGTAGCTTATTTCCTCCAGCGGGAGAAGGTTTGTCCAGGGCCACCCTGTGGCCAGAACCAGGAAGTCCCGACTTTACTTATCCAGGAAGGAGGACGTGCCACCAAATGTTGACAGAGTTCAAATAAGATGGGGACAGACATGCCCATCACAAGGTGTTCATACAAGAGTGCTTTTGATAGAGTGTAGGGGACATGAACCAGAATGGAGTTGTAGGGGGGAGAGGGTGGAGCAAGGAATCACAGACAGTGTAGAAGTTTGCAAAGTGCTGGAAACAGACAGAGAAGTAGCTGAGGGGTGTATGAAAGGAAAGTTGGGTCGTTTATTGAAGATGAGAAAAGCAAACATATATATAAATGCTAGTGGGGATGAGCCAGCAACATGGCAGAGTCATAAGGCGCTGGTCTGAGCCAGCCTGCTGGGTTCAAATCCTGACATCCCTTCTTAGTAGTTGTGTGGCCCCGGGCAGGATTTTCCCCTTCTCTGTGCCTCTGTTTCCTCTCAGGTAGAAATGGATCATCATTTCTACATTCTCGGGCTACTGTCAGGCTTAAATGAAGTAATATAAAATTTGTAGGACAGAATCTGGCATATACAAGGTCCAAGATAAAGACCAGAATTATTACGCCGCTGAAATGAAGCTGTAACTATATGGGGAAGAGAGAAGAAGTAGTTGATGGAATAAGACTCGCCAAAGGCAGGAAGGGATGCAATTCCAAACACAGGTGGAGGTCCTGGGTTTGGATAAGAGGACAGCTGGCTTCTTGCAACAAAGGACGGGAGGAGACAGATTTCTTCTATTTGTAAATATTCACTGACTTCTGATGACCTCCAGGCACTAGGGGTGCAGCCGTCAACAAGATAGACACAGTGCTTCCATCATGGAACTTACACTCCTGTGGCAGAGGCAGACTGTACACAAGATACATGATATGGTGATGAGAAGACAAAAGGGGATGGGAGTGGGAAGGGCCACCGTGGGGGGAGTAGGACAGCAGATGCTATGTTAAATGGGATGGTCAGGGAAGGCCACTCTGAGAAGGTCCGATATGAGCCAAGATTTGAAAAAGGGGGAAAGGGAGGAGTGAGCCATGGGGTATCTGTTGGAAAAATGTTCCAGGGAGAGGGAACAGCCAGTGCGAAGGCCCTGTATCTGGAGCACTCCTGGCAGGTGTGGGTAGGTGGGCAGTGGTGGTGGGAGTGAGGCTGGGGTTTCCCTTCTTCCTCCCCGAGACATGCTTCCAGCGGGGGCTGAATCCTCTTCTCTACAGCGAAGGGATGGCTTCAGCTTTTTTGACTCATCTATTCATTCAGCAGTCCTCTTTGCAGCACATTGGATGTGCAGGAGATATGTGACCTCCACCCCTCCATGGTAATGCAGAGATGATCAGGACCCTGTCCTAGGCTTGGCCCCAGTCTAGGGGCTGGTGGCGAAGCCACGTGCTAGGTGAAGCTGCAGTGGTAACTGAGTGTATGGAGAACCTTGCTGCAGGTGTGACCAGGACACCAAGGCAGGTCAAGGGACGCTGGTTCACTGTAAAGAAGGCTCTTCAGAAGTGGGGCGGGAGGGACTCAGAAAAGGCTCCATAGCCATGAACTACTTACTGGAGAAGTCTTCTCTACTGACAGCTTTCACCAGCTCCAGTTCAACCAACTGCAGAGATATGTATCGTCTCTGACTTTTAACTGCGTTGGTTTCTGGGGTTTTGAGTGGTCTGGATTTGGAACGCATCATTCTCTTAGAAGTCTTTGTATTATAAAGTCTGTCTCCTTTATAAAATGAGTGTAGATTGGAGGAGGACCAGTACCACATGAGTTGGTCATCCCAGTTCATGTATCATTTCTGGCTGGTGCCTCGGTTTACTGCGAAAGTGTTTGGTCTGGATGATAAATTATATGGTCTCTCTCCTGGTTGTTGGTCATGATGAGAAAGAGAAAAGATCAGGAATAAGTGTTATGGGAAATGCTTGGCATCCAAGTGGCTTGTTTACTTTTCTGATGTGCAGATGACTAGTATAAGAGGCTGGGGAAATTGACTGGAATCAAAGCCCTCCGTTCTCACGAATATTTTCTGAGGTCGAGCAGAGGGAAGAGTCAAGAGTGAGCTGGTACCTTTTTTGAACACTGATGGAAGCTGATTACCAAACAAAAGTTTGCTGAAATTGCAGCCAGCGGATACATCAAACCAAGCTAATATTTAACGTGAAGGAAGAGAGGATGGCAGAAGGAGCTGAGCATTCAGTGAGGTGGGCATAAGAAGACAGAAGCCCATGAGCTTGCTACTGTAACCCTCCTGTTAGCACCTACAACACCCACAGAAGCCAGAGGTCTCAATTGTCATGGAAACACCATTGTCAAGGCTGAAACCTACACTGGTCTCTTCGGAGCTCTATGCCCAGCAGCGTTTCAGTGTCTGTGAGGTCCAAGAGCTCCAGTGCCATGATGAGACTTGCTGAATAGGAAAAGGCATCTCAAAGACTGTCGAGCACATCAGTGAAGGTGTTAGACCTGGCCTGAAGAGCTGGAAGCTGAGTGGGTGGACCCGGAGGAGGGTAACAAACTGGTGTCAGACACGGGTGGCACTGGGAATAAACCTAAATTTGGTGCGAACATCATACCAGAAGTGTCGTTTGCTGCCTGTAAAGCCGGAGCTGCTGAGAGGGGGCCCCCTGTACCGTCACACTGAGTCCTGGCTGGCAGTGCGGAAGTGACTGGCCAGTGCCAGCTTTCATTGTGATCCAGGGTAGTTTTCACGCTGCTAACAAGACGACAGTACAGGAGTTTTTGATCCTCACTGTTGGAGCTGTGACTTCAGGAAAGCCGTGCTCAGGGCAGCAGAAGCCTACCTCGACCAGAAGGATGTCATCAGAAATGGGGCAGAGATGCTTTGTGGAGGGGCATTTTGCTCCTAACATCCTAGAGAAGGAATTAGCAAAGCACGGCTCACAGGTCAAAGCCTACCTCACAGGTCAAAGCCTACCCTGCCTCACAGGGCAGCTACCTGTTATCGTGTGGCTCTCCAGCTGAGACGATTTTACAGTTTTAAAGGGTTGCAAAAAAATCTAAATAAGTATAACATTAATACCAAGTGCTTTATGATATGTCATGCACTGTTTTAATCTCTGCACTCATTAGCTCACTTAATCTTTATAAAAACTCCGTGAAGTAGATACTATTACTCATTTTTTTAGATGAGGAAACAAATGGAAGCTTCTAGATAGGTTAGCAGTAGTCAAAGATCACACAGCTAATGATTAGTTCAGCTGGAATGCAGACACTGGGAGTCTTATCTCAGAGCTTGTGCTCTTAACTTGCTTCCCCATATGACAAGTTCTCCAACACTGTTAGGGTGTATAGAGTATAAGTCCAAAAGGGAGATTCAGGTGACACAATCCGGTGAGTTCACCAGAGGGAAGGTAACAGTGTTTCAGAGAAGCAAGGGAAGGCTCTATAGAGGAATGAGGCCACCTTTCTACCATGATGACAGGAACACTAACTTTGAACCTCAGTTAACTAAAGTCTCATCCCCCAAAAAACAATTACATTCTTCTTATTAACAGACCTGTTACCCAAAATAATGTACTCAATCATTATTATTATATTTTTAATTTCATCAATAAGAACTTTGTTGAAATTTGTTTTCTCTTTTGTTGTTTAAGTATCTTCATCTGCATAAGATCTTCAATTTTTCCTCTTGGCCCACAAAGCCTAAAATATTTGCTGTCTGGCCCTTTAAGGAAAAGTTTGCCAACTTATATCCTAAAGAATTCAGGGCCTTGGAGTTGCTGTGGAATGTGATGGGAAAGCCTGGTGAATGGCACAGATGCAGCAGCATCTAACCCTTAGAGTTTGGAAAGTATGACCTTGAACTTTGGGTCTCCTGATGACCCCAGCCATTACATCAATCTGATGAGTTGGTGAATGAGTACAAGTCCTTCATCAAGGACTACCTAGTGGCATCCACTGAACATGCCTTAGGCCAGTATGACTGTAAAGCTTGGAAGTTCTCCACTAGTGGAGGTGGTGCCCAGGTGGTAGGGGATGGTTGCACAGTGACCAACCTGAAAAGTATTCCCAAGCCTATGGGCAAGGACCCTGTGCAACTGCCTTCTGCTCAGAATGAATGAAAAAGACCCTGTGACAGAGTTTTTCAGGAGTTCAAACTGGCCCAGTCCAAAGGATGGGGCACCATATTTCTCACTGTGCCAGGGAAACTGAAGATACTGTCATTGCCAGCCTTGTGACTGGATCTGCACTGGACCAACCAAGGCAGGTGCCCCCTTGCCCATCTGAGCACTTGGCCAAGTACGACCAGCTCTTCAAATGGAGGAGGAAATGGACATCAAAGCTCAATTTGCCAGCAATAATTTCAGGAAGTTCCTAGCCAAGTATGCTCTGGGCAGGAGAGCCCCTGAGCTCTTGAGCCCCAAGCACTTGTCAGCTGGTGGGACTTCTGCTCCTGTCCTAATCACAGGTGCTCAATGATCCAGACACAAACACTTTGGAAGGGACTTTCCTTCCCCCGTCTCTGTGATATTCTAGCTCCTGAGAATGGCCACATCCAAAGCTAGGCTTCCGACATGCTACTCCATGGATGAACCCTGAAATACTTTATTAAGTCAAAGAAGCCAGGCATAAAAGGACAAATATTGTATGATTCCACTTACAAAAAATATCTAGAGTAGGCACATTCACAGAAATAGAAGAATAGGATAGAATAGAGTACTAGGGGGTTGGGGGAGCAGGGATTGGGGAATTATTGTTTAATGGGTATAGAGTTTCTGTTGGGGGTGATGAAAAAATTCTAGAGATAAATGCTGGTGATGGCTCCACAATATTGTGAATATATTGGATGCCACTGAATCGTACACTTAAAAAGGGATAACATGGAAATTTTATGTTATGTATATTTCACCACAAAAAAGAAAAAGTCTTTAAAAAAACACCCTTGAACCCTGTTGGAATCCCTTGCTCTGTTCATGTGAATGACTGCAAATCATCCTTTTCCTTCTTTTCTCCCTACCATGTGTTTGTGGGGCCACATCCTTATAATGTGTGCTTGGAGGATCAACAGGCAGGACCCCCAGTGGTTTATATGCACAAGTTGAAAGCACACGTTCAGTATCTTCCCAAAACTGTAACGGAAGAATCATCTGCAAATTCATGAATTGTGTTTTAGTTTAATCTTTTATTCTCAGGACTAATCAACTGTTTAAGTTGGGTCCGCACACTTAATTAAAGCTTTCAGCTCTTGAAAGTTCATTTACTGAGCCTGACTCTTCAGTGAGGAACCAAGGATGTGGGAGATTCTAACACAGCTATGAGACCCCAGCACACTGAAACATGACCTTACCTATAAAACAACTGGGCTTGGATGAAGAGGCTAAACAGAAATGCAGTTTTCAGGTTTGCTAATTGCTTTTCACTGAAAACAAATCCAACTATGCATGTTATTATTTTTTTAAGATGTTTTTGATGTGGACCACTTTTAAAGTCTTTATTGAATTTGTTACAATATTGCTTCTGTTAGCTCCCTGACCAGGGATTGGACTCGCACCCGCTGCGTTGGAAGGCAAAGTCTTAACCACTGGACTGCCAGGGAAGTCCCTGTTATTATTTTTTTAAACAGGCTATTTTTATTTTTTGTCTTAGTTTACTGCTCGGAAAGAGTATTATGTTCATGGTGGAAAGGAGACTGACATCTTAAAATGTAGAGCTTTGGAGTAATCAGACTCCATCCTCACTATGGCTGAGAATAACGGGCAGGGTCAAGTGGACAGGGATTATTACTAATATTATACCTTGTTTTATAGAGTTCTTTATAGTGTGAAAAGAGCTTTCCCACATATTTACTCATTTGGATGACCTAAGCATCTTTGTTTCTATGATTTCAGAAGTTGATGAATTATCTTTAGCAAATTTTTCTCACCTGATCATCTTCCTCTGTCACTCAACCAAGCAGGTATCAGCATTCCCCAATCACAAGGGATGTAAGCTTATTTTAATAACAATGGAGGCAAAACCTAATTAGAAAAAAAAATCCCTTGCCAATTCATGTGATTCATTTTGAGCCAAATTATCTGCAACCTGAGTTTCTTTGAATGACAGTCTGCCCCATTCTCTGGGTATCTGAGAGGTGAAACTGTGTCTTGTACAGGTATAAGTAATATGTGTGAACACAGCATGCAAACTGCAGGGAAGACTTTGGAAGAAAAGTCCCACTTAGCACTGAAGTTAGATTTGATTCACTGAGCCCCAGCTCGACAAAGTACTATGCAAGGCTGGGAAGGTGAACAAAACAGGGTCCCCCTGTTTTAATATAGGTTTTATTATTATTTAGGTATGGTCAGGCCAACAGATCAGGAGATGACCACCATTGAAAATGTAGTGTTTATACTCCCACATTCCAAGAGGGGTGGCACACCACATCATGCAGGGCCACATGAAGTAGCACCAGATCACTTAGGAGGGAGGGGAGGGGGAACTGTGGACAAAAGCCTTTATTGTGGTTTCCATAGGAAGGAAGGGTGAAACAGGGTAAGCAGGCTTAAGATTGGCTAGTTTGGATAACTTCAGCAGACTCTGGGGCATAGGAGCTGTCCTACCTGTCTGGGACAACTGTAACCCCTCGTTATATTAAACCAGATAGATGCATAGATGTCTGGTACCTAGCTCCAGGTGATTATGGCAGGTGGACAGTGGCCCAGAGAATAAGATCCCACTAAGGGAGGTGGCAGGGGTATGGGCTCTAGATTAGTTGATTTGTATTTGAAAGGTGCACTCCCAGGCCAGTTGTTTACTATCTCTAGGAATTTGCTAACCCTGAGAGGAGCTGTCCCTCCACAGTCAGCAAGGTCCCAGATGTCAAAGCATCAGATAAAGAAAGTAAAAGACATGGTTAATGCACACAATCCAGGGGCTTCCCTTCTAGTGTGGCGAGCAGCTGAGGAAGATGAAACCAGAAACCAATCTCTAGACCTTGGTTTCTTCAACTATAAGAGGAGGAGTTTAGACTATGTCAATGACAAAATTTCTTTCAAGTCTCCCATCTGTGATTCCATGAAATAATTAAATATGAAAAGGTGACAAATGCTGTAATAGAATGCTTTAGGAAGAGAAGGAAAAGGTGGCTGAGAATTGAAAACTAAGATGGTTTTGAGGGGAAGCACAGGTGTTGGGCTTGGGGTTTAGCATAGGAAGGTGATGGGATGGGTTGGCTGATGGAGGGGATTCATCTTCTCAGAGGCATTAGGTAGAAAACAAACATCAAAGCAGAGGTTCTCAAATGGAGGCCATTTTGCCTCCCTGCCCCAGGGGACATTTGACAATGTCTGGAGGCACTTTTAGTTGTCACAGTTTGGGGGTGTGGGGAGGGCTGCTCCTGGCATAAAGTGGGTAGAGGCCAGGGATGCAGCTAGAACACCCTACAATGCACAGGTAGCTGCCCAACCCCCAACACCCACATTGAAATATCAATAGTGCCGAGGTGGGGAAACCCAGAGTTAGAGGAAGGACTGGTATGAAAAAGTGCATGGTTTGTGGTGCCCACGTCAGCAGGACTGGATGCTCCCCAGGACCTGGCCTGGAGGCAGGAGAAGAGAAAGCAGGAGGAAGTTGTTGCTCAGCATTGAGTCCTCTCCAAACCCCTGGTTGCGTTAACCCAGATAGATGCACAGATGCAGTGCTCACCTCACCTGGAGTCCTCTCAGATTTCAAGAAAGGTGCTGAGCAGAGTTTGTTGAGGTTTGCTGTTTGTATAAGCAGAATTTTAAATTTTTATGAAGGTTTTTTTAAAATTATATTTTCTCTTAGGATTTCTTCTTCCACTTCTGAATTTTAAAAGTCCTTCACATATATTCCTCACACCTCATCAAGATTTGATAAATATCCTCTTCCATTTTCTTACCAACTTTGTATGGGTTGCCTTCTTTAAATATTTAACTGTTTAATTCAGTCTTCCCCAGAGGTGCTATAAGTATGCTTGGTAATAAGTAAGATGATTTTAGGAATTCCATTGGTAAATATTTTTGTGGTAATGATTTTGTGTTCTTTTCAAATGAGTATATAATCATGATATCGAACCCATATTTTCACGGATGGTGTTGTGTAGGTTAAGAAGTTTTTAAAAGATGAGTCCATTTAAAAACTTAATAGATAGTAGTATGGGTGATAAACAAAATATGGCAAACTGCTGATAGGAATATGAGAATTACTAAAGTCTGAGAAACACTAGTTAAATCCACTTGAAATTTATAAGTCAGGGAACACTTACATGATTTCTCTCCAACTCACCTCCAGATTATTAATCAACTACTTCAAACCATTTATTGAATTTCTCGTTGATAATGATTTTTAAAAATCATACATCAATTCTCATGTGCAGCATTTCTAGACAATCTTTTTTGTTCCAATAACCTTTCATTAGTATTGAGCTATGACCACACTTTTAATTACTTACTTGACTTAATATCTGGCCCAGCAAGTCTTCCCTCCCCCAAGGAGTGCTGATTTTGAGGACTGGGGTCAGGGTCAGGACATGTGAAAGGTCAGTGTCATGTGGACAGCAGCGGGCCCAGGAAAGCCCTTGGGCGCTGACCTAAGTAGATTATGGCTACAGGCCAGAGATGGCCAGGTATTCCCAGACCCTTGGATTAGATGTGTGAGAAAGCCGCCATCCCAAGGGTAAATGAAGAGAGACAAAAAAGAGATATTACGCATTGATTTAAATGTGAAGAACCAATGATACTCTGTGTAATTAAGAATTAGACTGTGTGTAATGAAATTTGAGACCTGAAGGGAGACCTGAGATGAGGCACTGGGTGAGTCATAGCACACGTCCTGTTGCCTGGTCATCCAGCTAAGAGGCAGAATATTTCCTGTTGCCAAATAACGTTGAAAGGACATTTCAGTCTATCAGGAAAAGACACACGCGTGCGCACACACACACAATGTTATATCTACAAGTATGTGAATCCTAAAGAAAGCAGATAGAAAAATCCAGATTTAAAACCAGTGAGGAGTTAGGCATTAACTTCCCCCAAAGAGTTCTTATTAAATCACAGGATTCTTTAAATATACAGCTTTTGCAGTGATTTTAATTATTTCTTTGGAGTGTGCCAACACCTTGACTGAAAGGCTAGATGGAACTTTTAAAAAATGATAGATGTTAAAAAATGATAGATGATCTTATTTGCAAAGCAGAAATAGAGATACAGACGTAGAGAACAAACGTATGGACACCGGTGGGGCAAAGGGGGGTGGGATGAATTGGGAGATTGGGCTTGACATATATACACTATTGATACTATGTATAAAATAGATAACTAATGAGAACCTACTGTATAGCACGGGGAGCTCTACTCAGTGCTCTGTGGTGACCTAAATGAGAAGGAAATCCAAAAAAGAGGGGACATATGTATACATATATCTGATTCACTTTGCTGTACAGTAGAAACTAACACAACATTGTAAAGCAACTATACTCCAATAAAAGTTAATTCAAAAATTAAAATAAAATCGCAAAAAAATTATAGCTCTCCAAAAAAAAAATGAGAAAAGTGTGAAGAAATATCTCCTCAAACCACATATCCTATAAATCAGTGGTGAAAAAACTATTTAACTTAATAAAAATAATTAGTCTCACGTACAACTTTTAAAAAAACACACACAGAGCACAAAGTGGGCTGGGTACCAGGGGCAGATGGATTCATCTCTCCCCTTGGCCCAGTGTGATTAGCAAAGCAGGGTGAAACTTCATGGCCCCCATCCAGAATGGAATCTGACAACTGAAGAGATGGTGGGGCTGGAAAGGGCCTTAGAATGCTTTTACTCCAAAAACCTTTTCCTCCAGAGGAAGACGCAAAGGACCCCATTACTCACCCATCTCCTGCTCCCTGGTAAAGTGACACCATTAAATATTATTTTTCCTGCCCCCAAAAAGCAAATCATTCTCACATTTGGTTGGAGGCACTGGTTGAGTCAGTCTTGCTGCCTCTGTTGGACTTCTGATGTCTCAAGTTTGGAGATCATGTGATGGACAACGTCTTACCACAGGTGAGTGACGGCCAGCGAAGACCAGGGGCAAAGGATGAGTCCGGCTAAAGGAAATACTGAGTCATGCTGCAGCAGGTGCTTAGTCAGGTTCAAGCGTGCTAGCCTATGGGCTTAACCAGAGGAGACAAAGGAGTTTGTCTCAAAGCTCAAATGAAATCCTCAAGTGGAAACCTTGGTGAGAATTGAAACAATGTCCAAGTGAGAGGCCGGGGAGGATCTAGGAGGCCTACTTCCTTGAAAATGCCTGGGTTTGTGGCTGGGCCAGGAGGTTGCCCATTTCTGGAGAGGCCTAGGTGAGATTTCATTGTCCCTCTGTAGTCCTCCAAGGCGGGCTGTGAGATCTCCTGGCAACTGAAGAGGGCTTTGCAAAGAAGAGCTGGGTTTATAAATAATGTATTTCCTTTGTCTTGCAGGAATTCTGGAGGCAGAGGTACAATCAGATCAGCTGTGAACAGCTTACATAGCAAATCTAATAGGTTTGTAAATTAGATTTTGTGTTCATTTGTTTTTGCTGTAAGGCAGCTATTAATCTGCTTCTCCTCTTTGCTGGATGGTGCCCTTCTTACTTAGCAAATAGCAAAGAGATCTGTTTCGCTTCACTTTGGCTTTGCGTTTCCCTAATCACTTTTGGGGGGGCGGGGGGAGTTGTCGATAGGAGAGCCCGTGAAATGGCCCAAGGTCTAGAGGCTGCAGAGATAGAAAATTCAGATGAGTAAGAGTCTCTTTCTGCAAAAGAGCCCACTCACTTGGAGGCACTTGAGCCACCAATGAGCTTATTCATAACTTGAATTTTTGCCGAATAAAAGAGACTCTGAAAGGAATCAGGACTTTCACCCAATTTCATTGTGGTAGATGGCTTGTCCAGGAGGTAAAGATAGAAAATAGAGCATTCAGGAACTTTGCTGAGACCTCTTAAAAATATTTAGGAAGTCAATTGAGTAATGTTAACCTTGATTACTGAAGGCACACCCTAAATTCTAAGAGTGTTTCCTCGGATGACGGTCTTTGGCCAGAAGACAGCTTGATACAGGAGTGTGAGCAAACGCCTTGCAAGCCAACAAACTCAGGCTTGCCACTGGCTATGGTTGGACCCTACCCAGTCCCCATCCAGAAGATATCTTCCTCTTCTATACCTTCTTTCTATAAATGGGGAAACAGGCTCAGAGAGATAAAGTGATTTGCCCATAGTCACACAGCTTATGAAATCTTTTCACTACACCCTCTGCTTCTGTTCGTGAAAACAGCAAAAATTGCAAAGGGTCAGGTCTTGTTTCCTTTCATAGCTTCCCTTTAAGCCTGCAGGCTGGGGGAATGCATCCACCTTACTCAAAACCCTTGAATTTTCTGTTCTCTGCAAAAGTTACATATTTTTGAATCCCACACAAGTAATATCGGCCAGAGGAGTCAGGAATATTGGGAATGGAGGTATGTGGGGAGAAAGTGCACCCCCAAATAAATTCCTTTCTACCTACAAAAAGCAAAATAGAGCGTTGGGTTTAGACCTGTTAAAAGGATTTCATCTTTTCTAACTTGGCTGTTCCAAGATAAATGCAGAGGACATCGTTGTTTGCTTTGAATTCTTTAAAGCTCCAGAATCTGGCATCAGAAATCCACTTATCATTCTAGCTGAGAGAATCTGCTGTCAGCACAGACAAAAGGAACTTGCGATGTGACCCACATGCATCTGTGTGCATCCGGCAGAGGCAGGCTGGCTCCTACACTGCCTTTTGAGATGTAATCGTAACCTAGTTTCATAGAAACCTACTAGCATAGATTTCAAACATCTGAATTCAAGCGGGTCCTGTAACGCCTGAGTCAGGTGGAAAGATGGTATGCACCCAGAATTATGATTGGCCCCGGGCATTCAGAGCCAGCCAGCAACTTCATCCATCCAGGCACCCCCCCCAAGGTCAAATTCAAATTCAAATTCAACAAACATTTATTTAGCAGCTGCTATGTTAGACCATTGGGGAATATAGAAATGAGTGAGGGAACTCCCCTGTTTACAATCTAGTGGGAGAGAGAAACAGAGCTAGGATAACTCTGGAACTACACAGACGTTTGAAGTGGCATCTTACAAACAAGGGATAATGAGATAAAGCTACATCCCATTGCCCCAACGTGAGTTTTTGTTTCCTCTTTATTAAGTTTGTAAACCATCTTATGATACTTGGTTCTTAATTCAACTGCTCTTCGGAGTTTCACAAAAGCGGCTTGAAGAAGTATTACTATTAGGACAGTGACGGCTAGGTTTCACTGGGAGGAAACATTAGGGGTTGGGGGTGGGGAGAAAGAGAGTTCATCACCCCCTTCCTGTCTCCCAGAATATATGTAGGTAATACCTGAGGGAGAGAGTTGGTGCATTCTAGAAGATAAATAGACTTCCTTTCCTTCTCAGGTAATAACTGCAATTTTGCTCCTCCGAAGAAGTTTACATTCAAGCTTGTGCAAAAGCAAAACTGTTAGACTTGTCATTGGCTTGCTAAAAGATCATGTCTCCCCTCTTCCTCTTTCTTTTTCCCCCTTCCAGAGCTGAAGTTGTAATAAATGGCTCTTCGTCCCCGGCTGTTGTTGACAGAAGTAATGAAGGCTTTAAGCGCAACATCCAACCAGCCTCGGCCAAGTGGAGACACAACCAAACGCTCTCTCTGAGGATCAGGTAGTGGTAATTACCTCTAGGACAAGAGACAGACTTGGCCTTCTTTGGCACAAGCTGGCAAATTGCCGCTCTCCATCATCTAAAGAAGTCAGGATACAAATAAAATGTTTACCTCCCGCTGAAGCAGGTTTCATCTCTCACTGATCAATTGGAAATAAAAACCCCAGGCAAGCCCGGCAGCCCAGCACATGTGTGCGGCGACTCAGGCCGGGGAAGTGACAGGAGCAACTGGCTGAGGTCCTGGGTTTGGAGGGAGTGAGGCTCTTGGGTCAGCAGCAGTGAGAGCCAGGGGCGGGGGGGATCACAGATGGCTTCTCCCAGAGGACCCCAAAGCAGCAGTCCTTGCCTGGCATCCATCCCCTTTCAGCGGCGATGGTCCTCCCATTTGTCTTTGGAGAGCTGTCTCCTCCCACAGCCCGTGTGGCTTGAGTAGGCAGCCACTCCCTGATGACATGAAGAAAAGCTACAACTGGGCATCAGGTGACCCAGGAGCTGATGGGACACCTAACCACAAAGGGAGAGGTCTGTTTTAGCCAGAGAACAGCTCTTGTCCTGATCTTTGCAGAGTGATGTTTCCAGAGCAGTGCAGACATTGCTGGGTGGCGGGAATGGGGAACTGTAAGGAAGGGATTCCAATGTCAGCACTTTGGCCTCTTGACTTTGATAGAGCTGTGATAGACGCAGCAAAGAGTGGTCAGTATAAACCAACCATTCACTTGCAGACATTGTGCTGGGAGCCGGGGGCGTTGACATGAATCAGACATGCTGGCAGGAGGCACAAATGTAACAAAGATAGAGCAGGGCAGTGTGATGTACACATGAGGCGGTGTTGCCTCATATAAATAGGTGGAGATAGATCATACTGAGGAGAGTACTCCATTTTGTAAGGGGGCTAAGAGGGCTGGCCAGGAAAGTCTTGCCAGGAGCAATGGGTTTTGAAGGATAATTAGGAGTTTGCCAGGCATGCCAAGCTGCTGCCTGAAGTCTGGTGTTTGTGCTGTGTTGCTGGAGCACCCATCAGGAGGAGGGAATGGAGGTGAGGAGGTCGGTGCAGTAACCAGGACCAGACGGGAAAGCCTTGCCTATCACAGCCCCACCTTCCCAACCCATCATCATGGAGAGGAAGCTGAGAACAGGGGGCTGGGGCATGGCGGTCAGCCTTGACCATAGCCACCATACAGAGCAGGGAGCTTCCCCCTTCAGGTGGGCTCACCGTCAAAATGCCCCTACCCCCAGTTTCTTGAGGCTTGGATTTGGGGCCTGAGAAAGTGTGGGGAGTAGAGAGGTGTGAGACTGGAGCCCTAGCCGCTGAGAAAGCATCTGAAGGAGCTGACTCCTGTCACCACCGTTCTGCCTCCCCTCGTTCAAGGCCTCTTCTGAGGGCCCCTGGCTGGGCCCTCGGCCTTCATCTTACACCCCAACAGCTGCCACCTGCGTTACTCACCCCTGGTCAGCAGCCCTGTGAGGCAGTCCGAGGAAACGGACTGCTGTAACAAATTTCACACAAGAGCAATGGATTCCCCTAGAGTTCTGGGGCTCAGAATTCCGAGCGCTCCCTCTGAAGGCTCCAGGGGAGAATCTGTCCTTGCCCCTTCCAGCTTCTGCTGGCTCCAGGCCTTCCCTGCCGTGTAGCCATGTCACTCCTGTCTCCGCCTTGTCTTCACGTGGCCTTTCGCTCTGTGTCTGTGTGTCCCCTCTCCTATCTCTGCTAAGGACACTTGTCATTAGATGTAGGGCCCGTCAGGGTAAGCAGGATGATCTCGAGATCCCTAATTTAAATACATGTGCAAAGACGCTGTTTCCAAATAAAGCACCTCACAGGTTGCAGGGTTAGGAGGTGAACATATATTGGGGAGGCCACTGTTCACCCCACTACACCATCTGTGAGTGAAATCCTCCTGCCAGCACAAGCCCACCTCAATCTCCACTCACTCTTTCTCCCACCACTGGGTAGAGAAAAGGATATTTCCCCCTTTCGGAGAAGACCAGACTGTGGCCGCCATGGGGATCCTGCAAACACACAGCTACCTCGGCAGGAACAATGTGCCTTCACCCAGGGGGGGAAAGGATTTCCTTCATCTTCCTTCAATTAGTCACCAAAATTATTCATAATAAAGATTCTGTGAGTGATTTGGAATGATGTTTAATAATCAGTAGTAATTTCTCACAATTAGTTGGAAATTAATTCATCCACAGAGGAGTTTATCTGTGGGCTTTCTGGGGGCTCTCTTTGCTTTTAAATACTCTGGGGGTAAGTAATTGCAAAGGTTTCAGCAATGTCCAGACCATATTAGTTTGTAAAGTTGTGTAATCCCAGGTAAAGCACTATAAATAAAAACGATGTTTTCTGTTGTATCTCTGTTTTCCATCAAGAGATACAAATTATGCATCAAGAGTGGTTTCCCCTGCATGAAAGCACGAGATCCAGACTATTGATAAGGCAAGACCAGTGGAACAGGAGCGTTGTGCCCTGTCGAGCATTCTAGGTGCCCCTTGGTGACGCCAGAGGCTCCCAAACCTGGACCCACCTGAGAGTCCCCTGCAGAGCCTTTGAAAGCGTGCTGAGACCCGGGCCACACTCAGAATCAGGATTTCTCAGGCGTCAGCCTGGAGCCTCTGAATTCTTTATACTTCCCCAAATGATTGAATGTGCATCCTGCTGGGATACACCACAGGTTGTGACCATCTCAGATCACACAGGCCCTCAGGGATCAGTGTTAGCATCTGTGCCATGGGGCAGCCACCTTGCAAAACCTCACATTCGCAAAGCGTGTGAAGGTCCTGTTCCTCTGGGGCTTGGTGGAAGAGAACAGCATCGTTGTGTCTGTTCTAGATGGGGGCTCGCTAGCTGCAGGAAATGAAATTAATTCCAGGTGATCTGGGTACCAGATTTCCTTCTCTGGATGACTTGAATCATTTCTAAAAACCTTTGGGGCAGTTTACACAGTTTTTAAAGGGAAACCTCCAGTTAGGATCCTCACCTTCCTGGGGGCAGGAATGAAACTCCCCTGGTGATTCTGAGAGGATTCCTATCCTTTTTCTGACCACATCCCATCCCATCTATGTGCTTTGCTAGATGATTCTGGAGCTTTCCCCCTAAAAGTCACGCTGAAGCCTAGAGAGCTGTCTTTTGATCACCTTTGTTCTGAAACAGCACAAAGCAACGCTGCTCTGTGGGACCAGAGAGGTATCAATAGTTACAAACTCCAAACAAGCCAGCAGTGAGGAGGGCCAGGGAGCACACAGCACAGAAAGGACCAGTGCACGGACGGCAGGACACGTTCGCAGTCCCGCAAACGGGGAGTGGTTGACACACCTCACAGCGTCCACACACCCACTCGCCCCCTGGAAGGCCCCTGTGCACAGAGAAGGCTTCCAGGGAAGAAAATTGGCCACTGAGGAATGAGGGACCCCTGTCATTCCGGTTTCCAGGTCCTAATTCAGGACTGCCTGTCAGATGGTGGCCCTGAATCCCACTCAGAGAGGGGAGCATGAGATAGGATGACCATGGTCTGGGTTTGCCCAAGACTCAGGTACAGTTTGTCCCTGGGGTACAAGGCTTTCAGTCTAAAACCATGCTTTCCTAGGCAAACCAGGATGGCAGGTCACCCTTCCTTCCAGGGCCCTTCATGATGAGCTCACATTCAGTCCTGATGAAGTCATTTCCCAGGGCAGGTATTCAATCTCCTAGAAGGAGGACCAGATCGGCCTCTGGGCCGTGTTGCCAGTCTCTGCCCAGAACCAGAGATTGGAGATTCTCCAGTCAAACACATAGACGGGATGAGATGTGGTCAGAAAAAGGATAGAAATCCTCTCAGAATTACCAGGGAAGTTTTATTCCTGCCCCTAGGAAGGTGAGGATCCTAACTGGAGATTTTACTTTAAAAACTGTGTAACCAGAGATTCTCGGAGGGCATCTGACCTCTAGCTGCCCCTGTGTGCTGGGCTGCGTCAGCCCTGCAGGGTGACCAAGGAGAGGAAAAGCCGGGTTGGCAAAGGGCAGGTAGCAACGGGAGACTTTTTCCTCATGTGTGTTTGGTTTTCGTAGGAAGCAAATCTTAAAGTTCTTGGATGCTGAAAAGGACATTTCTGTCCTCAAGGGGACCCTGAAACCCGGAGATATTATTCATTACATCTTCGACCGAGACAGCACAATGAACGTGTCCCAGAACCTCTATGAGCTCCTCCCCAGAACCTCTCCACTGAAGAACAAGCACTTCGGGACTTGTGCCATCGTGGGCAACTCCGGGGTCTTGCTGAACAGCGGCTGCGGGCAGGAGATTGACACACACAGCTTTGTCATCAGGTAACCGCAGTAGGTCCCCTGGACACAAAGTGACAGGCATATTTAAGTTGAGCTTTGCCAGTTGTCCCAAAAGGTTGAAACAAGATTAGTTGGGTGAGTCCCCTTTCTCAACCTTGACTGTCCATTAGAATTGCTCGGTAGCCTTGGAAAGTTCCAATGTCCAGACTGCACCCCAGACTAATTAAGTCCGTCTGAGGGGTGGGGGCATGTAGTCCAGGGAGCCTGAGGGCTTCTGGTGTACAGCCAAGATTTTTTTTTTTAAACATCTTTATTGGAGTATAATTGCTTTACAATGGTGTGTTAGTTTCTGCTTTAAAACAAAGTGAATCAGTTGTACATATACATATATCCCCATATCTCCTCCCTCTTGCGTCTCCCTCCCACCCTCCCTATCCCACCCCTCTAGGTGGTCACAAAGCACCTAGCTGATCTCCCTGTGCTATGTGGCTGCTTCCCACTAGCTATCTATTTTACATTTGGTAGTGTATATATATATGTCCATGCCACTCTCTCACTTCGTCCCAGCTTACCCTTCCCCCTCCTCGTGTCCTCAAGTCCATTCTCTATGGCTGTGTCTTTATTCCTGTCCTGCCTCTAGATTCTTCAGAACCATTTTTTATTTTTTACATTCCATATATATGTGTTAGCATACGATATTTGTTTTTCTCTTTCTGACATACTTCACTCTGTATGACAGTCTCTAAGTCCATCCACCTCACTACAAATAGCTCAATTTCGCTTCTTTTTATGGCTGAGTAATATTCCATTGTATATATGTGCCACATCTTCTTTATCCATTCCTCTGTCGATGGACACTTGGGCTGCTTCCATGTCCTGGCTATTGTAAATAGAGCTGCAATGAACATTGTGGTACATGACTCTTTTTGAATTATGGTTTTCTCAGGGTATATGCCCAGTAGTGGGATTGCTGGGTCATATGGTAGTTCTGTTTTTAGTTTTTTAAGAAACCTCCATACTGTTCTCCATAGTGACTGTATCAGTTTACATTCCCACCAACAATGCAAGAGGGTTCCCTTTTCTCCACACCCTCTCCAGCATTTATTGTTTGTAGATTTTTTCATGATAGCCATTCTGACCGGTGTGAGGTGATACCTCATTGTAGTTTTGATTTGCATTTCTCTAATGATTAGTAATGTTGAGCATCCTCTCATGTGTTTGTTGGCCATCTGTGTATCTTCTTTGGACAAATGTCTATTTAGTTCTTCTACCCATTTTTGGATTGGATTGTTTCTTTCTTTCAGTATTGAGCTTCATGAGCTGCTTGTATATTTTGGAGATATATCCTTTGTCAGTTGCTTCGTTTGCAAATATTTTCTCCCATTCTGAGGTTTGTCTTTTCATCTTGTTTATGGTTTCCTTTGCTGTGCAAAAGCTTTTAAGTTTCATTAGGTCCCATTTGTTTATTTTTGTTTTTATTTCCTTTTCTCTAGGACGTGGGTCAAAAAGGATCTTGTACAGCCAAGATTGAGAACTGTTGGTGTAGAACAGAGGCAGGCAGACTATGGCCCATAATCTGTTTTTGTCAATAAAGTTTTACTGAAACACAGCCATGCCCATTCATTCTCATATCCTCAGTAGCTGCTTTCTCACTGCAATGTAGAATTGAATTAGTTGTACAGAGTTGAAGAACTGCAGCAGAGAGAGCATATAGCCCACAAGCCTAAAATATTTATCTGGCCCTTTGCAGAAAAAGTTTGTTAACCCCTGGATAGAGCCCAGCACAAAAGTTTGGTTAAAAAAGTCTCCTGGGCTGGCCAGTTGTTGGCCCAAGTTTGGAAAACTCTTTTAAGGTGTATTCTACTAGTTCCTTTATTCTCCTGTAGACAAAATCTGGGAAGTGAAGGGGCGACAGAGAAACTTGTATTTGTACTTGACCATCATTCTCTCCAAAGAGAGAATGAGGTCTCATTCTCATTTCTCATTTTCCAGTCGCCTGGGGACACATTTGGACACAGTTACTCACGGTCCTGATACCTGACCCCCAACCCAACTCAAAAACAAGGGCTTGCTGTCCCCTGGTCAAAAGTAGGGCACACAGAGCCTCGAGTTTCATCCCAAACAGCACCCCAGCACTGGCAGAACCGCATCTCACGTTTCTATCGGGACTCTCTTGATGCAAAGAGAGCCTTGTCCCGGGCTTTGGGAAGCGGCCTTATCACAGAGCTCCCTGGACCTCAGGACGTGGGATTAGATGGTGTGCTGACTCCTGCATCCACTGTGATGCACGAGCTGCTGCAGCCCCGCAGCCATGCTTGTTTTAGTTTGTTGTCCTTTCCCAGGTTCTGTCTGTGCCTGGCGTACCCAGTGGTCCAGTCCTGTTTCTCAAAGCTCTCCAGTCGAAAAACTGGGGATGGAGGGGAGAAGGGAGAGGAGAAGGGAAGTGGCAGGTTTGTCTGATTGGAAGCCAGAGAAGGGGTGAGGGTAGTTCGGGAGGGCGTTAAAGGTATGGGCAGAGGGCAAAAGTTGACCCTGGCAGGGTCTGATCACCTCCTGGGGAGCCTGGCAGCGTTGAAGGCGGCCTTCCTGACCTGGTTTCCATATTGAGTTTTCAGTGCTCCACCCAGCCTGGCCCCAGGATTTCCAGAGGCCACAGCAGGTTCTAACCAACAGTTTTTTGTTTTGCTTTGTTTTGTTTTTTTTGACACTTGCACAGCAAGATGAGTGGTATGATGTCTGGAGTCCAGTCTTGGCTCTGCTGCCCATTTGTCACGTGACTTGGAGTGTGTCACGCCCCTTTCTGGGCCTCAGTTTCATCATCTGTAACCTGGGCGGTTCGGCTGGCGGTCTCTGAAGTCCTTCCGTTAGGCTCTAGCCCAGTGTCTCCAAACATAACGAGCGTATGAATCACCTGAGCTTATCAAGATGCAGAGTCATCAGGTCTGGGGTGGGGCCCGAGACTCTGCATTTCAAATACCCTTGTGCCGATGAGTGGACCGCACTTTGAGAGGCACGGCCACAGCATGCTCTGCCTCTCCCAGGACTCACGTCCGCAACGGTCCACACGCACTTGGAAAAGAGGGACCTGAAACACCACGGCGAGAGCCACTTAGAACAATGTGTGGCTGTACTTTGACCTTTACTCTATGGTTCTCACAGATCTGCCTGTCTATGGGGCCGACTTGTGTGGTCTTTCAGGACAAAAGTCACACGGTGCCACTGTGTACAGACCCCCACTGGCTGCCAGGTGGCAGCATCCCTGACACACAGACCCTTTGCTATCTCACCTTGCTTGCCTCTCTCACCCCATCTCCTCTACACAATATGCCCCCATCAGAGCAAATCACCTGCCTTCCCCTAAACACCCACACTGCTTCATACCCCTAGGCCCCCGTGATACATTTATTGGGCCTGAAATGCTATAGCGTGATGTTTCCTAAACTGCCTGGTTATAAGACTAAATATCAATTCCTCAGCTCACCTGCTGAATCTGGACCTCTAGGTGAGGGACCTGGGGATTCTGGTTTTTTGGTCATTTTTTTTTTTTTTGCGGTATGCGGACCTCTCCCACTGTTGTGGCCTCTCCCGTTGCGGAGCACAGGCTCCGGACGTGCAGGCTCAGCGGCCATGGCTCACGGTCCCAGCCACTCCGCGGCATGTGGGATCTTCCCGGACCGGGGCACGAACCCGTGCCCCCTGCATCGGCAGGCGGACTCTCAACCACTGCACCACCAGGGAAGCCCAGGGTTCTGTATTTTTAACCACTGCCTGAGATGATTCTTCTGCTCTTGCAAGCTGGAGAAACACTCTCCTGAGGTCCCTTATCCACAGACGGGCTTCTGCTCTGCCATCCTTCCAGACTTCCCGTGATGGTCACCACCTCAGGAAGCCCACCCGATGCTCCTCCCCGTGAGGATGATGATAACAGTTAACATGTACTGAGCTCTCACTGTGGCCCAGCAACGTTCTAAGTACTGGGTGTCTAGGGACTGCCTTAATCCCTGGGAGGGGATGCTGTTGTGATCTCCGTCATAGCTAAAAAAAACTGTTGTGGCGCTTCCTTAGCCAGGAGGAAGCTCTCAGAAAGCACAGAGAGGTTGATCAGGTTACCTAGAATCACACAGGTAGAAAATATCGGAGCTGAATTCTGAACCCAGGAGTGTGTCTTCAGAGCCCTCACTCTGTCACCTAATGTGACCAGGTCACACCTGCCTATAGCATGGTCAACTTGTGGGCTGAGGGCTGACTTACAGGCAGGCATTGTACAACCCCGGGGCCCAGCAAGGTTCTATGTATGTGCTAAGGGCCCAGCCAATATGTGTGTCAGGAGAAGAAAGAACAGGGATGACAGGAGGGCCTGGTGAATTCAGGAGGATGCCCTACGTCTTTGTTTGGGGATGAGAAGGATGCAAGGAGAGATCAAGGATGGATAAAGTTAAGTATAAGCAGCAGTGCCTCAGCTTCCCCAAAAGGACCATCGCTGCCTTTTTCTCCGGCAGGTGCAACCTGGCCCCGGTGCAGGAGTACGCCCGGGACGTGGGGCTCAAGACAGACCTGGTGACCATGAACCCCTCTGTCATCCAGCGGGCCTTCGAGGACTTGGTCAACGCCACGTGGCGGGAGAAGCTGCTGCAGCGGCTGCACAGCCTCAACGGCAGCATCCTGTGGATACCCGCCTTCATGGCCAGGGGCGGCAAGGAGCGGGTCGAGTGGGTCAACGAGCTCATCCTGAAGCACCGTGTCAACGTGCGTACTGCATACCCCTCTCTGCGCCTGCTGCACGCCGTCCGCGGGTGAGCAGCCACGGGGTGCGGGGGGTGCTCGAGAGGCGGTTTTCCTTTCCCAGGTGCATTTGCAGCCCAGCTCCACCACTCACTCGTTGTCTGACCTCTGCAAGTCACCTGGCCTTTCTGAGCCTCCCTTCCTGGAGGAGTAGGCTGGCTGGCAAACGTGTGGCATGTGGCGTGCCAGTTCTGAGCAATCTGTTGCCCCCACCCAGAGAGCAGTGTGGAGAATGATCCTTGGACAGCCACTGGGTGGAGGAGGAACCACAGGGGGGCAAAAAGGAAAGCAGGAATATCTGTTGGGAAGCGGTTGCAAGAGTCCAGGTTGGGAATCACTGTGGCTTCGACTGGGACAGTGGTAGTAGATATGCAATGCTTTGGTCAGATTTGCTAGAACGTTTGGAGTAGAGGCAGCAGGATTTGCTAATGGATTCTATTTAAGGACCTCAAGGGGTGAGAGAAAGAGAGAAATCCAGGATGACTGTCAGGGTTAGAGCTGGAGCAGATGTGTGGACAGTGGCACCATTCCCTGTGATGGGAGAGTCTGGAAGAAGTCTGTGTGTTTGGGCATGTTGAGGAAGAGAGCTCTTTCTTGGGCATATTCACTGTGAGATACCTGTTACAAATACATCTCATGACACTCCTGACTGCCAGCTTGGCCCTGCATCCAGTGGTCCATCCAACCACCTGGCAGTTCACAGTCCTGCTCTGGTGACATAAGACAATTTCTGGGGGACATTGGAATGATCTTCACTGGGGCCTTAGCCTAACTTGGTGTGACCCTAGGAAGTCCTTTGAGCCACCCAGAAAGAACTGTTGCTGTCTTCATAAAGGTGACCCCCGACCTGAGGCACCCAAGCCTGTGACCAACACTGGTCTAATTAGGATGGGTATCAATACAGAAACCCATTGCCCTCAAGAAAGACCTAGAGAGACATTCAATGAGAGGCAGCCACATTCGTGGCTGATGGAGAAGAGTGATATCTGTATGGACCCAGGCTCGCTAGGGCTGCATTCTTTATCCTGGAGGTGGACCTGTCAAGCCTCCCTTTGGCACTCACTTCACCCCCTCATGGAGGGGGGCTGCTGCAGCAGCCCGCATCTCATGGATTTAGGCTCCATGCCTTTAACATTGTTCCTTCCTGGAAGGAGGAAAGTCTTTATGTGGTTTGGAGGTCAGAGGATATGAGGGAAAGAGACGAAGTGCCCTTTGGTAAAGAGAAAAAAAGTCCCTTGGCTAGGGAATGGGCAACCACCTGGAAGAAACTGTGCAGCCAGAACTCTTTCCAGCTATAATTGACTCACTTTCACCTGTCAAAATAGCATTAAGCACCAGTAATAAGCCCTTTAAACAAACGGGCTGTTAATCCTGAGATTGCAACATCTTCCTTTGCAGGAACTCCCGGGAGGAAATACTGCAGGAGAGATGGATGGGAAAGGGTTCTCCTTTTAGCAAGGGGAGGGAGCAGGAATGAGGGCTTCAGGGGCCTTGGGATGGATATCTGACAATGGCCCCCTCCCTCTGTGCGGACATTGGGCCCTATAGGGTTTGGGTCCAGTAGGGCATCACTGAGAAGGTGGGCAATGTCTGTATTGAGAGGAAGGGCTTGCCTCTGTTCCCACCAGGTGGGAACCTACCTGGTGTTTACTGCAAGAGGAGGAATGAGCTGGTGAGGGATGCAGAACAAAGGCATCTGAGAAAACAACAAGGGGTCATAGAGAAGAAGGCTGAGGAGGAATCTGGCTAAGAGGCAATCTGGCCTAGCATCAGGAACATGAGCTTTGGAGGTAGGGACACCTGGGTTCACATCCCAGCTCCGTTACTCCCTTGGTTGTATAATATCCTTGACCAGGTGGCTTGTATCCTGTGCCCTGCTTTCTCTATTTATACTGGGGAGCAATACCTACGACAGAATGTGTGTCCTGTGACAACACAGGGGAGACAGACAATCAGTCATAACTACTGTGATCATGGCAGCTGCCACCAACCCCCAACCAAGGGATTAGACTTGTCCTGTAGACTCAAGAGGTAGAAGCAGGACCAGAGGGTGAAATCACTGGGAGGGAAATGTATTTAGGCTCCATTTAATTAAGGAGTCTATAGAACAATGGACTAAGTCAAATTCACCTGAACTTTACCTCCAAGTTCCAATATGCGTTGTAGTTTGCAGAATAATCTTATTTCCTCATTAAAAATCTGTTGTCCAACAAACACCCCATTTATGGGGTGGGACAGAATAAACACTTTTTTATTGTGGTAAAATATACACCACATGAAATTTACCATTTTAACCATTTTCAACTGTGCAGTCCAGTAGTGTTAAGTATTTTCACATTGTTGTGAAACAGACCTCCAGAACTTTTTCTTCATGCCAATCCAAAACTCTGTACTGATTAAACACAAGTCCCCTCTTCCTCGTATATCCAACCCCTGGTAACCACCATTCTACTTCTGTTTCTATGATTTCGGCTACTTTAGGTGCCTCATATAAGTAAAGTAATATAGTATTTGCTTATTTGTGACTGGCTTGTTTCACTTAACGTAATGTCCTCAAGTTTCATCCATGTTGCAGCATGTGTCAGAACCTCCTTCCTTTTGAAGGCTGAATAATATACTATTGTATGTATATGCCATGATTTGTTTATCCATTCATCCATCCATGGACATTTGCTTTTACCTCTTGACTCTTGTGAATAGTGCTGCTATGAACATGGGTCTGTGAATAGCTCTTTGAGACCCTGCTTTCAATTCTTTTGGATATCCACTCAGAAATGGAATTGTTGGATCATACCGTAGCTCTATTTTTAATTTTTTAAGGAGCCTCCATACTGTTTTCCATAGTGGCAGCACCGTTTTACAATCTACCAACAGTGTACAAGAGTTCCAGTTTCTCCACATTCATCCAACACTTGTTATTCAATTTATCCACATCCTGACCAACACTCATTATTTTGGTTTTTTGATAGTATAACCAATTGAAACCATTTTAAAGTGTACAATTCACTTAGAAGAAATTCACTCTTATAGAAAAGCATAGGGAATCTCCTTATGACCTTGGGTTTGGCAATGGTTTCTTAAGTATGACACCAAAAACACAGGTAACAACAACAGCAGCAAACAACAAAATAGATTAAAATGGACTTCATCAAAATTAAAACTCTTCATGTGCCAAAAAGACAATATATCAAGAGAGTTAAAAAGCTACCCATAGAATAGGAGAAAATATTTGCAAATCATATTATCTAATAAGGGATTAATATCCAGAATATATAGAGACCTCCTATAACTCAACAACAACAAAAATCAAACAACCCAATTCAACAATGGCCAAAGGACTTGAATAGACATTTCTCCAAAGTAGATATACAAGTGACAAATAAGCACATGAAAAGGTGCTCAACATCACTGATCACTAGGGAAATATAAGACAAAACAACAATGCGTTACAACTTCACACCCACTAGAATGGCTATTATCAAAACAGTGGAAAATAACACGTGTGAGGAAACTAGAATCCTTGTGCTTGTTGATCAGACTGTCAAGTGGGAATTGACTTTGAGCACCCTAGTGTCTTCATCTTACAAATGAGGAACTTGATGACCAGACAAGTTGGGTGATTTGTATGAGGTCACCCAGCCAGTAAGAGTCACAACCATGAACTTAACCACATTGTCTCGCTTTAATGCAATGCACCAGATGTAGCAGAAATTCACACCCACCCAGTTCTGGATTTGGGGGTGCTATGAGCTCAGAGGGCTGAGAGCTGCTGCACTGAAGATGTGGTGTTAGTAGACCGCAGTGGATAGCAGCGTGTCAAGACTCCACCTGCACAGCACCGTTATCGCAAGCACAGGGCAGCTTCCCCACCAAGCAGCACAAGCGGGAAGGTCAGGACACCTCAGAACAGCCTTATAAGATAGATACTATTTCCATCCCCAGTTTACTCATAAGGAAACAGGCTCAGGAATGTGAAGAGGATTGCCCAAGATCACTCAGATGGGAAGAGGGGGATTAGAATCCACATGTAGAGGCTTCAAAGTCTCTGCTTTTCCCACTGCCACCCGCCTTCCCATATCCTTGACACACAGACTGACCACTGTCTGTTGACCATTGATGCCCCAAAGACGCTAATTGATTAGATTAATGTTGACTTCATGGAGATCTTTAAGAACAGGCCACCAGCACCCTGTCCTGCCAACTGTCCCCATTTTTACCAGTGACTTACTTGAAGGCATCAATTGTCTGCTTAGCAAATTCACAGGTGATGTGACTTTTGGGGAATTCCCAATATTGGGGGCCTCAGAGTTGAATCCAAATTTCTCTTGACAGGCTGAAACAACGAGCCAATCTAAGAGGAAGAAATTTCATATGAATGAATGCAAGATTCTGTACTTGGGTTCCAAACAGTTGTACAGGTAAAGAGGGATAAACAGTACCAACCATCAGCAGATGTGTGGTTGCTCAAAGGGATAATGTGATCTTAGCATTACACATCCATAGCAATGGATGGATGGGTAACATCTTTGAGAGTCAGGGAGGTCAGTGATGGATTGTTGGAGAATCACATTCCGTTTTGGGTACCAGGCTGGAGAGGGGCCACAGTGGCAAAGAAATTCAAAAGTTGAAAGGATTTGGGAAGAGAAGTCTCCAAGGAGTATGAGAGCAATCTTTCTTATTCAGCAAATACTTACAGGCACCTCAAGGGTTCCAGGCCTGTGCTGGGGGAACACAAAAATCAATAAATCAAGGCTCCTGCCCTTGAAGGGCTCGCAGATTTGGGCTGTGAGTCTCCAGGTATGAACTAGGGTCGGGAAAGGATCTAGAGTAAGTCTGGTTTCCTCTGGACACTGGGAAGAACATTCCAACAAATAAAGATCATCTGAAATGCGTATAGTTGCCTCTTAGGAACGGATGAATTCTGCATTCTTGGAGATGTCCAGACAGCAAGGGATGCCCCTTACTGGGCTGTGGAGAGGGAAATATGTATTATACAGTTAGGGTGTTAGTTTGCTAGGGCTGCTGTAACAAAGTACCACAGGCTGGGTGGCCTAAAGCACAGAAATGTATTGCCCTACAGTTCTGGAGGCTCGAAATCCTTCTGGGGCCTCTGAGGGAACAATCTCTTCCAGGCCTCTCTCTTTGGCTCGTAGATGGCCATCTTCATCATTCTCCCTGTCTGTCTCCAGATTTAAGGACATCAGTTATATTGGATTAGAACTCACTCTAGTAGCCTCATTTTAACTTGGTTGTCTCTGTAAAGACCCTTATCTCCAAAGGTCACATTCTGAAGTACTGGAAGTTATGACTTCAACATATGAGTTTCGAGGGGATGCAATTCAGCCTTTAACAGTTGGGCTAGATGGTACCCGCGCCCCCCACCCCCACCCCCGCCCCGTGCACAGAGAGCCTTTGATTCAACACACCTGTGCTAGGAGAATCTCTACCCACCATGTACTCTCAAGATTCCTGCCATCTGTGGCAGTTATCAGTCCTGGACATTACAGGGAAGTGGGCAGCGTGAGGCAGAGACACTGAGCAGAAGGGCTGCCCTTCGACACTCACTGCCCCTGACCCAACCTGGCTTCCAGGAGCTTCTGGCTCTGCCGGCCCTCAAGGTGGCACAGTGCCCTGGCTGGCTGTTGGCAAGGGGCGTGAGCAATGGAGGAGAAGGACACCCAGGCAATTGAATTTGGCTGCAGGAAGTGGGAAGCTCTGGTCAGCAGCTGGTAGTGAATGGCTCTAATTCAGTTACCACAATGGGGAAGGCTGGGACCTACAGAGAGGGCTGCCCTTGGGCAGGAAAGCAGCTCGCTGGCTGGCCTGTGTAGCCAGCCGCCCAGCCCAGAAGCCTAGGGCACAGAAGGCTGGTGAATTCATGCTTAATTAGGCATCAAGAGTGCTGAGCCTAGGCCCTCGGAAGGCACTGATCCAGCGGGCACCACTGCCAGGGCTGGAGCAGCGGCTCGGCAAAGTAGGCCTTGCTGCCTGTCAGAGGGGAGCAGAACCTGAGGCCGGAGGGCAGGTCCAGGGTGAGAGAGGAAGCAGGGTGCAGGGAGGCAGGGGAGAGACCAGCTAAGGCTGGAGGGGGTCCCTCCCAGACATGCCTATCAGAGTCCACAGAACACGTCTCCAGGGCTGGTCACAGGAGTTGAGGCCCAGTCTCCTGCAGTGGACACGGAGTGTGGAAGTGCATTGCATGGTGGTGTTACCTACAGAAAGGGAGGAAGGTCTGGGGTGTTAAAGCACAGATGGCATTGGTCATTTTTAATGGATTGTCTCCATTTTTTTTTTAAATAGCAATGGACATAGTCAAAAGAAAAAGCCAAATAGTATGGAAGGATTTCAAGTGAAAAGTGAGGCCTCCTCCACAGAAGCAGCCTATTAGACTGGTTTTTCTATGTGTATCCTTCCAGAAATATCCCCTTTCACACCTAAGGGAGCATGTTTTAAGTACTGCACTTTGCTAAATTCCGGAAATTATTCCATATCGACATGCAACACCTCATTCTCCTTCACAGCTGCCTTACACTCCACCGTGTCTGGACCACAATTTCTGTTAGCAGAAGGCATCAGTGGGCATCGCAAGCTTTTCCAGTCTTCTGCTGGTATGATCAGTATTACAGCAATTGTCCTGGACTGGCATCTACACACATATGTATATATGTAGTCTTGCTTTTTAGATGTGCCATTGCTAAAAAAGAGAGATGGATATATGCTGTACGCATTGTTAGTTTTCATGGAGATTGCCAAATTGCCCACCACAGAGGTATGTACCAATTTACACTCCCACCTATGATCATTGGAAATACCTGTTTTCCCATAACCTCCCCAACATGATGTGTTATCAACAACTATTATCGCTGCCAATCCGGTGAAAAATGGCATCTCATTGTGTGAAATTGAATTTTCCTTTAATTATGAATGAAGTTAAATATAACTTTTTTTTCTATTTGTAGTGGCCTCTGTTTAGATTCCAGAATCTAGCCAGAAGGTTTAAACCCCCAAGAAATGGTCTTGCTGGGTCCCTGCAGGGCCTCTAGCGACAGAAGCAATACCTGTGCGGGAGCTGCGGTCTCTAGACTCCCTGGGGCCACCCCCACGTGTAGCAGGAGGAACGCCTTAAGTAACCGGCATCATGGTTTTTCCTTCTTTCTTTTGGCAACATACCGTCTAGGATGCTGTTAGCCCACGTTTCACATGTGAGAACCCAGTGGCTGCCTAGAAGGGTTTAGGGTAAGGCCAGGCTCCTTCCACCTCTCCTGCCAGTGCCCCCGAAGGGAGACATTAA